>NC_090329.1:11423648-12023648 GCF_035084215.1 Heptranchias perlo
TTCTCTCACCCTCTCTCTCTCTCTCACCCTCTCTCTCTCTCTCACCCACCCACCCTCTCTCTCTCTCTCTCTCTCACCCACCCTCTCTCTCTCTCACCCACCCTCCCTCTCTCTCTCACCCACCCTCTCTCTCTCTCCACCCACCCTCTCTCTCTCTCACCCACCCTCCCTCTCTCTCTCACCCACCCTCTCTCTCTCTCACCCACCCTCTCTCTCTCTCACCCACCCTCTCTCTCTCTCACCCACCCTCTCTCTCTCTCACCCACCCTCTCTCTCTCTCACCCACCCTCCCTCTCTCTCTCACCCACCCTCTCTCTCTCTCACCCACCCTCCCTCTCTCTCTCACCCACCCTCCCTCTCTCTCTCACCCACCCTCTCTCTCTCTCACCCACCCTCTCTCTCTCTCTCACCCACCCTCTCTCTCTCTCTCTCACCCACCCTCTCTCTCTCTCTCTCCACCCACCCTCTCTCTCTCTCTCACCCACCCTCCCTCTCTCTCTTTCCCCGCTCCATTCAAGTCAAACTTTGGCTCCTCCCCCGGTTGCTAGGGGAGAGGAGCGGAGGCGCCAATCAGCAGTCGCGATGCTGCGAGGTGTGGAGTGCCGCTCTGAAGATGGTGGAATGATGCCGCTGAGCCCGTGAGCCGGACATCGAGCCCGGCGGTGCCTCCCGCCCCGGCCCACCGCCCGCCCGCCCGCCCCGCCGCCTGTCCCCACCCCCTGAGGGGGGGGCAAACCCGCCGCCGCCTCGGCCTCCTCTCCCTCCTTCCCCCGTCCACCGGCGACATGCTGCTCTCCCTGGTCGTCCACACACACTCGCTCCGCTACTGGCTGCCGGCGGCGGTGATGATGGGCACGGCCCCGGTTTACCTCCTCACCTGGGCGGCCTGGCGCCTCCTCTCCTTGCTGCTGCCCGCTCGCCTCTACCACATCATGGACGACCGGCTCTACACCATCTACCAGAGTGTCGTCCTCTTCTTCTTCGAGAGCTACACCGGGGTGGAGGTGAGATTTAAAACGAGGACTGACCGAAGGGGAGGTGGGGGGGGGGGGGATAACAAACCTGCCCGGCTCCCACACTCGCTGCTTGCAGGTTTCCTGTCTGTTTCAGTGATTCAATGTTTGGGTTTGTTTTTACATAGCCGAGAATCCAGACTTAACCAAGTAATAAAGAGGACACCCTGATGATGTGATTGTTATCGCAAGTTTGTACAGTGTGTCTGACATTGGTTACAAAGCCATAATGTAATTGAGTGGTTCAGATCATCTAAACTGTCATCTCCTCACCTTCCCATAGTTTTTCCTGAAGGTACAGACTTTTGCTGGGTTATAGTTCCACAGCAACTGTTGAAATCTCCCCTCTGTGAGTGGTGGGGTGTTAAGAGTCAAGTTGAATGCTGACCTCCTTTAACACCCATATATGCTCACTGCATAGCTGTCAGACACCAGAAGTCCTGGACAGGACACTGAGGTCCCAACTGAAATCAACTGACTTATCACAGGGCAAATTTGGCACCTTTTTTTAATCTGTATGAGTCAGTGCCACACCATGTGGTGTGTTTACTCATCGTGCAATTGACGGAATCTTAAATTTAGCTTTCATTTTGAATCATGCGATTTGAATCCTGTTTTGAAATTGTTCCCTGGTAAGTTAATCCAAACAACATAAAAGGTTTACATGGGATTTTGCACTGTCTTGATCCTGTCACTGGCTGTTGGAGTGACATGTCTTTGCTTCTGACTGATCATGATATTTTTAGTCGCATGAGAAAAAGTTACCTATGTGCTCCCTTGAATATTAGCTTTGTTGTACCATAGCAACTACGCTGTTTCACCACTTAACTGCATAACATTCAACATTGTTCCGCTGCCATGAAATAAACATCCAACAGAAATGTAACTTTTTTTGGGAGCAGGGTTAATATTTTCATTGCAGTCATCATGTTCATTGAACCTGGGGTGGCAAAGCATGAAATAACCTAAGTATTGAGTTCTCGGATGTAACATACTTGTGATTTCATACGTGAGTTATGCAGTTGAATCATTCATTGTGTATTTATTGTATTAAACATCTCATTGTCACATATCCTGTACTTGCATTTCACTGATGTGATAAGAATAAGATAGTTTGTGTACTAAGGACAAATGATCCCAAATGGGTTGTGTCATTCCAGAATCACTAAGTATATGTTTGTATACCTCACCACTGAATTTGATGAATAATCTGTCCATTTGTAGCAGGAATTTTTAATCTTATAAATGGTCTTATGGGTGTTTTAAAAAGAGTGGGCTTCCTAACACTTCAAAACACACTTGTTTCTGTAACATTTAGGAAGTTTTGGTCATATTTCTAATGAAATCTATATATTTGCACAGCAGTCTGAAAGTCACTTTAAATGTTAGATACTGCTAGCTGCCGACGACACCCAGCTCTACCTCACCACCACTTCTCTCGACCCCTCCACTGCTCCGATTTGTCACGCTGCTTGTCCGACATCCAGTATTGGATGAGCAGAAATTTCCTCCAATTAAATATTGGGAAGACCAAAGCTATTGTCTTCAGTCCCCGCCACAAACTCCGTTCCTCGGCCACTGATTCCATTCCTCTCACTAGCCACTGTCTGAGGCTGAACCAGACTGTTCACAACCTCAGCGTCGTATTTGAACCTCAGCTGAGCTTCCAACCACATTTCCCCTCCGACGCCAGGACCGCCTACCTCCACCTCCGTAACATTGCCTGCCCCTGCCCCTGCCCCTGCCCCTGCCCCTGCCTCAGCCCATCTGCTGCTGAAACCCTCATCCGTGCTTTTGTTACCTCCAAACTCTGCTTACCTGGTCGGCCTCCCACCTGCCACCCTCTGTAAATTTCAGCTCATCCAAAACTCTGCTGCCTGTCTCCTTACTTGCACCAAATCCCGTTCACCCATCACCCCCGAGCTCGTTCCTCCAATTCTGGTTTCTTGTGCATCCCTGATTTCCATCACCCCACAATTAGTGGCTGTGCCTTCAGCTGCCTAGGACCTAAGTTCTGGAATTCCCCCTCTAAACCTCTCTACCTCTCTCTTCCTTTAAGTCGCCTCTCAAAACCTACCCCTGACCAAGCTTTTGGTTACTTGTCCTAATATCTCTTTGTGGCTCGTTGTCAAATTTTGTTTGATAACGCTCCTGTGAAGTGCCTTGGGATGTTTTACTATGTTAAAGGAGATATATAAATGCAAGTTGTTGTTGCTTCCTCAAACTGCAGGAATTACACATTATGGTCTTGCGTAAAAGATAATTTCAAAGACATTATTCCTAAAAAGTATTTCCTGACGCTTATTTGTTTAGGCGTCATTCTATTCAGTTTGGTCATGTTGACACCTCATCTGGTAATGAGCAATCATGTGAGACATAACGTACCGTGTTTCAGGAGAGTTGGCTTTGTGCTGGTTATTTGCGCAGAAGAACCACCTTTTGTTTTTGATTATTCCTGAGAGAATAGTGAAGTTTGCAATTACTGTAAATCTGCTGTTTGTATTTAACACTGTGCACTTATCTGTTTCATGTCCGTTAAGTCTAACTGGTATTTTGTAGCCTAAGACATGATTTGATAGTCTCTATTCTTCCGCTTTCTGAAGTTGAGAAGGTCATGTGGTGCAGAGTACAGTGACCAAGTTTTTCCATTCAACCACTGGGCCCATTATGCATACCTCGATATTGGGCACATAAAAACACACTCCAAGTCATAGAAAGCATGGGCTTACGGGAATGGTCAGTGGTGTTGAGTGCAAGAAAAATACCTAATCTTAAACACACCAAAATGTAGAACTTTCAATTGCTTAAGACATTGTGAACAGAAATTATTTATGGCATGCACAATACTGCATTGTGTTTTATTCCTACTTTTTTTGCCATTGATTTCTTTCCTCATAGGCTGCTGTAAGTATTGATTCCTTGCTGGAGTGCATTTCCACAGGTGACAACTATCCCCTGGGGCCTCACCCAAGTTGCCATTCTTCGTGTGTGAACCTAGTCAGTGAATTTCAGCAGGCTCCTCAAATGCAGGCAGCATCACAGATGAGCCCTACCCTCTTCTTTCTAAATGACTACACATGCACTACTAGCAGATGTCGCTGGATGGCTGGCAGGATAGGTAAAACTGGCCAATTTTTCCTCTTCCCTGCTCCCTCCACCCTGCTCCCTCCACCCTCACGTCCAACAGCAAATGCGAGGAGCACATGGACTTTTGTCGCTAAGATTGAAACCATCAGTTCAGCTGCCTTTGCTGCTTCCCCTTGCCAGCCAAGGAGCTGTCCTTGGCCTCTACCTCATCTACGTGCTGCTCCTTGGCGACATTATCCACAGACATGGTGTGAGCTTCTACATGTACAATTATGACACCCAGTTCTACCTCTCCACCAACTCTCTCAACCCTTCCACTTCATCTTTGATCTGTGCTGTTAGTCTGCTGGTCCGACATCCAGTCTTGGATAAGCCACAGTTTCCACTAATTAAATGTTAGTAAGAACAAAGCCATCGTCTTTGGCCTCTGCCTCAAACTCCATACTCTTGGCATTGATTCCACCCTCCTCAGCGGCTACTGTCATTCAATTTCAGCATCTGTTCGACCCGAGCTGAGCTTCTGACTCCATATCCTCTCCATCACAAGACCACCTACTTCAACCTCCGTAACATCCCTGCCTCAGCCCATCTGCTACTGAACCCCGCAGATTCTCTGCATTGTCACCTTCAGGCTCAACTATTTCAAAGCTCTCGTGGTCGGCCTTCCATCCTCCATAAACTTCAGCTCATCTAAAACTCTGCTGACCGTGTTCCATTGCGCGCAAAGTCCTGTTCACCCCTCACCCCGTCCTCCTCATGACTGATGCTGGCTCTCGGTCCCCCATGCCTCCCAATTTAAAATCATCATCCTCGTGTTTAAATCACTTTGCTGCCTCATCCCTCCCTATCACTGTAACCTCCTCCGGCCCTACAAATTTGTCCCCCTCCGCACTCTGCATTTCTCCAACTCTGGCATCTTGTGCATCCCCCTCTCTTCATCCCACTTCAGCCATCTAGGCCCTATGCTTTGGAATTCCCTCCCTAAACCTCTCCACCTCCCTCTCCTCCTTTTGAGACCCTTCTTAAAACTCAATTCTTTGACCAAGCTTTTGGCCACTCCTAATATCTCCTTCTGATAATGCTACTGTGAAGTGACTTGGGACATTATTCTGCATTAAAGTTGCTTTTAATATGCATGTTAAGGGTCCTGAAGCCTGTTGTAACACCTTATTGTTACCTGGGCTGACCTTTAGACAACTTATGAAAGACACTGAATCAAACTCAGATTCTTTCTGGTCTGTACAATTCACCTACTCACTGCATTAACTATCTGAGCAGAGGAGCATGGTAATAATGTTTGTTATAATGCCCTTGACTGACAGTGCTCTGCTTCTGGTTTTGGTTTCTTGGGTGCTGCACGTGCTTGGTCTTGAATCAGCTTCAATGAGCTGACCTTCACTACCTGGAAGAACAAGGGCAGCAGGTGGATGAGAACACCACCTTCACGTTTCCCTCCAAGTGACACACCATCCCGACTTGGACATAAATTGTCATTCCTTCATCATCACTGAGTCAGAATCCTGGAACTCCCAGCACTGTGGGAGGATCTTCACCACATGGACTGCAGTGGTTCAAGAAGGAGGCACACAATCACCTTCTCAAGGGCCACTAGGGATGGGCAATAGATGTCGGCCTTGCCAGCGCCTCCCATATCCCAAGAATGAATAATAAGAAAATTCAATAACTCCTATTGGCAAAAGATGATATTTGGTAACTTGAGAGATGTTAGAGCCTGGATCCCACCATTCCGGTATCATGTGTTGGTTTGTCAATGTGCAGTGACAGGGTGCTGCACCCAGTTTCTTACAGCCTGAATTGGATAAGCATTGTAATAACATGGATTCACATTTTGTAATTTCTAATTGTTAGCCATGATTTCTGTGGTGGTGATCAATTGAAACTGGATTTTTTTGCTCAGCTAATAAATATCACTCACTCACTTATCCATTGTGGGTTGTGAACTTGGGGTTGATCAGGCCCGATCAAGTAGTACTCTGCCTCTGTAGAAGTGATCCCCTACTTTACAAAGCATAACCTAGGCCCTAATAACTCTTGCATCTTTGTGTGAACTGCCATGTGAAGTCCATAATGATTAATTCACTCTTTGTCCCCATTTCTCGACATTATTGCTCCTCTGCAGACATTCCAATTTCTCATCCGATGTTGCCTTGGCATTTGCACTACATTCTCTCATCTTCAAAATAATTATAAATGAGGAAACATTGACTTAATACAGGCTGATCCAAATATTGTCCACCTAGATGCATTGACCTACATCCTGATAAAGTGCATTGACTTGAATACTTAGGGCTCTTTTGCTTTATCATGGGGTCAAGGGCAAGTGATGCCAAAATATCTACGCCCACTGCTCACTCGCATTGATACTGTCTGCTTCATTTAGACCTTTTTCTTATTAGTGACTTTTGTTGTGGTGTGTAATGAAGTCGCCAAAGTTATTGCATTGATTATGTGCAGAGGACACGAGGAGTCAGTGTGAGCAAGGAACAATGACCTAATGCTGACCTGGCTCACTGCGTTCAGGGCCGGGGTAGGCCGGGGAACATGATGGTGTGATGCAATTCTGTGTCACAACGCACGCAGCAAGGCTGGGAATTTGATGCTGATGCATGGAATCATCTCTGCACATTTAGCAGGCCACATGAGGAAGAAGTTGATCTGATGGCATAGTGCAGTAATTGACCACAAAAATTGACAACCACGTCGATTGTGGCTCAGCAGACATGAATAACTTAGCAAGTAGATGTGGATCAAACCCACTTATTCACTCATATCACTTATTCGTTCTGCACTTTGTAACTCCACAGTGCTAAATAACCATGCCCCCACACACCTTTTAACATAGGCACATGATTTCTGTCAATAACATCTGCAGCAATTAATACTTTTTTCACTATTAAATATACAACAGTTTAAAAGTTCTGTTCTACCTTCAGGAATGGTATTTACACTGAGAATAGCAGTCACATAAAGTAAAAGCGCCTTTGGAAAACAAGAAGTATTAAATAACTATAGATAAACAAGATTTAAAGTAACAGTAGGTTATTTTTTTCTTCCTATTTTCCATACACACTTTTTCCCCCCATTTCTCCAAAGGGCCCATTAGGTTAAAATTCACCTTGTGGGAAATTGGGGAAGGGTCATCCAATATGTAGTTCTGCCAGGTCTGTAAAATGGTGTATTAGTTGCTATTTCCATCAAATTATGCATAAATGGTTAGTATTTTTTCTTAAGTTCAATATTTCAGTGTGCTACAGTAAACTATTAGTGTTAAAGTATATCTGGAATTTGGGGCGTGTAACTGTTAGATATATTTTGTACAGTAGTTATTGTAGAGTTGTGGACTTTGGATTTTGGAGAACTGCATTCTTCTGGACAATGAGTAAAGGGAATTTAGGTGTGGTTAGGTAGTGCAGATCACAGCAACACTAGAGTTTGTTATTATAAAGCCTTGCTTAATATAAAAAGGAGGCACCAGCTAAATCTGGTAGCTGGGGGTGATTTTTGTTTCCTTTTTCCAGAGGTAAAAGCAAATAGCTGCCGCCAACACCACTTACCATTTTGTTCTCCTAATTTTTAATATTGCTGGCCAGTAAGACCTCCCCAAACACCAGGGAAGGGCCGCAGCCAGAATGGTAAAGACTTGAACGTGACTTTGTAGCTACTGTGAATTTATTCAGGGAGATGATTAACGTTGGGAGTTGGACATAAGAATACTATGGGGAAAGACCTTTTCAGTCGTCTTATTCTTGATATTTGTTGAAAAGTGATTTAGCAGCCACTCTAGGGTGCTGGAAACCAAGGGGGCTAAGTGAAGAAGTGTGCACATGCAAGTGTTTGGAAAAATGGTGGGTGGCATTTTTAGTTTAAACTTAGACTAAGTACATGGTGGGTTTTTTTTTTCTCCTGATAAATGCGGATGAGATTTTTATCACCGTATTAATCTGGGGAATCCCTTTTAAGATGGGTGAATCAGTGATTATCATTTTAACTCTTGTCATTTTGTCGCCATCACATTGGCATTGTTTAAAGGATAAAATGAAGAATTATTTTAAGTCTAATGTAATAGAAAAAGAAGTATATAAAAATCTCCTAGCTGGTTAAAGATGCTTTCAGTTTTATCGACAATTCTAACCCCTTTCGGAGACCTACCACTTTGGGCCTCCCCTTGTGCAATGAAGTAGCTCCACGGGGAATTCTCAAGATCAGCACCTGGAGTGCGTTAGATGCAAATGAACAATATTCCAGCTAAAAAAAAACCCATCAGTGCTGGCTGTACAGCAGTGCTCAACCAGTCTGACTTTTAATTCTTTGGAACCCCTCCCTATTTGTATCCAGGCGACTCCCAGCTGCTGATGCCTTGGAGTCATTTATTTCAAGCTGCTGCCTGGCATGCCTGTGAATTGTCCAAGTGGAAGGAGCACGGGGTCTGTTTTGTAATATTGAAAATCAATGAAATTCAACTGGGTGTAATTTTACTCCATCCCCTATCTATACAATGAAGTACTTTAAATTGATAACACACTATTCTTCTCCTGTAAACATACTGAAAAAAATAATTGGACCCATGCCAGGACACAGTGGGTAAGTCCCTGCCCTTATTCTAACTTCCCCACCGCCTGTCAGAAATCGGGGCCTAAGTTGCCATGTTCAAGCTGAGTGAGGGGGAAAATTTGTTGATCAGCTTCTGCAAGGCCTTGATCCAGCCTTGTGGAGAAATTGACCAATTCTGGTGACGTCCTGCTTGTGCCAGGTTTTGAATCAAGTCCACCAGACTTTATGCTGTGGTGGTACTCTGGCATTTCAAAGTGAGAAGAGAACATTCATCCCATCTAATGTGTTTTCATTTGTGTCTATGGATAGGAAATGCTTAAATTAGTTTCATTTCTCTCCTCGAGCGCCAGCCCCCACCCCCCCCGCTCCCTGTTCTTGCTGAATCAGCAGTTCATCCAATATTTTTTGAATCCTTTGGCAGAGTCTTCATTCACCTTATTTTTTTTGAACATATTCCAGTGCTTCTACCTTTTTCTAAGCATTATTCCAAAATGGAAAAGTGTGGTCCCATTGGTGCTTTATACAGTTAGCTTTAACCTCCTTTTGAAATTTATCTGTACCACTTATCCTAACCTTTTTGTCTTGCTATTTACTTTACTGCAATGTGACATTGCCAATATTTTATCATTTTGCTGCAATCTGATGTACCCTTTATTGTGTAATCATTAACTATTTGTAGCATTGATTTTGCAACCATTTTATCACTAAATGACATTTGCCTTCAGCTTTCCATTTTACTAAATGATTGGTTTCTGAGTGACATCTGTCTTGGAGCTACGGTATCATTTCACAAAGATATTTGTGTGTTAAGTTTACAGTTTCCAGAGAATATAGATTAAAATACTGCATTTTTATTCTCTCAAGGAGTAAAATGGAAAATGTTGCTAATCCTGATATGCTGGCTTTTTTTCCCAAAAGCTCGGTGTATTCCAACCTGCAGTAATTTCTGATTACTGTGTTTAATTTAAATTTCTTTGTGTCTGTAGACAAATGTGAAGTTGATTTTAAATAGATTTCATGTGAATAATCTCATCAAATACATTTATCATGAGGAAAGCCAGATGCTGGATATCCTAACTAGGAGATCAGTTTTCTAAAGTATGTGCCCTGGCTGAATAAATGAACTTGAGTAACTTTGAGTACTGATACTCGTTCATTAGGTCTTTCACTGTATGCTAATTCTTTCTCATTTAAATTGTCAAATGTTCTATTCCTCCTGCACCTATCCTCAAGACAGAGAGAGCTATACAAAACATTTCTTGTTTTAATTCTTGGAGAAGTAATGAGATTTAAGCCCCCTTTCAGATGAGTCATTAAATCAAGGACCCACCTACCTGTTCAAGTGGACATTAAATATCCCATGGCATTACTCAAAGAAGAACAGGTGAGTTCTCCTGGTCTTCTAACCAACATTTATCCCTGAGCCAAAAGCAGATTAGTTGGTCATTATCACATTGCTTTTTGTGGGACCTTGCTATGCACAAATTGTCCGTCATTTTTGCCTACATAACATGAGTGACTTCACTTCAAAAATAATTAACTGGCTGGGAAGCAATTTGGAACATCCTGAGGACATGAAAGAGAGTACATAACTGCAAGTTTTTTTTTCCTATTGCCTGTTGATTTCAGTTAATGAAAGAGAAGAGAAATCAGGAGCGCTATCATCCTGGGCACCGCCTGGTGGCCATCTATAAAATGAACAAAAGACTTGCATTTATATAGTGCCTTTCACGACCTCACGGCGTCCCAATAGGCTTTCCAGACAATGAATTACTTCTGTGGATTGTCATTGATGAGCACCTGGAGGGAGGGGAGGGGAGGGAAGAGAAGAGAAGAGCTCCAGTTCAGCCAGTGATTATAGAATAGAAATTAGAGTACAGGAGGAGCCATTTGCACTGTTGAGCCTTTGCGACTGCTAGATTTTCAACTGGAGGTATCTCCACTAATTCCATTTTCTTGTCTTTTTCCTGTATCCTCTTAGATTCTTCCTTTTCAAATACTTGTTCATTCCCTTTTGAATGATGTTATAGTCTCTGCATCACTAGCCACTGTGGTAAAACATTACACTTTCTAAAAAGCCTCTGGAAAAGAAAAAAATCCTTCTAACTTCCTTCTTTGTTCTTCCTGTGATAAACACTGAGTCTATGCCTCTTGCTACCAACTCACCAGCCAGTGGAAAGAATCTTTCAGTATTTATCTTCTCAAATCCTTTCATAATCTTGTAAACCTCTATCAAATCCTCCTCTATGTTTTGTTAGTGAAGGAAGCTTCAAGTTTTGAAGCTTGTTTTTATAACTACAACCTCATATTCCTGGATCTTCACTGCACCCTTTCCAATAGAACTTGCTGACTAGCCACAGGTGTGGCTACGGCAACACCGTTTTAGCCACGTGCACTAATTTTAGTAGAAAACGCCTCAATACGCTCACACAATACAAGTAAATGTACTACATGTGTATATTTACCTAACAAACAGCTGCCACCATTCAGTAACCAAGGAAGTGAAGCACTCGCCATGATCAAAAAACAATCGCGCACACTGCTTTTCGTCTTTCCATTTTATCAACAAATGCACAAAAAGGTTAAAGTATTACGATCGCATGGTGTCTATTACTCATTTTTATTTACTAATCAGAAATACCATCAAACACATCTGGATTCCTAATTAACCATATGTGTCTAATGTACTGGATGTACGGCTCTAATACTCTTTCTATAATGGGATGCTCAGAACTGCACACACTACTTCAACTTTGGCTTGACCAATGTACAAATTCAACATCATTTCCTTGCTTTTATATTTACTGCTGCTCTATGTAAAACCCAGAATCCATTTGTCTTTTTAACTGACTTGTTTACCTGCACTGTCCCACCTTTAAAGGTCTATGTATCTGCACACCTAGGTCTCCTTGTTCCTCTACTCTGTTAAGGATATTACTATTTAGGGTGTTGTACTTTATTTTTTTCCCCAGAATGTTGTACATTATATTCTTCTACTCCTAAATTCTTCCCAACTGTTTGCCATTTCCCTTAATTTGTTGTCATCAGCAAACTTGAATGTCATTCTTCTTGTATCAATATTCAATTGAATTTGGTTTAATTTTTATTATTCTCTTATGTGGTACCTTAACCTCTTCTGAAAATCCAAATGTAAAACATCCATCACATTCCCTTTTATACACTCTGCACATCTAATTTAATTTTGAGGAAATCAATCATGGGAGGGGGAGCAAGAGAAAAAAGTAATGGCCCAGAATTTGCTGGCAAAATAACGGTGAGTTTAATGGAGCTTACGGTTATTAATGTGTAAATTGTCCAGCAACTTGTGGCGAGTAAGAGATATCCCGTGATTTGCGAATCGCCACAAGTTGCTGGATGATTTGTGCTGCTCTGCCATTAGTCTTGTGAAAATGGCAGCTCGCTGTCAACCTCCCCATAAGTTTCAGGAAATTGCTGCATTTGCACATTAATTGCCAATTAAACTCGCCGCAGAAGGTTAGGGCTGCTACTTAGGGTAAGTTTTAATGACAGGATTTATGTTCCTGCAATGCCACTCAACCTCTCTGGCCCAGAAAGGGAGTCTTATTCCTATAGTTGGTAAATTGTTAGATTTTTAAAAAATTTAAATTTAATTTTTAAACTTTTTTTTTTCTTTTACTTTCTGTGTAATTTTTCTTTCTCTCTTAATCGAATCTTTATTTCTTTCTTTATCTTTTTATTTCTCATTCTGTACCCAAATTGACTAATTCACCCTATTTCCTTCTCTTTCATTCCTCTTTTTTTCCCTCAATCCTTAAATCTCATTGGTTAAGGTGATAGACTGTTGGTCACGTTGCTCACTGAGGTCCCAGATGCACCATTGCCCTTGCTGTGCCATTATCGGCTGCCACTTCCAGCAACTTGCATGGCCAAACGTTTACGAGCTGAAAGGTGAGGGGCCAACATTGCAATTGCTTTTAATGTAGCACGCTTTTGCTCCCAGGTTTAACTTTTTATCACCAGGAGAAAACAGAATGAATAACAAAATGGAGACCAAATACTCTGTTTAGATGTGGAAACATTGATTTGTGAACTCTACGAGCAACCTTAGTGGTTTTGCTGTTCAGTGGAAAAAATGATTCTGCCACAGTAATTTTGTGCTGAGCAGCCAGCATTAAATTTAATCCTTGTCTTACATTGGAATTTGTTGCAGTTATGAGTCAGGAGGCTGCTGGATAGTATACAGCCCCTTCTTCCAGTCACTCTGAGATTTTATGCCGTTTCTGTTCAGTGAATAACATGTTCTTTGTCAAATTGTATTAATTTGTTGGAACCTCACAGTGAAAATGAAATGTAAAATGTGTTATGTATGGTCATTTATCAGTGAATGAATACAATGGATTCGATAGAACATTATTTTTGAGTTTCAATTATTTGTATTCACTGGAGTCAATTCATTGCAATAACTGAAAAATAATAGGTGCTGGGAAGGAGATTATTGGGTTTAAATGACCGAAGCTATGAGAATGGAGCAGAAGTTGTTAAGATTAGAACTCCGATCATGTTGAAGTGTATAGTACATTAACATTAATTTCTGGAAATGTAGAAATTGTGATTTACTGTGGGCATGTCAAAAGTGGTAAATTTTGATGTGCACATTTGAGCAAATCGTGAAAGAGCAGCAGAACCTTGGGACCTAAGCACATGTAGAATTAAGCTATCAATAGCAGAAGGATATTCATATGTTTTTGGGGTTTTTTTGTTCTGCATTATTGGATTACAATGTATATGTTAGTCAAGTTCGGAATGATTGGAAACAAAAATCCACTTTCTACACAGACATAATGACTTGTACTGTAACAGCACAGCTAGAATGGTGCGGTAGTTATGGTGTCGGTGGTGTGCACCCAGACAGAAATCTTACTGTTGCAAGATTAAGAATTGATGATCTAAAAGAGTGAGACCAAACAATATGCAATTAACTTTTTCTAGGCATAATAACAAAAAAGTGCACAACAGATACTGTAAAGAGAAAAGAAAACTGGACAGACGTATTTTAGATTTACATCATTTTCTGTTTTCATTTTAAATTTTCTGTCTGGACCAAGTCTCTTTCACAGCCTGAATCATACTTGGCCCTGTTGTCAGCTTCTCCAGAGAAAAATAGAAAAACTTATATTCTTCTCCAGCTGCCTAAATTACATTTCAATGAGGATCAATAACCACTTGAGTTAAAGAGTTTCTCACCGTTGCTGACTCTTTGCCAAAGTAAAAATATTGAAGAGTTATTGGTCTGGACAGGATGCATTGACTTAATATACCATTATTTCATTACACATGTCTACTTACCAGCCGTTGGCCCCTATAGGGAAAATGCTTTGCCAGATCTTTTAGATTTTAATTGCTATTTGGATATAGTTTTGTTTCTTAAGAGGTATGGATTAGTAATGTGGATCTGAACAGGTAGTTCAAATTGAAGGAGAGTAGGTCTAATCCAGTGATTTTTATTTTGGGGTGCGCTTCACTGATGGGTATCAGGTGGAGCGCAGCAAAAGAAGAAAATCTGAAAGAATTAAGTGTTACGAGCTGTGATGCATTGTTATGATAAATGCGAAGTGGAGCTTTAAGCAACAGTTCACGTAACTAAGATGAGCAGCACTGCAATCATGACCAAGCTTTAATGAAAATCCACTGGGGCTTCTTGCAAATGGTCCTCCAAACCATGTGTCAGTCGATTTTTCTAGTTTTTGCTGAAGCTGTCTTTAGACTGAGGCTCTGCCAGTGTCAGTTACAATGCAAACTGCTGCTTAAAGCTCTGCTCTGAACATATCTCAGCATTTTAGTGGCATAGAGCTGATGCATTTCAGCTCAGGCCCTTCTTGCCACCAACATTTATTCTTTGGTACAGCACATTTATATCCCTGCCTGAGAGAACTCACATAGATGTCAGATAAGAGGTGAGAAATAACAGGGAAGAAAAGTGCGAGAGAAACGGGAAACGTTATCGACGTGGACAATAACATAACTTTTCACATATGTAATTGTGTTAACACTCTGATCCTGAAGAATACACCGAATATCCAGGGACCATGCCCAAAAGTGTTTAGTAATCAGCAATCTAATCAACTCCCAGCGATACACCAACGTTGAGTCCGAAAGGAACTGGGATTAAAGACACGCAAATTTATATACTCAACAAATAGGGACATCACATACCAATGGTTTCCTGTATATTCATTTCCTGCATTTGCATTTATGCATTACAGAAAAGACAATGCATGTATTATTTTTCTTAACCCAAATAAGCTTTGTCTAAGGCTGGAAACATGAGAAAAAAGAGAATGGAATCAACAAATATATGAAACAGATGGGAAGTTTATTGAAAAAATGACCTGCAAATTGCTTGCTAGAAAGTCAAATGTTAAACGATATAAAAGATCATCAGTGAGATGATGGTGAGAAAAAGAGAAACCTCCTCTTATACCTCTGACCGTGTTAGTTGTTATAATTTGGACTCTTAAGTCAATGCATATTATAGGGTTTCAAGCAAAAAGACAGTTTCTGTAAGCAGACTGGCATCTCCAATGATGTTAAACATACAAACTTGAGTGTTGTCTGACAAAAATGTGTTGCAAGACAAACCATTACCCTTGCCACAGTGCTGAGCATGGGAGACCCTCATGGGTTTCCTACCACTCTGAAAGATGGAAACTCCACACCACCAGACGGTGTTGTTCAGGCTAAAACTAGTAGTCAAATTCATTTACTAAAATTCAAATTACTCAAGAACAAAAGAATATAACAAATAATCAGTACTGCAATACTTGCAATGTTCCAAAAATAATATAAAGGCCTCCTATGTTCCTATGATATTAACCCCCCCACGATGGGCAATTTTTAAATGGGCAACGCATCCTCAACCTGCTGCATACGCGTCTGCTGCCATTTTTACGACGGCAGATTTTGTGCCATGCGAGTGTCCTGCCATCAAAAGGCTGGACACTTCATTAACATGTTTAAATCAGGCTCCCAGAGTACGATAGGGAGCCTGATTTAAATGTAACAGTTGCCGACCGAGTTTCCCAGGGCTCAGGAAACCCGGCAGTGAAATGGAGGCGGGAGCTGCTGGCTCAAAAAGGTAAGTGCCTTTTACAGCACTCTTTGTGGGCCAGGAAGAGCAGGAGTGCTCTCCCTGGCCCCTCAAGGAAACCTTTGGCCTCCCCTCTGCCGATTGCGGCATCTCCCTCCGCCCCCGCCGCCACGATCGGTGACCTCCCCCACCAGCCCCGATCTCTAGCTCCCTCTCTCCCAATCTCTCCCTCCCAATTGCCGGGGACCGTCCCCAAGGGTCCCCGGCTGCGACCTCCTGCCATTGCTTTTCCCGCCTGGCAGCCAGCCAGCCTGTCGATTTAGCTGGCCGCTAAGCGGGCAACGGAAGAAAAAAAATTATAATAAGGTCCTGCCGTTAAATTCGGCAGGACTTCCACGTCCCCGGTCTTGCCAGGTTTTTGCCGCGCTCCCACGCACCCTCCTCACCTCCCCGTAAATATCGGGCCAAAGTCTAAAATCTTAGTGCCCCTTTCAGAGTCACTTAACTTAGTTTTCGATGAATGTAAAGTAGGCACTTGAGCTCCACAGAGAACCCTTCCGCTGTCACATGTACCTGTTTTCTCACCATGTCCACCAATTCCTTCTCCAGAAATACATCTTACTACTCTGATTTCTATGGTTCTTGAATTTGTTTGTACTATTCATTTCAATTACCTTACTTAATAAGTTATTCCACAAGCCACATACCCCTTATTTTGTTTTTAAAAACAAAAGTTCTGCCTGACTTTCCCACTTATCCCTAACTTAGTTTTAACTTGTACCTCATGATGTTGAAATCTTTCACTGGAGTGAGCAATTTGCCTCTTAACTTCTGCTTTTATTAAGTCACTCTACATTAGTGCGTCAGTGTACTGTGGCACTATGCCAATGTCTTTCTGGCTAAATTTTGGAGAATCTGACACAAATGATACTGTCTCCTTTTATTGAACTGTTCAGCTCCTACCTGTATGGCTCTTTGGTTGCTAACTTTTTCTGTAGCTAGAGTTCAAGGAAATTTTAACCGTTTAAAGTGTTTGTCCCCACATTTACTCAAGTACTTCTACTTTCTGACTAGGAACTTGAGGAAAATACGCATAAAGTTTCCCTGAGGGCTCTTAAGCTAATGCTCAAAAACCCAACAAAATGTATATTTGTTGGGCGATTGTATTTTCTAATATACGATTACTAAAAATTAAAATTTGGAGTGTATTGAGTTAATGTTTGAAATTCAGTATTCTGTTTGTACAACTGACTAGTTGCATGCATCAGATTTGCCACCATGCTATTTTAGATCACGATTAGAGAATGGGGGCACATATTTACAATATGGTTCGCGGTTTGCATGTCATGTTTGTGTTTCTACAAACGGGCTAATGTAACATCCTGTTTGTGCACGGAAATTGTATTTATAATTATCAAAAGATGAATGGAGTCAACTTCCCCTCTCGTGCAGCATATACTCTTCACAAAGTTCCTGAGGACGTAAAAGAGCACAACAACGACTGTTGTCCTCCAGGAGGCCAAAACCTTATTGATTGAACTAAATTTAGACTTACTATTAGTTTTTTAAAAAATAGCAAAGTGGTTGGTGCATGAGTATTCTGTGTTCTCTCTTGATTTTTCTCTTTTATCTCCACACCGCCCCCCTCCTCCCCCCCGCATCCCCTCTACTTGCATTTAAAAAAAATATTCTGCCCCACCGACATGGTTTATTGCCTCTTGTTTCAAGCTGAGGGGATGGAGAACTGCTTGCATTTGAACATTTGCCAGAGCCACTACAATTTGGCAGTTTGGAGCTGCAAGTTCACGGTGTTTTATTTATAAATTCATTTACCTCTATCCCCCTCCTTGTAGTGGAAGTAACTTGCTTCTGCTCAGTGTGCCCCTCCAACTGCACAGGTAAGATAGCAACCTTGTTCTATGGAGATCCACAGTGTGAACCCAACTCATACTAATCAGGATGTGGAGATGCCGGTGATGGACTGGGGTTGACAAATGTAAAGAATCTTACAACACCAGGTTATAGTCCAACAATTTTATTTGAAAATCACAAGCTTTCGGAGGCTTTCTCCTTCGTCAGGTGAAGAAGAAGGTCACCTGACGAAGGAGAAAGCCTCTGAAAGCTTGTGATTTTCAAATAAAATTGTTGGACTATAACCTGGTGTTGTAAGATTCTTTACATACTAATCAGAACTATGTTGCAGACAGGGCTTTACTTCTCTCCTTATCTATTGCACCAAGTAGATATTCTGATATCCTCTACTTGAGTTAGACCAATTCTGGTTATCACGTGACTCCCAGTTGTCATCAGTTTTAATGATTAAATTGGGCCTTCTGGTTTTGGCTATTATGTTTTCCTAAATTCAGATTTAAAAAAATCAGATGTAATCCACCATGAGGAAATATGTTTGTTTTAGTCAGATAATTTTGGGTTTAATCATCAAGACAACTTTGGAAGGAATTCATACATTAGTTGAAATCTGGCATATACGTACTATAGCCTGTGGACCATCTGCTACCCGCAATGTCTCAGTTTTTCAGCTTCAAAGTTTCTGTCTCCACTTATGTTTCTTACTCTGCTGCATTTTCCTCTTTGACTTTCATAGACCTAGAGATTCTCGGCACTGCTTCCTAATCAGTGGATAAATCATAAATCTGAACTTCAAAATCTGGTGGTATCAGCAGCTTGAGATACAAATTAGTGGGAATAGTCAGTTAAACTTTGTGGCCTGTGGCGCTTGTTGGTACACACCTAACTGGCCCATGATGGCAAAAAATGTGGCGACTCCTTTAAGTAGATAAATGCTGAAAAAAGTTGTTATGCATCATTAACTGTATGCATAGAACTGCCTCCTCCACGGAACTTAGTATGTGACTGAAGATGTACCCTATTTTTATGACTCTTGTCAGCACAGAGAAGATGCTGTTTTTGTTAGCAGCATGTCAACTGTGATGATTCCATGTTCCATCGGATTCAACCTTAATTTTGGAGTAATTATCAAGTTTAATCCAAAATCAGAGGGTTTAATTAAAACCCAGTTGAATTGGAATGCACTGCCTGAAACGGTGATAGAAGCAGATTCAATAGTAACTTTCAAAAGGAAATTGAATATATACTTGAAGAACGGGATGTGGGACTGATTGGATAACTCTTTCAAAGAGCTAGCACAGGTGTGATGGCCTCATTCTGTGCTGTAAGATTCTATGATTTCATTGGCTGCAAAGCGCTTTGGGATGTCCTGAGGCCATGAAAGGCGCTACATAAATGCCCTGTTCTTTCTTTTCTTTCTGATTCTATGAATCAGCACAAGTGGTACAGTGTGTTTCATTGTGATTTAAATAATTGAACTGTTTTTATACATAGAAAAAATGTTTGGCAGACTTTTTCATGAAGACAGTGCCCCTTTTAAAAGAAGAAAAATCTGCAACAATATTGATACTGAATAAGGGTTTGTGTTTGTTCCAGTTGTGAAACACAATGTTGAGAATGCATTAAAGCAATTTGTTTAGTTGTGGTTGGTGAAAACAAATTTACTGAGAATTTAGTGAGTTGCACATTGTGTGGAATTTTGCTGCAAGGCTTTGATAATTGGGCTTGTCATGCTCCTTTTTGACACATTAAGAGTCTATATGGACCGCAAACTATCGTAAAATGCCAGACTTGCAAGACTTAACAACCTGGGTGGGCACAACCTTATCAATGCTGTGCAGTGTCCATGATATTGATAAGGACTATTTGCATACCTAGAATAGGGAACAGATGGATTTTATCATGGTATTTCAAATAATCATACTTCAAAATGCAAAACAGTAGTTCCAAACAAATTAATAATTGTTCATTTTAACAATGCCGTTTCATTTAGAGCTGTTAGAATATATGGTGAAATTGGCAACTGATTTTTCTCCGCCCCCCCCCCTCCAAAGTTAATAATACTTTCAACACTGATCTTTTTGCAGATTGTTATATATGGAGACCTGCCAGACAAAAAGGAAAACATGATTTACTTGTCTAACCATCAGTGCACAGGTGTGTGAGTCTTTCTTCATATTCTCTCGATTGAAGGTTTATTCAAATATATTGTTTTTGTATTCTGAATCTTAAATTGTTTTCTGTTCCAGATATTGTTGAGTTAAGGAATACAGTTTAACAAATTCAGATTAGTAGTTTACCACTTTAAGAGGATGTTCTTGTTTTTTTTCTAGTGAGTATATTGCCCCCTGTCTTTAATTGTTGTGTGCCACTTTTTAAACTGTAACATGTTGCTGTAATTACGGAAGGTTCCAGTGTCTCTCAAAGGATAAAGAGCCATCAGTATTGCATGTTGTTAAGTGGAACAAGGCAATTGGTATGTGTGTGTCTGAAATCCTGGCATAAGCCCTGTTCTCACCATAATAATAGGGTAGTGAAAATACAGTGATTAAAACTCAGTAATAAACCCTAAACTCAGAGTAGTAAGGGAATGTGGAGATAATACCAGAATGCAGCAAAATGGATTGACATTCTTGAGTGATTGCCATGAACAGGAATACCCCTTGTGTTGCTAAACTGGTTTGTGAACTTTTAACTTTATTGTATTCTGCTGGATTTTTTCCCCTCCCTTCACATTCTTTAGCTGGTAACTCGTGGTGGGGTATGATTCCTGGGTGGGCAGCAGCTACACAAGCTCCTTCACATGTCAACCTCAATAGCGAGTGTTGGCATAGAGGGGAGATGCGTCAGGAGGAGGGGGGGGATCTCTTTATCACCAAGCCCAGTACTATCCTCACCTGATGTTCACACACACGACAAGGCGCACTTGTGTAGCTCCCGGTAGCTAGTTTTCTGCTATAGTTGGTGCTGGGGCACTTTTCTGCTATAGTTGGCGCTGGGGCACTTTTTTTTAAACAAGAAACTACTTGCATGCCTGAACATATTCACAGGGCATCCCAAAACGCTTTGCAGTCAATGGATTACTTTTTAAAGTGTAGTCATTGTGGTTATGTAGGCAAATGCAGCAGACAATTTGTTCGGCACAGCAAGGTCCCACAAACAGCAAGTGAATGAAAGACTAGATCATCTGTTTTTGGTGGTGGAGGTTGAAGGACGAGTGTTGGCTAAGGCACAGGGAGAACTCCCTGCTCCCCTTAAATTAATGCCACAGGATCTTTTACATCTACTTGAACGGGCCTCCGTTTAACCTCAGTACTGCGCTGAAGTCCAGGTCTAGCTGATGAGCTTAAGTCCGTAGTGGGACTTGAGCCCACATACTTCTGATTCAGCTGCCTAGGGTGGAAACGGTTTAATTGCTTTGGTACAATTCAAACTTGTTACTGGAATTATACTTGCTCTTGTTTTTAATTATTGATGACTGAAAACACCCCTCATCTTGTGGCCTCGCATGTTCTTGAGGATGGTACAATATCTTGAAATAAATATCAACCTATGTTTACTGAACGAGCCTCAAAAACTGAAATAATGTTATGTTGGTGGCAAACTCCCCTGTCAAAAGTTGACAGGTAAAAGTAATCTTAAAAAGGGGGCTGTAACCAGATTCTCTGCACTTTATAACTTCTGGGCTCAATTGTATGCTGCAGTTTATTTGCCTCTGAGGCATGCTAGTTACTACTAACTAAAAACTGCTGTCAAATATGAGATGGTATGGTGCTGCCTCATGATCAGGTGATCAAGTTGGTGCTGTCCCCGGTGCTGGTGAAAAAGTATGTAATAATTAACAGGAAAAGGGGTTGAATCATTTATTAGGATACCCTACAGTATGCTCAGTTACCCTTGCATCCCTGCCACAGGCTGACATTTTTAACAGCATGCGAGTGCTCCTTTTTGAATATTTCAACAAAGTTCAGTACAAATTTGAGCTCTGTGTCTATCCATTGTGGATTTCTGCCATCCCAGAGATGACGATCAACAGTTATGATCGTGCTGTACTTTGGGTTAATTACTTTGTGCTAATTATTTTTGCTTTTAATGCTATATATTTCCTTTGGTTCAGTATCACTGACTACTCCTGTAAGTGGAGGTTACGTTCTTTATGACTCAGGAGTCTTCCTTTACCTGCTTAATATCTAGGTAAATGTAGTGAGTTAAAGGTCCACTAATGCTGGGCACAAAAACGCAAAATTCAATTTAACCCTGTATGTGCTGTGACAAGCAAGAAAGAATTTTTAAAAAAAGTAATCTGATCAAGAGACAAAAATCCTTAATTTTTGCTACACTGCTGTCAAGTTTCCCAAAAAATTTCTTGGTTGATAGTTATGTCATATTGTGAGTCTTCCGTATACATTCCATTCTGTAATTGTTTTGCTGTCACAGTTTAAAAACCTTGAACTAAAAAAGCGAAATGAGAAATTGGACTTACCTTACCCAGTAGTAAGATGACTTTAGGGTTGAATAGGTCCTTAAGTATAACCCATGGTCGCCTAGTTGCAAGTTGTTATGATAAACTATTATTGCAAGCCTTATGTTAACCATTTATCCTCCTTCAGCTATTCTGAGCTAAAGGCCCGCTAATGCTTGGCGCAAGAACTCAAACCTCAATTTAAGGCAAACCCCAAAACACTATAATAGTCCTTATGCGGCTGTAATAAGTTGCTGTTGTGGAAAGGTACCGTTTGCATATTCATGACACCGATAAGGACAATTACATTGAGTTACATCAAATCTACAGCACCGAAACAGGCCATTTGGCCCAACTGGTCTATGCCAGTGTTTATGGTCCACAAGAGCCTCCTCCCTCCCACTTCATCTCACCCTGTCAGCTTATCCTTCTATTCCTTTCTCCCTTGTGTGCTTATCTAGCTTCCCCTTAAATGCATCTATGCTATTTTGCCTCATTACTCCCTGTGGTAGTGTGATCCACATTCTTACTGCTGTTTGGGTAAAGAAGTCTCTCCTGAATTCCCTATTGGATTTACTAGTGACTGTCTTATATTTATGACTAGTTTTGGACTCCCCCACAAGTGGAAACATTTTCTCTATGTCTATCCTATCAAATCTTTTCATTACCATAAAGACCTCTATCAGGTCTGGAGAAAAGATTCCCAGCCTGTTCAGCCTTTCTTGATAAGTATATCCTCACAGTTCTGGTATCATCCTCGTGAATCTTTTTTGCACCCTCTCCAATGCCTCTATATCCTTTCTATAATGTGGAGACCAGAACTGTGCACAGTACTCCAAGTGTGGTCTAACCAAGGTTCTGTACAAGTTTAACATAACTTCCCTGCTTTTCAATTCTATCCCTCTAGAAATGAACCCCAGTGCTTGGTTTGCCTTTTTTATGGCCTTATTAACCTGCGTCGCTACTTTGTGATTTGTGTATCTGTACCCCCTGATTCCTTTGCTCCTCTACCCCATTTAGACTTATTATCCAAGCAGTATGTGGCCTCCTATTCTTCCTACCAAAATGCACCACCTCACACTTATCCATATTGAAATTAATTTGCCAATTACATCCCCATTCTGCAAGTTTATTAATGTTATCTTGCATTTTGGCACATTCTTCCTTTGTATTAACTAAATCCCCAATTTGGTGTCCTCTGCAAATTTTGAAATTGTACTTCCGATTCCCGAATCCAAATCGTTAATGTAAATTGTGAACAACAGTGGTCCCAGCACCGATCCCTGTGGAACACCACCTCCCACCTTTTGCCAGCCTGAGTAGCTATCCTTAACCCCTACTCTCTGTTTTCTGTTTTGTAGCCAACTTGCTATCCATTCTGCTACCTGTTCCCTGACTCCACATGCTCTGACCTTAGCCATGAGTCTACAATGCTGTACCTTATCGAAGGCAGATCCAAATATATTACATATACTGCATTACCCTTGTCTACTCTTCAAAGAATTCAATAAGGTTGGTCAAGCACGACTTTCCCTTCTGAAATCTGTGCTGACTATTCTTTATTATATTTTCGTTTTCTAGATGTTTTTCTGTCACACCTTTGAGTAAAGATTCCATTGTCTTTCCTACCACCAACATTAAGCTAACTGGCCTATAGTTTCCTAGACTTGTTCTATCTCCCTTTTTAAATGTAGCAGTAACATTAGCTGTCCGCCAGTCCTCTGGCACTAATCCCTTTTCTGATTAATTTTTATATATATATATAATAGTATCTCTGCCATCACCTCCCTAATTTCTTTTAATATTCACTGATGCAATCCATCCATGATGTGGAGATGCCGGTGATGGACTGGGGTTGACAAATGTAAGGAATCTTACAACACCAGGTTATAGTCCAACTGTTTTATTTGAAAATCACAAGCTTTCGGAGAAAGCCTCCGAAAGCTTGTGATTTTCAAATAAAACAGTTGGACTATAACCTGGTGTTGTAAGATTCCTTACATTTGGCAATCCATCCAGACCAGGGGTTTAATCCTCTCCACGTTTGATTAGTTTATCAATTATCTCCCCTCTTTCTATCTTAAATGTCTTTATATCTTTTTTGATCTCTTCTTCTAATGTCATTCTAATGTCCACCGTGTTAGTCTCCCTGGTAAATACTGAGGCAAAGTAACTATTCAATATTTCTGCCATTTCGCTATCATTACCTGTGAGTTTATCTTGTGCTTCTCTCAGTGCCCTATCTGTATCCTGATTTTTCTTTTGTTATTTAGGTGTCTGTAGAGTACTTTACTGTTTCTTTTTATATTCCTTGATAGTTTAATTTTGTAGTTCTTCTTTGATTTCCTAATTTTTTTTTAACTTTTCTAACCTCTTTGTATTCCCTTTTGTCATCCTCTCCTTTGTTGTCTACATACTTAGTGTATGTCTTTTTCTTTAGTTTCAGTTTTGCCCTTATCTCTTTATTGATCCACGGTGTGTCATTACTGGCTAGTTTGTTCTTGTTGTTTAGAGGAATATATTTCTCTTAAACTCTATTGATTACCGTTTTAAATATTTCCCACTCCTGTTCTATCTCTTTGTCAAAATTTTTTTTCCAGTTTACCTTCGGTCTTCCCAATGTTTAACTGGAGGAAATCCAGGAGTGGATGTTAAACAAGCAGTCTGACAACACACTGGCAGTGGAGTGGTCACAACAGCTGGTGGAGAGATAGTGCTGGGTGTTGTCAGCGTATGTGTGGAAGCTGACCCCATATCTGCGAATGACATCACCAAGATGCATCATGTAGATGAGGAAGGGGCCAAGGAGATAGATCCTTGGGAACTCCTGAAGGACTGTTTCTGGGGTAGGAAGAGAAGCTATCGCTAGAGATGCTATGGCTATGATTTGATAGTTAAGAATGGAACTAGGCGAGGACAGTCACGGAAGCTGGACAACAAAGGAGAGATGTTGGAGGAGGATGTTGTGGTTGACCATGTCTGAGGTCGAGGGATGATGCAGTGCAGTCACCGTTCCAGAGGTTTCATTTGTGTCTTTGGTTAGGGCCATTTCGGTGCTGTGGCAGGAGCAGAAACCTGATTGGAGAGCTTCAAACATGGAGTTTGAGGGCACGATGACAACACGTTTAAGGACTTTAGAGAGGGAAGGGAGGTTATAGATGGGGTGTTTTTGAGGAGGGATGATGACAGTGATATTGAAACGAGGGGGACATTACCTGAGAAGAGGAGAACCATTTACAACATTAGCGAGCAAGGGGGCCAGGAAGGGAAGTTGAATGGTCAGTTTAGTGGGAATGGGGTCACGCTAGCAAGGAGGTGGGTCTCATGGACAAGATAATCTCAGAGAGGGCTTGAGGAGAGAAACTAGAGAAATTCGTGGGTTCAGGTCTAGGGTGGAGGAGGTTTGACTTGGTGAACAGGGGAAAGCAGCTGAACAAATGGTCTCAATCTTGGTTATAAAAGAAATCCATGAGCTCTTGGAAGTGAGGGTGGAGAGGGTGGGGAAAAGGAGTTTAAGGAGACAGTTGGAAGTGGAGAAAAGAAGCTGAAGGAAGGATTGTTTTTGCAGTCCTGGATGATTCTGGAATAGGGAGCGGATTTGGCAGAGGAGAGTGAGGCTTGCTAGCACTTGATGTTGTCCAGCCAGACCTGATGATAGATGGCTAAATCAGTTGTGCACCATTTAAGTTAAGCCTGCACTCCTTGGACTTGAGAGCGTAAAGATGCAAGGGGATGGGAGAGAGTAACGGTTTTACTGGGAACAAGAGCATGGATCGTGGAGGTGAGGGAGTGGTTAAGAAAGTTGACAGCTGCGGAGGTAGCGTGGCAAATTGAGGGTTTGGAGATGACCTTGCTATGATCAAGACCGTGGGAATAGAGAGGCCATGGGAGATGGCAAAATTGATGGGATGGCCATGAATGTGGGTAGTAGACTTTTTATATGGAGGGAGAAGTTTAATGAGGACACCAGGGCAGTGTTTTCAGGGCAGAGGGATAAGGGGAGCTGAAATTAAAATAACCAAGGAGGAACAGTCACCAAGTAGGCTGTCAGGAAAGAAGGATGTATATCTTTCGGGGGAGTGGGGGTGCGGTAGGCGAGAATTTTAAAGGAGAAATGATAGGAATGGAACAAGATGAGCTGCTTGAAGGAGGCGAAGGTGCCAGAGGAGCAGAGGAAGACACCAAGGTGTGATTTTTGCCACTGCAGTAGTTTGGGCGAGGCAGGTGGGGAACATAGGAATAGGAGTAGGCTATTCAGCCCCTCAAGCCTATTCCGCCATTCAATTAGATCATGCCTGATCTGTATCTTAACTTCATCTACTCACCTTGGTTCCGTAACCCTTAATACCCTTGCCTAACAAAAATCTATCACTCTCAGTTTTTAAATTTTCAATTGACCTATCCTCAACAGCTTTTTGGTGGAGAGAGTTCCAGATTTCCACAACCCTTTGCGTGAAGAAGTGCTTCCTGATATCACTCCTGAATAGCCTATCTCTAATTTTAAGATTGTGCCCCTTTATTCTTGATTCCTCAGAGGAAATAGTTTCTTTGTATTTCCTCTATCAAATCGCATTATCATTTTAAAATCTCGATCATTTTAAAGATCTTAGTTAGATCACCCCTCAACCATCTAATCTCAAGGGAATATGTAACCTATCCTCACAATTCAATACTTTAAGTCCTGGCATCGTTCTGGTGAATCTGCGCTGCACCCCCTCCAAGACCAATATATCTTTCCTGAGGTTTGGTGCCCAAAACTGAATGTGGTCGCCAGATGGGATCTAACCAAGGCTCTGTATAACTGAAGCATCACTTCCACTTTTTATTTCCGACCCCTTGAGATAAAGGCCAACATTCCATTTGCCTTTTTGATTACTTTTTGTACCTGTGCAATAGCTTTTAGTGATCTGTTCACTTGAATACCAAAATTATTTTGCTCCTCCACAGCTCCTAGTCTGTCACCATTAAGAAAATCTTTCTTGGATCCATTATGGATGACCTCACATTCCCCACATTGAACACCATCTGCCATAGTTTTATCAACTCACTTATTCTGTCTTTGTCCCTTTGTAATCTCCTGTTCTCATCTACATAACTTAATGTGCCTCCTTACTTAGTGTCATCTGCAAACTTGGATATACAACATTCTCTTCCTTCATCCCAGGTTGGCTTGCAAGGAGGCTGCAAGAGGTCCCTCTGTGCCTTTTGGAAAATGCCAAGGTAGTTGTGGGCATCTTAAAGGGGGATTCGAATGATAGTTTAAAATAAGGATGGGGAAGCATTCTACCTGCAAAGGGAAAAAAAAGGTGGCATGATCAGGTGATGGGAAAGGAAGGAGACAGGAGAGAAGGGCCCAAGAGGTGCTAAGAGAAGAAAAGAAAGGGAGGTAAAAGTAATGGGCTCAGGTCCAGAGTGGCAGCCAAATTGTGTGTGCAAATAAGCACAGAAGGAATTTCAGTTACATAGGCATTGCAGAGATTGAGGGACATGTCCTGGTTGTAATTTGAGGGCATAGAAGAAATGATATGGAAGAGTCCAAAGTGGTGGGAAGATGACAGGGTGGAGTCAGCTTGGGGCATCCATGAGCCAGTGTCTAGGTTTGGAGATTGTTGTGGAGAGAGAGCTGTTCGAGGGTAGAGCATCAGTGAACAAACTACTGGAGGTTGCCCACTGGAATCAGAGCAGTGAAGAAAATTGATTTAAAAAGGAAATATAGCTTGTGGTAAGTGAGAATTGAACTGGAAAAGTGGTCCAACAAACAGGAGTTGGGAACATTCATGACTTAGCCACGTCTGCCATATATTAATTTAATGATCCAGTGAAATAATAGAGGTTTACTTTTTTTTTTAAAAAAAGACTTAAAGAATTTGCTTAGAGTCTGCTTTCTTTTTGTCAAGTTCTGTTTGAATTTAATATTTTTGACTACTAAATCTAGCTGCTAAACATTCTTACTGAATTTTACATAGAATTACATAGAATGTACAGCACAGAAACAGGCCATTCGACATCCCCATCATCATATCCTTCTATTCCTTTCTCCCTCGTGTTTATCTAGCTTCCTCTTAAATGCACCTACTCCTTGTGGTAGCGAGTTCCACATTCTTATCACTCTCTGGATGAAGAAGTTTCTCCTGAATTTCCTATTGGATTTATTAGTGGCTATCTTGTATTTATGGCCCCTAGTTCTGGTCTCCCCTGCAAATGGAAACACCTTCTTTACATCTAACCTGTACAAACCCTTTCATAATCTTAAAGAACTCTATCAGGTCACCCTCAGCCTTCTGTTTTCGAGAGAAAAGGGCCCTAGCCTGTTCAATTTTTCCTGGTAAGTATACCCTCTCAGTTCTGGTATCATCCTAGTAAATCTTTTTTGCACCTTCTCCAGTGCCTCGATATCCTTTTTATAATATGGAGACCAGAACAGTTCACAGTTCTAAACAAGGTTCTGTACAAGTTTAACATAACTTCCCTGCTTTTCAATTCTATCCCTCTAGAAATGAACCCCAATGCTTTGCTTTTTTTTAACGACCTTATTTACCTATGTTGCTACTTTTAGTGATTTGTGTATCTGTACTCCCAGATCCCTCTGCTCCTCTACCCCATTTAGACTCTTATTTTCCAATGAATATGTGGCCTCTTTATTCTTCCTACCACCTCACACTTATCTATACTGAAATTCATTTGCCAATTACACGCCCATTCTGCAAGTTTATTAATGTCTTCCTGTATTTTGTCGCAGTCCTCCTCAGTATTAACTATACCCCCGCAAATTTTGAAATTGTACTTCCGATTCCCGAGTCCAAATTGTTTATGTAAATGGTGAACAGCAGAATTTATTCACCTTTAAATGATTTACACCAAAGTACAAGTTAATGGTAAACAGAAATCAAGCAATGCTACTTGACAGGCTTTTTATAAAGTCAAATAATGTAAGATAGATCAAGCCTCAATATTTTGATTGCATTGTGCTCTAATGAGTGATGTTTGTCATTTTCTTCACAATCGTATGGTAGGTTTAACGTTTCTGGTTCAGTATAAATAATGGCTGTAGAATGTGTTTGCTTTCTTTTTTGCTCTAATTAAACGTGGCAGCTACTGAATCGCAAGGGATGTCATTGAAATTTTTTTTTGTGGAAAGGCAAGAGCTTTCCAAAGATTTGTTCTGATAAATGTGATGACTGAGTGGTCTTATAAATTTATTACACTTAGTTTTAAGATTGAATCCATTTCAAAATTCCAGGATGATTAGGAACTTCCATAAATGTGATTATCTGCAGTCTGTCATTGATTAAGCATTTGTAAAGTAAGGATTACATTCCCTGTGTAGGAATAGATTCTCTAGGCCCTTAGAAATACTATAGCCGCATTTCAATAGGCTGGTTTAAACTGACTTTTTGTTTCAAAAATAAAATGAATCTTTAATTCTGTGTATGGATGAACCTTTGATTCTGGTTCTGTGTATTAATTACTGTAAAAGACTAAGTTATATATCTATATACTTATTGAGGACAATATATTTTTCTTTCCTTTCAGTTGACTGGATTATTGCTGACATGTTAGCAATCCGACAAAATGCACTTGGCCATGTGCGTTACGTCCTGAAGGATGGGCTGAAGTGGCTTCCCTTGTATGGATGGTATTTCTCTCAGGTACGGTACTTTTTAAAATTTTGCGAAGAAGGGAAGCAATTTGCAATGGAAACAACTTGGAATTAAAGAGTTATGTCATTAGTTTACCTGTACTGAGACATTTTGTGGCTGAGAAATTTCTGAGATGCCTATATGTTGATAGGAACAGTGCTTGAATTGCAAATCAGCCTCACTATCCACCACTCCTTTTAACTTAAAACAGGTCAGTTATTTAATATGCCATTTAAAAATAGTATTTAATTGCCACGTTATTAAATTACTGGCAAGATCGTACGGCATTCATCTGAACAAGAATAACCTGTATGAGGTTGCAAAAGCAAAATATGTAAAATATCTGTATATAACCTCCAGTATTTCTTGGAACAAATAACATAAATTTTAAGGTGCAGTGATAAAGTTACACCTTCTGTCATATTTGTCTACAATTAAGGAAGAGGAATTGACTGAGTCATCAATACTTTCTCAAATCTGTCAACCTGAATTTTAGCAAAATATAATCTCTAGAACGATACAGTTACAGAATCTCTGGGTCTGTTGTACACAAATTGATAGAGATTGATTGGTATGATTGGTCAAAACTCCATTATCATTGTATCATGCGACTACCAAGATGGTAGAAAACAAACTAGTTGGACCTTGGTCTTTTATTGTCTAGCGATTCCTATGTTCCTACGAAAGGCCCAGGATTGGCCCAGGCTCGAATCCTGCATTTTTAAGGTGGTGTTGGTGCGGGTGGTGGAGTATTAAAAAAAAACAACTGTTTGCGTCCAGAAAACCTGAACCTTCACAGCAAAAATACATGCTCTGAATTGTGACCACCAGTCATCCCCAGATCAGGCACCAGAAACCCCAGTTCTCTAACAGCCAGCAAGCCCCAGACCACTGAGAGCCAAGCAATTTCCTGGACTGCTAATCTGCACCAGGACCACAACCAGAGAAAGGTTTGATCTGCTGGGGACTTGTATTTAAATCTTTTAAATGTTAAAATGAAAGCAGGCACACCAGCCTGTACTTTCGTATTTTTTTTAATATGCTCTGTGCAAGGTGCAGTTAGCGGTATAACTCCAATTTGCCAACTGAAGATACAGATACTGGTCTCTGGTACTGGCAGTGTAAAATCTAAAATAGCCAACAAACATTTTTTTTTTCATATCTTATCTTATTACTTTTTAACCATATCAGTTTTCAAGATTTATAGCATTTCCGTTAACCATCTATTCATGGGAGTAACACCAGCTTTTTTTCGGGACCCTAGTAAACATTTTATAATCCATTTGAAACTTAGAGGGCAATTCTAATTTAGTCCGGTACCCAACACGGAGAGGATTTGAACATAAATTGTCTTTTGAATTTGAGAGCTTTGAGAGGTGACTTCTGGGCTGGAATTTTCTTCTTAAATACAAATCAAATCTTGGTGTATTTTGTAACTAACCTTGGAGTTTAATGGCATACCTTATTGTGGTATCCATTCCTGTTCCCCAAGGCTGTTGAAAATACCTTCTGGAGCTGGGCATTTGAACAAAAATTGGGAGCATTAAGGAAGTTTCTTTCCTTTGTGCTAGAGGTGTTAGGGAGTGAAGGCAGAGAATCATGCTTTCTTCTTGCACAGTGCAGTATTAATCTTGTCTTTTTCTAATGCAAAAAATTAAATCAGTGGCCTCAGATGGTCCATGGGGCCAGGTTTGGCAATTCTTACTGATTAATGGTGAGTCCATCCTGCTTCAGAATTCCTTGGACTCTCCAATATACTCTGAAGCAAAGTAAATGACATTGTCTGGGCATATTTTATATTCCTCAACAACTGTGCAGCCACATCAAGTAATTAGCAAGTATGATCATCAACCTGTACCTGAAGCTCAGTGAATGGAAGCCCACCACACAGTGAGTTCTAGTGACAGTGCAAGTACATTGCTAAAAAGATCTTTTTTGATCTGACTTCTCAAATCTCTTTTAAGGAAACAATAGAAAAAGGACAAGGAAAGGCTATCTGAGTAGTATTTTCTGTACAACATATTTTCCCACCTGCAATCCTTAGATTTTATATTTGCAAACATTGTAGTATTCGCCAGCATTGACTACCCTCCCCCCTCCCCCAACCTCTTGCACTTCACAAACCAAGAAGCCCAACACCATATTTAGTTTTTTTTTAATAAAGTATTTGCCCCTGACTGTAATATCAAATTCTTTTCTAACAGATTCCTATACTCTCTTTCAAAACTCAGGAAGTAGCTATTTGACCAGTTAAAAAAAAAATCCTCAGGATAGGGACCATCAAGCAACTTGACCGTTATATGGCCACTGCTTGTGAGGTTCTAAGGTTTGAAAAGTATGAAATGATTTATGGCAAATTTAATTTGCATATCTGAAAAATGAATTCAGTTGAATAATTTCTTATTACCTTCTGTGTAAGATTTTAGAGAAGACCAAACTGAAAAAAATGATATGCAGCATGCCACACATGATAGACCTGCATTCATATGGAGCGAATGGTATTTCGTTGTGATCACATTCCACACAATCGTGGAATGCATCCTGAACTCTAAACCACAAAAATACAATTAAAAGTATCAACAAAGTGAGAGTTGCAGCTCTAGTCGTTGTTCGTATTTAAGGTTTGCAGCTCAGAATAATAACCTAAATTGTCATTAATAGTGAAGTTTTTTCGTATTTTGCAGATGTGAAACATTTTGGTTGTAGGTTATTTTTCAAAGACATACTCCTAATATTGCATTTGAACTGTAAACTTATACACCATTTTAATGCCTCTTGTGCACTTTTGAGATTATGTAGAGTACTATAAATTTTAAAAATGGGCTTGTCCAATGCTGACATGAACAGAACTAGCAAAGCTTACCCATGGACAATTATCATTTTATTCCATTAATGTCAGACATTGATCAATTGTGTTGTCAGTTGTGTTGTATTTTTAAAAATTCTATTACAAAACTCAATGAACCTTGCAATAAAGAACATCTAGATGTAATTCATAGTGTATATCATTTATATTTTAGCATGGAGGAATTTATGTCAAGCGAAGTGCCAAATTCAATGAAGAAGCAATGGCTAATAAACTGCAACAACAGATAAAAGTGGGCACCCCAGTAAGTACTACAGTATTGTGTTTACATTATTATGGTAATAAGTAAATATTACTTAAAGTTAAATGAATCAAAGAGAATGGAATTTTATTTTTCTGTTTTCGCAAGTGATGCTGTATTGGCTGTCGCTGGTGTGTGCAGCATTCTAGCTATTCCCATGCAGATACACAATTGGATGATGACCTGTTCTCTGACCCTATTTTGTTTTGGAACTTTCAAAAACTTTCTTTTAAATTGTGTTTTCTGCATGGTTATAATGTTGTGTACCATTTTCTTGCCCAGTTGCTAAGAATTTATTTTGGGAAAAGTAACCTTATTGTCTATACACAATAATGCATGCAACTGATAACTTTGCAGCGCCACCAACAGGATCTTAATACTATCTGATGTGTACAGGCTTGAAGTTCTGCCCAAAAATCAGAAGGCCTGTGAGTAGTTATGTTCTTACAGATCAAATTGAATTATTCTTCACAGTTGTCCATGAAGTGTTAAAGTAATCAAAAGAAAGATACTTGTCCAGTCTTATTTGCATCGGAAATGATTAGACCACTTCTTAATGATTATGTAACTCTTCAAGTTAAGGGATTCAGTTTGATGCAAGGTGTGAGCTATTTTGCAATGTTTTAACCATGTTATCGTGCCAACCAATCAGTATAAAGCTGTTAAGATAGTTTTTATTTCTCAGTGGGACGTTTCAGCATTCATGGAACCATTATGACGAGGAATTACTGAACTATTTTACAATAGCATGAAAACACTGTTAAACAGAAATATGATCGTTTCTTGTTAGAAGTTACATACTTGCTAAATTTTCAATATATTTTGCTTGATGCTACGTGCAAGAAGTTCTAAGTTGATATTTAAATTAAAAAATAGGATTGCGTGCATTAAATGTTTTTAAGTGGGAACGTATCCAAATTTAGATTTTTTTTCATGGAGTTTTTAAATAGAGAACTTTGTTTAAAATTTTGGCTGTCTTGCTTATCTGTAGTATTTGGAATTCTATTGCCTGCTTTACTACACTGTATAATAGCTGAGGTTTTTGCACATCCTGAATATAAATGTATTTATCCCTTTTTTTCTCCATCTCCCTTCCCCTGTTGGCGTGGACGTGGTGGCAGATTTGAAGCTTTGGATATAATGTTTACCTGCATTTGCAAGTGCTTAGGTTTTCAAAGCTAGAAGTGAGAATTTATGATCGTGTTTAGTAATGACTATTCAGACTTAGTCTGGAAATATCAAATGCAATTTTTAAAAAGGAGCTTTGCAGTACTGAAGCTTTGTTGCACCCTCGTGAATTTGCTAATGCAACTTCTCTAACATTACTAAAGAAGCAGGATTTCTATCCGTTACGTAAATCAGTTTTAAACCTTGTAGCTCTGAAGAGTTTTGGTAGATATTTTAATAGTGAAAATTACACAACAATATACATACTTTTTCAAAACCTTGCTTTGTAACTTAGTTTTGGAAAGAGGGCAGTAGCCATGTACCAGATTGTGTTAATCACCATTATTTTCAAAGATTACATATTTAATACTATGTACACCCGGGAGTAATTACCGGGCTGTAATCTCAGTGAGGGTTCAAATAAAGTCCTAAACCATAAGGGTAAAGCTTGATAATCATTCCCATGTGTGAGAGTTTGTTTTGTTTTCACTTTTTCATCAAAAGGTATCATGACTGTTGTCAGAAAGGATGCTCCACATAGTTAATCCTCATTGAAGAATTAAACATTGAGACATAATCGCTAAGTTTACTTAAATTTAATCTGCAAGGTTCATCTGGAAATGAGTACTGTATACATTTTTTAAATGCAGTGCACTAACGCATAGCGGGGGCATTACTCTATTGAACTCAAATTGCTGCACTGTTGCTGAAAGAGCGACATGTACCAGAATCCTGATTGTCATTAATAAAAGGGTAAGCTCATTATTTAAAATAAATTTAGCAAAAATGTTATTTATAAAATGGATAAAACAGAAAGTCTCTTGATAGTCTATTTGCAGCATCATAGTTGTTGCCAGATGACTTTTTCCCATGGCTCTCTCGAAAGATGGAATTACTATAGTATTTGTTGCTTGAATTGATATGCCATGTTCTCCACAAAGTAATGTTTCAAATCTGCTTCTGAGATTTTTCCAGCTGCTTCAAAATTATTTATGCCCAACATTTTCTTTATTGTTTCATGCAAGAAACATAGACATACTCTCGGGCTATGTTTTGAAAGCATATGTACTATATTACAGGTGACATGATGCATACAGGTCCAGACAGTCTGGGTCATAGATGCACACTCAGTACATTATGTTGCAGGGGCTTGATGGCAGTCTGGGAGATTGTTGGCTTGCTGAGGGGAGAGGGTTGGTGAGGGATTTATTGCATATTGGGTTGCAGCAGCGGTGGGTGCCAGCAGGGTTTGGGTGGGCACTGGGGATTGTCTCTTTCAACGGTCAATAGGTTGCTTCACATGTGGAGGCTTGATGTCGGTGGGAGGCATGCCCAGAGAAAGGGGTCCCATACCTCTTGGCGTTTTCCCAGCTCCATGTGCATTACCTTAGAAATAAAAACAGAAGATGCTGACTGACCTGTGAATTCCAGCATTTGTAAATTGAAAATACAGGTTAAAACGTTTTGGATGCCTATCCTTCATCAGAACTCATTACTATGATTGCAAATATCATGTGGATTTGCTACAAACCTGAGAGTTCCAGTGGTTCCTTGCCCTACTCACAGTGGGATGCGAACATGTAGAGTTAGGTCTAGGGGGAGGCTCAGCCGATCATAACTTCAGTGACATTCAGGACCTCCATTGTATTTGGTTGAAACACTTCATGCTACAGGGATTATTATTTCGAATTGCTGACCATCTAATTTGTTGAACTTGGGCAGAATGGAAAAAATAATAAGATTGTATACCTTCTCTCCACCTACCTACCCAACCCCCCAGCCAAAAACATAAAGGCTTCCTATTTCCTCTTAATCTTCATTTGTCTATATAACACGCACTGCACTTCAAAGTAATACACTGGAAGTGAATCATTTCTAGGAAACATGAGATGGTATGTAAATGGAAGTCTTTTAGCTGGCACCGCTGAAATGGACTTCTGCAGTTCTATGGTTGTGGACAGATGTGCCTGTAGTTTTCAAACTGCAATCTGTGGGAGATCCCCAGCAAACTTTGACGTGCTCCTGAAGACCTACTGCAAATGTTTGCACACTCCCGTCGATCCCTTGTCCCAAATTCCAAAAAAAAGTGACAACTACCTACGGGAAAATATTGCCATTATTGCAGAAAGTGTTTATTTTTATTAGTATATAGTAAAATTAATAACTTGCTGGTAAGTCAAGAAATGCAAAAAAAAATCAAAATCTGACTTTGCAGACTCCTTGGTACCATTTTCAGACTCATTAGGGTCCAGGGAATCATGTTTGAAAATCAATGTTTTCGACTGGTGAGGCTAACCATCTTATTTTCACTTACTTGGAGGCGCTTGATTGGACTGATTACTTATTCCAACTGTGATGGAAAGCCTTAGCACTTAGAGGCTTAAGGGGCTTTAAGAGCTAATTGTTCAACCAATAGCTGTTTGCAGTATATTTTTAAGATTTCAGTGAAACCAGCCTAAAAATAGACAATCTCAAAATGAACATTTTAACACGTTTTCTTTTTCTTCTTCAGGCATATCTTGTGATTTTTCCAGAAGGAACACGTTACAACCCAGATTACCCACAAGTTATTGCAGCAAGTCAGGCATATGCTCGTAAAGAAGGTGAGATTGCATTGATGTTTTTACAACACTTAGCAGTATAGTGGGCTGCCGTTTTACTTCTTGGACTTGGGTTCAAATATAGCCCAGATTATTGAATTACACCCTCCATTGGTTGTAAGGACTACAAGAGAAATCAGTTTGGATAATCTCAACTCCATTATAAGCAGTCTCATTTGCAGGAGCTACAGAGGTGGCTAATGTAGAAGACAGAAATGCCACATTGGTGCATGTACGAAAGGGTAGAAGAACCTTTTGTGCGACATCTGGCTTCTGTTCTAACTGCTTTAGGGCTACCTGATATTGTCCCCAGCAAAATAATTTATTAAAACAATAGAATTTTTTTTTTTTTTGCTGGGTTCTTTTGTACTCTCTTGAGGTGAAAAGACATTTGTACTATATTTTAGCATTAAGGTGGACATTGTTTGGCAGCATTGCAGTTCATAGTTTCTGCAGCTTTAATGTCAGAGGTTTGCTGTAATAATCCTACAGTGACAACATTTCTTTAGTTTTGGTGCCAAAGAAGGGAAAACAAATCAGCAGATTTCTTTTGTTCTCATTTCTAATCCATTTTTGAATGGACAGTTTAACTGTCTCAGTCCTGGAAAAGGTTTCAAGCATTGCTAACAATATAATATTCCCTTTCATTCTCTGCATCAGTTGGGCTTAAGATTTCTATCTCCAGATCATGACACCAACAACTGCAGCGCCTGTCTCAGATTCTCTAAATGTATCTGCACTTTGCTTATCCTGCAAGAAACAGGATAAAAGAGTAAAACACAAGATGTACAAGGAAAATGATCATTCCAAAGAAAGGACTCCAGCCTCAGATCTAGAGTTTCCCAGCGCAGAATTCTTGTGACCACCGAGTACCGTGTGTTTTGATTGCACCAATGGCACTTCAACACCCAAAAATGGAGACCAAATCACCACTATTTGGCAATGGTCTCAAGTTAATTCCTCCTGGCATTGATGTCAGATTGTTAACACATGACACCCTTGCTCTGATGACAATGGATTTTCGAAAATCTACTGGCACAAGACTGTACTGATGACTCACGGACCAGCAAAGCATTACACTTTCCATTAACTTTTGCTATGAAAATGTTTCTTTTGCTCGCTACTATCTAGTGTTTGTCTTGAGATCATGCCCTCTTGCCTTTGATTTACCCACCAATGGAAATAATCTGTGTTTATCTTGTCTATTAATTTGAATACCTCTGTCAAATTCCACCTCAATCTTCAGTCTTGAGAGGATACAGCCCTAGTTACTCTAGCCTTTCCTCATAATTCAGACCCCTCCTCCTTGGTATACTTGTAAATTTGCCCTTTTTCCAAGGCTGTTACATCCCTCTTACAGTAAGGAACCCAAAACTACCAGCTGTGGCCTAAGAATTTTGTATAATCATCTTTGTTTTTGTATTCCATCTTTCTGGATGTAAACTCCAAATTCCCATTTTCCTTAATGGCTTTTTAAAATCTCTCCTCCCACTTTTAAGGATCTGTATACCTGGATCCTTTTGTTCCTCCACTGCATTGAGAAATTTGCCATTTCAAGTTTTTCAATTCTTGATTCTTGTTTCCGAAATATTCACCTCACCACCTTCTCCACTGCATCTTCCACTTATCTGCCCATTCACCTCAGCTGTTCATGTCCTCCTGTAGTTTTCTGCACTCTCCCTGGCAGCTTCCTACTCCTCCCAGTTTGGTATCATGAGCAAACTTTAATATCCACCCTGTACTGTCAACATTCAGATCATTTATTTATAGAATAATGTTGGCCTGAGGACCATTTGTTTACCACAGCCCTTTGCTGTCTGTCTTTCAGCTATGTCTCTGTATTACATTTTCCCAATTATGTCATTTTCTCAGCATTTCTCATCCACCACTTTATCAAATGCTTTCTAGAAGTCCATATAAACTTCACCTGCATTTTCCCCTTATCTATGCTTTCCATTATTCCCTCAAAAAATTAGTTATACATAATCTGTATGATCTCTATACAGACTCTATGATCTGTCCATGCCTTTATCAGTATTTGTTTATTTGATCACTAATTATGATCTCAAGTAATGTTCCTACTATTGATTTAACCTTTTATGTTCCTCTTTTTCAAATATTCATTCAGTTCCCTTTTAAATGATATGGTCTCTGTCTTGATGGCCACTTATGGTGCGGCATTCCAGATTCTAATAACCCACAATTAAAAATAAAAATTCCAAATCCCCTCTTTTGTTCTTCTAATATGCCCCTTGTTACCAATTTGCAACCAGTGGAAATAAACTTTCACTATTTATCTCCTCAGCATCTCAAAATCTTTGAAAACCTCTATTAGCCCCCCTGCCTTAATCTCCTCTGTTTTTCACATCTTACTTCCAAACTATAACCTCTCATTCGTGGTATCATTCCAATGAATTTTCACTATACCCTTCCCATGTCTCTAATATCCTTCCTATAGCACTGCAGCTGTGGCACAATAGAACAATCACAATTCAATTTCACATATTAAATAGGAACTAGGTAGTCTTGTGTTAATTGTCACACAAGTATTTGATCAGGATTTACTTTTTGTAGTTAATTTGTGGTACCAATATACAAAATGAAAATCTCCAGTGTAATATACTGAATACCATGCATCACCTTTACCACCTAGAAGGACAAGGGCAGAGCAGGCACATGGGAACAGCACCACCTTGCACGTTCCCCTCCAAGTCACACACCATCCCGACTTGGAAATATATCACCGTTCCTTCATCGTCACTGGGTCAAAATCCTGGAACTCCCTTGGGTGTGTGGATCATGATTCAAGTTTAAGTACCAAAGCACCTTTCTTGCTTTCAAATAAGTTTTTTTTATATATATCTAACCAACATTGTGTAAATTTGTAATAATACAAAGTTAGTGGAATACAAAAACGACAAATACTGTTTTGTGCTGTGTGTACATTGATGCGTGATATTTAGTATATTAGACTGGAGATTTTCATTTTTGTATATTGGTACCACAAGTTAACTACAAAAAGTAAATCCTGATCAAATACTTGTGTGACAATTAACACAAGACTACCTAGTTCCTGCTTAATATGTGAAATTGAATTGTGATTGTTCTATTGTGCATTACTTCTTTCAGTTTCATAACATCCTCTTCAGTTTTATCTTGATGCTGTACTTCCCATGTTGAGTGAATGGAGGCAGCATTTTTGTTTTGTTCATTGTGGACTTTAAATACATTATTTGTCAGACAGTCTTGTGATGTTCATAAACTAGAATGCAATTTGGTCTTATGTCATTGATCTAATAGCTTAACTTTATGTCCAGTTTATTTTTCACTGAGAACAATCAGGTTACGAATGGTATTCCAAAATGTTGCATTGTTTACAATGATAGAGTGAAATGGACTGTATTTTTCACCTGCTGCCAAGCATCAAAAGTATCTCATTCCCCATGCACTAATTTTGTGTCATACTTTCACATGTCAAGGAATTCCCACCATCAGTCTTCTTTCTGTGTCAATTAACAGGGTATTTCAATAAGAAATTAATTCCTGATTAGTTTGAAATTCATTCTGGCAGAATGGGAGCGATAATAGGGCTGCTCTCAATCCTTCCCAGCTATCTGGGTTTGCCAATAGAACACACTTTAGATACTCTTGTTCAATGCACTTTCTTACTTTGCCCCTTGGAAATGGGATTTAAACAGGAGGATGAGATTTTAAAATTTTAGGCGTTGGGGGACTGTTCTCTAATGTCAGGAGTGATGGGTAAGCGGGATATGGTGTAGGATAGGATACGGGCAGCAGAGTTTTGGATGAACTTATGGAGGATGGGAGGCTAGCCAGGAGAGCATTGGAATAGTTGAGTCTGGAGTTGCCAGGTATGGATGAAAGTTTCAGCAACAGATGGGCTGAGGGAGGTGTCAGATAGGCGGATTTGGTGATGGAGAGTATATGCGGTCTGAAGCTCAGCTCAGCTCTGGTCAATAGGAAACTGAGGTGTCGAACAGTCTGGTGCAACCTGCGATGTACAGTGTTGTTGGGGAGCGGGATCGAGTCGGTGGCGAGAGTATGGAGTTTGTGGCGGGGTCGAAGACGATGGCCAGACTTCTTGACATCAACTGTCTAATCTATTGGGCACACTCTTCAGTGCCTTTATTTTAGCACAAAAGGGACTGCTGTGATGAGCCTTGGATCCTTCATTTTCGGTAAGTGTTGCCTTCTTGCAGTTGACCACACTCCTGCATCCTTTAATGTCAGTGATCAGAAAAACTTGTTTCTGTGGCCACATTGCCATCAGATCAGCTGCTGATGGATTGCTTGGCAGTCATGAAGACCACCATAAAAGAATTGGCAGTCTGTAAAAATTGAAGTTATCCCCTTTGGAGTTCTGATTCTTGGGCTTTGGGACAAGGAATACCAGGTCCATCTGAACAGCCATATTAATAGTATTACATATGAGACCAACTGTTCAAATTCAACTTTTGATCTAGTATTCCTCAAGTGTTTGTTGATATCCTATTTAATACACATAGGCTAGGACTTTGAGGTGGTGGACTCCTAAGTGGAAGAATTTGCCCTTTAGTGTTAGAATGGATCGTGTGATCCACTTTTATTCAAGAATTTGTTAATGTTGGAGTTGGAGGAATCCTGATAAGGAATATTATCTTTGATTCCTGAAGAAAAATAAAATCAGGAAATCCTTTAAACTGAACTGCGATTCTTTGTGAGGTTGTATATTCTAAGCTGCTTTGATGGCTCACTGGGTGGGGTGGTGTGCTGCTGAGCCACACAGATTAGGAAGGTCCATGGTTCATTTCTTCCTGCTAGTGACTAAATGTTGATTGTGAACTCTTATTTTTAAGTGAAAAATTAAAAACCTATTTAGCAAACTGCAAAAAGTTGTCTGAGAAGTATGACATATCAATCACCTGGTAGCTAAGAGTAAGGAAGTTTAGGACTCAGAGCTGTCCTGTAATAGCTATCTTCAGATGTCCATCAAAATTTGTTGCTGGGTGACTGGGTAATGGAGTGGTTAAATCCTGGCTTTTCAACTCAACCCTAGGTTATAATTCAACTCAGACCTGGGGAAATGAAAGCCATTCTCATTTTCTGGATGTGAAGGCCCCTATGATCAGGTGGTCTCAACCTGGTGCTTAATGGGCTGCTAACTGGCAATCTGAGAGACCGTAAGGATTTATTGTGTGGGAAATGAATTCCCACCAGTGCATTAGGGAAGAAGGGAGTCTCCTCAACAGTGGGACTTGGGCACGTAGAGGCAAAATTAAAGGAGATTTATTCTGTAGCTGACTGTGGGAGTGTTTGATACTGGATGAAAAAAGTGCTCCCCTCCTCAACACTGGCATCCTTCATCTCAATGAACATGAAATTCACCTCCCAAAAATTATAGGAAGAAAACTAGTTGCTGACATTCCTTGACCTGCTCTATTACTTGTAATAATCAGAAATATCACAGTAATGTATTCATGTTATACATGGAATGTGCGATGTCACTGTACTTCTTTGTCCAAGAAGTTCTAAATTAGAATCTTAATTTCTGTTTTCTCGCTCTCTTCCTCTGTCTTAGACACGAAGTCCATGACAGTCAAAAAAAATACAATGACAAAACTGCTGTGACAGCTTATTGGAATTCCTAAATCGATAAGTTTAATATTCGTGTGCACACCTGAAAGTACAACCGTAAAGACGCCATACCTGCAAAATATCGCACACTTCTCGAGTAAAAAATCATGATTGGCAGCTTAACGGGCACGTGACTAGTTAAGCCGATCAGCTATCCATTTGACTAAATATAAGCAAGTCAAAAGTGACAAAAAATATCCAAAAGGAACCAGTACGCAATAAAAAACTGAACAAATACTTCAATTTTTCTTTGTAAAACTATTGTTAAGCAAACCTACCAAATTGCTTGAATAATTTCTCTACGTTGTTTTTGGCCTTGCCTTCATTCTGGTCAGCTAGAAATAATGCAAGCAAAAATTGCACAGTTCTGGAAAATGAAAATCTCTGATTGTACCCATACACGTGGTTGTTTAGCCTCCAAGAAGTTTCCCCTCTGTAGGTCTACTGTTCTGTCTGGAACCTGAGGCTTGAATTGGATATTTCACTTAAGCCTTGGGTGCTGTGGTTTTTCAGCTGCTTTGGACAATTTCAGTGTATGAGAAATCATGATGAAATTTAAGTTTTCATTTTGATACTATGACAACCAGGTTTGTCCATCCCAGGGCAGATCCTGACTCGAGTCCTACACGTGAAATTCTTGAGCCGGGGTGGAGGGGAGGTGCACCTACCCTTTGAGGTGGCGGGGTGGGGGGGAGAGAGATGGGACCACCTGCACCCATTGGACACAAGTGTTCCACTGGACACCAATCCAGAGCCGACACCACGGTCTCTGCTCGCCGCAGCTATCTGGAGTGGAGTGGGGCCCAAACCGAACCCTTCTGATAACCTACATAAGAGGTGTCTTTTATTTGAACTCTAGAGAATACACATTACTTTTAAAAACCCAGCATTTAAAGTAACTCTTTCCAATTCCTTTCTATAGATAAACAGTCAAAAGAAAAATTGAAATGTAGTCCTAATCATATGTAGGGATGCACCTGAAACAGATTATTTCAATCTTTCTGCCACAATGGTGATGTCACATTAGGAGAGCGTTTCATACATTTTAGTGAAGGTACATTGCAAGCACCTGAAGGGTGAACTTCATACCAATGGTACAAGATGAGGGTACAGATTTCCTGGGCTAAGACTAAGGTTTTTTGTTGGGCAGCTTTAGATCAGCTTTTTAGCCAATCTGAATTTATGCTCTTTGAAATTGAACTCTTCAGAGAAACTTATTTTTTCTATAAAAAGGCAAAATACATTGACTAAAAAGTACTCCCTAGTCATTCCTTCTCCTCTAATGAGGTGGAGAGGGTTCATAGAAGAGTGCTGAGGATAATTCTGGAATTCAACATACTACTGTAAGGATGGGAGCATAGAATTAGCTAAAATCATTGGAGAAAACTGGATTGAGTGGTAATCTTATTGGAACATTTAAAATTCTTAAAGGAACAAATAATATGGATTTAATTAGTATGTATATTTGTAAGTTTTAAAATTTTTATTATTTAGCTTAGGTATCCACAATATGCAGACCTAGGATACCTTATTTAGCCTAGGTATCCACAATATGCAGACCCCAATTTTGATTTTATGGACACTGAAGTTGTTTGAAAAACCACTTATTCCTTTTCCGTATTTTTGTCAGTCCTCCTTGATGGCATTCAGTCACTAAAGTCCAGTTGGTTGTTCCTGAAAAGCATTGAGATAGTGCTATTTCAGTGCGTTTCCTACATTACAACAGTGACTACACTTCAAAAATACTTCATTGGTTGTGAAGCGCTTTGAGACAACCTGAGGTTGTGAAAGGTGTTATATAAATGCAAGATCTTTCTTTCTGGTGATGGTCCTTTATTCTCCTCCCTCCCTTCCTCCAAGCTGCCATTTGTGTTCGTGAGTAAATTGGGCATATAGATGCAAGAGAAAATTTAAAGTAAAATGGTAATTTATAGCAGGAGCTAAGTAGAGAAAATGTATACTAAATAGTAAAACTTTAAAAGTGATAGAAGAGCAGAAACAGTTGGGTGTTCGGGTGCACAAATTTAAAAAAATGAGAAGACAAGTAGTTAAAATAGTTTATTTTTAAAAATGGATTCTAGGTTTCATAAATGGGGGCATCGAGTACAAAAGAGATAATGTTAAATACCATCGGTAGAAATTGTGTACAGTTTTGGACACCCTACTTTTAGGAAAGATGCGAAGGCTACAGAAGAGATTTGCTAAGATTATACTAGAGATGAGAGGCTTTAGTTATGAGGGGAGACTAGAGAAACTGGGGTGCTCTTGATCAGAGCAGAGGTTGAGGAGATCTGATGGAAGTAAATAAGGAAAAACTGCTTCTACTAACCAGGGAGTTGGTAACTAGAGGGCGGAAGTGGAAGGTGAACAAAGGGGGAAATTAGGAGGAATTCTATTCTACGCAGAGGGAATTTTAGAACGTGGAATGCCCTACCAGGAATAACGGTGGAAGCAGAATCCTTAATCATTTATAAAAGGCAAGTGGATAAATATTTGAAAAAGAAAAATGTGAGTATTGGGGAAGGACAGGGGAATTGGACTAATGGGATAGCTCTGGATTAATGGATAGCTCTGTGAATTGGTACAGGCACAATGGGCCAATTGAACTCCTTTTGCATTGTGATATTTGGTGTGTGTGTTGTTCGGCCTGCAGTTCATTGCCTTTTTTCAGCTGGATTATCAAATGCACGAAGTAAAGATGCTAAGCTGATAGATTGGAGGGAAAATTAGCTTGTTGTACATCCACTTTCCATATCCTGTACTGGCGTGACAGAAAATCACATTAGCAGAAACCGCAGATTTATCCTGCTGTTTCCATTGTTTCCTACACTCCTCCAAACTGAAGATATACCAAGATGTGCAATTCATTGTAGAATTCTAGCAGGCCAAATGCAAGTGAACGAGAGAAATACTTTTGGTGGAATATAGAAGTGTAGCCTGCTGAAGTATCCATGAGAGAAGAGAAGTCATCTGGGGGGTTTGGTAGACTGGTTGTCTTCTGTAAAGTACGGGGCATTTTTTAAGCATTTGCTCACTCTTTTAATAGCTGGCTGTATGAAAATGATTATTCAATGCAAGTGTTGTGCATATTTTACCATTCTGTAATTAGTATTTGAAGTTAGAGAAATTAATTATTCTTCCCTTCCAAACAATGTTCAGTATATCTTTGGGTATTAGACACACTAGGGTAGAATTTCCTGTATATTTGTGCTCAAAACATGTATAATCGGGGACGTAAAGCAAATACCAGGCATAAAAGATTGAGGAAGCCCGGGTACAAGTGTGTTGCTACGTAATTATGCAATGACTGAATTTTCCCACTCTTTTACGCCCATCTATCGATCCCTGCCCCTGAATGCATCTCAGCACATTATAATGGCTCGGCCCCCAGGCTGAAGAACCATACATGCTAATTTCCTGGAATTAGGCTTGTTCAAAACGGGCATAAAATTAAACCCAGAATTTTAGGTGCAGCTGGAAACAGTCATTCTTCTGGTGTTATATTGCAATTTTTTTGAGCTATTTTTTTTTTTTTTTTTTTTTTGTCCTCACTGAGACCTGCACTGTGGTTTCTGCTTCTTTGAATGCATTTTCATGGCATTAAAAATTGAAAATGTTCCACGATTGCACGTTCTTAAACATGCTGTGCCTAATGTGCATGAATGATAGGTGGCTTGAAATTTAATTTTTAAACTTAAAGAAAGAATATATGGTTTGAGTTTGTGCCTTTCCTTAGTCCCCAGTTGTTTACACCCAGTTTTACATACCAGCTATGTTAATGTGACTTCCAAGAAATTTGGGTGCAAACTGGCATAATTTTGGGTGGAACTTCCGATTACACCCCTACAGGAAATTGTACCCCACTGTTTCTAAAGCCACAGGAGAAATAGACTTTGCTTAAAGAACCAGCTTTTGCTCCAAGAAAACTAAACATTCTCTCTCTACCTCTGGACTTCTATGTGACCACTATCACTGCTGCTCCAGTACCTAATAACCACATGCGGTTCTATTGTTTTTTCCTACAGGTGAATTTCGTTAGTCTGGCCTTAATGCAGGATTGAAAACATATGACTGAGAAACTACAGTTATATAGTCTACTGGGACTGCTGTAGAGTGCAGGAGGTAGCAGAGTTCCACATCTACTCTTAATGAACACGATCCTTTACATAGAAACATAGAAAATAGGAGAATGAGTAGGCCATTTGACCCTTCGAGCCTGCTCCACCATTCAGTATGATCATGGCTGATCCTCTACCTCAATACCATATACCCGCTCTCTCCCCATAGCCTTTCATGCATTTTGTGTCTAGAAATCTATCTAGCTCCTTAAATATATTCAGTGACTTGGCCTCCACAGCCTTCTGTGGCAGAGAATTCCACAGGTTCACCACCCTCTTGAGTGAAGAAATTTCTCCTCGACTCAGTCCTAAATGTCCTACCAAGTGTCCTGAGACTGTGACCCCTCGTTCTGGACCCCCCAGCCAGGCGGAACATCCTCCCTCCATCCAGTCTGTCTAGCCCTGTCAGAATTTTATATGTTTCAATGAGATCCCTCTCATTCTTCTGAACTCGAGTGAATAAAGGCCGAGTAGACCCGATTTCTCCTCATGGGACAGTCCTGCCATCCCAGGAATCAGTCTGGTGAACCTTCGCTGCATTCCCTCTATGGCAAGTATATCCTTTCTTAGGTAAGGAGACCAAAACTGCACACAATGCTCCAGGTGTGGTCTCATCAAGGCCCTGTATAACTGCAGTAAGACATCCTTGCTCCTATAATCAAATCCTCTTGCAATGAAGGCCAACATACCATTTCCCTTCCTAAATGCTTGCTGCACTGCATGTTTGCTTTCAGTGACTGGTGTACAAGAACACCCAGGTCCCTTTGTACAGCAACATTTCCCAATCTATCACCATTTAAATAATACTCTGCCTTTCTGTTTTTCCTTCCGAAGTGGATAACTTCACATTTATCCACATTATACTGCATCTGCCATGTATTTGCCCACTCACTCAACTTGTCTAAATCGCCTTGAAGCCTCTTTGCATCCTCCTCACAACTCACGATCCCACCTAGTTTTGTGTCATCAGCAAACTTGGAAATATTACATTTGATTCCCTCATCCAAATCATTGATATATATTGTGAATAGCTGGGGCCCAGGCACTGATCCCTGCGGTACCCCACTTGTCACTGCCTGCCACCTCGAAAAAGACCCATTTATTCCTCCTGTCAACCAATTTTCAATCCATGCCAGTATATTACCCCCAATCCCATGTGCTTTAATTTTGCGCACTAACCTCTTATGTTGGACTTTATCAAAGGCCTTGTGAAAATCCAAATAAATCACATCCACTGGTTCTCCCTTATCTATTCTACCAGTTACATCCTCAAAAAACTCCAGTCGGTTTGTCAAACATTATTTCCCTTTCATAAATCCATGTTGACTTTGTCTAATCCCGTTGATATTTTCTAAATGTCCTGTATTCACATCCTTTATAATAGATTCTAGCATTTTCCCTACTACTGATGTCTGTAGTTCCCTGTTTCCTCACCCTCCTTTTTTAAATAGTGGGGTTCCATTTGCCACCCTCCAATCTGCAGGAACTGTTCCATACTCTATAGAATTTTGGAAGATGACAACTAATGCATCCACTATTTCCATGGCTACCTCTTTTAGTACTCTGGGATGCCGATTATCAGGCCCTGGGGATTTATCGGCTTTCAGTCCCATTAATTTCTCCGGCACTTTTTTTTAACTAATACTAATTTCCTTTAATTCCTCCTTCTCACTAGTCCCTTGGTTCCTTAGCATTTCTGGGAAGTTATTTGTGTCCTCTTCGTGAAGACAGAACCAAAGTATTTGTTTAATTGCTCTGCCATTTCCTTGTTCCCAATTATAAATTCTCCTGTTTCTGACTGCAAGGGACCTACATTTGTCTTCACTAATCTTTAATCTTTTTCTTTTTACATACTTGTAGAAACTTTTATAGTCCACTTTTATGTTCCTTGCAAGTTTACTCTCATACTCTCTTTCCCTCTTAATCAATTTACTGATAGAGCTATTGGGCAACATCTGTTGTATACCTTGCAACTTCCGATTGTTTTCTTCGTGATTGGAGTGCATGACCACAGATCCCTAAAGGTAGCAGGACAGGTAGATAAGATGGTTTAAAAACTCATACGGGATACTTTCCTTTATTAGCCGAGGCATAGAATACAAGAGCAGGGAGGTTATGCTGGAACTGTATAAAACATTGGTTAGGCCACAGCTTGAGTACTGCGTATAGTTCTAGTCACCACATTACAGAAAAGATGTGATTGCACTGGAGAGGATACAAAGGAGATTTATGAGGATGTTGCCAGGGCTGGAGAATTTTAGCTATGAGAAAAGATTGGATAGGCTGGGGTTGTTTTCTTTGGAACAAAAGAGGCTGAGTGGAGATTTAGTTGAGATATTTATAATTATGACGGGACTAAATAAAGTGGATGGGAAGGATCTATTTCCCTTAGTAGAGGGGTCAGTAACCAGGGGGCATAGATTTAAAGTAATTGGTAGAAGGATTAGAGGGGAGCTGAGGAGAATTTTTTTCACCCAGAGGGTGATGGGGGTCTGGAACTCACTGCCTGAAAGGGTGGTAGAGGCAGAAACCCTCAACTCATTTAAAAAGTACTTTGATGAGCACTTGAAGTGCCATAACCTACAGGGCTACAGGCCAAGTGCTGGAAAGTGGGATTAGGCTGGATAGCTCTTTTTCGGCATGGACACGATGGGCTGAATGGCCTCCTTCTGTGCCATAACTTTCTATGATTTTATGACAAGACACTGCCGTTTTCAGCTGTGGCATTACAAGAGAGTGTTTTAGTTTGTATTTGAATTTGTTTTTAATAACAGAATTTGCTCCATCAGCATCTGTCCCTTTTGGTGGTAAGCTCCCGCAGCAGCAGCAGTATTGGCACCAGCATGATGGACATCTTAGTGCAGCACTGGTGCCACATATACAGCACAGTTACATTAGAATATCCATAATGCAGTGAAATTTCCGAACTCTTCAGGAAAAGCTGTTCAATCCTTTACTGATAGAATTATCGGGCAACATCTGTTGTCCTCCTGCCCCCTTCCTATTTTGTGGTAGTTTGTGGTAGGCAGCTTGATTCCAAGCCATCTGTTGACATAGAGTGATCTGTAACATTTATAGATTGGTGGTAGATTTATGCTTTATACTATAAGGCTTCCCATGCTTGTACTGACCTCTAAACCTTGGACATGCATCAAGTAATTTTTGTATCCGTGCCAGTTCTCCTGATGCTAATACCCTGCTGTTTAGATAATGCCACAGACTCTGTTTTCAATTTGTTGAGTGCTGAACAGTTCTATTAATCAGTTTGTGATGCAGCTCTGCCTCTTAGAGTATTATCATGAGCCTAACTTTATTTAAGTCTCCTGTCAGTAATTGTTTTGTAAAGTTCTATTGTAGCTGTGTCTATCGGTTTTGCAAATTGGTTTATTTCTAAATTAAAATACAATTTTCATTTTTTTAATGACTATGTGGTATTCATGGATGTAAATGTTTCATGAACATACAGTTTTAGAATTAATATTTAAAACTAGATTTTAGTTGGAGAAGATGTGGGCACCTGTTTTCTTCCCCATTGGTTAAGAATCATCCCTTTTGTATTTTTGAGGTGAGCCTCTGGTCCCACATCCTCTCTCTCACAAAGACTGCCTTTTTCCTCCTCCATGATATCGTCCAACACTTCAGCTCATCCAAAGCTCTGCTGCCAGTATCCTGATTCCGCAGCAAGCTCCTACATATTGCGGAGCTAAGAGCTGCAAAACAGACACTATAGCATCACTTTGACAAGTTTACATATGGGCACGGGAATTTATAACGGAAAAAGTTGACAGGAAGTGCATGGGGATATACGATTTTTAATATATAAGCAATCTTCCTGGGTGTTGCATACAGGGAGTCGAGTGTGAAGCAGAGTTAACAGGTAGGAGAAAATTGGACCAGAGCACCCATACATAACTCAGTCCCCATTTTAAAATCTCACATTCTTTCCATATTTTTATTTACATTTCTAATTCCACATTTATAAAAGAAACCATGGCTTGGAATTCTTCTGTGGAGGCATAATCAGGAAGTTCTGCCCGATTTCAGCCCACTCGTGCCGATTTTGCCAATGTCAATTTACAGTGAAATTTTATGTGGAACTAATTAGACTACGCCGAAGTGTAAAATCCAGTAATGAAAACGTAAGGAAGAAATGCCCTCTGCTTTTGTGATATATCAGATGGATCCTGCATTGTCCCGACTCTCTGAAATTACATTGATTTTGGAAATAATCAACTCGTATCACATTTCATGATTTTATTAATGAAATAATAAAATTGTTAAAACAAGCTGTGAACTGTAGACTGCTTAAGTTAATAGCTACCTTGATGTATATCTGTTGAACTTTGATTCACTTTGCTTTAACCCTTAACCCTAAGCTACTTGACAACTACACGTAACCCCCCAACCCGCAACCTTTTTTTAAAAAAAACTACCAGTGATGAACATCTATGCTGCAACGAACAGCTTCCTTGGAAGCTTTGGCACATGAACTAAGTAGCCACACTTGGAATCAGAATGGCTGTGACATTTAGGACCTGCGTTATTGCCAAAGTTTATTAAAAAAAAGTCTAATATGACTTCAGAGGCTAATGAATACTCCTTTGAGCGAACAAATTTTGTGTCCTGATTTCAGACGATGGTGTTTCTCAAATCTCTTCCATATGAAAATGATTTTCATTTCTTATGCACCAGGAATTTGATTTAATTTAAATTAAAATCCCGTCACGTGCATCTGTTTTGTCTTTGCTAAATGAGTTGGAGAGAAAAAAAAGCTTATATTAATATCGGCATTTGACTATTCAAAAACAAATTGCTGTCACCAGCTTAGCTCTCATCGATCTATACTTTTCGTATAGGCTGAGAATTCCAATTTAATAATTTTGCTTTCATTAAAACAAGACACTTGCACTTGTTTTTTAACTGAATTATTTGTACTTTTTACTCTTGAGTGGAATTTGGTGATCTACACAACCCAATAAAAATTGTATCTCTACTAAAGATTTGTAGTAATCAAGTTTGCAAATAATTTAGAATCCAGGTTTTCATTCGAATTTTCCAGAAATAGTGCCATATAAGCCGATATTGTTTGGCTCATATTTATTGGAGTTCTTTGAATGTTCTTTGGCAACTATCTCGCTACTAACTCAGTGCAGGCATTTCTTTGTTTTATATTGCTGTTTAATATATTTTAATTTGTTGAATACATCTTTTAATAAACATGTAAATCTGTTATTATGTCAGTGAATTCCAAGAGTGGAATTGCTTTTGCCAATCTCAGGAGTAAATTCAAAGAATGCCTGTGTGATTAAAATTTTGGGTTTAAGTTTGCATCCGTTCTGAACCTGCATAAGTGCAGGAAACTTGTGTTGTCCGCTCTTTCAGATGGGGGCGGGGCAATGTTAATGAGCAATGGAGGGTCTGGGAGATGTCCTTGTTGAACTGTTACACCCATATTCCCTCAATCTTTTGTAAGTCACTTGCGCCCAAATTTCCTTGATCTTTTGGGCTGGATAACAGTATTGTCCACAATTGTGCTGTTTTTCGGGTGCATATTGAGAGGAAATTTCAGGCCCATCTGTGTAGACTTGTGCTTTAATTAAGCTTCCTTCTTCATTGAGGGGGGGGGGAGAGTGTAATTATAGTCTGACCAGTTTTAAATAGGCAGTTTCCATTATAAATATGCACATACTCATTTAGAATGGGAGAAAGTTGACAGTAAATGTGTGCAGACGTAAAACAACATATGTAATATTGCTTGACTGATAGTGCAACAATTTTAAGCAGATTGCAGGGGGTGTAATTACTCCTCTCATGTAAGTATTAAGAAAATAATCTGTCCTAAAATGACCATAATATTTTTGCATAAGAAACTTGACTGAATAGTGTATCCTAAAACTGGTGGTCACCCCAGTGGTGATGGAAGTAAAATTGTTCATTATCTTGTTTATAGCCATTATTATAACATTTTTATGGCATAAGTGTTGTCCTTCAGTGCTTTAAAGTACTTAAATAAATCTGCAGTTGACGTTAATTGCATGTCCTTTTGTTAAATATCAGAATCCACCGCATGACTGACAACTCTATTGTTAGGATCATGAGTTTGATATAAAATATCGTTATCTCTGGAAGTGTAGAACAGTGAAATGAGACAGGCCAACACGACTGACACTGAACACAAACCTGTAATGTTTTCATTGGCACTGTTTTAAGTTGTTGCACAATAATTTCATTTAATAAATTATATAAAAGTCTCCAATTGGTTGACAAAACATAAAGGATTTTTCTTTTTGATTTCCAGTAACTATAGAATACAGGTGCAGTAACTCATTCCTGAGGTGAGATTAGAATGCATTTCATATGTCATTACAAGGTGAAAGTGATTAATGAATATGTTAAACATGTGGGTGCTTGAGCAATAAAATTGAATGTTGCAAAATGCATTATGCTTTGACAATGAGCATGAATAAGAACTGAAACCCTATGTTTTGCCAACCATATCTGAAGTCTTTCATATCATCTGTTAAATGAAACTATTATGCAACCAACTTAAAACAGTCCCACCCAAACCATTATAGGTTTGTGTTCTGTGTCAGTTGTGCTGGCCTTTCTCACTTCACTGTTCTATACTTCCAAAAGTGACCATATTTCATATCAAACTCCTTATCCTAAAAATAGAGTTGTCTTTCATGCAGCAGGTTAAGATATTTAACACAAGATGTGACAAACGAGGAAATGCAATTAACATCAGCTGCAGATTTAATTCAGGAATGCTTCATCACTTAATTTCAACCTTCATGTAATGTGCTCCATTGTCTTAGACATAATTTGTTAGGTTAACATTTCCCTTCTAAGTTGTAAATATTTCTTGCTATCTTTCAGGACTGCCAGAACTAAGACATGCAATGTCACCACGTGTGAGGGCAACACGAGTAGCCATTAACACAATGAGAGGCCACCTAGATGCAGTGTATGATATTACTGTTGCATACGAAGGAACTGTAAAAAGCAGTGGGCAGCGGACAACAGCTCCATCTATGCCTGGTAAGTATTTCTATTTTGTCTGAAACATTGTTTACATGAGGTTTAATCTCTAGGTAAGAAAACCAGAAAACTCAAAAATATCATTGGCATACTGGTAGCATTGGTAAAGCAAAATTACTTGAGTGTACAAGCCATTATGTTTTACTTATTTGAATGAGAAATAAGGGTGTAGGTGATGTCGATCGCTTTTTAAACTGTTGGAAATTTCCATAGTGCATTTGCCACTTGTCAGATTGATCACAGTCTCTAACACTGATTTTCATCAAAACAGGAACTTTATTCTTCCAGGATTTTCTGTCTCAATAATGGACGTACGCCAATGCCCAAAATCACAAATTATAAATTTCACATCATCAAAGGCTACTACACAAAATAAGAGCTCATGGTGCAAGGGGTAACATATTAGCATGGATAAAGGATTGGTTAGCTAACAGGAAACAGAGAGTAGGCATAAATGGGTCATTTTCAGGTTGGCAAGATGTAACGAGTGGAGTGCCACAGGGATCAGTGCTTGGGCCTCAACTATTTACAATCTATATCAATGACTTGGATGAAGGGACCGAATGCATGTTTGCTAAATTTTCTGATGAGACAAAGGTAGGTAGGAAAGTAAGTTGTGAAGAGGACATAAGGGGCTCGATTTTAGGGTCGGGTTACCTGCGGGTTTCCAGCGGGGGGGGCCCCGAAAATCCCGATCTCCGATCACGTGACCGGATTCGGACGAAATCCCGGCCACTTCCGGGTACCGCGCTGACGTGCGGGGCTGCGCGCGAAAGCCCCGCTGGTGGGAATCCCGCAGGCAATTAAAGCCAGCGGGGTTCCACTTGAGAGCACTTAACTTGCTCGTTGTGGTCAGTTAATGAGCTGAAGCAGCCGTCAAAAGAGGAAGTGTGGGATTTTAGGTTCAAGGCAGTCAGTTTCCCACACTGGGGGAAACAGGACCCTTCAAACCAGGCGTGTTGCAGCCAGCAGCCTGTGGCAGGTGCCAAGGTGCGCTCCACGGGGGAGAGCCCTCACCCACGCAGGAGGCCACCGCGTCACATAGGGCAACCCCTGCCCCCCACCACCCCCCGGCCAAGCCAGAGGACAGACCGACACGAAACCGCAGCCCCAGTCCGAGGACCCACACACCTACCCTGCACAACCCCTCAGACCAACACCTGCCAGTTGGGTGGTGTGTGGACACCCTCGGAGGATGAAGAGCATGACCAGCACCAGCAGCCTCGCAGTCCACGCCGTCCGCCGCAGAGACGTGGATCCCCCCAACACGGTGTGGTTGCACGCCCACCTGCACAGCAGGAGGGAGGGCTACCGCAGAGAGAGACGCGTCGCAGAGGGCACTACCCTCGCCACAGGGTCCACAGACCGAGGCGCAGCTCCCCGGACCTCTCCGAGCAGCAGTGCACAGGGAGGCGCAGATTCGCTCGACATGTAGTCGTGGAGATCTGCAGCCTCTTTCATGCCGAGCTGCTCCTGGCTGGCCCCAGCACCAACTGCTTACCTGTCGCTGGCAAAGTCACCACTGTCCTCCACACCTTCTCCTCCGCATCCTTCCAGGGTGCAGCCGGCTACACCGCCGATGTCTCTCAGTCGTCTGCGCGGACGAGCCCTGCAAATACACCTGCACCTACTCTGCAGTAACACGATGGGTGGCATCAGTGGTGGGTCCTCATAGTGATACCCAGGAGCGGGCATTATTGGACACAATGGACAGGATTCGCGGAGACATGGCAGTGGTGGTGTCAATATAATGTGTGCTGTTTGTGGCTCTGAAATTCAATATGGGTAACACCCATGACAAACCCTCAGACACCCTTGTGCACCCCCTTCATGCTGACGAGACGTTTGCCTTACCCTGCCTACTGCACATATGTGATGCATGCCCTGTGGCTGCAGCACAGGTGGTGGCAGGTTGAGTGAGGCTGGCCGTGAGGGAGATGCACGAGAGGGTGAGTATGGGATGGAGCCATGAGATTGTATGAGGATTGGGTCGCGTGTTAGTGGCAGGATGAGTACTGGCGAGGTGAGTAGGTGGAGGTAAGATGAGGATGGGGTGTGAGTGGGCATGAAGGGTGATGTGACAGAATAGTGTTGGCGGTGCCGAAGGAGATTTGGGGTGGGGGCAGTGTTGTGGCAGACGGAGTGTAGGGGAAAGACTTCGTGTTCTCACTGCGGCTGACCTACTGCGGTCATTGCAGCGCCTCCTGCACTGTATGCAGGTGGGCCATATGTTGGTGGCGCAGGTGACCCCCTCTGCCACCTCGAGCCAGGCCTTCTTGGTGGCAGAGGCAGGCCGCTTCCTTCCGCCCGCCGGGGGGAAGATCTGTGTCCTCCCCCTCCTCCTCACCCCATCTGATGATACCTGGGGTGAGGCATCATTAAACTGGGAGCAGCCTTCCCCCTGGGCTGCTCCATGCTGCAATTTGTCCCATTGGTTGCAGCATCTGTCAGTGGAGGACTGCCCCTTTAACTAGAGAGCCTCCAGCTGACAGATCGTACTGCGCATGCGCAGCCCGACCGACGCGCAGGCCAGCGCCGTGGACCCCGGAGGAGCAGGTAATTGGATCCTATTAGTGGATTGCCTGCTACGATCGCGTGGGCAACCCACTAATTTCGCCGTTCGCGTTTTCGACGCTCCCGGAGGACCACCCGCTGGGAACCCGCAGGCCTGCTAAATTCGAGCCCAAGGAGTCTGCAAAAGGATATAGATAGATTAAGTGAGTGGGCAAAAAATTGGCAGATGGAGTGTAATGTGGGAAAATGTGCACTTGTCCACTTTGGCAAGAAGAATAGAAAAGCAGTATATTATTTAAATGGAGAGAGATTGCAGAACTCTGAGGTACAGAGGGATCTGGGTGTCCTAGTAAATGAATCACAAAAAGTTAGTATGCAGGTACAGCAAGTGATTAGGAAGGCATATGGAATGTTGTCATTTATTGCAAGGGGAATGGAATATAAAAGTAGAGATGTTTTGCTGCAGTTGTACCGGGCATTGGTGAGACCACATCTAGAATACTGTATGCAGTTTTGATCTCCTTATTTAAGAAAGGACATAACTGCTTTGGAGGCGGTTCAGACAAGGTTCAGTCGACTGATTCCTGGGATGAGGGGGCTATCTTATGAGGAAAGGTTGGACAAGTTGGGCCTGTATACACTGGAGTTTAGAAGAATGAGAGGTGATCTTATTGAAACGTATAAGATCCTAAAGGAACTTAAAGGGAAGATGCTGAGAGGATGTTTCCCCTTGTGGGACAGACTAGAACTAGGGGCCACAGTTCAAAAATAAGGGGTCTCCCATTTAAGACGGAGATGAGGAGAAATTTTTTCTCTGAGGGTCGTGAGTCTGTGGAACTCCCTTCCCCAGAGAGTGGTGGAGGCAGGGTTATTGAATATTTTTAAGGCTGAGTTAGTTAGATTCCTGATTAACAAGGGAGTCAAAGGTTATAGTAGGTAGACGGGAAAGTAGGGTTGAGGTCACAATCAGATCAGCCATGATCTTATCAAATGGCAGAGCAGGCTCGAGGGGCCGAATGGCCTACTCTCAATTCGTATGTTTGTATAAATTACTGCCCCTGGTAATCGTTAATAAGACACTATTTTTCAATTACTGAATATGTCTGCTTAAGTTTGGTTATTTGACATATAACCAGTATTATTTTTGTGAATTATTTGGTATAACAGAGTAGGCCAGAGATGATTGTAACTCAACAATGACATTGACCACAGTTCTTGGGAGCAAGACTTTGATAAATTGTACTGCAGGATCAAAGGACAAGTCACAGATTTCTCATAACCTGAACGTGTTCCATCAATCCCAGTTTAGCAAGTGATGATTAACTCTGTATTTAAACTTCCACATAAAAAAAATCTTCCACAGAGTTCCAGACAGTGTCTCTGGGACGGTGTACTACAGGCAGAAAAAGTAGTATGTTTCGTGAATGATTTTCTAGATAGGTTATCACGGTCCAGTTGCAGCAGTTCTTGAATAAAAATCAATGCCTGCTTAACTACCAACAACTTTTACTTTTTCAGTCATTATTCCTGAAAGAAACTGACAGTCCAGCCACATTTGATATTAGAAAGAATGGACTCTAGCATGGAGTATACCATCCTTATTAAGTCCACTAGTCTGGAGTTCAGGAACAAGAGATTTTTTTTGTAGCCTTCCAAACAGGGCTAAAGTATTGCATCACTGGGCAGACCTGAGCTTTGTACAGCATTGATGTTGATGACGACTATGATTGAGACAAAGGTTCTTTGAGGATTCCCATTCTTCAATCAGTTTTTTCAGCCATAATTGCACTTCTCTGCCCCAGTGTAGATCAGGTGTGAATACCAATCTCATTGAAGTTGAATGCTTATAACTGAAAAGATTAAAAATCTTGGTGGAGTACAGCTGAGCGGGGAACATCATGGCCTTACCATCTCAACACAGTTATTGATTTGGTTGCCTCAACCTCTATGGTAACATATCACTTGTCTATCCATTGTCTATTTCTGTGCGTATTTGTTTATTTTTCAGCTAGGGAATTATCTACAGATAATAACATCAGCAAAGAGAACTGTATCATGCTTGAGAAAACAGAGAAATCGAGTGGTGCCAAGCAAACTTCCTTTGGAGAATCCTGCTTAGGTGTTTTAGCTGTAGGAGTACTGGTCTTTAGGTTTTGTGGTCAGACTTTGATCTTTTCTAGTGAATTGGCATAATGTTTAGTGCCTTCCACTCAGACGTCTTGAACACTGAAAATAATTGAGCCAGCTCAGCCAATTTTCCTGGGAGGCATTACAGGAAAAAAGAATATTAGTTTCTTCAGGTTTCAAAAAAAAAATGACAGTTCGCAAGCTGCGTTTACTCAGAACAGTGCAAGTTATATGAATAGCTTGGTCAAATATTATTTTTAATGTGATTTACGTGTAGATTTGTCTTTCATAACAATTGTGAATGCGCCTTTCGAATCAACAGGACCTCACATTGAAATTGATGGCTAAGCTTTGAAATTTGGAAGTCCTTTGACAGCACTGCTAGTTGGATTTGATAGGCCATTAGGAAAAGTCAAAAAGGCGCAAGCATATGTGTTTATCTCAAGGATAGTTTCATTGGGTGGTTTGGTGTCACTTTTGAAGCAATAAGATGTTGTACCTGCACAGACCAGAACACAATCTCTCTCCCTTGAACAATGCCCACTTAGAATTATCCTCAGTAATGTAATATGGGAGTGTTCTTGAAAGGTTAGAGATCAGTATGAGGACTTCATTTCCATGTAAACTGTCGTAAAAGTAATTGGCGGTGGAACTTGTTTATACAACAAGTTTATATGAAATGAACTCTCAAACTTTATATCTGCTCAGTCTACATTGACTGTGAAAAATTTAGTTCGTATCATTATTATTGATATTCTAGTGAAATTCTAACTTTGTATTCAAATTACCCAGCGAAATCAAAATAAATGTGAAAATGCAGGTTTATTTATTTTGGTTGAATAGCATATTAAGTCATTTAGAGTAATTATATTTAAAATATTGTTTTAACAAATCAGCAAATAGTTCTGGCAGTTATCCTTGTGAAAACATTCTGAGAGGGATGATTTTGATTTTTTTTCCCCCTCCCCCTCTGGTTAATTGATAAATTTCAGAGACCAGTGCCTAAGCATTAGGCATGAAGATAAGAGCAGTGAGGAGCTATTAGTTTATGTCAAAACTGTTAAGCAGGAAGTAGCTTTTCAGTAAGCGTGCACTCGTTAGATAACATTGAGCTAGTAATGGGATTTTCTGCTGATTGTTTTCAGCAGGGTAGACTTGTAGCATGTGAAGACCTAGCTTGACTTTTGTCCCCTCTTCTATAGATGTTGTTTCTTTGCTGGGGCATGGTTCCACATACCTTACCCAAGTCCCCATTATTAATGTGAGAGCCTTGACAATGAGTGTTAGCATGCTATTCAACTGATGCTGACTTGATTCTGTCCATCTTCATTGTCCATACAGGCACTTCCAGCAGGGAAGATCATGCTGTACAAATCTGATTGAAATCTTTGAGGAAGTGACAAGGAGGATTGATGAGGATAGTGCAGTGAATGTTGTCTACATGGATTTTAGTAAGGCATTTGACAAGGTCCCACGTGGCAGACTGGTGAGAAAGGTAAAAGCCCATGGGATACAGGGAAATGTGGCCAATTGGATCCAAAATTAGCTCAGTAACAGGAAACAAAGAGTAAAAGTCGATGGATGTCTTTGCGAATGGAAATCCGTTTCCAGTGGTGTGCCACAGGGCTCAGTGTTGGGTCCCTTGCTATTTGTGGTATATATTAATGAGTTGGACTTGAATGTAGGGGGCATGATTGGCAAATTTGCAGACGACACAAAAATTGGCCGTGTAGTTGATAGTGAAGAGGATAGCCGTGGACTCCAAGAAGATATCAATGGGTTGGTGGAGTGGGCGGAAAAGTGGCAAATGGAGTTCATCCCGGAGAAGTGTGAGGTAATGCACTGAGGGAGGGCAAACAGTAAAAGGGAATACACAGTAAACGGAATATATTAAGAGGGGTAGAGGAAGTAAGAGACTTTGGAGTGCATGTGCACAGGTCCCTGAAGGGGCAGTACAGGTAGATAAGGTTATGAAGAAGGCATACAGAATGCTCTCCGTTATTAGCCGAGATATAGAATACAAAAGCAGGGATGTAATGATAGAACTCTATAAAACGCTGGTAAGGCCACTGCTGGAGTATTGTGCGCAGTTCTGGTCACCATATTACAGGAGGATGTAATTGCTCTGGAGAGAGTGCAGAGAAGATTTACAAGAATGTTGCCAGGGCTTGGAAATTGCAGCTACGAGGAGAGATTGGATAGACTGGGGTTGTTTTCCTTGGAGCAGAGGAGGCTGAGGAGAGACTTGATTGAGGTATACAAAATTATGAGGGGCCTACATAGTGTAGACAGGAAGTACCTGTTTCCCCTAGCGGAGAGTTCAAGAACTAGAGGACATAGATTTAAGCTGATTGGTGGAAGGATTAGAGGGCACATGAGGAAGAACTTTTTTACCCAGAGGGTGGTGGGTGTATGGAATTCACTGCCCGAATTAGTGGTAGAGGCAGGGACCCTCAACTCTTTTAAAAAGTACCTGGACCTGCACCTAAAGTGCTGTAAGCTGCAGGGCTACGGACCGGGTGCTGGAAGGTGGGATTAGAACACGATGGGCCGAATGGCCCCCTTCGGTGCTTTATCTTTTCTATGGTTCTATGGAGCTGATGCGCACAGATCAGGAGTGGGAACCCTGGCTAATTTTTTTCCTCCTCCATAATCCTGGGGTGCTGAAGCCAGTTGTAGAGCACCTACTGCTGTCCTAGCAGTTAACTCAGCACTGACCAAAGATATTCCTCGTTTGTACGGCTCAGCATTCATTGCCTTAATCAACTGAACTACTAGGGAAGGGGGCTGACATGGTTTTTATGCAAACCTGTATCAGCACAGTGCAACATGTATAATTTTAGTTGATTCAGTGCAACGAGTTCCTTTCATGTTGCATGATTTTGGTGAGTCTGCTCACTCACTTTAATGAGAAAGCCTGAAGACCTGCAAGGGATTTTCTTTAGGAAGAAAAGGATGCGGAACAAATGTTAGCTGTTTGAGGGAATTCTAACAAAGAATGAGTATTTAAAATTCTAATTCAGAACTTATTTTATTAAGAGTTAAGTAATTGTCTTTCGAAGAGGTGGGAAGGGCAAAAATGTTAACATGCCAAATATTTGTTTAGGGGTAAAATGGGGGTGAGATTCTTCAAAGAAAGATGGGAAAATGCCAGTTGTTCTCCATAACTTATAACTAATTAATCAAGTTGCATTCTGAGAAATCGGACATTTCAGAGCCACACATTCCTGTGATTTCTATAGCAAGTTATAAATAATGGAAGAAGCCATTTTTTTTTAAAGAGGAACTTCGCCACATGATTTCTATTAGGCCAATACATATTTTATTGCCAAACATACCCCATTAGTAGTTTGTTTTCTAACTAGCAAAGAACACAAGATTTCCTCAAGTTTGGAAACAGTGCTCAAAGACCAGGAGTTTACACAACTAATTCCAGATTTTACTACGTGCAGAAATACAAATAGATGACAGGAAAAAAGTAAGTTCTCCAAGTTAGCTTTGGTAGTACTTTTGACAAAGCTGCCTATGTAAACAATATGGATGTTATTATACAAGATGATAAAGCTGCAAGATTGACTTTTATTTCATGACTTTGTTATTGTCTGCTATGCTTGTACATGTTTGTTGTGCTAAACCTTAAATAAGGTTACATTCTTTACATGTTGAATGTAATGTCTCTTTATACTTGTGTCTCTGGAGGTTTCAATTCCATCTGCGCAACAATGAAATGCCTACAAATGGTTGTATTAATGGCAATGACCCTTGCTTGCAACTGAAAACAAAAGACTTTTAAGGGTCAAAGTAACACTGATTCAATAGAAAGTTATTGCAAGCATCAGTACTTTTGAATTCATTCTGATCATTGAATACATACAATTGTTGAGTTATAATTGTTATTTACGGTGTCTGACCTGGCCTCTGTGTGCGCAGAATTATTAAGTATGGGCATGCTATGTTTGACTTTCCTTCGGTTTGTTTTACAATGTGCATCATTTCTCTTAGCTTCCATGAATCTCTTTGTAAGTGCATTAACCTTCACCTTGCTGAATAATAAGAAATTCAGTTCGTGTCGCCTCAAGTATAATGTATATTGCGTAAGAAAAAAAGAGCTGGTGCATATATACAGTAAAAAAAAAATGCTTGGGACATTAATTTTAAAAATTGTGAAGACCAGTCTAAACACCTGTGTAAGATACGTTTAATAATTTTAAATTAAGAAAAGGCTACATTAGCAAACAGTGGATCCGCTTAGCCTATGACTTTTAAGATTGGGAGCGATTTGTCACTCCAACTTACTTGGTTTAGTTGGCTGATTTCTATCACCTGTTGGTCAAAGTGTGGATGGAGTGCTATTTCAAGGCAAGGTGGTCCATCTTGGGGTCGCAGCCCTACTTGAAGATGTACAAGGATGATTTAAATACCCTTTATAAAATGCCCCATTGGTCCTGTTTTCTTGGCTTATTGCAAATTACAGGATAGTTTACAAGAAAGCATGGGATGGGATCTGGGGTTGATTAGCCTGCTGTGGCTCCAGTAGCCTCCAGGATTTTCACCCACAATGGTTGAAAATTTGACCATGTGTGGGTGGCACTGATCTGTGAGGGGAAGGTGGATAATTGTGAGGTGCGTTTAGTGCAAGTTTTTGAACTGGTACTTTCCTCAACAGCTGCAGGTAGAAGTTGCTGCAGTTATTTTCCATGCCCTCTGCCATTCCTGTCTTTTTCTGGGTCAGCTCTACAGTACCCAGACTCTCTGCTATGGATCAGAGGGAGGTATTGTGTCTGCAGTGGGTTTCTGTTATAGGAGTAGCTCTGTTGGAATTGGCTTGAGCTGCATTTTGGAAGAATATCAGGGTCCTGGATCAGAAGTAATGGAAGTAGTTCTGGTGCAATGTAAAGCCTGTCAACAAGCTGCTGAGAAATATGGTCTGTGTAGCAGCTTACCTATTTTGGTGACTCCTTTGTACTATCATGTCTTAAAACCACTTGCAATGAGAAGCTCTGGGAGTTTGCTGCTTCACCTGTAGCAGAGAGAGAACTGAGAGCAACAGATCCTCTTCAGGTATGATGGGGACCTCCCTCAGGCTGTTAATGTTACTGTACTCGGGATGTTTTGGGATCCTGCAGGCCTTTGGAGGTCTGTGAATGGGATCAAGGTGAGGGATGTTGGTGATGGGGAAATAGACGTTTTTTCCTTTCAGGCACCAGTACAACTAGATGCTGAGTAAAGCTCCCTCTACTCCAGTAACATGCCACAGCCCCAACTTAAGAAGAGGGCCTGCAACTGCACCAGTGTAACTTTTTTTTTTATTTGGCAGAACAGTCCACCATCCCATGACCTCTCTGAATGCGATTGCCAATTAGTGCCAAATTAGGAACAGTTTTGTGCTGTAGGCCCATGCCCATCAGGGACTTGATTGAGATTGTCAAGCTCATTTCATACAGGAACCTTGCAGCCTGCAGCCTGAGACTTAAATCCCATCAATCTGGGATACATTTGAATTCAGCTTCCAGCGCTGAAAGACTAGTCTCTAATTCAATGCAACATCAACCAACCTGTTTTGTAGAGGTTTATAGCATTTTATTTCAAGTCCAGTAACTGTCAAGCCCTAAAGAAAATTTAAGGACATCCTTAGTGTAGGGATTGGCATAAAGAACCGTGCACATCTACTCTGTCCTATACAATTAATTTTCTTTCCTCTGTTTGCGGGGCTACGGGGAAAGGGCGGGGGACTGGGACTAGCTGGATTGCTCTTGCATAGAGCCGGCGCGGACTTGATGGGCCGAATGGCCTCCATCCATGCTGCAACCTTTCTATGATTCATTGTTTTAATTCTTATTTTTAAGGCTCCAGGAAGGGGTCGGGAACATTTTGATTGGCAGGCGCACTAGTGTAAGGTAGGGAAGGGGAATGCATGTCCACTTTATCAGCAATATATTCTTTGAAATGTTTGCTGCCAGTGCAAAAAACCATTGGATTTGTGAACATTGTTCGGCAGTTACATGTTGGTATGATGGCCCGACCAATAGAACAAAGTCACTAACAGCATTCAAACGAGATTGTGTTCTTGCCCCAACCCTACTCAGCATACTTTTTGCTGCGGTACTGCTCAAGGCATTCAAGAACTGTGTCAGGGGAATCTATATTCGATACCGCCAATGGTGGCCTCTTCAACCTTTGTCGGCTGCGAGCTAACTCGGAAGTAGTGCAGATAACTGTTCGCGACATGTTCTTTGCTGATGACTGCACGTTACTCACCCACACACTCGAGGACATCCTACTGTTATCCGACTACTTTGCTCAAACGACATAGTCTTTTGGCCTTACAATCAACTAGAAAAAGACTGAAGTCATGGTCCAGCCCTTACCTGGTCATCAGTCACACCCCCTGTGGTTGCGATCAATAACGTGCCACCTAAGGCCATGGATATATTCTGCTACTTGGAAGGCGTTCTTTCGCAGGATGCCATAATCGAGGACAATGTCAATTATGGCGTTCTGCAAGAGAACACCACAATCGAACTCACCGATTGGCAGGGCCAGCTCTGCCCTTGGCAAGCTTGACTGGAGATCTGGCAGGAACGAGGGGTTAGTCTGCTAATAGAAGTCACTATTTACCAAGTTGTTGTCCTTACCACCCTACTGTATGGATTGGAGTCGTGGGTCTGCTACTGCAATCACATCAAGCGACTCGCTGTCTCCAACATTTCACTGACCTGACAAGGTGTCCAACACTGATGTCCTTAAGTGCTGCAATATAACTGGAATTGAGGCCACCATCAAAAAAATCCAGGCATGTAGGTCTGGATTCATCATTTGCATACTTGATTGCAGAATCCCCAGAGTTAGCATTAAAATTTTGCAATATTAACCCCAACACCTGGGAAGGCACAGCCGTTGACAGACCACAATGGCGTCACGTCTGCCAGGTCAGTTTGAATGAATTTGATGCTGTCAAGATCTGATTGCCAAGCGCCTGGCAGGCAAGTCAACTCATCTGGCTTCCAATGTGATATGTAGAGCCTTATATATGCATTCAGGTTTGGGCACTTCTCTCATCAGCGCACCCACCACAAAGGAGACTCATCCATCAACTTGATGGGAGGCTCCCATCATCGTTGAACAGGTTTTCTTGCTGCTCTTCCGGTCTAACAGTAAAGATTTCATTCGGGATTGGTGGGAGGTAGAGGGAAATAAATGCTTGAGAATTGGATCATAAATGTTCAGAAATGCCAGTGATGAACATACATGTGGGACAGAAGAATTCTCATAGTATTATTTCAGCATTTCTACTCTTAAAATAGAGTCCATCTGGAGGTCCCCATGGAACCGTAGACGTGCGATTCTTTAAAAATTACCTCAGCGATTCTCTTATTCTAATGTCACCAAACAAAATTGTTTGAGTACTTAATCAAAATGGAATATAGCAGCGCAGATATGTGTACCTGCACTGAATCATTGTTTATACTTATGTTTATACTTAATCTTGAGCTAAGGTGTTTCCCTTTAAGAACCTAAATAGATGTGTAGAGTATCTGAAAATTTAATGTTGTACTGGCGTTAGAGGATTTAGATTAATACCCGTTTATTATGCATAAAAAATTAATCATGAATAGTTGTGTAGTCAAGTTACTTGACAGCAAGTTACTTATTATGTGTGATCAATTTAGTTGATAAGATGCCTACAGTACAGCACTGTTACAAATGAAGACATTAGGAAATTGAGTGTCAAGATTTACAGCTGCAGTGGATTTTATGCAATTTTAACAAATGATTATTTTCGATTTTGACATTACCATAATTTTGTTTGATGAGATATTAGAATAAAAGTGTGGTGTGGTATACACAGACAGCTTTATTGTATGCAAGACAAAGGACAAATATATAAACCATGCCGCAATGCAAATTCGAATCTGGTGAAACACCAGGTTGAACAGATTCTAAATGAGGATACAGAACTTATAACAATGCTGCTGTGTTGTCAACAGATAATGGGCAAAAGCAGAAGTTTAAAGACTCCTGAGATTTTCCAGGGTTGAAATCTGAATTTTATAGCTACCCCTATCTAACACTTTCACAAACAGGAGAGGTACCCTTGCGTTTCTTTTTATTTGAAGGCAGAAAAACTATGAATTCAACGAATGCTATTACTGTAAAATATAATGTTCTGAAACTAGGTAGTTTTTGCAGCATTAACTCTACAGTGACTAGTGTGAGATTCGTCCGGCCAGGCAGAAATCCCTGTTTGTTTCTTGGCTCCTGTCTGGCTGGAACTTTTAACTGCCTTGTTTAAAAGAGAGCTCTGCACATACTTAAATACGTGCATATGCAGAGCTGTCACCCAAAAGTTAGAAATTATAAATGTTTAGAAAGCAGATAGGGGGAAATCCCTGCTCGATAAACATTTAAATTACGGTCTGGTTGGTTTATAAAGTGAACCCATGAGTACTTTGTAAGCCAACTTTGACACTGCATGGAATTTACATTCCATGTGGTGTTAAACTGAAACAGTGTGATTACTCCCCTCCTGGGAGCCTCTCTCCACTTCACTGTGGAGTGAGGTCAGATGCTGACTGAGTTTACACTGCCAGTTTAGTGTCTTTGTGAAGCAGTAACTGTTTTGCACAGGCGTTTAACTAGGAGTTTAAATGCATTCTCAATCCCAGAGTTTGCCCTTCAGGGGATAATTGTGTATTTCTCCACAGAAAGAATGCAGTTGCTTAGATTATACTTATCTTCAAATTTGTGGGTGCTGATAACAGTTGCAAAGTTAATTTTGAGGACTTCATCATAAAGCCATTCGCCATATAAAATGTTAGGCATGAGTTTCTGGTGTAAAGACCAATTTTTAATTTAGAATTTGCAACTGGTGAAAAGTATGTTTAAAGAACTCTGCTCAACACTTCTCCCTCTCCTCAGCCCCACCCTAAGAATGGTATATGAACTGAGAAATTCTTCTTGAAGCTGCTGTTCACATACACTGTAAGGCAGTAAGTGGTGGTTTTTATTATACTTAAAATTATGCATGCATTATGTATGGAACTAATATTTTTTAACACATGAACAGCAAGCCTATTGGATCAATAATTGAAAAGTAGAGTAACTTGAATCTTCCACATGGAGGCGAATAGCATAGATGCATTTAAGGGGGAAGCTGGATGAGTACCTGAGGGAGAAAGGGATATGTTGATAGGGTAAGATGACGTAAATAGAGTGATGATGTGGAGATGCCGGTGATGGACTGGGGTTGACAAATGTAAGGAATCTTACAACGCCAGGTTATAGTCCAACTGTTTTATTTGAAAATCACAAGCTTGCGGAGGCTTTCTCCTTCGTCAGGTGAGCGAGCGAGAAAGCCTCCGAAAGCTTGTGATTTTCAAATAAAACTGTTGGACTATAACCTGGTGTTGTAAGATTCCGTAAATAGAGTGGGAGGAGACTCATGTGGAGCATAAACACCAACATAGAATAGCCTGAATAGCCCGTTTCTGCGCTGTAAATTTTATGTAGTTAAGCGTTTAGCCCATTCATCCTTGTACTGATATTCCTCTGAATTAATCACGTTGATTTTAAATAAAATTTTGATTTATGTTTCTGTTTTGCAGTTTTGAAAGAGATTGGTGTATTCAAAGTTAATAGAAAAGCATGCCTCTAATTCAAAGCAGACTACAGAAGAGTGTAGTGGATTTATTTGCTACTTTTAAAGTATGGACAAACTAATGAGCTGCATGTTCAATTTGGAATGCAATTTATTAGAGTATCAATATATCTAAAACTGTAAAAGGTTCATACATGTATGTAGTCTATTAACATACAGTTTTTACATTGGATATTATCCTGTCAATGTGTTTTAACTAGATGAGTCCAGTGGTGATCTAAAAACAGAAAATGCTGGAGAAGCTCAGCAAGTCAGGCAGCATCTGTAGAGAAAGAAACAGAGTTAATATTTCAGGTCAAAGACCTTTCGGAGAACTGGGAACAGAGTTAATGTTTCAGGTCGAAGACCTTTCGTCAGAACTGGTGATTTGATAGCTTCACTGGGACTCTTATTAGGTGCACTCTTCAGAAGCAATTTGTACCATAAAATGTCCTAGAAATTATATATATTTTTATTTTAACGGTCTTTTAACTTTTCAGTCTATCCATTCTGTTAAACTAGATTGCAGTGTTTAAAGTTGGATATTTGTGTATTGAGTACACCACCGCAGTTTTCAAATGTAGCTGAAGTACAACTGGTACATTTTAATTTTTTAATCTAATAATTTTCATAGGTGCGTCTGTTCAGTAAGCCATGCTGCTGTCATTTAATTTACATATTTGAGAGTATTGGTAATGAAAAATTAGCATAAAACAGCTACTTTTCAAATCTGTAAAATACATATTTTTGGAGCAATGTTCTACAGCGTTCTGAGAATTGGAAGCACTCACTAGAGTGTTTGTTAGGTGGCACATGACCTTTTACGTTTGCTTCTAAACCATATTCTTGACCTTGACGTGTGGGGGTTTATTTTTGCTTAACTATGTTTGTTTTTTAATGGGCAAATTTAAAGTGGGAGTTTCAGACTTTATGTGCACTTCAACTAGTAGTCATTGACCATTTTTGGATAATTTGGTTCCCCTTTGGCTCAACTTGTCCTGGGAAAGCATTTAAAAATGAAGAAACAAGATTCTGTGGCAGTAAGGTTTTGTTTTTTTTTCTAAAGAAGAAGCATATTATATGGGTGCCAGTGATAATACTGCAGCCCTAAAATGTGGTAATCAACAGTAGTTATCACTTATTGGCCTGCACTGTAAAGCTTGTGAAATGTAATCATGGAAACAAATATTGAATTACTGATACCTTATGAGTTCTTTCCCCAGTAAGGAAGCCTGTCATAACTCATTTGTGCCTGCGCTGCTCATGATTTATGAGTCTCTTACGTTTGCAAAAATTTGCATAATGCACAATCATTTAATTTCATATCATTGACACAGTGGACTTCAAGGATATGTTTTTCCATGTAACTATTTGTTCCCAAAACAGGAGGTATCTCAGATTTCACAAAAAATCTCTTTAATCCCTTGTTAGCCTCTGGAATGTTTACTCATCTGCCTCTTTGGTTGCAGACTCCTCAAAGCAAATGCATATGTACGCCTCTTTCTGTTAAGGTGATTCTGATGAAGGGTCACACTCAAGGCACCAACATTTCTTTTTTCAAGCACAATGTATTTCCAGCATCTGTTTTAAATTCTAAAGAATGTCGGTGCTTGGGAGTTGGGCACTTTCTCCCCCTGTTTATTATCCAGTATCAACATCTCACACTCCCAGGCACGGTACAGCCAGCAATAGAGTAGCTTTGCATCAACCTCAGAACAGCACTGCCTACAGCACCAATGTCATTTTTCAATGTCTCCCGCAACTATTCCTTTGAGTGAGATTACCACTTAATGCCACCCACTGGAAACTGGGTAGAGATTGCCTAAACTCATCAGAAGTGCACACCCAGAGGGAGAGTTTTACCTTGCCCGTATATAGGCTGGATTTCAGCTCAGATTGTCGAAATGCCATCCACTGTGGTACCCAGTCCCCCGTTTCCCTCCTTTACTGAAAGCACCAAATCATGCTGGGATACATTTCTACAGGCACTAATAGTCTTCGAACGCCTCATCCAAGTGATCACTTTTGATACGTAACCTAGACAGATTGCCAGCAGCCTATTCAGAATGAGGGAGCAAGATATCACAGCTGTCCTTGCTCAGTGCCAGCACATGCATTGCCTAACTGGATTATTGGACAAATGTAAGGAGTCTTACAACACCAGGTTATAGTCCAACAGTTTTATTTGTACTGTTGGACGATAACCTGGTGTTGTAAGACTCCTTACATTTGTCCACCCCTGTCCATCACCGGCATCTCCACATCATGGATTATTGGATAATGATTAGGAAGCCTGACTTTTTATTTACCTTCCTAGCCCTGGAGCACTGAAGCTAATTGTGGTGCCCTACCATTGTCCCTACTAAAATCAGCTACCTTAGCACAGATCTGGGTTTGAACCTGGGAGCTTCCTGATCTGTTAGACTTGCTACCACAATGGCATTTACAGCTATTGTGGCACTCTTGTTAATTTATGTTTTAATTGAAAATGAGTGCATTTTTGTAACAATATGCCAAATTAAAAAGCTTTGAAGATTAAGAGCCATAGTGGGCAAAAGATTATTGGCTCGGAGTGTGTTTACCATGCTGTGGATATGAGAAAGAAGAATACAGTATAGTGACACATCCCATTACTAATTACATGCATCAAGGTTTCCTTTCTTTAATGTGTTGATGATTCAAGTATTTTTTCATTGAAGCTTTTTAGGTGCTGTTTTATTAACAGCTTATGTGAAAGCAACTTTTGATGTTTTGCCAGATTATCCATTCTTCCTGAATTGCAGACACAATTTCTTAATGAGAGAGACAGTTGCAAAACATCCTGTTGTTCCATAGGAGAAGGGACTTTTTTGGCATGCTAGGAGTTCAATGGTACACGTTTGATTGTAAAGAATGAAAATAATTCTTGTTAAACAGGAAATGCTTCAATATTGCCTGAAGAGTTTTTGCAATAGCTACTACTTGCATTCAGTTTAGCGCCATTAACAGAGTAAAATGTCCCAAAGCAGTCTACAGCTGTACAAACAGACAAAAAGTATTGGTAGAAGAGTCAAGGTAGATGACTAAAGATTCATGAAATAGCTGTTAAAATGGGGAGAGAGTATTGCAAATAAAAAAGGCTAAGACAAATGGACGCTTGCCGCCTATGGCTGAACAGGTGTGGGGCAAAGGAAGCAAGAATTGAAAGAGCAGAGGACATGCACAGGCACATAGACTTGGAGGAGATTGCAGAGATAGGAAAGGCCACGGTCGTGGATGGATTAATAAACAAGGAATAAAATGAAGTCATCAACCTGAAATGTTAACTGTTTCTCTCCACAGATGATGCCTGACCTCCTCAGTGTTTTCCAGTATTTTCTGTTTTTATTTCAAATTCTTAGCATCCGCAGTATTTTGCTTTTGATTAATAAACAAGGAATTTGAATTCCGTGCTTTAGAAGATGGGAACCAATGGATATTAGAGAGGGCTGGGTGATAGGGGATCAGGACTCAGTGCAAAATAGTCTGTAAGTGGTGAAGTTTTGGATAAGTTGGAGTTGATGAAGGATGGAACTTGGAGCTAGAGTGGAGAGCATTGGAAGAATCAAGACTGGAGATAACGAGCATGAATGAGAGGTTCAGTGATGATGAGGTACTGGTGGAGGTTGACGTGATCTGGACTGTAATGCAGTGAGATGTAGGATTTGGGGTTTCAGATTCAGCTCAAAGTCAGACAGGTTCAATCTGAATGAACATTCAGGCAGGGGTAGAAAGCCGAAGTTTTTGTGGGGGCCAACCAGAATGGCTTTAGTCTTACTGATGTTGAATTAGAGAAAATTTTTGCTTATTGATGATGAGTATAGTTTTGACGGTGATAGCAGAAAGGTACAATTAGGTGTTTCAAAGCATATATGAAAGCTGATCTCAAGCCTAAGGATGATGTGATTGAGGGACAGCATGTAGACAGGAAAAAGGTTGGAGCTTGGGATGATTGTACATGGATGGGAGGAGAGGCTATTGCAGGTGAAATATTAAATATGGTGATTGTGTGGCAAAAATCTAACATTGCATCGATACTGACAGAACATACTGGAACGCACAGTAGGTCAATCAACATTTGAAATTGAGGTTTTCATGTGGAATCCTTATCAGAACCAAAGGATCCAATCACAAATGTTAACCTGTCTTTCTATGCCAGCTTTAAGATGAGTGGGGAAGTAAAGGGACTATGTTGTAGCACTAAACAAGAAGGTTGTAAGTTTGATTCCTAGTTTGTTCTTAGTTGTCTTTCAGCAGCAGGAACAGTTTACTGTGGGTTGTATAAGAATAGTTAACTTGCAGATCAAACCGAAGACTTACAAATTGTTTATATGATTGATTAATTAATGTTGCTGTTTTTTTAAATTGGTATTGGATGTGGGCAGCATTGAGCTTGGCTGTGACAGCCTCCCAGTGATCAACTATCCTACCAACACTCACTGTCCAGCCTCAGATATGGTCACTTAGGCAAGGTACCAGTGGTTATCACTGCCCAAGGAATTATACCCCAGCATGAGTTTCTGCCTTCAGGAGAGGATAACATATATGTTATTCCTGTATGCTAATGTTATTCTTATATTGAAAAAGGGCGATAGAACGAGTCCAGGGAACTATAGACCAGTTAGCTTAATGGTGGTTGCAAAGATAATGCAATCTTTACTCAAAGATGTAATAGAAAAACATCTAGAAAACGAAAATATAATAGAGTAGTCAGCACGAATTGAAGAAGGGAAAGTCATGCTTGACCAACCTTATTAAATTCTTTGAAGGAGTAACAGAAAGAGTAGCCAAGGGTAATGCAGTAGATGTAATATATTTGGATTTTCAAAAGGCCTTCGAAAAGGTAGCACATTGTGGACTCATGACTAAGGTCAGAGCAAGTGAACTTAGGGGACAGGAAGCAGAATGGATAGCAAGCTGGCTAGAAAACACAGTAGGGGTTAAGGATAGCTACTCAGACTAACAAAAAGTGGGAGGTGGTGTTCCACAGGGATCAGTGCTGGGACCACTGTTGTTCACAATTTACATTAACGATTTGGACTCGGGAATCGGAAATACAATTGCAAAATTTGTGGACGACACGAAATTGGGGGGTGTAGTTAATACAAAGGAAGGATGCATTAAAATGCAAGAAGACATTAATAAGCTTGCAGAATTGATGTGTAATTGGCAAATGAATTTCAATATAGATAAGTGTGAGGTGATGCATTTTGGTAGGAAGAATAAGGAGGCCACATACTGCTTGGATAGTAAGAGTCTAAATGGGGTGGAGGAGCAAAGGGATCTCGGATACAGATACACACAAATCACTAAAAGTAGCCACACAGGTTACTACAGCCATACAAAAGTCAAATCAAGCACTGGGATTCATTTCCAGAGGGATAGAAGTGAAAAGCAGAGAAGTCATGTTAAACTTGTATAGAACCTTGGTGAGACCACACTTGGAGTACTGTGCACAGTTCTGGTCTCCATATTATAAAAAGGATATAGAGGCATTGGAGAAGGTGCAAAAAAGATTCACGAGGATGATACCAGAACTGAGTGGATATCCTGATCAGGAACGGCTGGGGCTCTTTTCTCTTGAAAAGAGAAGGCTGAGGGGTGACCTTATAGAGGTCATTAAGATAATGATAGGGTAGACATAGAGAAAATGTTTCTACTTGTGGGGGAGCCCAAAACTAGAGATCATCAACATAAGATAGTCACTAATAAATCCAATAGAGAATTCAGGAGAAACTTCTTTACCCAAAGAGTGGTAAGAATGTGGAACGGCTACCACAAGAAGTAGTTGAGGCAAATAGCAGAGATGTATTTAAGAGGAAGCTAGATAAGCACACGAAGGAGAAAGGGATAGAAGGGTATGCTGATAGGGGTAGATGAAGTCGGGAGGGTGGAGGCTTGTGTGGAGCATAAATGCTGGCATAGACCATTTGGACCAAATGGCCTGTTTCTGGGTTGTAGACTCAACGTAACTCTATGTAAAATTGTACAGGAGGAAAATAGTGTACAAGATTTGACAATTAACATGTAGCATTTCTTCCTGAGGCCAATAGGTCGAGCTGCAGATTAGGACCTTTATTGTGCAGAACCAGGAGTCTCATCGTGTATCAAATCATAAGAATGCCTATAAATTTTTATCTGATCACTTCACATTTCTGTTGCTGTTGACCTCTGTTTATGTTGAACTAGGTGTCTGGGTTGATGTGGAATCTACGTAACTAGTATGACCAGAAATTGCATTGTGAGGAAAAGCAGGTCCACAGATGTTGCAACTGCATACCATGACACCAGTTGGCCCACATATGTTAATATCTGGCAGTGGCAGAGCCATTTGTGTCAATCTCACAAGAAGTACTTTACTGATATCCACTTGTGTAGCTGAGAGTGTATTCTGCTTGGCTGATTATCAGATGGTTAGCTGGAGACAGACAGGCTGGAAGACCTGTCTGATGTCTTCGATCCCTACTGTGAGTGCCAACTGTATTTTTGTAAAACACCATTTTGCTTTTGAAAATAAAAACAGAAAAAAAACTGGATTCTCTCAGCAGGTCAGGCAGCGTTCATGGAAAAACACCAGTTAACATTTCGAGCTATTGGCTCTTCCTCAAGACTAGGAGATATTACAGATGAGAGCAGCATTTTAAAAAGAAACACAGTGAGGGAAAGGGAAAAGGGTAGCAAATCATACAGGAAAAGAAATAGAATGACCTGTGAAGTGTTTGGGTGGAGGACAGGAGGTGATTGACTGGCAGACGCGATGATGATAGCAGGAGGCATAATGAGAGAAATCGAAGACAAGACAAAGGGGTGGGGGGGTTGCGGGCAAGTCGGAGGACATTCTCGCGGGTCTGCATCTGGTCCTGGCGAAGACAGCCACTCGCAGGTCAAGGATGACAGCAGCGGGGAGGGTAACTCTGGTTGTCCGCCTGCCTCTCTTTCGTTGGTTAGTCTTTGCCTGGGTGGCCTGGGAAAGGGAACATGCGGTGTCCACTGGTACGCTTGGGGCCTTCCGCGACCGGTGGGCACCACAAGGCATAGAGTGTCTGAGCGACACTGATAATATGATTTAAATTGAGTGTATTTTAGTTTAATTAGATTTTATGTTTAAATATATTAGTGGTGCCTCCTCAGTTTGAGGGGGCACTTGTGCAGTTGCCTTTTGGTTAGTGACACTGGGGCATCCATCAGTTTATTTATAGATAAGCAATTGAAGCTCCTCCTTCTCTGCAAACTCCACATTTAAATAACAAAGTGAATGACATCATCAGACAAGGTTAAAACATTTTTTTGGTTACCTGATACAGAATGTATGACTAGCTAAAGGGGGAATAGGTCGAAAGGGAAGCATAAAAACCGGCAAGGCAGAGCAGGCCTTCAGCATCTCAGGAGTCTGGTGGTATATGGGGGGGAAAGAAGCAGGTTGACAGCAAGGGCACAGATCACCCCACCAGTTGTGTTCTGACGGAGTGCCCATCCCAAGTACCAACCCGCTCCTTCCCCCATCCTTGGAAACCATGATGTGGAGATGCCGGTGATGGACTGGGGTTGACAATTGTAAACAATTTTACAACACCAAGTTATAGTCCAGCAATTTTATTTTAAATTCACAAGCTTTCGGAGGCTTTCTCCTTCCTCAGGTGAATGAATGCATTTTTCCACATCGTTCACCTGAGGAAGGAGAAAGCCTCCGAAAGCTTGTGAATTTAAAATAAAATTGCTGGACTATAACTTGGTGTTGTAAAATTGTTTACAATTGTCATCCTTGGAAACACTGCACGCCTGCTCCACATTGCCAGCAATGACTGCCAGAGAGAAAACGGGTGTTTTGGTTAAGGTCCTAAGTAGTTAAAGTTAACATTAGGGCCAAAGGGCTGCAAAGTGCCTTGTAGAAAGATGAGCTGTTGTTTGTCGAGCTTACATTGAGTTTCATTTGCCAGTTCTAACTTGTACCTCTGTTCTGCATCTTATGTCGAAGTAGTCTTGTGGAGCTCTGTGGACCATTATGAATACTCACATATAAGAGTTATAGTACTGATGCTAGTCTAGGTTTTGTATTATGAAGAGAGTTAGCGAAGTCAGTGTGCCAAAAGTTTTGTTAAAATTAGTGCAAGCTACTGCTTTGTAGTTTATAATCTTAACCACAGTCTGGCATGTTTATTCTTCCAATTTTCAAAGTTTAGAAGGCTACTTAGACTTTGTGTCCTGTCCAGTAGGCTAAATATTGTAGGAAAAGTTTCTGTTCAACTTCTGGACAATACCAGAATATATGAGAGTATGTGAGAGAAAGGAGAAAGTATAGTCCAACTTCAGTTTCTAGGGAACAACAGCTTGCTTTGTGGAGTGGTCCTTGACATTTACCATGAGAGAAACATCTGAGTAAAACCCCAAAACACAACACCTCCTGGGATGTAATCTGCTTATTTATTTACTATGAATATTTATACCAAGCACCTCCTTGAGCAGTATGACCGACATCAGAAACTCCTCGTGGAGAAATGAGTCTGAACCTGCATCTAAGAATTTCATGGCTCAGTGCCATGGAATATTAACATATTATAGCTATTGTTTGAGTTATATGTTGGTTTTTAAAAAATATAGATCATTAGTTTTGTTTGTAGATGCTAAACTGAGCAAATCAACTTGTTTTGTCGACCGTTTTCTTTTTGTAATTCATTTAACTAGGGTGCAGTACACTATTGTGTAACTGACTACTGGCTATGTAGCACCAGATTTTATTCTGCAGCTCATTATTCTGCTGCTGCCATTTACAGCTACTGATCAATCTTTTGTTTCTTAACCTGTCCCAATACCACCCTCCTTCCCTTGCACTATCATCCCTTTTGTCATTTAATCACTCGTGCCCTCCACCCTATCACAAACCTTCCCTTTTTGTTTTTCCCTCCCCTCCCCTCCCCTCCCACCCTTTCCCAGGCTCTGTACTTACTTAAAAACTTTAACTCTTTTAACATCATCCAGTTCTGACAAAAGGTCTTCGACCTGAAACGTTAACTCTGTTTCTTTCTCCACAGATGCTGCCTGACTTGCTGAGCTTCTCCAGCATTTTCTGCTTTTATTTCAGATTTCCAGCATCCGCAGTATTTTGCTTTTGGCTCATTAATCTGTTTTGTTGCCAATCAAGATCTTGAGTCAAAAATTTCAGCCATGATATGTAATTGATGTGGTGGAAGCTCAAGGGTTTCTGAGAATGGAATGTACTGTGGTTACTTTTACTATTCTCCATAGAAACGCTTTCTCATGGGTGAACAGATTTTAATCAATCAACATGAGTTGCATTAGAGCTGGTTTAGACTTGATCTGATTTAATTAAAACCTAATGTATTATTTAATGAGTTCATTCTTGTTCATGGGAAAACCTTTCAGTGGCTCATTGAAACATGTTGAGGTTTAGCATACAAAGATGTTGGTACTGTATAGTGCCCTCTAATGTACAACAAGCTTTAAGAATTGGCAACAAAATTACTTCAGTTTGAAAGAAACTCATGTAATTTGACATTTCATTTGCGTTATGTATGATACTACATAAGGATTTGCTGTATTGCCAACCTTCTGCTCAGACATTTTCTGAAGATTGTTAACTGAGAAGAAAAACAGGCCAATATGATACACACTACATGATTGGGTGGTGAAAATATAAGCTCCATAGGCTCTCTAGGGTGAGGTGTAGGACCCTGAGTCAAGTAAAAGCAGGCTATAATTTAAGGTGAAAAAAATGGCCATTTGGAGATTGTGTTGATGGGCAGCACAGATCTCTTTCTACCTCCAAATTTAATTCAAGTTGGTTCTTTCTGGATATTGTGACTTTCTCGCTACCTGCTTGTCCTTTTGAAAGGAGAGCTGAAGTGTGTGGATAACTTGGCCTGTGGGAGTAGGCTTCTTAAAATTGAGTATCACTTTTTAAGTTTTGATTGGCAAGTTAGTTTTTTTGCTTATCAAATATGTGGATTCAGTAACATATTGGTGAATTAATGTTTGTTGCTGTGAAAGCTGATTTTTGCATTGTAAAACTTTTATTTCCAACTCGGTTTCATAATTATCTTGCTGTTCTGCTTGCAATTCCTTTTGGGGTTCCAATGACACTCCTAGAATTTAAGGAAAAATAATCGTCGAGGGAACAAAGTAGGCAGGATGACTGTACCTCGGGGTCTGTGGGCGATCACTTTGGCAATTTTTTCTGGGCCTGTCATTTTTCCTGGAATCCGGTCTTTTGTACCTTCCCTTCACAGATAACTTGTCCCACCGAGACTCTTCCTGACATGTAGTTTACTACTGCATTAAACTTGTATGTGACTGGATCTTTCAAAGCACCACTAGTAACAAATGCCAAATCAGTCAGTTGCCTGTCCACAGATTTTTGAGAGTGAGAAACCCTATTTGCATGAGGCAAAGCATTCATTCATTCATTAGTTCAACAGGGCACAATGGGCCAAATCTTGCTGGAGCGGGGCATCTTGCCATGTACGCTGTTGAACTTCTTCTTGCGCCCTTCAGCTGGAAAAATTTTTGTGCCGCAACTTGCTGGAAGTGTGAGCTGATAACGGGGCAAAGGCAATGAGGCATCTGGGAGCTTAAGTGAACAGCGGGACAAACAGTGTCTCTCCTTAAACAATGAGATTTAAGGATTGAGAAAGAAACAGGAACGACTGAGAAGGAGGGTGAATTACAGTCAAATCAAATGTGACATTTTTAAAATCTCTAACAACAATTTACTACATACAGGACTGAGATTGAACAGTTTAAATTGTTCCCTTTATGGGCCAGAGAGGTTGATTGGCATTGCATTAAGAATTATCATGTCATTAAGCGGGTACTTACATTTTTAATCACCAGCCCTAACTTTCTGTTGCGAGTTTAATGGGCCATTGATCAAGCAAATCCAGCAAGTTCTTAAAAATAATGGGGAGGCTAAGGGCGAGATGCAGTTTGTGCAAAGCAAATGGCAGAGCGGCTTAAATCGACCAGCAAGTTCTGGAGATTCAGAACTCATGGCGTATCTCTTAATCCCCTGGGGTGGCAGTCAATCTGCGCACAGGAAGAACCCACAAACAGCAAATGAGTGAAGACTGGATGATCTGTTTTTGATGGTGATGGTTGAAGGAGGAATATTGACCAGGACACCGGGAGAGCACCCTGCTTCTCTTTGAATAGTGCCATTGGAACTTTTACGTCCACTTGAGCAGGCAGGTGGGGCTTCAGTTTAATGCATAATCTGAAAAGATGACCCATTTAACAATGCAGTACTCCCTCAGTACTTCACTGAAGTATCAGTCCAGATTATGTCCTGAAGTCTCTACTGTGACTTGATAGGTAAGCAGCAGGACTTAAATGAGTTTGTGTGTATAAGGAGCGGACCTCAAGCTGCCAGCTGGTGAAGAGAGCTTTGGAGAAGTGAGAAGGTGAAGATGATGTGTTTAATGTTTTCAGCAGTGATGAGTGAGTTATGTATGGACAGAGATAGGTGGTGGAAGTAGCAGTCTTGGTGATGGATAGTGTAGGAGTTTGTAGCTCAGCTCATAGTCAAACAGGACACCAAGGTTGTGCATCATCAGGTTTACTCTGAGCGAGTAGCCAGGAAGTGGTATGAAATCAGAATCCAGGGTTTCTGGTGGAGCCATACTGGATGACTTCAGTCTTGCCAATATCCAGTTGTAGAAAGTTTAGCTTTTCCACTCAACAGTGCTTCAGTGACCCAAATAAAAGATAGCATCAATCAGCAGCTATTACCACTTTACAACAAAGGGCAAATAAGCTTTAAGAAGTTTCTAGGAAGGGTTCAGCCGTTTATTTTCTCAGCTTTCAATTGACCAGGTCTGATTTCCCTTGTGTAAACTGCACCATTTCTCGTCAATCTCTATTGTACATGGAGGGAAGAATGAACATGAACACACACACACACACACACTTCAATTCCACTTTTTAAAATTTGACATCATTGATTTTCACCATTATGTTATGCATAGCACGTTGTCTAACATGATTTTAAAAATGTTAACTAGATATAATTCAATAAGAATCAAATAAGGAACATAATATGGAAAAACTGCAAATGCTGGAAATCGGAAATAAAAATAGGAAATGCTGGAAATACACTGCAGTTCAGTTTGTTTTGATGAACGGTACATAACCAAAACTTCATAACCTGTCTTTTCTCTTAATGCATGCTATGTCCTTCCAGCATTTTCTGTTTCAAGAATCAATTTGATTATCAGACCAACCAGCACCAACAAAATTTCAACCCGACCTTCAGATGTGGAGCTTTTCAGGTATTTTCATTGCCAGAATTTTAAGTTTAACTATATTTCATGTTTGCCTGTCAGAATTAGATTAAGAGATCAGATCCTGTGAAAAGGTCGGCTGTGTTAACAAGGGGACTGGTCCTTATCTCAATCTCACCCATACTCTGAAGGTACACCATCTTTCTTCTCACTTCCAGTGTCTCAGGTCCCCTGAAGCTTTCTATCTCTCTATCTATAACTGTTTTTCCCCTGACGCTCTGTTTCCTGCACTGCTGCTTTGCTCCCATCACTTCGGTTTATTTCTATGTTCGTTTTCCCTATTCAAACCTACATACTTAATCCATTCCGGCTGTCTTTGTATGCTTTCCAAAATGTGCAACCTTCGTTTCTGGGTTTTTCACATGCTGGCTTTTCTGGTCTTTGAAAAAGATTGATGGCAGCCTTCTGGGCCTGCTACACTGTGCTCATGCTCAGACATTGCAGGAAAAAAAGTGCTATTTGGCCTCCTGGAAGATGAAAAAATATTTGTCGGGAAATTGGCAATCATCCCACTCGTGTTGTAATAGTTACGCCGTGGAAAAGAAACAAATGCATTTGTGTACGGTGCGTATGATGGTTATGTCAGGGAATTGTTTCCAGTCAGTACATCTTCAGGAAATATACTTCGAAAATTGCCATCAGTGAGTTGCAGATAATTCTTGAAGTTCATAAGTTTACACAAAACTTACTTGATACAGGGTTCTGCACTCTTGAGTAATCACACTGTAGGTAGCACTTCTCCCCTGTGCGAACAGAGCACTTATCCCTATCTGGATGACTGACCCTAAGAACTGTCATTGGAGCAGCTAAAACTAATTTATACAAAAAAATCCTAAAAAAAAAATCAGCTATATCATTAAAGTTATGAAGTTTCAGCTAATTTCCACCCAGAATTCAATCAAAGTCCAATTCCATATGGAATTGGGTATTGTATCTTTAATAGCTATTTTGATGGTAGTATCTTGAAATGAATTTTACATGCATCTGTTAATGTTATTGACTGCAATTTTTGCATTTTCAAAATGCCCACCTTCATATATGCCACTTACAATTTGAATTAGACATATTGGTAGCTACTTCACAGCAGATGACTAATCGATTTATGCTTTCCAGCAGCACCAAGAAGCTGTAAACTGGATTAATTATTTTCTAAATAGGATGCAGAGGTTAGTTACCTATCATAAACATTCTAATTGGATGGCTGTGATTAATCTTTATAATGTTAATTAACTTGGTCAAGGTAATTAGAATGTCTAAATTTACAAATGACAACGTGGAGCAGAAAAGGAAGATGTACCTCTGAGGCAGCTGTCTTATATCACCAAGAGAGTGGAGATGTCTGGACTGGGAAGTCCTTATTAGCAATTTCTGTAACACATTGCACATTTATTTCCTTCCTCTTGGGTTTTCTCCCTTTAGATATTTATTTGCACAGCCTGCCATGCCTCCAGAATGGCACTGTTTTGAGAATTGATCCAGAGGTATGACTTGAAGAGAGTACTACCCAGTTTCTCCAAAGAAAGGTTTCCACGACCTTCCAGCCCTTCCCCTCTTTTCATTCCTCGGAATATTTATTTTTCAATCTTTTAAGCTCAGTGGTTCTTTGAACTGACGGTGCACTGTCTTTCATGGGTAATGTTTGTGTGGGAAGTGCTTTTGTGTTAAGAGAGGTGTTTCACAAGCCTTTCAAATCAGCTGTACAAGCACAGATCAAAACATAGAGCAAGAATGTGTAGAAGGTCCTTCAGTGAAATATAAATGACAGTAAATAACAAAACCATAAATGACATTACATTTTAACAACTGCCGCAATTTTACACCACTATTACTGCATGTTTTATATATATTCACTTCCTAATTCCTCCAGTATCATGACAGATTTCTTCAAAAGAAACCTAGTTATTGTGATATGTACATAAAGGAAATTTCTTAGATTGTACAGCAGGTGATAGATGTTGCATTGGTGAAAATTAGTCAATGGAATTTTATTACAAGTGTTTATTATCTGTACATACTTATGGGTTATGACTTTTACATGATTGGAAGTATGTTTGTTGTATTCTGTTTGTTCAAGGGGAAACTATATTTCAGATTCAACTTTTTCAAAGATACCTGGTTAATTACACCATTGTGACTAGTCAGTCCAGATTTTTAGCATCTTTTATGTATACTACATTGATTTGCAGCCACACAAACCATGCACAGTGGATCATTAAATAGCAGAGTGCAGGTTTCTTACCAGCCTCCATATTTTAGTTCATAAATTAGATTTATAAGTGGGAAAATTTTCATGTTATATAAAGGTGTGGAATAGCACAGCAATGTACATTTATATAGTACCTTTAATGTAAAAATAAAATGTCCCAAGGCGCTTTAGAGATGTGAGGGAAAAAAATTGACATCAAGCCAAAGAAGGGAGCTATTAGGAAAGGTGATGAAAAGCTTAGTTAAAAATGTAGGTTTTAAGTAGGGTTTTAAAGGAAGGGAGGGACTTGGAGAGGCAGGGGAATTTAGGAGGGGATTCCAGTGCGTGAGAGCCTCGACGGCTGAAGGCAGATCAGGCAGTGGTGGGGCGACGAGAGGGGGCATGCACAATAGGCTGGAGTCAAAGGGACACAGAATTCTGGGGGGAGGGTGTTGTGGCACTGGAGGAAGTTACACAGATAGGGAGGGATAAAGCCATGGAAGTATTTAAACACTAGGGTGGCAATTTTAAATTTGAGCAGTTGGAGGACCGGAAGCCCAGGTAGGTCAGCAAAGACAGGTGTAATGGGCAAGCCAGAATTCATGTAGCATAAGATACGGGCAGCGGAGTTTTGGATGAGCTGAAGTTTATGGAACGTGTAGGATGTGATGCGAACTAGGACAGTATTGGAGTCATCAAGTCTGGAGGTGACAAGAAGCATGGATGAAGGTTTCAGTAGCAGATGGGCTGAGGTAGGGGAGGAGATTCATAATGTTACAGAAGTGGTAGGCAGCCTTGGTGGTGGAGCGGATATGGTGTCAAAAGCTCAACTTGGTGTTGAATGGAATCCTGAGGTTCAGCCTCAGACAGTGGCTGGAAATGGGGTGGAGTCGGTGGCGAGCGCATGGAATTTGTGGCGGAGGCTGAAGATGATGACTTTGGTCTTCCCAATGTAGATTAATCAGGATTAAGCATAGAATGTAATCATGGTTGAGAATATCTATTAATGGGGATTAAGTACAATTTGTACTGATGGTGAATAACTATGACTGAGGATTAAGCACAGTGTAACAATGGTGAGGAAGGTCTATTAATGGGATTAAACCTAGATTGTAACTTTGGGGAGTGTTTAATAATGGAGTGATATTTAGAATGCACTGATGGTGTGGAAGGTTTATTAATGGTGATTAGCCATAGTCTATGATTGTGGTGGGGAGTGTCTATTAATCATGATAAGCTGTCGTATGTCATGATGATGAAGAATGTCTATTAATGAGGATTAAGTATAGTTCTAATGATGGGAAATGTATGTTACTAGGAATTAAGTACAGTTTGTAATGATGGGGAAAGGGTGTTGAGGTTAAGTATTACATTTTCAAATTGGTGACTTGTCCAGCCTGAAGATCTTCACACCAATTTTTCCTTTACAGGTCCCCTTTGGGCACTGATAGGTGCAGCATACTGGAGATCTCCTGTGCCTGAGAGGAGGATTTCCCACAACTTTCGTGGCCCAAGTCATTTACATGGCTTTGGTGCTGATGCAAGCCCACCCCCTTTGAGGGGTGGAGGCAGGCAGAGCCAGAAGCATAGCACCAGGCTTGAAAGCAGTGCTGCTGGCATCGGGCCTTCTCATTACCTGATGCCATTGGGCTTTGTCTTTGTCAAGTCACCTGGGAACTAAGCATACCTAAGCACAATTAATTACTTTCCCCTCTTGTATGATCGATTTTCTCATGTATTGTCTTTACAGAACAGTAAAATTACTGTCAAAATGAATACTGATCTGTCTTAATTGTTTGTGGCAGGGAAGATATTTTGCTTCAATAAATCATTTGTAATCTCATGCAATTGAATTGGGATTACGATTCATGATCGTAAATAGAGCTTTACAGCACAATCATAAAGTTTATAATCTCTTAAAAGCACCGCAGGCAATATTATGCTTCCAGATACACTTCTTCCATGGCCTGCAAAGTAAAACATCAGAGCAATGTAGCTGCAACAATGTCCATTTTCACTCTTCTGTTTTTTTTTGCTGGCTAATAAATTCAATCTTTGGATTTGGTTTTCTGCCAGTGAAACATTTTACGCAGTTGCTTCCACCTCCAAGATGGATGACTGAAGCCAGGAGGAAGCAAAAAAAATACATACCGGGTTTAAAAATCAAACACACAAGATACAAGAAGGCAAAATTAAAATTTAGATTAAAGATTTTAAAAAAAGACGGACCATTGGAAAATCAACGACTGTTGGGAAAGAGGTACGTTTAGGATGAGCAGAATTCAAATGTTTAAAATGTATTTTTCATTAGAATTGTTTATTTTCATAATTTGGGTTTAATACTGTAATGGAGCTACTTCTGACACACGAGTCTTCAATTTTGATTTTATTTTTGTCGTAGCGTTAGCTACAATATGAGGAGAAAACAGAGAAATGGGGGTTGGGGGATATGAATCTATCACACTGTACAGCAAAATAGGAACATTACAAAAAATAGTTAGTTTAAACATACGTTTAATAGTCAAACATCCAAGTCAAGATTGAGTGATCTACAATAAAAACAACAAATGCTGGAAATACTCAGCAAGTCAGGCAGCATCTGTGGAGAAAACAAGCAGAGTTAACATTTCAGGTCGAAGATCTTTCGTCAGAACTGGAAGAAGTTAAAGATTTAACAGTTTTTAAGCAAGGACAGAGCCAGGCAATTGGGTGGGAGGGAGGGAGGGGAGAGGAAAGAACAAAAGGGAAGTTCTGTGATAGGGTGGAGGGCAAGAGTGATTAAATAACAAAAGGGATGATGATGATGCAAGGTAAGGAAGGTGGTAATGGGACAAGTAAAGAAACAAAAGATGGGTCTCGAGGAGCTGTAAATGGCAACAGCAGAACCAGGCAAAAGTGGGGGGGAGGGGGAAGAACACCTGTTGTCTGAAAAAATGGGATGTTGAGTCCAGAAGGTTGCAAAGTGCCGAATCGAAAGATGAGATGCTGTTCCTTGAGCTTCCGTTGAGCTTCATTGGAACAGTGTAGGAGGCCAAGGTCAGAGTAGGAGTGGGACGGAGAATTAAAATAGTAAGTGACCGGAAGCTCGGTCACGCTTGCGGACTGAGCGGAGGTGTTCAGCAAAGCGATCACCCAATCTGCAATTGGTCTCTCCATTGTAGAGGAGACTGCATCATGAACAGCGAATACAGGATACTAAATTGAAAGAAGTACAAGTAAATCACTGTTTTACCTGGAAGGAGTGTTTGGAGCCCTGGATGGTGGGAAGGGAGGAGGCGAAAGGGCAGGTGTTGCGTCTTCTGCGCTTGCACAGGAAAGTGCTGTGGGAGCGGTTTTGGGGATGATAGAAGAGTGGACCAGGGTGTCACGGAGGGAACGGTCCCTTCAGAATGCTGAAAGGGAAGATGTGTTTGGTGGTGGCATTGCATTGGAGATAGTGGAAATGGCGGAGGATGATCCATTGAATGTGGAGGCTGGTGGAGTAGAAGGTGAGGACAAGGGGGATCGTATCATAGTTCTGAGAGAGAAGGGAAGGAGTGAGGCAGGTGTTTCCAGCATTTCCTGTTTTTATTTCACATTTCCAGTATCCGCAGTATTTTGCTTTTGATTGAGTAATCTACAGTAATGTCAAAAGATGAATAAGTTGGGAAATACTATAAAGGCATTTATCGTATTGAACAAGGACCAAGATGGGGAGAACCTTCGGAAACCAAGCCAGGCCTCATATCGCCAGAAGTGGCTGAGATCAGAATAACAAGTTATGAAGTTTGCATCAAGAAAGATCTCAGATGTGGTTATCATGGTTCCAAAGGATCATTCCAAAAGGATGGACCAAGTACCTGGGCCAAAAACTGTGGGCATCACCACTTCATGCTGAAGATAAAAATCAGAGGAAAATGGGAAAACTATAAAATGAGAAGGAAAAGGATTGGTTCCAGCCAATGTGATTGAAGGGGCAAATACACAGCTCCATCCCTCCCTCAGATCTCAGCACCGATAATCCAATTTTGACTTATTAAAATATAGCATTTTTGTTAGTGGTTAATTTCATACATTCTAACAATATAAAAACCTACTTTTGCGTCAAGTCACAGTTAAGAACTGCAGTACTTGCAGATTAAGTACAGGAGTAAGAGTTGATTAGAGAGAAGTCCTGGAGTGGAGCTTGAACCTACACCCTTCTGACTCTGAGATGACAGCACGACTTACTGAGCTGTTGCCGGAAAAAACGGGGATATAATTATTCTTGAATAATGTCGAAATAGTTAGGGAACGAGCGTAAGATCTGGATGTGTAGTAGACTCGATACTTACCACACTCAGACATTGCAAAGCAACAGTTAAAGAAGCAAACAAAATGCTACGCTATATTGCTGAATCATTGCAGTAAAAGTCTGAGGCTGTCATGCTAAAGGCATATAATTCTCTAGTTCAGCTGCAGCTTAAAACTGCAATTAGTTCTGATCACCGAGGCACCAGGAAACATCCACCCGTTGAAGCAGTTCTGCAAAAGATCTAGAGGCTAATCCTAGTGTCAGAGAACTTAAGTTAGGAAAGATTAGCAAAATTTAGACTCCAGTCTTGAAAGGAGATTAATGAGAGGAGACTTCATGAAGGTGTATGATACGAGGTAGGATACAAAGGAGGTATATGAAACTAGGTAGAATACAAAGGTTAGAGCAGTGTTTCAAATTAAACCAGGAGATCTCCCTGCTCTTCCAAAAATTGCCATGGGATCTTTTATGTCAACTTTAAAGGCATGACTGCAGGACAAGGGAATATAGGTACGAATAGTGACTAATACCTAGAATGGTTTTCTAGGTAGGGTAGTGGAGGCAAAAACTTTGGATTAATTTAGGAGACCATTACTTCTTGTGATGAGAGAAATTATATTATTCTCTGGAAGGATGAGCTAGTTGGGCCGATTGGCCTCCGCAATTTGTACTTGGCTGTGTGGTCTCGTTGTCTTTGAACGATGTGAATGCATTCAACCAGATACCAAAAGTGGATTAATTGTACAAGGCATTGTGAATCCAGTGTGAGATTTTTGGTGCATCTGATACATGCAAAACCATGTGCTGACCCAGCTGAAAGTTATATGAAAGTTCCTTGGCATATATTATTTGCTTTTTTTTTGCTTAATACTGGCCTCAGTCCAACAACTGATCATTTTGAGTGTTGCCAGTTTTACTTCTCTAATTTTTATAGCATGGGAAAAGTAACTTGAAGTGGCACATAGAGAGAACACATTTACTTCCAATATAAAGAAACCAAATACTGAACAACTGAATAATGTCCTGGCGTTGCCAACTTTGGCCTGAGAACATCTGGATAATGTCATTTTCACTGTTTTTGATTTTTTTTTTTAATTGCATGTTTCAGACAATTGCTTAAATTACAGAATAATGAAAGAGCTGCCACAGTTATCAGTATGTTTTTAGAATGTATATGCAAAATGGAAATATTTCACTGGTAAGTGACAGCTATTTCCCAGTGCTGTTTTTGCACAGTAGTTCTTCATAGATCTTAAACTGCAGAGTTATTGATGAATGGTTTAATGGTAGGGAGGTAATATGTCTGCTTAAATAAATATAACAGTAAGTGAAATGCTCCAAACCTGGTGTTCCCTGATGGCCTAATGTGTAAAGGCACTGCCTGGTGTAGTACTAAGCCTACAAAGATTTGATTTTCATTCTGTACTATTAGCTGATCTTAAAACAGTTGGATTGCTACGTCTGACCTCTCAGCCCCAGGGCTAGGGAAGGAATAGTTGGGCTTGGTTCCCATTCCTATTGGCATTCAGTTACTCCAGGAAAGTATGCAAGTATTGACATGTAAGGATAATATAAGGTTTGGCTGTGATGCCTTTCATGGTCAATGCTCACTGTCCAGGTTCGCACACGAAGAATAGCCATTTGGGTGAGATGCATTTGCCCCAACAAAGGGGAGGAAAGAGAACTAGGAAAAATTGCCATACTGAGACAGTGATTCCATTCAAGTGGGGAATGGTGCAGAATGGACTTTGCAGTGTGGGGGAAGAGAAAATCAGAAAGAAAAATTATACTCAGTACTTCCTGGTGACTGACCATAAGACCATAAGAGATAGGAGTAGGAGTAGGCCATTCAGCCCCTCGAGCCTGCTCCACCATTTAATGAGATCATTGCTGATCTGATTTTTACCTCAACTCCACTTTCCTGCCCTTTCCCCATATCCTTTTGACTCCCTTGCTGATCAAAAATTTGTCTAACTCAGCCTTTAATTGTAAACAATTTTACAACACCAAGTTATAGTCCAACAATTTTTATTTGAAATCTACAAGCTTTCGGAGGCTTCCTCCTTCCTCAGGTAAATGTTCAGGAGCCTGAACATTTACCTGAGGAAGGAGGAAGCCTCCGAAAGCTTGTAGATTTCAAATAAAAATTGTTGGACTATAACTTGGTGTTGTAAAATTGTTTACAATTGTCAACCCCAGTCCATCACCGGCATCTCCACATCAGCCTTTAATGTATTCAATGACTCAGCCTCCACAGCTTTTTGGGGTAAAGAATTCCAAAGACCCTCTGGGAGAAGAAATTCCTCCTCATTTCCGTCTTAAACAGGTGACCCCTTATTCTGAGACTATGTCCCCTAGTTTTAGATTTCCCCATGAGAGGTAACATCCTCTCAGCATCTACCCTATCGAGTCCCCTCAGAATCTTGTATGTTTCAATAAGATCTCATCTCATTCTTCTAAACTCCAATATGTATAGACCCAACCTGTTCAATCTTTCCTTATAAGACAACCCTTCCGTACCCGGAATCAACCTAGTGAACCTTCTCTGAACTGCCTCCAATGCAAGTATGCCCTTCCTTAAATATGATGTGGAGATGCCGGTGATGGACTGGGGTTGACAAATGTAAGGAATCTTACAACACCAGATTATAGTCCAACTGTTTTATTTGAAAATCACAAGCTTTCGGAGGCTTTCTCCTTCATCAGGTGAGCTTACAATACCTCCTGTACCTGGTGCCCTTAAATCAGGGCACCAGGTACAGGAAGTATTGTAAGCAGCTAACCCTCTTGGCTGCAGAGCTGTCTGACCCGGGATAAAATTACAGAAAAAGGGAAGAAAAGCACCCCAGATAGCAAAAAAATAAATAAATCAGAAATAAAAATGAGTGAGAATGATATCATGGCTGGGCTCTGAAATAGTGATGTTATAAGGAGGCAAGGGAGCACGAGATAATTTCCAGCCATGCATAAAAGCTGGAATTGATTTATGTGGTAAGAATAGGAGTATTTTCACTGAAACTAAGTTTCACAGGATTTAATGGTATTACTGTTTTTCTTTGATATTTAGAGTCTTGAGCAAAAATTGAAAGTAATACAGATACGTGACTGGAAGTGCCTGGTAGATGTCACATTGTATCATCAAATTACATGTCAATGCTTTTTCAAGATTTGAAAAGGTCTTGGATACAGAAGGCTAAGAAATAGCTTGCAGGAAAATGGAGATAATGCTATTTCCCGAAGGAAGCCAGACGCTGTGCAACTATTCCTGTCATCCAGTGGAAAAAAAGTCTTGATAGCCCCAGAGGATATCAATGGAGAATTTTCTGAATTCCATCCTCCTCCTTTTCCTCAGACCCATAATGCCAAACAACGACAGAGTTTATGTGAGTGGACTCCATGGGTGAATGACTTCTACTGGATTTACCAAGGAGTAATTTAGGATCGCTTCCACATTGCAGCAACATGTTGTAAGGGAGAGAAAAGAGGCCACCATTGGCAGGACAGTGTAATTAAGCACAATAAGTTTACATAGGCAATTTTCCATTATAAACGTGGACGTAGGAATTTATAATGAAAATATATACAAGTTAGGACAGCATACACAACTTTAAAGTGCCCAGGTCCAAATTTTACACGGAACTAACCTCACTCCACCTGAATGTGACAGTTGGTTTTGACTCCCTGTATTCAATGCCACAGGAGGTTGACTGGTTGTAATTTGAATTCAAACTTTTTATTAAACCGTATTGTGCAAGAAGTTGTTGCGCAAATAATCATCAATGTCCTGAATAGTAAACAAATAACCAAAGAAAGTTTGACACTTGCATCAAGATTATTCACTTAAATGTTATGGCTGAAATTATTTGTAATGGTTAAGCTCTGTTGGAATTCTAAGAATTGGACCTTGTGACTACTTTAATGAAAGGTAATGGAATACTGAATCTCCTTCCTTCTGACTTTGTCTCTTCTTTTCTCTCCCCGCCACCCCCCCCCCCCCCCCCAACCAACCAAAAGAAATCTTGTCCTACCATAAGATCTGTCTGTTTCACAGAAGTGGATATAGCCTACTTTTGAAATTATGGCCTCTATATAATATTTGTCATGGAAAGCCAGCTTTGCTTGTAGCTCTGGCTGTAGCTGGAAGAGTAGGTGCATTCCAGGCCTCAGTCAACCAGATCACCATCTCACCTGATATGAGGGTAGGAATGTGGCAGATTTCTGCCCATATCTCAAATTCTTATCTAAACTGTTAACCTGTCTCATTATCCAAGAGGATGTACATTTTTTTTAAATAGCATAAGGTTCTTCAAATATTTATCAATGGGGATTTTTTTCTTATAAACTGTACATAACATAACTATTTACAGAAAGCAAGAAAGCACGCTGTCAAATTAACTATGGTATTGGGAAACTGATGAAACAAATCCAGAGACCGAAAAGTATGTAGAGTAATGTATATCCATCATTACACTTCACATACCAATGAAACCTATACTACAATAGTGGTATGAGGTAATAGCAGATAAACAAGGATACCTGTGTCATATTCATGACCTTAGTAACAAGGTCAAAGCAATGCTGTTTTAGGATGTGGATTCTTCTATGTTGTTTTGCAGATGTTTTTCAAGCCTATATGATGAAAGTAATTCAAGGTGGATAAACAAACTTTTTCTCTGAGACCAAAATTTTGATAAGGAATGGGGCAAATGGGATTGTGTTTTGGTTGACTAGGACTCTTTTATTGTATTGTGAAGATAAAAGATAATTATGGTTATGAATTTCATACTGTCTTTTGGAAAGAAGGGAAATTACCACCTCCCCAAAATGTGTTATTCTACCTTTCTCAGTACAAATGGTGACCACGATGATCTAAAGACCATGCCTATTAACTTTAGTTCTAACAATATGTTGATTTTGATTATAACTTTACCTAGACTCAGGGTGTTCTTGGCGTAATGTTTTATCATGTAACTTAGAAAGCTTTTAAGGATGTGAACTTCATTTCTAAAACTTGACCTGTAAAATCATAGAATGTTGCAGTTCAGAAACTGTGCATCAACTCCATCAAGCCTGCACCACTGTTTTTCTCCACATAAACCACCTGGCCTAATCCCACTCTCCTGCTCACTCCTCGTACCCTTTAATATTCGCCTTTCCAAGCAACTGTGTACTTCCCCTATTAAGAGTTTATGGACTCTGCTTCAACAATGATTTGTTGCAGAGAATTTCACGTTCTAATCACTCCCAGTATAATTTTTTTTCTATCTTTCCCTTTTGTTCTTTTTGTAATTATTTTAAATTTGTGCCTCCTTGTTACCACCTCACCAGTGGAAACAATCTATCACTATTTACCTCATCATACCCCTATGTAATCTTGATCAGGTCACCCCTTAACCTCCTTGGTTCCAGTGAAACAAAGCTCTAATTTCTCAATTCTCTTTATAATTGTAATGCCTCACCCCGGTCACATTCTAGCTATGATTGTACCTATAACGTAATCTGATGTTTCACGGCATTTAAAAAAAAAATCCACGCATGTGTGTATGTATGTTTTTTTAATTATCTGTTCAGAGCCGTGTATTAACTTTGGAATTTAAAAGACTAAGAACTATGGTACGGAATTAAAATGCTGAAATGTATCTGCTGGATAACTGCAATCTATCTAAAAGACTGCAGGATTAGCTATATTGCAGCTATGTTGGATTTAGAAAGCCCTTGGGGAAAGTTCAAGTGATGTGAAATGAAAAGTTCTTGGGACTGCCAGTGTTCCCTTGTGATTTCTATGATAAAACCCAGCTGTTTCAACTCATTGACGTATAGTGGAGAAAATTGGCTCCAATCTGTACTATGCCTCAAATGACCATGTTCATTCATGTGCTAATATTGCTTGTTTTTACATTTCAGATTTTACTAGCAATAATATGATTAATCATTAGCATCATTTTTAAAATGATACTGTGGCTTTTACAAAATATCAACTGTAATCACAGTACTATAGATCATAAGCAAAATACTGTGGATTATGGAAATCTGAAATAAAACCAGAAAATGCTGGAGACAAGTGAGGCAGCATCTGTGGGGAAAGAAACAGAGTTAATGCTTCAGTTCTGACTAAAGGTCTTCAACCTGAAACGTTAACTCTGTTTCTTTCTCCACAGATGCTGCCTCACTTGCTGAGCTTCTCCAGCATTTTCTCTTTTTATTACCATAGATCATAAAATGCTTTTTAGAAACCAGCTAAATCACATAAGAAAGGATGCATCAATAAGATGCAGATCTATTACAAGATCAGACTAATGCAGTTCCTTTACAAGACTTGCAATTTTGAGTTACAGCTGTATTGGATTTTTGGTCCACTCACAATTTTGCGAGGAAAAAAAAACAAAGTCTCTATGTTGTAGTGAAGTTTGCTTTTTTTTTTGCTATCCCCTCCCTCCCACCACTCCCTCAGCTCTGCCCTGTTCTTAATCAATCCTTTCTAGTATGTTAGTGGCCTTTTTGCAATCTATAATGGTCTGCATCTCCTGAACAGTGAATATTTCCGCACCATCTGACCATAGACACTATAGCTGAGACCAGAGGTAACCAGTCAGGATTGGAAACTCAGACTAATTATCGTGTTCTCCCCCCCCCCCCCCCCCCCCCCCCCCCGCCACAACTCCAGCTCAAAGACGATGAACAACAACAACTTGCATTTAAATAGCGTCTTTAACATTGTAAAACATCCAAAGGCGCTTCATAGGAGCTTTATCAAACAAAAATTGACACTGACACAATGGCTTCAGTCTTCCAGCATTTAATTGGAGGAAATTTTGGCTCATCCAGGACTGGATGTCGGAAAACAGAGGCAGTGGAAGAGTTGAGAGAGGTGATGGTGAGGTAGTGCTGGGTGTCATCAGTGTACTTGTGGAACATATGTTTTCGGATGATGTCGCTGAGGGGCAGCATGTAGATGAGATATAGGAGGGGGCCAAGGATATATCCTTGGGGAATTCACGAGGTAATGGTGTGGGGGCAGGAAGAGAAACCATTGCAGGAGATTCTTTGGCTACCACTGGATAGATAAGAGTGGAATCAGGCGATGGCAGTCCTACTCAGTTGAACAATGGAGGAGTATGCTATGATCACTCGTGTCGAGGGCTGCAGACAGGTTGAGAAGAATTAGGAGGGATAATGCACCACTGTCACGCAGACATTAACCATATGTGTTTCATGGTCAGACTTCAACTAGGTGGGAAAATGTAGCTGTCCTTCAGCCTGTCCACAGTAAAGATGGTTCAGTCTTTCTTACATAGTCATGTCTCATTTTCTAGCTCCCTTCTGAAATTTATTGTTGCTACTCTATGCTACACTAACCATTTGGTGCTCCAACACCAGCACAATTGTGAAAATAATTTGATGAAAGTCATGCTGTGGAAAAAAAATTGTACTGGGAGATCTAGCCTCTTGCCTAAAAACTCACTGAAAATTACCAACTCCAAAATCTTTAGTTTTAAACAATAAACTTTCTTCCAATGATTGCCTCATGACTTTTTTTTAATCAATGTGAATAGCATGTATAGTTTTAGTGACTGTTTACAACATTAGGAGTGACTTTTCTGGGTTTTGGCAAACAAACAATTCAGCTATGACCCAAAAGAAGATAATCCTGTAACTGATCTGGAAGAACCAAATTCAAAGATGCTACTTCAAAAAAAAATGTTTTTAAATGGCAAGAAGTTGCTTTTTCATTTCGCCTAATCTTATTTCTGGAGTTACATTCAAGACCTAGTTTTACATTCTTTCTATATGTATCGTGAATGCTGTTCTTATGTTGTGTCGCTGATGCTGATGTGGGTCTCTTAGCACTGATGTCCTCACCACCTGATGTTAGTCCTGTTAGCTTCCCAGCTGATTTCAGTCTGCACATCAGAATCTTCACCACCTAGTTCAGCGCAATTACAGAGTAATCATTTATCAAAACACTGCTCTTTACTTTCAGTTGAAGCACTGATGAGGTATGAAGGGACAAAGGTCACTGGTCTGAGTTATTGGAACTATTGTTTAGTTTGAATGCATCCGAATGATGTGTTGTTGAAATGTGATGGAAGGTGTTGATTGGGTAAATTGACAGAAGGTTATCAATTTTATCAACTACTTGTTCAGAACCATGGCTTTTGGAGAGTCTAAAATTTCTAATTTTCAAATAGATCTATTTAATGCTTTAATTGATATAGTAAATTTATAATGAAACTGACCAAATGGTTATATATTGAAAATTAAGTTGGTAGTTGTTTGTTTAGTAATTCCTGTTGCTTTTTGCTTCTCAAAAGGCTTTTGAACTAGTCATCTTTAAGAAGATAAGGCCAAAGCAAAATATTCAGGTGCGTCCTTTGACCTCAAGGATGTGTATTAAATTATCCCATTCAGTCCAGCATTGGCACCCAGAAATTTTGCAAAGTGCACAAGTAGTAGCCTATCTCAGCCTGTGATGTTCACATATCTACACATTTCTAATTGGGTACCAGGGAGATCTTCTGAGGAAGAGGAGAGGTGTGCCAGTCATGCCTCCAGAACTGAGCAACTTTTTTTTTCATCTGCAAACTGAAGTTATCCTTGCAACAAGCCAGCATTCCAACCCGAGTCTGGCAGGCCTTTGTTTTGCACTCTAGTTTCCCAGGATTTTCTTCCAACTCCCAACTTGAACTCTGCCAAAATGGTGTTAGAAAGTCTAGGTTCATTTTCCTTCACTTTGGCCAAAGCTAACAATCTGCAGCATTCTTACAGCCAAGGAGTATGCTCATTTCACTTAAGCTGTCGCAAATCGCTGTTGATATTCCATGTGCTGCTTAGGTGTGTTGCAGTAGAAAAGTTGGACAACTGGAAGAAACTGCATACCTATATAAGGGTGTTGCCCTAACCATTTCTATTGGGTTAAGTTCATTATCCAAAAAGTGCTGCAAATTAATACTGTAGTCAGATGAGCACACAACTCTTGTTAGTTCAAATCACTTTGCAAACCTGCATTCATGAATTCATAAGAACATAAGAAATAGGAGCAGAAGCAGGCCATACAGCCCCTCGAGCCTGCTCCGCCATTCATATATGGATATGCAGTTTCTCCCAGTTGTCCATTCGTGGCTGATCTTCGACCTCAACGACACTTTCCTGCCCAATCCCCATATCCCTTGATTTCCCCTAGATTCCAAAAATCTATCTATCTCAGCCTTGAATGTAGTCAATGACTCAGTATCCACAGCCCCTTGGGTAGAGAATTCCAAAGATTCACAACCCTCTGAGTGACACACAGTTATCTTGTTGGGTTTTTTGCTTCTCCTACTCTTTCCCCTCACTCCATTTCTGACTTCATCACTTGGGTTACATTCTGCAACAGAAATTGCAAGTTGCCATGGTTTTCAATATGTCTTTAACTGCCCATCGAGTCGTAACAGATTAATATATTAAGATAGCGGTTTGTGATAAGTGTGTAGTCGAATGGCACAGGTATTACACGAGAGAGTGACATTTGAGTTCCAGATCATGTGCAAGTATTTTTCTAAAATATCCACCCCCAAACTGTATTCTGTTTATTCCAAGCAAGTTTTGGGGTCTTTTCTTTTTCTCTCAATTATACTACCCATTTGATTGCCACAAGAATGACAATATAAAGGAAGTTATCCATTTTAACTCTACAATATTCGCACTCCACAAGATCCTTTTGAGAAATGCTTTTTTAAAAAAAAACTTTGACAGTAAAATTTATTATTCGGTAGTCGCTTTTTGCATGCTTGTTTGCAGCAGTCTTAAGTGATTATTACAATGCCCTTTCTCGGAGGCAACAAATCTGGCTTGCCTCACTAAACTACAAGAACCAGAACCCAGAAGATTAAGGAATACACATCAAAAGTTATACCCACTGCCATCCAAAGAATACAAATGTATTTACATCAGCTGTGTTGTTTCAGTACAGGTGGTGTTCTATAGAGGTGATTTTTGTCATCCGGCATTTGCAGGGAGTGCATTTCGGGAAATAGCAGGCACGTAGCCTGTGATTTTTTTCATCCATTCATTTCAATGGATGGAAAACCATGGGCTACATGCCTGCCATTTCCGTGGACATGCTGTATGTGTACGCTGCTACCCAATGGGAGTGCCGCATTGCAGTGTCTCCACTTACATACCACTAAGTTTTTTTTTGTATACCATCAGTGATACAAACCCTTAATAAGCAGGCTTAATGGTATAAAGAAATTTCCATAAGTGCCTTTCTGGGCTGTTAGCACAGCTTAATTGAACTCACCATAAAAATACATTTCGTGAAGATCTATAGATTGTTTGAGTCATACATGAGATGTAATGGTAAAATGGTAGTACTTCATCGATTCAGAAATGGAATGAACCTATGAAAAGGAATGGGAAATAAATTGAGGTGATGTGAAACGGTTTCATTTTTGTTGCGATTGTTTTTATGGCCATGGTATGTAAATTCATCCTAATGAGTGGAGTTTCTGAATAGGCAATTTGTACGTTGGACATGATAGTTTTCAGATCATGAAGACTTGCTTTATATCTGGGATAGTCAGAGGATTCTAGGAGAGAAGTCAGTAGCAGAGATCTCAGGAACTGTTATTGCAGTTCTACTCAGTGGCACACTGAACTGGTGATTTGTGTTGAATTGTAAATATTTTAAAATCTTGGGAGCCATGAGCAAAGCTACTGGAGATCCAAGAGTAAGCCCCAATATTCCCTTGGGCATCCCCGATAACTCAGTTAGGCAGCATTCAGCTGAATTTTACAGATTAGAATGTCCTGGGTTCTTTGCTGAGTTACCTGGCGTCAGCTAAGGCATCAGTCAGAGTGCTATAACCAGCCACATTGCATCTGGGCTGGAGAGGGGAGAAAATGAGCTCAAGTTCCTGCTCCTGATTGCTTTTCAGGGATTCCTGTTAGAAGGTACACAAGTGGATATCAGGTAAGCACAGGGTCAGGCTTGGTAGGGATATCTCTCATGGTGAATAGTATACTTAGTAGATAGTAGTCTTATCTATGCTCACACTCAATGGATCACATGTCAAGTTAAATAATATAGCTGATCTTTTCCATGTACATTTTTTTTCTTCTATTTGTTTCAGTATGTTTGGATTTTAAGAGTGTTAAAATCCCCAGGACATGAAGCTGGAATGTTTTTGTTCTGCCTATCATTTACAATAAGTGTGCAAACTGATCAGATGAAGGTAGTGAACATGTGTTTTACACTCAATTGCCTTTTGCTTTGTTTGTGCATATTGGAACATCTATGAAGAATCAACTCCAAAAATCTATAAAATCTGTAAAACATCTATAAAATACTGAGTTAGAAATTGACACAAACATTCCTTTTACAGTTCTTCTGAACCACCTGCACCTTTAGGGCAGTTATTTTGAAAAATTGTATTTTCACAACACTGGCACAATTAGCAGCTATATTAATGCCTTTCCTTGTCTTACATCTACAGTTAATTGTTTATTTGGTTCACAGAATTCTTGTGCAGGGAGTGTCCAAGGATACACATTTTCTTTGAGCGTGTAGATGTGAACGAAGTTCCAGAGGAAGCTCTCTTCCTGAAGAGGTGGTTACACGAACGCTTCGAAATAAAAGACAAGTTAGTAAAAGGACCTTTCAGTCATAGTAGTCATTTCATAGTTACTTAACAAGTGCACAGGTGCTTTAGTGCTCCACTGAAATTATTTTGACTTTAACCTATCATTTTATGAAATTCCAAAGTCCTTTGACAGCATGTAATCTAATAGATTGATTGATAAAGAGCTGAGATTAAAATAAATGTGAATAGTATATATTTCAGTGGTTTTGCATTAAATGAGCTTTGCACTGTATTAACAAGCACTTTCCACTGCTTAAAAATATTGTATTAAGAAACCATACAGTCCTATGCATTAAACCCCTACACAGTATGAACCATTGCAAGATAACTACAAATGTAATACTCCTATCTCTCTGTCTGTCTCTCTCTCTCTCTCTCACTCTTGCTTCTCTCTTACTGTCGTGCTTCTCTCTCTGTTTCTCTCTCTTTCTCTTTGCCCCTCTCTCTTTCCCTTCACATTCCAGCTTTGTCATTTGGAGAAAATTTTAATGAAGCCCTTTTCACTAGCAACATTTTTGGTGAGTGCCTTATCCTAAATACTGGGGAATTTATTGTCTTTTGGTGCACTGGTGTGTGTGTTAAGTGAGAGTTAATTGTTCAGTCAACTTTTTTTTAGTCTACTAGCAGACTCAAGGAACATTACTCGATGCACTTGTTGTGCCTTGGATGCTTTACAATTGAGGAACCAGTAGTAAAGCTGCTGAGCCAGTTGTTAATACTATTTACCATGCAATTAGTGAGCTCAAACCTGCAATAGTTGGTTCATTCTCCCATGTAGTGCACATACCTCTAGTGCTTTGTTATGATTGACTCAGGTAAAAGTGTCAAAAACCTGATGTACCTCAGGGCATTAGCTTATGTCCATAATGGGAATAATTTTGCCAATGGAGAGGTCTCTACACAGAGACCTCTCCATTGGAGATCTGGGGTGGAGACTGTTACATGGAGCAGCCCAAACCAATAGGTTTTTAACTCACTTCACAGACATGACTTTTGTGACCTAGATGACTCCATGTTTCATATTTACAAGGCATATGAGAGTTTGCAGCCCTTCTTCCACTATTTAAAGGGACTGCTCCTCAACTTCTGGCTGCACTTCAGTCCCAAGCTCCTGATCTTTGGCCACCCGGTGCGGAGGGGGGTGGGCAAGTTGGAGGACCTCCTCATGGGTCTGCTCCTGGGCTGCCAGAGTGGCCATTCACAGGTCCAGATTGGACGCGGCCCGTGGGGGCGGTCGCTCTAGTTGCCTGCCTCTCTTCCGCAGCTTTATCCGCGCCCGGATATCCCTGGAGAAGGAGCATGCAGTGTCCGCCGGTACACTTGAGGGCTTCAGCGACTAGTGGGCACCGCAGGGACTGGAGCGTATGGTGGATAAGGACAATAACATTATTATTTAGTTCGATAAGTTTCCTTTCTGTTTTGTATGGTTTGGGTCTTTGTTGTTTATGCCACTTTAAAAAAGGGGACACTTGTGCTAGTTTTCTTTAATTTGGATTGATGACACTGGGGCAACTCAGTGTCTCCTTACAAAAAAAAAAGCAGCTTGTGTTGAAATAACTATTTACACGAGTACCCCTTGCTTTTATATTAACAGCTTGAAAAATACATACATAGTAAACCATAGAACAGATCAATTATATTTTGAAACTGGGGATACAGTCATAAAACATGCCTCAACAGGAAATGCATTGGTGCAAAAAATTAGCTTGTTACTCATAACAAATGCAACAAAATGTTGGAAAGAAAAAAACTGCAAATGATAGAAATCTGAAATAAAAGCAGAGAATGCTAGACGTACAGCGTCAGAAAAAGAAAAAGTATGGTAACCTTTTGAGTTCCGACAAATTTTTTTTGTATTTTTGATACAATATGTAAGAGGAACTGAAAGATGGTGAACCTTACCTGGGCAGGGTGAAGTTGAAGGGAACACTGGTGGGTTTCTATAGCAGTCCTGACATGTTAATTGGTCATCCGATCTGAATATAGGGGCAAAAAACTAATCAAGCCAAGTTTCCTGCAAAAATTATATCCGGATACCAACTGCAAATCTACACACAGTTTTATCTAGCAAAGTGAATGATCGGTGGTGGTGTGGCCAAAACAATCATAACCTAGTCTCAAATTTTAATAGTTACATAATCTTCACAGTGAAAAGTACAAGTTTCAACAGAATTCTGTGCTACTATTTTCAGCTCTGCCTTAAGTGCAGATGGACTGTAACCCAGTTCAACATAACTAGATGCCCTTGGTACCCAAATGGGGTACTTGTTTCTCTTCAGGACAGCTTGGGGATTTCTCTTTGGCGTTCTATGCATTTGTCAGCTTCCACATTGTCCTACATGCTGTTTTTTTTAAATTTCAGGTCATTTTATGCACCATCCTACTCCTTCTGCTGTAATGAAAACTCTGAATAGGTATCAGTAATAAAAGTCAACTCCCAGGAACTTAGGGGGAAACCTTCCACTTGCTTCTTCATGAATAAAAATACAGCTGATGTAGGGTCACTATATTACCATGCATTATAATTATTTATTTCCAAGAGCAATTTTAGGAGGAAGGGCAAAAGTAGTGCCTAATCCATCAATACTACCACACACAGTTACTCACTTTAATGCACACTTAGTGCATGTGTCACGTCTAATACGAGAACAAATTATTCCCCCTAGGGAACTTAAAATGATAGGAATGAGGAAAGATCATTCAGTCAATCTTATGCACCTGCAATGCTCCTGGTCATTTTGCATAACCCGCTGATCCATAAGCACTTGTTCTATTTATACTTCAATTGAAATGTAGTGTTTTTGCCATGCACCATGTCTGTATGTAATTGCTTAAGAAAAACCTTTAAACAGTGTAACAACACACCAGTTTTTAACCCATCCTTACCTGTTGCCTGTTTACAGGACCCACTCAAACTTTTTCATCTCATTCCTGGCCCCTGAAAGGAGAATTACACATTTCTCTCACTGTTGGTGCATTGAACAGCAGGCAGAATCTTCTCCAGTGCACTGAAATGTGGAAGTCCTCCTTATAATAGTAGATCAGGCTTGCAATATATTATATAACTTTGCAGAATTTGTGAAGTTGAAGGTTGAGCAACGTTGTGGTACAGTTACACCAATCAAAGTAGATGGAAAGCCAATATATTTTCAATTTTGTTATCCGTTCCTTTTACTTTTTGCAAAAGTAAAGTTTTGCTATCCAGAAAAATCAAGAAAATCTACAACTGAACACTAACCTAGTTTCTAACTCTGTGATAGATGCATTTTGCTTGCAGGACTAATCTAGGTTAGGTCCCAGGGCAATTGTTTATCCATTCCAAAAACGAGGAATTTACAATGCTAATTGAGTATAATTGCTACCATGTGGCATTTTCTGAGCATATTTTGCTAGTAATGCATTTTAACTCTTTCACGAGAGCTATCTCTGAATTCTAACTTCTAACTTTTAGCTGGAAGTTTGAACTTAAGAAACGTGAAGTAAGCAAGCTGTTCGACTTTTCAAGCTTGTTTCTAATCACTTTGATTTTTATATGACTGGAAGCTTCCATTGTTGTGTTGTTTTTCTCCCCTCTTTGCTAACAGGTTGCTAACAGAATTTTATGAGGCAGAAGATGAACAGAAACGATACAAATTTCCTGGAGAAGGCCACAAATCACAGTTGAGCCTAATGAGGACTCTACCATCCCTGCTCTTCCTTAGTGGTCTAACAGTTCCCATGCTCCTGACAGAATCTGGAAGGAAGATTTATATGAAGACATGGATTTATGGAACTTTAGTGGGCTGGTTATGGGTTAACATTAGACCCTAAAACTCCGTCCTTTGATGCAAGTTCTAATTATTTAGAATAGTCCTAATGTAATTGCTTGTATAGCATTTTTTTGAAAGTTACCTGTAAAATGGGATTTCAAAATTGCTGTTGAAGAAATTTTATATTCAAATGAAAAACATTTGCCTTAATGACTGAAATGAACATATTCCAGTAATGTATCTGTTTAATATGGCTGTAATGTAGTGGTAATAGTTTACCTGCTCAATGTAGTTTTAGAGCCCTGATGTATTTCTGTGCAGTTTGAAGAACAAATTATTGTATGCTGTTTAAAGAATTCATATGGTGTGGGATTGAATCTTTTGGGAACTGGTAAAGCGCTTGATTTGACATTACAAGTAGCTACAGGCTGTACTGTTTCGAGGGGCAAAAACTGGCGAATTACAGTACTTGTTTACATTGAGTCTGCTACTTTATACTGTACATTACATGAAAAGACTTCTTAATTGTTTATTTTCAGAATGCATCATTGCATTTTGTTCTGAATTAAGGATGTTTTTAGAACCAGCTTATAATGTTGGTGCTCTGAATGGTGAAAAAGGTAAATCAGTGGTCCTTTGTACTGCTCTGGTTAAGTGTACTATCTTTAAAATTGCGCTTTCAATAACATTTCCAGTAAGGTGAAATTGCTTTGAAGCATGGTTTACCTGCGGAAGAAAGCAACGCAATTATATGTGTGGCTGTGAAAGATGGGTAAAATGCTTAATTTTAGTTGCTGACTGCTTAGTTTTGTAAACTAATGGCGATTTTTTAAATATAATTACAGTGGCATTTCAGATGATATGTGTATGTACTAAATGTACATAATGGTCATGTTGTTGGACTGAAACCAATTGTTATCAGTTGTATTCATACATCACCTTGAATAACATCATCTGACACACAATACAATGAAGATGAAGCACTGGGAAATCAAGTGGGTTATAGTACATATTGACCTTCGTGTGGATAAATGATTAAGAATCTACTGCTTGTCTGTTTAGTCATTGAGTTGCTTGGTGATTGTGAACTGTTCTCTTAACTGTGTGATGCCTTGATGTGCCATTTACTGTATTTACAGAAAGCATGTGCCTTTTGCCTGTTACTGACTGGTTCATTCTCAACACTGGTACTGATGACAGTCTTAATACAGGCATATTAGAAATGCATCACAATTATAACTTCCAACTGGATTTGCTTGTGGAAAAGCCAATACTCCCTCTAGTGGGTGAAGAAAGCTAGACTGCATCTTTCCTCGTGGTTTCTCAAACTGACTTTTGTTTTTCTACATGCAGGATGTACAGTAAAGCCCACTCTATCCAAATGTACAAATCAAAAGTTTTTAATCTTGCTCAAAGTTTATAATTCCTAAGTGTACTATTTGAATGCACCTGCTGTCAGAATAGTGCTTATGAATTCTGAATAAATAGACCCGCTCTTAATTTTACTTACCTCAAAAACAATTCAAGCAAAGTAAATATTTATAATAATTTTCTAGGTGTTATCACTGGCATGATTACATATCCTGAATTTCTTTCCCCAAGAGCACAACAGTGGGCTAATGGAAAGTGTTATCAATGTTTTTACATATTTTCAGGATAATTCAAATGGTGCAATGCTAATGTGATTAATCATAGTTTCTTATCAGTAATAAAATAGAAATCACCTTTAATGCAGGTCGGTTTATTCTGATATTCAATTTTTAAAAGCACATTTGTTTTAATAGACAGTATGTTTACAACATTTATCACAGTACCATAGACTTGCATGCATATTTTCTTTTACAGCTTTTTTTAAGCATTATAATTTGTGTAACACATGTTGCATAAATAAATTCTAAATGATTAAAGTATAATATCGCCGTATCTGTTTTTGTTCTTCATCTTTGCTATATCCAGAATGCACAAGTATTAAAACATGCTCTGCCTACTTGTATTTGAAAATATTTGAAATGATAGCAATTGAAAGTCATAGGAATGTTCTCAAACTCCTATTGTAAATTAGTTAAAATCTGGAATCCCTAAAAGATCAAAATTTGCTTCATTACTGAAACAATATTATTTGATTATAGATGGTCTTTAAATATGCAGTCAGGCAGTATATTTTAAAATCCCTGAATGTAATCTGCATTTTCTTTTAAATAATTGGGAAATGTTGCCATCTAGCTGCCGAATAGGAAAAATATGTTTTCTTTCATTATCACCCAAATTGCGTATGTTAGGCAACCAAAGAGAAGTGTGTAGGGATGTCTCTTCCTGTGAGATTATGGTCATGCAACACTATCTTTAAAAAAAAGATAACTCCCTTCCCTATGTGATCTGGTTCCAACTCATTTTAGTTCAGTCTTGGAGTATTTTTTAATTCTGGCTTCAGCAACCAGATAAATCAGCAAGATCTTTCCGGAAACAAGTTATAACTGGTGCATTCTCATGGATTTTATATTCACATTGGAAATTCTGCCAAAAATTCTAAGTGAAGCCTGAGAAGAAGCTCCTGTGGTTTGAAGAACTCATAAAATGATGACTGGTCAGGCTACAAATCTTCCTGTTCCCACTCAAGAGGGAGAATTGGCAAAGGCACATCAGGAAGGAATCAGAAGAACCTAGGTTATTAGTGCTACTCAATCTCTTTTTGAATCAAAAATAGTTTCAGATGGGCATTTGGATGTGGAATGGATCCGTTCTTTGTATTGGTTGAGATCCTCTCAATGGTCACGCGGCCTTTAATCTTACTCTTGTCTTTGAAACCATGACCAGAACAGTTACAAATGTTGAGTTCCATGAACATACTTCATGGATAATTTAATGATCTGTTGTCAAATTAGGCATTTCCAATCAAGTAGGGAAAAAAAACACACTACTGCTGGGACTGAAGCAGCATTGGAAAGTATTATCATGTCCTCAAAATATTCTGTACCTGTTCGACTTTGCAGTTGCTACAAGGGTTCGGTGATGTTGTGTAATGCAGAGTAGATTACATGGTTCCTTGCATTATGGCAGCAGTGTCAGTTGACACTTGCAGGTGACGGGTAAGATTGTCTGGACTCTCAGTCCCCAACAAGTTCTTTATTTGTATCATCAAGTGTATCAGAATCTGGTGACTAGGTCCAGGGAAATGGCTTGATGAAACCCATACCAGGTTTGTAAAGAAAGGGAAGAATTTGAGCAGGCTGTTTGTCAGCCCCCAGTATGAACAGATCTCATTTGATGAGTTAATGGAGCGATCTTCCAAACTGGGTTCACTGTCATTGCATCTCCTGTGGGACAACGTGTAACAAAATCTAATTTATTACGGTCAGCAGCTATACTGTGTTGACCTGTATTAAACAGATTAAAGTAAAACTGCAGTGCTACATTCTCTTAATTTTAGAACTGATTAATATAAATATCTTGGGGCACTGAATATTAGTGGAAAATAATTACACTGGCAGCAGTATACTGTTAACCAGGGATCACAGATTAAGGTGGAAAGAAATTTGACGCAATCTTAGCTCATCTATCCGGTTTCCCCCATCGTGCCGTCCAGCTGCTTCATAAATGACTGCAGGGTTTTCACCTCCCTACCAGGGTAGCTGATAACCATTTTTATTGGTTTGAACCTGTGTCCCCTCGCCCTACTGTCATAGTTTATTTTGAAGTATCGTTCCTGATTCATCTACAGTGTACAGTTTGCAATCTTGTAACAAGTCACTTCCTTTCAAAGCTGAAAAGCCCAAGCTTCTTAAATCTTTCCTCATAACTCAAACCTCTGATGCTATGGATCATTTCTGTGTCTCAGTAATCAAAACTTGAGACGTGTGGTCTGATCAAAGCACTCTGCAGTTTGAACGGCATTTCCGACTGCACTCACAGTTCAGCATTCTGTTTGCTTCGTTGATTGTTGTTCTGCAGTGACGAGACATGTTGAGCATTCAATCTGTTAAAGCCACTGAAATCTTTCAACTCCCACTGCAGGGGTTGTCCTGATGGTCTGGCAGAAATTTCAAAAGCTTGAACAGTAGCCTTTCGTGAAGAATTATCAATTGCTTTTGGATGTCAAAGTACACCATGTCATTGGGTTTCCACAGTCCATTTAAAATGATGCTTCCATATTTTAAAAAAAGTCAAGGAGGTTAGTCAGATATGATCTGCTGAATCCATATTGATTAATATCCAGGTAATCAAATTTACTCCTCATTGATTCTATTATTTTACACAGTATTGATGTTAGACAAATGAATTTATAATTGTGTAGGTCTAATTTGGTTACCCCTTTTGAAATGGGCGACACATTAACCTGTTTCCCATCTCCTCGGACCTCCCCATTGTCCATTTGCCTCCCTTTTCATAACATGCAAAGCCGTCCAAATCTCACCCAACAGGAATTAATTGACTAACCAGCTGCATGTCAATAATGCTGTCCTCTGAACAAGAAAAAATATCTACCACACTATAGTTCAGGTAAAAACGTACCTAATACCTCATGTTTATTGGCTTGTTATGCCATTAATTAGTCGTTCATTGCATTTAAAAACTACTATATATTCATTTTAATTTAAAAATAATAATTTTTGTAACGTTAGAAATGCAGTGCATTTAAATTTGTCATTCTTAATTACTACTTTCCAGTGAGAGAGCACCATACCTGAAGGTGAAAAGCCTTGGGAAAGTAACAGAATAAGCAAAACAGAGACATACTTTTGGTGAAACCAAATTAACTTCTCTTCACTCGCATCTAAAAGACTGGTTTCCCACAGAGCTTTCCACTACACACCCTGGAAAGAAACAACAACCACGTGCATTTATATAATACCTTTTAATGTAGTAATCAGACAAACGTTGACACCAAGCCGAAGAAGGAGACATTAGGACAGGTGACCAAAAGCTTGTTCAAAGAGGTAGGTTTTAAGCAGTCTTAAAGAGGAGAGAGTTAGAGTTAGAGATACAGAAGCGGAGGTTTTGGGAGGGAATTCCAGAGCTCCGGGCCTAAGACACTTGAAGGCATAGCTGCCAATGGTGGGGTAAAGGAAGTGGGGGATGCACAAGAGGTCAGAGTTGGAGGGACATGGAGCTTTTGGAGGGTTGTAGGGCTGGAGGAGGTTACAGAAATAGAGTGGGACGAGGCCGTGGAGGGATTTGAACACGAGGATCAGAATTTTAAAATCGAAGCATTGGTGGACCGGGAGCAAATGTAGGTCAGTGAATCAACTCAAGTTACTGAAATTGGTTCATCTGCATTTGTTCCTCTCAAATAAGAGAAATCTTCATTAACCCCACTGTCTTCTGAGCATGATACTCTTTATTTTTTAAAAAGACAATGCCCCAGGTTGCACTGGAAAATTAATTATGGTCTTTTTGTTGAGAAAATTTGGGAAAGTTTATTACTGGCAGAGAATCTATGTCAAGATCAATTAGTATAAGAAACAGATAATAGTGTCATGGCCCTAAGAAATACTATGGCTTGATTGCTCTCCCTGCATTTTATTTTAGAGCAGATTGTTGATTGTTCTGAGACATTGATTATAAGTAAGACAGTAAATAGGGTGTAGACGAGTCTTGTATGAATGCAAAACTGACAATGCCCTGTGCTTTTGGTACATTTGTTGAATCTTGCAGAGAACCAAGAACTTTGTTTCACAACAAATGTTTTCAACAGTTCAGATTTGACGTGAGTTTCCAATCAGCGTTTCAGAGTCATACATCCTTTGAAAGTAACTGTCATAAAACCACAGCTTGCCCAATTTTAACGTAGCAAAATATCCCAAAGTGCTTCATGAAAAAAGAGGGAGGACTAAATAGACATGAAGCGGAAGACAGAACCAAAGACCAAGAGACAGGTTTTAAGGCTTTTGAAGGTGGGAAAAGATGTCGTAAGATGGAGAGGTTCATGAATGCAGGGTCATGATGGCTTCAGGTGGAATGGAGAGAGGAAAGGGGACACACAATAGGCCAGAGTCCAGGAGAGAGAACAAGGAGCTGAGATGTACGGCTGGAGAAGTAGGTGGGGGGAGGGGGAAGACCATGGAGGAATTTATACATGATTTTTAAATCAATGCTTTAGAGGTGATAAAGGTGTAGGGTGAGACAGGCATTGTTAACCAAGCTGAAGATAGAATGTCTTGGTGATAGATAGGATATAGGGTTTGAATCTTAACTCGGGATCAAACAAGACACAAATGTTGTACATCATCAAGTTCATAAAATATTGGCCAGCAACAGGAGAGGGATGGAACTGGGTCTTGGGTGTGGAGTTTCTGAAGGGAACTGAACAAAATTGCTTTGGTCTTTTAGAGCTGTGAGAAGGTGGTGTGCTGGAGAGGGATGAAGCCACAGAGAAGTTGAAGAGCACAAGGACAGTTAATTTGCTGCAGATGCAGTCACAAAGGACTTCATTGGTGACTCTGGCCAGGGGGGTGATTGTGCTGTTAGCAGGAAGGAAACCCGACAGAAAAAGTGAGCACTGAGCCGAGTGATATTTACGCATTCTAGGATATTAGAGACAAATGAGTTGGAGATGGGGCAGAGAGGTAGGGGGATGCAAAGGAGACCAAAGTTGGAAGAGCAGATGGTGTGTGCTGACACGTAGGACTGTGGGAGATTGTAAAGGCAGAGAGGATCAAGGTCACAAAGGGACTTGTAGATGAGGTGTTGCAATGTGAAGGGTGGAATCAGGAGGCTGATTAAGAGAGCGTTGCAGTAATCAAACTCGAAGGTGAAGAAGAAACAATGGCAACGAGATCAAGGTAAGGGTGGAGACGAGCGATATTGTGAACTTGGAATTCGTCAGTCTTGATGGCTGGGGTGGAGAGTTTGAAGCTCAGACTCAAACACAACATTGAAGTTGCACACCATCAGGTTCAGCCTGAGCAAGCAGCAAAAGAAAGGTTGGGCTGTGGAGCTTTTAGTAGGAATTAGACAGGATTGTTTCAGTTTAGTGATATTTTGTTGATTATTCCTCAGCCTTTAGCAGTGGCAGAGGCAGAGAAGTAGAGCTGGCTGTCGGCATACATCTGAGTACAGTCCATGCTTACAAATGGTATTACCGAGGGTCAGAAAGTAGATAAGAACAAGTAAGGGGCCAAGGTTGGAACCCTTAGACATGTCCGAGGGATGAAGATGTGCTGGCTGCATTGGAACAGGTAGGAATGAAACCAAGCAAGTGACACGGAGAAAGAGCACAGAGGAGAGGCTACGGAGGACAATGGAGTGGTCAACTATGTTGAACGTTGCAGAGGTCAAAGAGAACAAATAGGGATAGCACTGCATGACTGTAGTCATAAGGGATAATATTGGTGTCTGTGGACAGGGTGCAAACTGACAGTAGAAATGTGAATGAGGACTGGTAAGAGTGGTGGGCAAGAAGCTGAGTGGCAATGGCACGTTTGAGCACCTTAGGAAGGAAAGGGAAGTCGGAGGTGGGTCAGCAGGTAGAGAGGACAGAGGGATTAAGGGTGTCTTGTTTGAGGAAGGAGTGCATTTCCTGCATTACCACACCTTTCAACTAGATCAATAATATTACAGGCTGGATTTTCCACCTCTTCATGCCAATTTTTCATCAGAGCTTAGGTAGACTGAGAAACTTTCTGCCTCCGAGACATATTCCACTGTGTCACCCCTCTTCGCCCCCACCCCCCCATTTCCCGGTGGCTGGACTTGGCAACCTAAAATATGCCAGTATGTATGTGGGTTTCCCCCCAATTGAACGTTGGATACTTGGGTCATCTGTTAGGATCCAGCATTCAACAGACGGTGGAGGAAGCCTAGGAGGAGTGATGATCAAGGGTCCCATGATAGTGCTCTGAGAATGTGGCTGTGCACAGGTTCCAGGAGCTTCAGGCATCTGGGCAGCTACCTTCTTCTTTTGGCTGTGATGGCCCCCCAAATCTCCACCCTCAGTTTGGCACAACTCCCTGGTAGAAGTCGGGGAGCCCACTTCCTGCGTCCACATTACCTCAAGGATGGAAAATCATCTGAAATCAGAGGGGGCATCTCTGGGGTGGGTGCAAGACCCGCCCTGCCGGAGATACACCTCCATCTGAAAGTCCAGGCCTATATTATTTCAAACAGAATCTTGCTTGCATTGAACTGAGTACCAATGTTAAATAAATGTTGACTGCGTTAACGTTGAAACAAATGACACTAATATTGAAGTTGTTCTACCCTTATCATGTCGGCTTTACAGAATAGAAGCTGCTTTTTTTAAAAAACCAATTGGAAAAAAAAAAGTGGGTGAATGTCAGAATTGTTGCTGTGTAATTCATAGCACCAATGGATGGGTTTGTAAGATCAGTACTGGAGGGGATTATCCTTGGTTACTTAAGTACAGTATCTGTTAATTCAATATAGTGGCTGAAGTATTGGCTGTGGGTAAATGAGCATCCTGTTGTGACCTGCATTTACTATTTTCACACAAGAAACAGACTACAATTTATCCAAAAATAGGTTTAGAATATTAAGGTTAAAATCTAACGGGAAAAGTTGTGTTATAAATAAGATTATCTGGGTCACTCTAAATCCATTATTGGTTACAAGAGTTCTAAAGTGGGGGAGAAAGCCATTTATAAGCAACAGCTGCAGAACCTCTGGACACTGATTCTACCCATTGTGGCAAAACAAATCTTCAGTGTCGCTCTTTTGTAATTCGGACTATTCATTATACTAGCTGTGTAGTATTAGATACTGGATGGTAGGAACATTCATGATGTGCACTTCCTAATTCTAATGTGTACTAATGGTACAATTTAAACAGCTCATAACTTTCAGGGATGGAATTGCAGAAAGCTGATAGCTTGTCTAAGTTCGCAGATGGTATCAAGTTATCGAAACTACAGAACAGAAGCAGGCCTTTCGGCCCAACTAGTCTATGCCAGCATTTATGCTCCACACGAGCCTCCTCCCTCCCTACTTCATCTAATCCTATCAGCATACCCTTCTATTCCTTTCTCCCTCATGTACTTATCGAGCTTCCCCTTAAATGCATCTATACTATTCACCTCAACTGCTCCTTGTGGTAGTGCGTTCCACATTCTTACCACCCTTTGGGTAAAGAAGTTTCTCCTGAATTCCCTATTGGATTTATTAGTGACTATTTTATATTAATGACCTGTGGTTTTGGACTCCCCCAGAGGTGGAAACACTTTCTCTATGTCTACCCTATCAAGCCCTGTCATTATCTTAAAGACCTCTATCAGGTCATCCCTCAGCCTTCTCTTTTCTAGAGAAAAGAGCCCCAGCCTGTTCCACTTTCCTGATAAGTTTAACCTCTCAGTTCTGGTACCATCCTTGTGAATCTTATTTGCACCCTCTCCAATGGCTCTATATCCTTTCTATCATAAGGAGATCAGAACTGTTCACAGTACTCCAAGTGTGGTCTAACCAAGGTTCTATGCAAGTTTAATATAACTTTTTTGCTTTTCAATTCTATCCCTCTAGAAATGAACCAGTGCTTGGTTTGCCTTTTTTACGGCCTTATTAACCTGCGTCGCTACTTTTAGTGATTTGTGCATCTGTACCCAATGATCCCTTTGCTCATCTATCCCATTTAGACTTATTATCCAAGCAGTATGTGGCCTCCTTATTCTTCCTACCAAAATGCACCACCTCACACTTATCGATATTGAAATTAATTTGCCAATTACACGCCCATTCTGCAAGTTTATTAATGTTATCTTGCATTTTGAAACATTCTTCCTTTGTATTAACTAAACCCCCAATTTGGTGTCCACAAGTTTGGAAATTGTACTTCTGATTCCCGAATCCAAATCGTTAATGTAAATTGTGAACAACAGTGGTCCCAACACCGATCTCTGTGGAACACCACCTCCCACCTTTTGCCAGTCTGAGTAGCCACCTTTAACCCCTACTCTCTGTTTTCTGTTTAAGATATTAAAACATTTAAAGGCAGTCAGGGCCTCAGTTTAACATCTCATCTGAAAGACGACGTCTCCGACAGTGCAGCACTCCCTCAATTGTGCGCTGAGATTATGTGCTCAAATTTCTGGAGCAGGAATACATCGGAAATACATCAGGCTGGAACCCATAATGTTCTGACTCAGGGCTGGAGTGCTACCACCTGAGCCAAGTTCTGAGATTTGGAATGGGGAAAAGTCCAAAAATCATCAAATCCTTTCCTGAATCAGCACCTTGATGATTGAGTGAGCTCGATCAGTACATGTCACTAAGGTCCGTTTTTTTTAAGTTGCCAATTTAAAAACCAGGCTTTATTTTTGCATATTCTCAGATTTTATTTTTATTGTTAAAAGAAAAGGGGAAGAATCGGACTCCAAAAAGCACAGGTAAATTAAGATAAAAATCAGGTTTTATTTTGAACATCGTTAAAACTCAAGAAATCAAGCAAGGGTACAGTGCTGTCCTCACTTCATACCTAATTAGGAATGAAAGACTGACCTTTGCCACAGTATAAAGACAATTGTCCTCACAACGAGACCCAAAGACGATCCAGATACCCTTAAAAAGAAAATCCAAATTCTGCAGCCTTCATTTCTTATCCTGCCAGAAGTCGGGCCGAGCGATGTCATCTCGGCATGTACAGCGCACGACGTGTGCCCATCTCCAGACCTGATGGCTTGTTCTGAAAACAATGTGTCATTTTCTTTATTTTTCCTAAAATTCAGGATGAAATCATTTTTATGCCGATTCACCATCTCAATAATGCAGTGAATTTAATGGTGAAAACCTGATTTTAATGATGCCTGCAGATATACTTATGCTATTCAATTCTGCATTAAACATTCATATTTACACTTAAGGGATGCCTGAATGCCAGGGATTTGTTAAATGTGATCGTTCTGTGAATCTGCACTGACAAGCATGTCAATGTACAATTTCTGAAGCAGGCTTTGTGGATTCAAAGTAAACAAACCATGTTAGCTGCCTTTAATCCATCCCTTACTATGACAAACTGGCTATTAATGAAACATTGTGTGAACACAATGTCCCCTGAATAACTCTTAAAAAGCTTTTAAAGTAACTTATCTTTGTTGAAAGTAGTTTTTTTTCCCCATAAAATGGGTTTATTGGCAACTGTCCAATTGTCCATTTCCATTTGCAAACATTCATTTCTCTTACTCAAATATGTATCACAACATTTGCAAAACATTACGGGGTAAATTTTAACCCCCAAGGACGGGTGGGTTGGGGGAGGGTGCGGAGTGAAAATTCTCCGTTTTCGGAGTGGGACCACATCTCGGCTCCAACGTGCCGACTTCCGGGTTTGACCCAGATGCGTTTGGGTGTGCCCGCTTCTGAAACCTGAAAGTCTTGCCGGCACTTAAAGCCGGTGGGACGATATTGAAAGGGCCACTTGAGGTACTTAAGCTGACTAAACCTGTTAAATTATTTTTGTGCTTTGAACTACACAAGCCATTTTAACTCCTCCTGAACGTGTCTCCCGTGGCCTCTGAAACACGCCATGGAAACGGAGGCGAGTTGCAGCCGACCCTCATTTGGATCTTTAAACCAGTGATTGACGTGTGAAGAAATGGTGAGTTTTTTCAGCAGGGCAATCAGTTCTCTCAGACAAACCTTTGGCTGGGAGTTCTTTGTGTTTAGACTGAGATTTCTTTGTTCACACTCAGAATTCTGGTGTTCAGACATATTTACCTACATTTTGGATCCCCTCAAAGTGACAACATCGGGATTAGGGGGTGCAATGGATTTATTCAACAGTACATCTAAGGAGGAGGCACATCACCATCCGCGGCAGGCACGGCGTGCAGTTCTGGGAGTTGCAGGTACACAAGACAGAGGTGCACCACAGGACCTGGAGAAGAGCAGAGAGGGGACCAATGGAGGGGACGAGGTTGCAGGATGCACTACCCACGTAAGGGGGTCTACAGACAGAGGCTGAGCTTCCTGGACCTCTCTGAGGAGCAGCGCCTACGAAAACTCAGACTGAGTCGCTAGCTGGTCTCAGACATCTTCACGCTCCTTCATGCAGAGTCTCTCCCGGCTGGGCCTGGTGGGCCATGCATTGCCCTTCACAGTTAAAGTCACCACTGCCCTCAACTTCTTCACCTCTGGATCCTTCTGGTGACATCACCAGGATCTTTCAGTTATCTGCTCAGAAGTGTATATGCCAGAGCATCCGACGACGTCAACTTCCCCTGCGACGACACCAGCCAGGCTGAGAGGGCAGGCAGCTTCAACTTTCTGACTGGCTTCCCACGAGTGCAAGTGATTACATACACATAGCAATCCGAAGTCCTGCACATCAACCAAAAGGGACACCACTCCATCAATGTGCAGCTGGTTTGTGACCACCGGAGGAGGTTTCTGCAGGTGTGTGCCAAATTCCCTGGCAGCTGCCATGGCTCCTTCATTTTACACGAGTCCAACATCCCGGCCCTCTTCCACCCACAAGACAGATTTAGACAAGATTGGAGACAATGGATATACCCCCTGCAGACGTGGCTCACGACACCTGCCACCAACGAGGCACAGCATCGATACAACGAGATCTGACTGCTGAGATGCTCTGGGCCTACGCCCTCTGGGTTTTGGAGCCCGTGAGGGCTCCGCCAAAGATTACCCCCCCCCACCTGCACCTGTGCAAAGGCAGACTCGGCCATCGGGAGAGGAGGCAGCATTGCGGGTACTGGTTGAGAGGGCGGCAATGGGTGAGACATGGGGCCGCTTTGAGTGGAGTCCCCACTTCCATGTCCACTATCGCCATCATCCTTCTCCAGGGCCACAACCACATCACTCCCACCACTCTGCTGGACAACAGTTTGGAGCACGTCTGTGATGCGTTGTAAGGCCACGGCTAAAGTATCCGTCTGACTGTTTAAGGCAGCGGAAAAGGTGGCATCCTGAGTCTGCACGGCCGTTGTCACAGCCTGAATTTGTGAGCCATGTTTGAAGCTCAACGGAGGCTGCCATTCTCTCCATCGCAGACATTCCCACACGTACCTGTGTCACCATTCCACCAATACTGGAGGTGGACTCCTCCATCCTCTCCGCTATTGTGGAGAGTGTGTGTGTGTCACGTCTTCCAGTACCTCGATCATTCTCCTTCTAAACGATGCCCCCCGGGGTTCAGCATTTGCGTCCAGCTGAGCAGAGCTAGGGGAGGAGTGCGCCCACCGAAACGGACCCTCCACAGCTGCCCCTGCCCCATTGTCTGCTCGTGCTCACTTGTGAGTTGTGAATCACCAGGTGACAACCCAGCTATCTGTCTAACTGGACCCACCGAGGTGTGAGTATCTGCGCTGGCGCTTGGCTGGATATGATGTGACGGTGCGCCCTCAGAGACATGGAGCACCTCTGAGGAATCACCCTCGTCCACGTTGTCTGCTGCTTCAGCAATCCGTGAAGGCCCTGGAAGAGAACGTAAAGCAATATTAAGAATCATCGCAGAAGTTATTTTGGGATGATCTTACCGAGGTGCAACAGGTCAATCACTGATAACATCAATTCAAGATGTGTGTGAGGGATGTTAAAGTTCTATCACCAGACATTTGCGGGTTACCAGTCTCGCCTTCTCCAACAGCCAGGCATTGGATCATGCAGCTCCGCTCCAAGGCCTCCTCCTCCGCCTTTGTCAGGTCCACTGTTTGTGGTGGCCACCCTCCAGTCCGACTCCACTCCCATGCATTTTGCGCTCTCTTCTCCTACAAGGGGAGAGAGACCAGCCGTGTGAGTGAGTGAGTGAGGGTGACGGGGTCACCTGATGGATGCATAGCTCTGGGTGAGGCTGACAATGAAAGAGATGCATCAGAGGGTGATGATCAGACAGGTTCATGACAATGGATTGGGGTAGTGGGAGTGGTGGGTTCGCAAATGGGGAGGGGAGGAAGTGCACAGAAAGTGAAGGTAAGTTGATAATGAGCCTTAAGTGGATGTGAGGAGTGATGTGATAGAGAAGGCTTGGCAGCATGGAGTGAGTGGTGAGGCGGGGGGCAGGGGGAGGGGGAGGGGGCGGGGGGGGTCGTAATGTATACCACAGGATGTAGGTGAATCAATAACTGTACTCACTTCTCCTGACCTGGTTAGGTTATTAAAGAGCTTCCTGCACTGTACCCATGACCTTGGCACGGTGCTCCTGCACCTCAGCTCCTCTGCCACCTCTAGCCAGGCCTTCTCGGTGGCAGAGGCAGGGCGCGTCTTCTAACATTATCTAACATTGTTCTTTTTCAGGAAGCATTACTTGAATTTATTAGTTTGCATCCTTAACAGTTCTTTTCAGTATTTTTCGAGCATTGTGCCACAGATAATCATAGAATGGGTAAAGCACAGAAGGAGGCCATTCGGCCCTTCGAGCCCGTGCCAGCTCTCTGCAAGAGCAATCCAGTTAGTCCCTTAGTCCCACTCCCCCGCCCTTTCCCCGTAGCCCTGCAAATTTTTTCCCTTCATGTACTTATCCAGTTCCCTTTTGAAGGCCATGATTGAATCTGCCTCCACCACCCCCTCGGGCTGTGCATTCCAGATCATAACCTCTCGCTGTGTAAAATAGTTTCTCCTCACATCATCTTTGGTTCTTTTGCCAATCACCTTAAATCTCTGTCCTCTGGGTTCTCGACCCTTCCGCCAACGGGAACAGTTTCTCTCGATCTACTCTGTCCAGGCCCTTCGTGATTTTGAACACCTCTATCAAATCTCCTCTCAACCTTCTCTGTTCCAAGGAGAACAACCCAGCTTCTCCAGTCAATGCATGTAACTGGAGTCCCTCATCCCTGGAATCATTCTAGTAAATCTCTTCTGCACCCACTCTAAGGCCTTCACATCCTTCCTAAAATGGAGTGCCCAGAACTGGACACAATAGTCTAGTTGTGGCCGAACCAGTGTTTTATAAAGGTTCATCATGACTTCCATACTTTTGTACTCTACGCCTCTATTTATAAAGCCCAGGATCCCGTCTGCTTTTTTAACCGCTTTCTCAACCTGCCCTGCCACCTTCAACAATTTGTGCACATATACCCCCAGATCTCTCTGTTCCTGCACCCCTTTTAGAATTGTGCCCTCTAGTTTATATTGCCTCTCCTCGTTTTTCCTACTGAAATGTATCACTTCACACTTTTCTGCATTGAATTTCATCTGCCACGTATCCGCCCATTCCACCAGCTTGTCAATATCCTCTTGAAGTCTATCACTATCCTTCTCACTGTTCACTACCCTTCCAAGTTTTATGTCATCTGCAAATTTTGAAATTGTGCCCTGTACATCCAAGTCCAAGTCATTAATATATATCAAGAAAAGCAGTGGTCCTAGTACCGACCCCTGTGGAACATCAGTGTATACCTTCCTCGAGTCCAAAAAACAACCATTCACCACTGCGCTCTGTTTCCTATTACTTAGCCAATTTGGAAGTCCATATACACCACATCAACCGCATTGCCCTCATCTCCCCTCTCTGTTACCTCGTCAAAAAACTCAATCAAGTTGGTTAAACACGATTTGCCTTTAACAATCCATGCTGGCTTTCCTTAATTAATCCATACTTGTCCAAGTGACTGTTAATTCTGTCCTGGATTATCGTTTCTAAAAGTTTTCCCACGAGCGAGGTTAAACTGACTGGCCTGTAGTTGCTGGGTTTATCCTTACACCCTTTTTTGAACAAGGGTGTAACACTTGCAATTCTCCAGTCCTCTGGCACCACCCCCATATCTAAGGAGGATTGGAAGATTATGGCCAGTACCTCTGCAATTTCCACCCTTACTTCCCTCAGCAACCTAGGATACATCCCATCCGGACTGGGTGACCTATCTACTTTAATTACAGCTAGCCTTTCTATAACCTCCTCTTTATCAATTTTTAGCCCATCCAATATCTCAACTATCTGTTCACTTACTGTGACTTTGGCAGCATCTTCTTCCTTGGTAAAGACAGATGCAAAGTACTCATTTAGTACCACAGCCATGCCCTCTGCCTCCATGTGTAGATCTCCTTTTTGGTCCCTAATTGGACCCACCCCTCCTCTTACTACCCATTTACTGTTTACAGGCCTATAGAAGACTTTTGGATTCCCTTTTATGTTAGCCGCCAATCTATTCTCATTCTCTCTCTTCGCCCCTCTTATTTCCTTTTTCGCCTCCCCTCCGAACATTCTATATTCAGCCTGGTTCTCACTTGTGTTATCAACCTGACATCTGTCATACGGCCCCTTTTTCTGCTTCATCTTACTCTCTACCTCTTTTGTCATCCAGGGAGCTCTGGCTTTAGTTGCCCTCCCTTTCCCCCTCGTGGGAATGTACCTAGACTGTACCTGAACCATCTCCTCTTTAAAGGACGCCCATTCTTCAATTACAGTTTTGCCTGTCAGTCTTTGATTCCAATTTACCTGGGCTAGATCCGTTCTCATCCCATTGAAATTCTCCAATTGAGTATTTTTACTTTGGAGTGGTCCTTGTCCTTTTCCGTAGCGAATCTAAACCTTATGATACTATGATCACTGTTCCCTAAATGTTCCCTCACTGACACTTGCTCCACTTGACCCACCTCATTCCCCAGAACCAGATCCAGTAATGCCTCCTTCCTCGCTGGGCCGGAAACATACTGATCAAGAAAATTCTCCTGAACACACTTCAGAAACTCCTCCCCCTCTTTGCCCTTTACACTATTACCATCCCAGTCTATATTAGGATAGTTGATGTCCCCCATTATCACTACTCTATGGTTCTTGCACACCTCTGAAATCTTCCTTCAAATGTGCTCCTCTATATGCTTCCCACTAGTTGGTGGCCTATAGACTACCCACAGTAGTGTGATGGCAGCTCTATTGTTTCTTAACTCTAACCAAATAGATTCTGTCCTTGACCCTTATATAGCGCCTTTCATGACCTCAGGATGTCCCAAAGCGCTTTACAGCGAATGAGGCAGTAATGTAGGAAACGCAGCAGCCAATTTGCACACAGTAAGGTCCCACAAACAGCAATGTGATGATGACCAGATCATCTGTTGTAGTGATGTCGGTTGAGGGATAAATATTGGCCAGGACACCGGGGAGAACTCCCATGCTCTTCTTCGAAATAGTGCAATGGGATATTTAATGTCCACCTGAGAGGGCAGACAGGGCTTTGATTTAACGTCTCATCTGAAAGACGGCCCTTCCGACAGTGCAGCACTCCCTCAGTACTGTACTTGAGTGTCAGTCGAGATTTTGTGCTCATGTCTCATAAATCAGCCCCACAGAGCCTTGTCTCGCCACTGTGACCAAAAACACAGATGACCAGAGTGATTTAAAGACCCTAGGGCTGATAATGAAAGATACATCTCACTTCCATTGAAGCGGAGGCCAGCTTTTTTTTAATAGAAGCCTCCAGTTATTTCTCAACAGGTGATTGTAATATTAATTATTCCTTTCACCCGAGTAGAATAGGAACGTGGATAGCAGTTTCATCATTGTGAGGAGAGATGTTTCTTAGGTCAGGCCTGGAACAAAGCCTTTAGAGTCACATTCTGAGTCTTGGGCCTTCATTTCAGAAGATCTCCTGATGGGTTAGCCAATACAGATAATGGCCTAGAAATTGGATCGTGCCCGAATGAGGCTGGCGGTCAGTGGATGTGCCGGCTTCATTTGTTTAACTGTCGAGCCGTGGGTGCATGTTGCGGCCCCAGAGGTAGCTCGCCGGTCCTCGGGGGTGGGGGGGGCTGCAAGATTGGCCGGCTCAGGTCCTCAAGAGAGTCTGGGTGTGCGGCCGGCAGTGGCCCGTGGAATTAATGTGGAGTCAGTCGGGTTCTGACAGGGGCCCTGAGTCAAGGGTTGGGGGGGGGGGAAGAGATTGGTGTGTGCTAGTCTTCGGTTTAATACAGATGAGGTCCGAGGCCCACTTTTGAACAGGCCTAGGGCTGACGTCTTGGGGCCTGCGCTGCAATGCATTTCGTGCTGTAAACTGGCACTACTCAAAATTCTCCCCCGTTATCTCAAGGTCCAGCTGTTATTAATCTGACAAAGACCACGCCATGCTTTCATCAAATATTAACTCACTCTAATTGGTTCAGTTCAATACGCTGTTGACAAAGGGAGTTCACAATCTTCTGTAGTCGCAATGCTGACTTGAAATTTATGGAGTGAAAAAAAAGTGATTGTGAGCTTCCTTAATTTTGAACTTGGAACGGATGCAGTTAAAGCAAGGTAATGTTTAATGGGAGCGACATGATCAGGGTTTTTTTTAAAAAAAGAAAAATAAAATATTTAATTTGAAATTAAAGAATTGCTTTCGCATCCCAACTTCCCATCATGGGTCTGATTTGATCGCAATCAGGAGCAAGAATTATGGTTGATTTTTCTCCACCTGAGCCCAGGAACACAGAGACCAATTGGAGTGTCTGCTTCTGCTGCTCCAGCTAATTCAGTAGAGAACCTCACCATAAGGCTCGGTCCCCACACCAGGCAGTATGTTCACCATCTTCTTAAAACAAATTAATTCAAATGGGTCTTATCTCTTTCATTTTAGGACATTTTCTTTTCTTGGAGGTGATAGGTGTCATGGCAACCAGCACAATGCACAGAGTCAATAGAAAGAAAGACTTGCATTTATAGAATCATAGAATGGTTACAGCACGGAAGGAGGCCATTCGGCCCATCGAGTCGATACTGGCTATCCAGCTAGTCCCACTTCTCCGCCCTTTCCCCTTCAAGTATTTATCCAGTTCCCTTTTGAAAGCCACGGTTGAATCTGCCTCCACCACCTCCTCAGGCAGCGCATTCCAGATCACAAACACCTCGCAATATAAAAAAGTTTCTTCTCATGTCACCTTTGGTTCTTTTGCCAATCACCTTAAATCTTTGTCCTCTGGTTCTTGACCCTTTCGCCAACGGGAACAGTTTCTCTCTATCTACTCTGTCCAGACCCTTCATGATTTAGAATACCTCTATCAAATCTCCTCTCACCCTTCTTTGCTTTAAGGAGAACAACACCAGCTTCTCCAGTCAATATGTGCAACTGAAGTCGCTCAATCCTGGAATCATTCTAGTAAATCTCTTCTGCACCCTCTCTAAGGCCTTCACATCTTTCCTAAAGTGTGGTGCCCAGAACTGGACACAAAACTCCAGTTGTGGCCGAACCAGTGTTTTATAAAGGGTCATCATAACCTCCTTGCTTTTGTACTCTATGGGGTCAATTTTAGGATGGCCGAGCGGGTGCGCTCGTGGTGGGGGGGCTCTGAAAATTCGGGATTCCCGGGGCGGCTCCAACCCACCCACTTCCGGGTTCCCCAATGAGGCGCTTAGATGCGTGCGCAGCCCCCGCATGCGGGACTCCCACCGGCAATTAAAGCCAGCGGGATCCCACTTAAAGCAATTAATTTGATAGTTCAGGTCGCTTGCAGACCTGATTGGGAGGATATTTTAGGAGGGGTGGGATTTTCATGTCAACTGGGACTGTTTCCCATACTGGGGGAAACACTCCCAGTTGAAACGGACGTGTTGCAGCCACCAGCCTGTGGCAGCTGCAAAGGTCCATTTGACAGGTCTGGGGGGGGAGACCCTCACTCATTGCAGGAGGCCACTCTGTCACTTTGGACAAAGTTTGGCCTCCACCACCCTCCTCCTAACACTAAAATTCACCAACTTTGAACTTCAACTCCGCTGTGCAGACACATTTACCTACCTTGCGGACCCCCTCAAACGAACATCTTCCGGATGGGGGCCGCCGTAGCTGCGGTCATGACCTCCTCGGAGGACGAACAGCATTGCAACCTCCCCAGCCACGCCGTCCACCTCAGACACGTGGACCTCCACAACCGCGAGGGCAACCGCAGAGACAGGTGCGTCGCAGAAGGCACTACCGTCGCCACAGGGTCTACAGATCGAGGCTCAGCTTCCTGAGGAGCATTGCACACGGAGGTTCAGAGTCACTCGACATGTAGTCGTGGACATCTGCAGCCTCCTTGATGCCGAGCTGCTCTCGGCTGGCCCGAGCACCATCTTCTTACCTGTCGCTGTCAAAGTCACCACTGCCCTCATCAACTTCTCCTCCGGATCCTTCCAGGGTACCACCGGGGACATCGCCGACGTCTCTCAGTCGTCTGCACAAAAGAGCCCTGCAAATACACCTACACCCACTCTGCAGTGACACAATGGGTGGCATCAAGTATGCGTGTTCATTGTGAACCTCATGAAAGGGACTTATTGCACAAGCCAGTCAAGAATGGGCAAGACATGGCAGTAGTGGTGATAATAATAAGATTTATTGTGAATGTGAAAGAAAACAAATATAAATAAAAAACATGACAAATCGTCAGTCAATCACTCTTATGCATCCCCTTTGTGCTCACAAAACGTTTGGTTTACGCTCCCTACTACTCCTACGTGGTGTTTCCCCTGTGGCTGCAGCAGAGGTAGTGGCAGGTTGCTCTTGTTCATGCCCTGACCGATTAGATGCTTTGGTCCTATGCCTTCTGGCTTTTGGTGCCCGTGAGGGCCCCTCCAAAGACTGCTCCACCTGCACCTGTGCAGGGGCGGACTCGACCACCTGGAGAGGAGGTAGCATTGCGGGTACTGGTTGAGAGAGGGGCAACGGGTGAGACGTGGAAGCGCTTTGAGTGGCGTCCCCACTTCCATGTCCCCTTTCGCCATTATCCCTCTCCTGGGCCTTCTGGCATCTCTTCTCCTATCAAGGCAAAACACAGAGAGGCGTGATTGAGCGATGGTTGCATAGTGACCCGCTGCATGCATTGGTGGGGGTGGGGGTGACTGTGAGGGAGATGCATGGGAGGGTGCATGTGAGACATAGCCATGAGATTGTATGAGGATTGGGTTGCGTGGTAGTGCTCGAATGGGAACTGGGGCGGTGAGTAAGTACAGCAAGGTGAGGATGATGGTTGAGTGGATGTGAGGAGTGATGCGAGGGCGTTGTGGTGGCAGTGCAGAAGGAGTTGTGTGGTGGTGAAGGTGATGTGGAAGGCAGAGTGTGGGAGAATGTGTAAGTATACTCACTTTGGCTGACCTGGTTAGGTCATTAAAGTGCTTCCTATACTGGGCCCAGGTTCGGGAGATGTTACTGCTGTTGCTGACCTCCTCTGCCACCTCGAGCCAAACCTTCTTGGTGGCAGAGGGAGGCATCTTCCTCCCGTCCGCTGGGAAAAATGTTTCCCTCCTCCTCCTCACCCCATCGAGCAGCACCTGGAGTGAGGAGTCTGAGAACCTTGGAGCAGCCTTGCCTCTGGGCTGCTCCATGCTGCCACTTTGGTTGTTTGCTGCAGGAGGAGCATTGGAGGACTGCCCCTTTAAATAGGGCTCCTCCTGCTGACAGCCTGTAATGCGGGTGCGCAGTGCGCCCACTGCTCAGGTCTGGAATGGGAAACCCGGAAGCACGCGTAAGTACCTTCAATTAGGCTGCGATCGCATGCGGAGCACCCCGATTTCACTGGGCGCGTTACCCATGTGCCCAGTCGACCCCCCGCTGCCAACCCGCCTCTCTCCTAATATCAAGCCCTATGCCTCTATTTATAAAGCCCAGGATCCCATATGCTTTTTTAACTGCTTTCTCAACCTGCCTTGTCACCTTCAAAGATTTGTGCACATGTACCCCCCCAGGTCTCTCTGTTCCTGCACCCCCTTTAGAATTGTATCCTTTAGTTTATATTGCCTCTCCTCGTTCTTCCTACCAAAATGTACGACTTTGCACCTCTTTGCGTTAAATTTCATCTGCCATGTGACTGCCCATTCCACCAGCCTGTCTATATCCTCTTGAAGTCTATCACTATCCTCCTCACTGTTCGTTATACCTCCAAGTTTTGTGTCATCTACAAATTTTGAAATTGTGCCCTGTACACCCAAGTCCAAGTCATTAATATATATCATGAAAAGCTGTCGTCCTAGTACCAACCTCTGGGGAACACCACTGTATACCTTCCTCCAGTCCGAAAAACAACCGTTCACCACTACTCTCTGTTTCCTATCACTTATCCACTGCCCCTTTTATTCCATGGGCTTCAACTTTGCTGACAAGCCTATTATGTGGCACTTTATCAAACACCTTTTGGAAGTCCATATACACAACATCAACCACGTTGTCCTCATCAACCCTCTCTGTTACCTCATCAAAAAACTCAAATCAAGTTAGTTAAACACGATTTGCCTTTAACAATTCCGTGCTGACTTTCCCTAATCAATCCACACTTGTCCAAGTGCTCAGCAATACAATGCTAAACTTGCACAAAAATTTAAACTGCCTCAAGTATAATAGTGGTCAAAAGCGGACAGCTTGAGAGCCTCCTGACAGGTGGCCTTCTGCATGGGTTTCAGTCAATTGGCAGGGCAGGAATACTAGCATTCCCCGGGCTCAGCCTTTGTGAGCTTGGCCCAATTGGTTTCTCCAAAGTTAGCTGGTAACCTCTGCTGTGGTTATCCTTGTTCCTGCTCCCAGACCTAACACAGCCAGGTCAGGTAAGGTGAGGTGCGTGTTATTCATGAAAAGCACTCACCTGTTGGGGGGGGGGGGAAAACCCTGCAGAAACCGCTGGTGGGGTTGTGGGAATTTACTTTTTGAAAGAAAAACCTATTGACAGCGCTGCCAGCTTTCTCAGCAGGAGCACACTGGGTTAACATTCGTCTCCCCCGCCCAGCCGTGCTGCCCTCTTCCTTCAGTCGGTACCTGCAGTACTGTCTATTCCTCAGGCAGGGCCTGACTGCAGGAGCACAGCAGCATGGGAGTGGGAGGCTCAGAGCACTTTTGCTGAGGAACCTGGCAAACCGTGCCTGGTTTTTCTTTTTAATTCCCATTGCCCCGTTAGCAGATCTGCCCATGGAGATCAGTTAATATGTGGAGCTCTACAGATCAGATACACTTAAGAAGTGGCCTGGATTCAACTGCCTTTTGGCTCAGATGAGAAACACTTTGCGAAACAGGGTCAAGCTACATGCATCTGTACAGTCATGCATGACAGCGTCTTGTCACTGCAGTCTACCACAGAGCATGTGAAACTGCCAGGGACATTCTGCAATTGAGCCCCTAGTGACAGAGACCCTGAACTCAGTGAAAGTATAATGTTCTAACCCCCTCGATATTGGAAGATGGCCCTGCAATTCCACGGAGGTTCTCCTGCTTTCCTGTCGTAACTGACGGGAAACCGGTTGAACGCCCCAAAAAAATGGCGCAGACCCTGCAAAAATGGGTCCCATCATTTTTTGAGGGGTTCCAGGGCCCAGATTGAAATAATAGGCACAGAAAAATTGGGAGCTCTGAGATTCCTTGGAACTGGGGTCACTAAGCCTTTGCAATCCAGGTGGGGGGAGCAAATTGTGGGGTGGGACCCGGTTACACCGAGTCCCTGCTTCTTTTATTTCCAGCAGAAATTCTGTAGGTTTTTGAGGCAGGCACATTAGAATGTGCGAAGGAGCCAATGGAAGCAACAAGAGGTGCTGTCTGATTGTCTTAGCACTTCATGGGGATTGAGTTTCTTGGGTCTATCGTGGGATATGATTGCATGCAGGGGAGGAATGGAAGCAGCAAATACAACTGGGGAGTAAGAAGGCAATGTGGGTGGGGAATGCCCCGGGTGGGAGGGAGGCCATGGGAACAATAGGAGGTGATTGGAGGATCAGGGTAAAGTGATCTCTGGGTGCAGACCCTCAGGGAGAATAGCAGGAAAGAGGCAAAATGGGGGTTGAGGGGGTAGATGGAGGGCTAAGGCTGGCAGGAAGCAAAGGGGAGGGGGAGGGGGACGGTACGGGATCCAACTGAGAGTTCAAAGGGGTAGGGAAAGCAATAGGAGCAAGGGTTGGTTGTGGGGGGGGAGGAGAGTGTATTGACAAGCCAAAGGCATAGGGGACAAAATGGGGTTGAGGAGACTGTGGACGTAAGATGGACAAGAGGGAGGACATGTAAAGTGAGCTGTTGAGGGTTGCAGGCCGCATCCTCCCCGGGCCTACCTCTGAAAATTATGCTCTTCGACAATACCCACCGGCTACACCCAACGAAAGAAGAAAAATACTTCCTCCTTCTCGTGTCTCCTCCTTTCCCCTTCCCCTCTCCTCACCTACCGCCCCAATCCTCCTCCCCTCCCCACCTCTTCGCCATCTGGGTCCAGTTATCTCGCCACCCTCTAATCCTGCTTGACCTGAATCCTGCATTTGGTGTTGACTCCACCATGTGCAATTCCAAGGGAGACTTTATTAAGAACAGTATGTCAGCACTTACAGATATTATACATTGTTACAGATGCAAAAAAACCAAAGTTCTGAGCTGCAACTTGAAACCGACAAGCACATTCCAATATACAAAGTTCCTAAATCAAAGAAGGAATATATATATATATATAATGTATTCATACATAAGAAATGTGTGCTATTCCTGTTTGTCGTGTCATATTTCTCTGTCATGTTAATTTATTTTTAAAAATTGGTAGATTTCTTGCAACTAATTGTCTCATATGCAAATCTCTTTTGGTTTAATGCCTCATATTTACTGTGCATGAGGACAGTAATCCCAGACCTGGGGTCAGTGGTGATATTTTGAAACGTTGCCCATTGTGAACAGCACTAACTCGAGAGAGAGAGCGAGGAATGAGAAGTAAACTGGTGTCAGAAGAGCAAAGGGAGGGGCAGCTGGAGACCAATGAGCTAGATAACTGGACCCAGATGGGGGAAGAGGTGGGGTGGGGAGGGGGATGGGGATGGGGATGGGGAAAAAGGAGGAGATATGAGAAGGAGGAAATATTTTTCTTCTTTTGTTGGGTGTAGCCGGTGTTTATTGTCGAAGAGCATAATTTTCAGAGGCAGTCCCGGGGAAAATGTGGCCTCCAACCCTCAACAGCTCACTTTGCATGTCCTTCCTCTTGTCCATCTTACGTCCACAGTCTTCTCAATCCCATTATGTCTCCTATACCTTTGGCTTGCCATTATCCTCTACCCCCACCACCTACCCTTTCTCCTATTGCTTTCCCTACTCCATTGAACTATCAATTGAATCCATGTACCCTCCCCATTGCTCCCTGTCTGCCTTACCCCTCCTTTCGCTTGCCATTACCAACCCCCTACCCCCCCACAACCTTCGCGTCCTTCATTTTTTTTCTTTTAATAAGAGTGGTTCACACTTGGCGTTGTTCCTGCTGAATCAATGGTTTGAAAGGGGGGAGGGAAAGGAAGAAAACGGAGTTAAAGCAAGAAGTCTCAGTGATGCTCAGCATTCATCTCAGGCCAAACAGCTGGTCTGCCATGGGCATCATGATCGGATGATTGATGGAAGGGATTGTGGCCTCTGATTCTGCAATCTGATTTTTCTTGTGTCTCTCTGATTTTGCCTTTTGATCAGTCTCTTGGCCCAGCGAACTACTTTCAACACCCACGCCTCTGACCTCAAATACCTGCACGACCTTTGCCCCACTTTAGCTCATTGGTCTCCAGCTGCCCCTCCCTTTGCTCTTCTGACACCAGTTTACTTCTCATTCCTCGCTCTCTCTAGAGTTAGTGCTGTTCACAATGGGCAACGTTGCAAAATATCACCACTGACCCCAGGTCTGGGATTACCGTCCTCATGCACAGTAAATATGAGGCATTAAGCCAAAAGAGATTTGCATGAGAGGCAATTCTACCAATTGTTAATAAATAAAGTGACAGGTGAAAATAATTAGAATGGTTTACCGTGTCACGGATTTGGTATGTCTGGACACAGACTTCCACACCCAACTCATAGGCTTCAGGGAAGGTTGTTTCTTATTGCCCCAGTGCACTGGAATTCCCCTCTTCCAGCCCCTCCTCACCTGACCTGAAGGTTCCTCTCCTTTCCCTCTGAATCTGATAGAATCCATTACCCTCTGAATCTGATGATAGGATCCATTGCCCTCTGAATCTGATAGAATCCATTGCCCTCTGAACCTGATGATAGAATCCATTGCCCTCTGAATCTGATGACAGGATCCATTACCCTCTGAATCTGATGATAGGATCCATTGCCCTCTGAATCTGATAGAATCCATTGCCCTCTGAACCTGATGATAGAATCCATTGCCCTCTGAACCTGATGATAGAATCCATTGCCCTCTGAATCTGATGACAGGATCCATTACCCTCTGAATCTGATGATAGAATCCATTGCCCTCTGAATCTGATGATAGAATCCATTGCCCTCTGAATCTGATAGAATCCATTGCCCTCTGAATCTGATGATAGAATCCATTGCCCTCTGAATCTGATAGAATCCATTGCCCTCTGAATCTGATGATAGGATCCATTGCCCTCTGAACCTGATGATAGAATCCATTGCCCTCTGAATCTGATGATAGAATCCATTGCCCTCTGAATCTGATAGAATCCATTGCCCTCTGAATCTGATGATAGGATCCATTGCCCTCTGAACATAAGAACATAAGAACATAAGAAATTGGAGCAGGAGTAGGCCAATCGGCCCCTCGAGCCTGCTCCGCCATTCAATAAGATCATGGCTGATCTGATCCCAACCACAAATCTAAAGAACACAAGAAGTCGGAGCAGGACCCGGCCACATAGCCCCTGGGCCCTCTCCGCCACCCACAGGGCATTGACCGATCCGAACTCAGCTTCATGTCCAATTTCCTGCCCGCTCCCCATAACCCCTAATTCCCTTTACTTCTAGGAAACTGTCTATTTCTGTTTTAAATTTATCTAATGATGTAGCTTCCACAGCTTCCTGGGGCAGCAAATTCCACAGACCTACCACCCTCTGAGTGAAGAAGTTTCTCCTCATCTCAGTTTTGAAAGAGCAGCCCCTTATTCTAAGATTATGCCCCCTAGTTCTAGTTTCACCCATCTTTGGGAACATCCTTACTGCATCCACCCGATCAAGACCCTTCACAATCTTATATGTTTCAATAAGATCGCCTCTCATTCTTCTGAACTCCAATGAGTAGAGTCCCAATCTACTCAACCTCTCCTCATATGTCCGCCCCCTCATCCCCGGGATTAACCGAGTGAACCTTCTTTGTACTGCCTCGAGAGCAAGTATGTCTTTTCTTAAGTATGGAGACCAAAACTGTATGCAGTATTCCAGGTGCGGTCTCACCAATACCTTATATAACTGCAGCAATACCTCCTTGTTTTTATATTCTATCCCCCTAGCAATAAAAGCCAACATTCCGTTGGCTTTCTTGATCACCTGCTGCACCTGCATACCAACTTTTTGATTTTCTTGCACTTGGACCCCCAGATCCCTTTGTACTGCAGTACTTTCCAGTCTCTCGCCATTAAGAAAATAACTTGCTCTCTGATTTTTCCTGCCAAAGTGCATAACCTCACATTTTCCAATATTATATTGCATCTGCCAAATCTCCGCCCACTCACCCAGCCTGTCGATATCCCCTTGCAGGTTTTTTATGTCCTCCTCACTCTCTACTTTCCCTCCCATCTTTGTATCATCTGCAAATTTTGATATGTTGCACTCGGTCCCCTCCTCCAAATCGTTAATATAGATTGTAAAGAGTTGGGGACCCAGCACCGACCCCTGTGGAACACCACTGGTTACTGGTTGCCAGTCCGAAAATGAACCATTTATCCCAACTCTCTGCTTCCTGTTCGATAACCAATCCTCCACCCATGCCAGAATATTACCCCCAATCCCGTGATTTTTTATCTTAAGTAATAATCTTTTATGTGGCACCTTGTCGAATGCCTTCTGGAAGTCTAAATACACTATGTCCACTGGTTCCCCTTTATCCACCCTATACGTTATATCCTCGAAGAACTCAAGCAAATTTGTCAGACATGACTTCCCCTTCATAAAGCCATGCTGACTTTGTCCTATTAAATTATGCTTATCTAAATGTTCCGTTACTGTCTCCTTAATAATAGACTCCAAAATTTTACCCACCACAGATGTTAAGCTAACTGGCCTATAATTTCCAGCCTTCTGCCTACTACCCTTTTTAAATAACGGTGTTACATTAGCAGTTTTCCAATCTGCCGGGACCTCTCCTGAGTCCAGGGAATTTTGGAAAACTATCACCAAAGCATCCACAATCCCTACTGCCACTTCCCTCAAGACCCTAGGATGGAAGCCATCAGGTCCAGGGGATTTATCCGCCTTGAGTCCCATTATTTTACTGAGTACCATCTCCTGAGTGATTTTAATCGTATTTAGCTCCTCCCCCCCGAGAGTCCCCTGTTTGTCCAGTGTTGGGATATTCTTAGTGTCCTCTACTGTAAAGACTGAAACAAAATATTTGTTCAGCATTTTTGCCATCTCCATGTTTCCCACCATTAATTTCCCGGTCTCATCCTCTAAGGGACCTATGTTTGCCTTAGCCACCCTTTTTCTTTTTATATAACTATAGAAACTCTTGCTATCTGTTTTTATATTTTTTGCTAATTTCTTTTCATAATCTAACTTCCCTTTCTTAATCAATCCTTTAGTTACTTTTTGCTGTCTTTTGAAGAATTCCCAATCTTCTATCCTCCCACTAAGTTTGGCTACCTTATATGTCCTTGTTTTTAGTCGGATACTATCCTTGATTTCTTTACTTAGCCACGGATGGCTGTCATTTCTTTTACACCCTTTTTTCCTCAGTGGAATATATTTATTTTGAAAGTTGTAAAATAACTCCCTAAATGAACACCACTGCTCATGTACCGTCTTACCCTTTAATCTATTTTCCCAGTCCACTTTAATCAATTCCGCTCTCATACCATCATAGTCTCCTTTATTCAAGCTCAGTACGCTTGTTTGAGAATCAACCTTCTCACCCTCTAATTGGATATGGAATTCAACCATGTTGTGGTCGCTCGTTCCAAGGGGATCCTTAACTAGGACATTATTAATTAATCCTGACTCATTACACAGGACCAGGTCCAAGGTTGCCTGCCCCCTTGTAGGATCAGTTACATACTGCTCAAGAAATCCATCCCTGATGCACTCAATGAACTCGTCCTCAAGGCTGCTCTGCCCAATTTGATTTGTCCAGTTAATATGATAATTAAAATCCCCCATAATTATGGCTGTTCCCTTATTACATGCCCCGACTATCTCCTGATTAATACTTCTTCCAGCAGAGTTGCAACTATTAGGAGGCCTATATACTACGCCCACTAATGTTTTTTTTCCCTTATTATTCCTTATCTCCACCCAAACTGTTTCATTATCTTGATGCTTTGTCCCAATATCATTTCTCTGTATTACAGTGATTCCTTCCTTTATTAACATAGCCACCCCACCTCCCCTTCCTTCCTGCCTGTCCTTCCTGATTGTTAAATACCCTGGCATATTTAATTCCCAGTCGTTGTCACCCTGCAGCCATGTTTCTGTAATGGCCACAAGATCATACCCATACGTAGTTATTTGTGCCGTTAACTCGTCCATTTTATTACAAATGCTACGTGCATTCAGATAAAGAACTTTCAAATCTGTTTTGTGACGCTTAGTTCCTGCTTTTTCCTTTTTTAACACTTTACCTATTACTCCATACCTTCTGTCCCTTCCTGTTACGCTTTCCTCTCTCTCCCTGCTCAGGTTCCCAACCCCCTGCCACTTTAGTTTAAACCCTCCCCAACAGCACTAGCAAACACTCCTCCTAGGACAGCGGTCCCGGCCCTGCCCAGGTGCAGACCATCCGGTTTGTACTGGTCCCACCTCCCCCAGAACCGTTTCCAGTGTCCCAGGAATTTGAATCCCTCCCCCTTGCACCATTCCTCTAGCCACGTATTCATTTGAAATATCCTCCTATTTCTACTCTGACTAGCACGTGGCACTGGCAGCAATCCTGAGATTACTACCTTTGAGGTCCTATTTTTTAATTTACCTCCTAACTCCCTATATTCTGCTTTTAGGACCTCATCCCCTTTTTTACCTATATCGTTGGTGCCTATGTGCACCACGACAGCTGGCTGTTCGCCCTCCCCCTCCAAAATGTTCTGTAGCCGCTCCGAGACATCCTTGATCCTTGCACCAGGGAGGCAACACACCATCCTGGAGTCTCGGTTGCGGCCGCAGAAACGGCTGTCTATTCCCCTTACAATTGAGTCCCCTATCACTATAGCTCTGCCACTCTTTTTCCTCCCAGCCTGTGCAGCAGAGCTACCCGTGGTGCCAGGAAGTTGGCTGCTGCTGCCTTCCCCTGATAAGTCATCCCCCCCAACAGCATCCAAAGTGGCATATCTGTTTGAGAGGGGGATGGCCACAGGGGACCCCTGCACTACCTGCCTGCATCTCTTACTCTTCCTGGTGGTCACCCATTCACTTCCTGCCTGTATACCCTTTACCTGCGGTGTGACCAACTCGCTAAACGTGCTATCCACGAGTTTCTCTGCATCGCGGATGCTCCACAGTGAGTCCACCCGCAGCTCCAGCTCCGAGATACGATCGGTCAGTAGCTGCAGGTGGACACACTTCCCGCACACATGGTCGGCAGGGACACTGGTAGTGTCCATGACTTCCCACATCTTGCAGGAGGAGCATATCACGGGTGCGAGGTCTGCTGCCATGACTTGCCTTAGCTTAGTTACCCCTTTTAAATTACGTTGAAATTAGAAAATGTTAACTATACTAGGGACCTAGGTTCACTAAAAAAAAACAATATCTGCTATAAAACCTGCAGATCTTCCCTTTCTTATTACTTTACTTACAGTAAAATGGTAGAAATACTCACCTGAACCTACTCACCAATCAGCTGCCTCCCCTGTGCCGCGTCACTTTCTGACTGGTGACGTCACCCCGAACTCTGCCGCTGGTCTCAGAGTCTCGCTCTCAGAGTAAGCTCTGGTCTCGCTCTCTCCGCGCTGTTTATATCCCCGCTCTGGTCTCGCTCTCTCCCGCCGCTCACCGACTGGACTCTCGCTCTCTCCGCGCTGTTTATATCTCCGCTCTGGTCTCGCTCTTTACCGCCGCTCACCGACTGGACTCTCGCTCTCTCCGCGCTGTTTTTATCCCCGCTCTGGTCTCGCTCTCTCCCGCCGCTCACCGACTGGACTCTCGCTCTCTCCGCGCTGTTTATATCTCCGCTCTGGTCTCGCTCTTTACCGCCGCTCACCGACTGGACTCGCGCTCTCTCCGCGCTGTTTTTATCCCCGCTCTGGTCTCGCTCTCTCCCGCCGCTCACCGCTCTCAGGTCCACTACCGCTCTGCAGGAAAAGCAAGGCAAAGCAGCACCTCCTTCCCCCACTTTACCAAACTCCCACACGTACCGAACTCTCAGCACACTGTGTTGTCCTCACACCGTGCTGTCCGCACTGACAGGCCCCTGTATTTCTACAGTTGAGACTCAGATGAGTCAGGCCTGCCCCACCTTCAGGTACCAATTGAATCTAGCTAACCAATTAACTTGCTACAGCAGCTCTCTGCTGAAGCCAGACAGAAACTTAGAAATTTAAACTTTTAAATTGACCTTAAACAGTTGAAGCAATATGCACTAGATTTAAAGAGATTAACCCTTAAAGAGATTAACCCTTCAACTCCCACACATACCGAACTCTCAGCACACTGTGTTGTCCTCACACCGTGCTGTCCGCACTGACAGGCCCCTGTATTTCTACAGTTGAGACTCAGATGAGTCAGGCCTGCCCCACCTTCAGGTACCAATTGAATCTAGCTAACCAATTAACTTGCTACAGCAGCTCTCTGCTGAAGCCAGACAGAAACTTAGAAATTTAAACTTTTAAATTGACCTTAAACAGTTGAAGCAATATGCACTAGATTTAAAGAGATTAACCCTTAAAGAGATTAACCCTTCAACTCCCACACGTACCGAACTCTCAGCACACTGTGTTGTCCTCACACCGTGCTGTCCGCACTGACAGGCCCCTGTATTTCTACAGTTGAGACTCAGATGAGTCAGGCCTGCCCCACCTTCAGGTACCAATTGAATCTAGCTAACCAATTAACTTGCTACAGCAGCTCTCTGCTGAAGCCAGACAGAAACTTAGAAATTTAAACTTTTAAATTGACCTTAAACAGTTGAAGCAATATGCACTAGATTTAAAGAGATTAACCCTTAAAGAGATTAACCCTTCAACTCCCACACGTACCGAACTCTCAGCACACTATGTTGTCCTCACACCTGATGATAGAATCCATTGCCCTCTGAATCTGATGATAGAATCCATTGCCCTCTGAATCTGATAGAATCCATTGCCCTCTGAATCTGATGATAGAATCCATTGCCCTCTGAATATGATAGAATCCATTGCCCTCTGAATCTGATGATAGGATCTATTACCCTCTGAATCTGATGATAGAATCCATTGCCGTCTGAATCTGATAGGATCCATTATCCTCTGAATCTGATGATAGGATCCATTACCCTCTGAATCTGATGATAGGATCCATTACCCTCTGAATCTGATGATAGAATCCATTGCCCTCTGAATCTGATAGGATCCATTATCCTCTGAATCTGATGATAGGATCCATTACCCTCTGAATCTGATGATAGAATCCATTGCCCTCTGAATCTGATAGAATCCATTGCCCTCTGAATCTGATGATAGGATCCATTAACCTCTGAATCTGATAGAATCCATTGCCCTCTGAATCTGATAGAATCCATTGCCCTCTGAATCTGATGATAGGATCCATTGCCCTCTGAATCTGATAGAATCCATTACCCTCTGAATCTGATGATAGAATCCATTGCCCTCTGAATCTGATGATAGAATCCATTGCCCTCTGAATCTGATGATAGGATCCATTGCCCTCTGAATCTGATAGAATCCATTACCCTCTGAATCTGATGATAGAATCCATTGCCCTCTGAATCTGATGATAGAATCCATTGCCCTCTGAATCTGATGATAGGATCCATTGCCCTCTGAATCTGATAGAATCCATTATCCTCTGAATCTGATGATAGAATCCATTGCCCTCTGAATCTTATAGGATCCATTATCCTCTGAATCTGATGATAGGATCTATTACCCTCTGAATCTGATGATAGAATCCATTGCCCTCTGAATCTGATGATAGGATCCATTGCCCTCTGAATCTGATGATAGGATCCATTACCCTCTGAATCTGATGATAGAATCCATTGCCCTCTGAATCTGATGATAGGATCCATTGCCCTCTGAATCTGATAGAATCCATTACCCTCTGAATCTGATGATAGAATCCATTGCCCTCTGAATCTGATGATAGAATCCATTGCCCTCTGAATCTGATGATAGGATCCATTGCCCTCTGAATCTGATAGAATCCATTACCCTCTGAATCTGATGATAGAATCCATTGCCCTCTGAATCTGATAGGATCCATTATCCTCTGAATCTGATGATAGGATCTATTACCCTCTGAATCTGATGATAGAATCCATTGCCCTCTGAATCTGATAGGATCCATTATCCTCTGAATCTGATGATAGGATCCATTACCCTCTGAATCTGATGATAGGATCCATTACCCTCTGAATCTGATGATAGAATCCATTGCCCTCTGAATCTGATAGGATCCATTATCCTCTGAATCTGATGATAGGATCCATTACCCTCTGAATCTGATGATAGAATCCATTGCCCTCTGAATCTGATAGGATCCATTATCCTCTGAATCTGATGATAGGATCCATTGCCCTCTGAATCTGATAGAATCCATTACCCTCTGAATCTGATGATAGAATCCAATGCCCTCTGAATCTGATGATAGAATCCATTGCCCTCTGAATCTGATGTTAGGATCCATTACCCTCTGAATCTGATAGAATCCATTACCCTCTGAATCTGACGATAGGATCCATTACCCTCTGAATCTGATGTTAGGATCCATTACCCTCTGAATCTGATAGAATCCATTACCCTCTGAATCTGACGATAGGATCCATTACCCTCTGAATCTGATCGAATCCATTGCCCTCTGAATCTGATGATAGGATCCATTACCCTCTGAATCTGATGATATAATCCATTACCCTCTGAATCTGATGATAGAATCCATTGCCCTCTGAATCTGATGATAGGATCCATTACCCTCTGAATCTGATGATAGGATCCATTACCCTCTGAATCTGATGATAGAATCCATTACCCTCTGAATCTGATGATAGGATCCATTACCCTCTGAATCTGATGATAGGATCCATTACCCTCTGAATCTGATAGAATCCATTACCCTCTGAATCTGATGATAGAATCCATTGCCCTCTGAATCTGATGATAGGATCCATTACCCTCTGAATCTGATGATAGGATCCATTACCCTCTGAATCTGATGATAGAATCCATTGCCCTCTGAATCTGATGATAGGATCCATTACCCTCTGAATCTGATGATAGAATCCATTACCCTCTGAATCTGATGATAGAATCCATTGCCCTCTGAATCTGATGATAGAATCCATTACCCTCTGAATCTGATGATAGGATCCATTACCCTCTGAATCTGATGATAGAATCCATTGCCCTCTGAATCTGATGATAGAATCCATTACCCTCTGAATCTGATGATAGGATCCATTACCCTCTGAATCTGATGATAGGATCCATTACCCTCTGAATCTGATGATAGGATCCATTACCCTCTGAATCTGATGATAGAATCCATTGCCCTCTGAATCTGATGATAGGATCCATTACCCTCTGAATCTGATGATAGAATCCATTACCCTCTGAATCTGATGATAGAATCCATTGCCCTCTGAATCTGATGATAGAATCCATTGCCCTCTAATTCTGATAGAATCCATTGCCCTCTGAATCTCATGATAGGATCCATTGCCCTCTAATTCTGATAGCATCCATTGCCCTCTGAATCTGATGGAATCCATTACCCTCTGAATCTGATGATAGAATCCATTGCCCTCTGAATCTGATAGAATCCATTGCCCTCTGAATCTGATAGAATCCATTATCCTCTGAATCTGATGATAGGATCCATTGCCCTCTAATTCTGATAGATGCCATTACCCTCTGAATCTGATGATAGAATCCATTACCCTCTGAATCTGATAGAATCCATTACCCTCTGAATCTGATGATAGGATCCATTACCCTCTGAATCTGATAGAATCCATTACCCTCTGAATCTGATGATAGGATCCATTGCCCTCTGAATCTGATGATAGGATCCATTGTCCTCTGAATCTGATGATAGAATCCATTCCCCTCTGAATCTGATGATAGGATCCATTATCCTCTGAATCTGATGATAGGATCCATTACCCTCTGAATCTGATGTTAGGATCCATTCCCCTCTGAATCTGATAGAATCCATTACCCTCTGAATCTGATGTTAGGATCCATTACCCTCTGAATCTGATAGAATCCATTCCCCTCTGAATCTGATGTTAGGATCCATTACCCTCTGAATCTGATAGGATCCATTACCCTCTGAATCTGATGATAGAATCCATTGCCCTCTGAATCTGATGATATGATCCATTACCCTCTGAATCTGATGATAGAATCCATTGCCCTCTGAATCTGATGATATAGAATCATAGAATCATAGAAGTTACAACATGGAAACAGGCCCTTCGGCCCAACATGTCCATGTCGCCCAGTTTATACCACTAAGCTAGTCCCAATTGCCTGCACTTGGCCCATATCCCTCTATACCCATCTTACCCATGTAACTGTCCAAATGCTTTTTAAAAGACAAAATTGTACCCGCCTCTACTACTGCCTCTGGCAGCTCGTTCCAGACACTCACCACCCTTTGAGTGAAAAAATTGCCCCTCTGGACCCTTTTGTATCTCTCCCCTCTCACCTTAAATCTGTGCCCCCTCGTTATAGACTCCCCTACCTTTGGGAAAAGATTTTGACTATCGACCTTATCTATGCCCCTCATTATTTTATAGACTTCTATAAGATCACCCCTTAACCTCCTACTCTCCAGGGAAAAAAGTCCCAGTCTGTCTAACCTCTCCCTGTAAGTCAAACCATCAAGTCCCGGTAGCATCCTAGTAAATCTTTTCTGCACTCTTTCTAGTTTAATAATATCCTTTCTATAATAGGGTGACCAGAACTGTACACAGTACTCCAAGTGTGGCCTCACCAATGCCCTGTACAACTTCAACAAGACATCCCAACTCCTGCATTCAATGTTCTGACCAATGAAACCAAGCATGCTGAATGCCTTCTTCACCACCCTATCCACCTGTGACTCCACTTTCAAGGCGCTATGAATCTGTACTCCCAGATCTCTTTGTTCTATAACTCTCCCCTACCATTAACGGAGTAGGTCCTGGCCCGATTCGATCTACCAAAATGCATCACCTCACATTTATCTAAATTAAACTCCATCTGCCATTCATCGGCCCACTGGCCCAATTTATCAAGATCCCGTTGCAATCCTAGATAACCTTCTTCACTGTCCACAATGCCACCAATCTTGGTGTCATCTGCAAACTTACTAACCATGCCTCCTAAATTCTCATCCAAATCATTAATATAAATAACAAATAACAGCGGACCCAACACCGATCCCTGAGGCACACCGCTGGACACAGGCATCCAGTTTGAAAAACAACCCTCTACAACCACCCTCTGTCTTCTGTCGTCAATCCAATTTTGTATCCAATTGGCTACCTCACCTTGGATCCCATGAGATTTAACCTTATGTAACAACCTACCATGCGGTACCTTGTCAAATGCTTTGCTGAAGTCCATGTAGACCACGTCTACTGCACAGCCCTCATCTATCTTCTTGGTTACCCCTTCAAAAAACTCAATCAAATTCGTGAGACATGATTTTCCTCTCACAAAACCATGCTGACTGTTCCTAATTAGTCCCTGCCTCTCCAAATGCCTGTAGATCCTGTCCCTCAGAATACCCTCTAACAACTTACCCACTACAGATGTCAGGCTCACTGGTCTGTAGTTCCCAGGCTTTTCCCTGCCGCCCTTCTTAAACAAAGGCACAACATTTGCTACCCTCCAATCTTCAGGCACCTCACCTGTAGTGGTGGATGATTCAAATATCTCTGCTAGGGGACCCGCAATTTCCTCCCTAACCTCCCATAACGTCCTGGGATACATTTCATCAGGTCCCGGAGATTTATCTACCTTGATGCGCGTTAAGACTTCCAGCACCTCCCTCTCTGTAATATGTACACTCCTCAAGACATCACTATTTATTTCCCCATGATAGGATCCATTACCCTCTGAATCTGATGATTGGATCCATTGCCCTCTGAATCTGATAGAATCCATTGCCCTCTGAATCTGATGATAGGATCAATTACCCTCTGAATCTGATGATAGAATCCATTACCCTCTGAATCTGATGATAGGATCCATTACCCTCTGAATCTGATGATAGGATCCATTGCCCTCTGAATCTGATGATAGAATCCATTGCCCTCTGAATCTGATGATAGATTCCATTGCCCTCTGAATCTGATGATAGGATCTATTACCCTCTGAATCTGATGATAGAATCCATTGCCCTCTGAATCTGATGATAGGATCCATTACCCTCTGAATCTGATGATAGGATCCATTACCCTCTGAATCTGATGATAGAATCCATTGCCCTCTGAATCTGATGATAGGATCCATTACCCTCTGAATCTGATGATTGGATCCATTGCCCTCTGAATCTGATAGAATCCATTGCCCTCTGAATCTGATGATAGGATCCATTACCCTCTGAATCTGATGATAGAATCCATTGCCCTCTGAATCTGATGATAGGATCCATTACCCTCTGAATCTGATAGAATCCATTGCCCTCTGAATCTGATGATAGGATCCATTACCCTCTGAATCTGATGATAGGATCCATTACCCTCTGAATCTGATGATAGAATCCATTACCCTCTGAATCTGATGATAGGATCCATTGCCCTCTGAATCTGATAGGATCCATTACCCTCTGAATCTGATGATAGGATCCATTGCCCTCTGAATCTGATGATAGGATCCAATGCCCTCTGAATCTGATGATAGAATCCATTGCCCTCTGAATCTGATGATAGAATCCATTGCCCTCTGAATCTGATAGGACCCATTACCCTCTGAATCTGATGATATGATCCATTGCCCTCTGAATCTGATGATAGGATCCAATGCCCTCTGAATCTGATCATAGGATCCATTGCCCTCTGAATCTGATGGGATCCATTGCTCTCTGAATCTGATGGGATCCATTGCTCTCTGAATCTGATAGGATCCATTGCTCTCTGAATCTGATGGGATCCATTGCTCTCTGAATCTGATGATAGGATCCAATGCCCTCTGAATCTGATCATAGGATCCATTGCCCTCTGAATCTGATGGGATCCATTGCTCTCTGAATCTGATGGGATCCATTGCTCTCTGAATCTGATAGGATCCATTGCTCTCTGAATCTGATGGGATCCATTGCTCTCTGAATCTGATGGGATCCATTGCCCTCTGGCGGTCTACATTAAAAGGAGAAAAAAAATTGGCGGGTGCATCATTTTAAAAAAAATAAAATTCGATCTCGGAAAAAAATATTGATAACAACAAAATTAAACCAAGTGGAAATAAAAATCAATATAAGTTACCATAGTGTGCAAAAAAAAAACATTTTGATAAAAATAAAAAAATTATTGCCAATATGGCGACGAATAAGCGCTGATGTTTGTAAACGTCAATCTAATTTTTAAAAGGACATTTTTAAATTAAAATAGTGGTCTCGGTTTCACTCTCCGGCCGTCCTGCGGTCCGCGCCAAACTCTGGTTATTTTTTTCCTCCTCTGTGTCGGGAGAGTGAGAGTTGTGGGGTCGAAGGGCAGAGGGCGGAATCGTCCGATTCTTCATCAGCAGAGAGAGAGAGAGAGAGAGAAGGAGGAAGAATCAATCAATCAATCAAAATCAGTCAGTCCAAGGTTTGTTTTCTCTGGGGAGAAGGGGACGTTTTGAAGTTTAACTACACATTGTGTTTCATGCAAGCATTGCAATGGGAAAGAGAGGAAAAAGACAAATGCATTGCCTGTTGCCCCAGTCATGTTGTACTTTGTTTGTGGCAGAAGCGTCCAACCCCTCCAGGAGAATGGATTTAAAATAAGTTTAAGTTAAACGGGCTGTATGTTGTTTGAATGGGGAATTTAATGAGCATTAAGGGTGATGCTGTATATGTTGGGGTTCAAACATTAGCCAGGGCTGATGACTGTGGCGTGTTTTGTTTTTGAATGCAGTGAACCTGTGTTGTCACCCAATGAATCATGATGGGTGAGGGAGTTAATACCAGGTTGTTTCTCCCGTCCCTGCAACTGCTGCTGAATTAAATCTGCTTAATTCAGCTGCTTTTCAGTAGCAGTGCTGTTCTTGTGTATGGAAATGAAGAACGATTGGAAGTTCATTGTCTGGAAAGTACGCCTATGTGTCAGATTTCTTTTTTTTTCCCCCTTAAGTTTAATTATTTCTAAGTGGTGAGTGCTGGGAGCTGGCTAAATGTAGAAATGTCATGTTTCAGCAGCAAGCCTCAGAAATATAATTAAAATTGTGATTATCCCCATGCGAAGCGCCTTGGGACGTTTTTGTATGTTGAAGGTGCTATATAAATGCAAATTGTCGTTAACCATGATGCTAGTCACACTAATGAGTTATTTAATGACTTTTCCGTTTTTCAAACAGATAGCACAAGAAAGGCTATTTCAGGCCTTTATATCTTTAAACTACACTGTGGCGTTCTTTTGTAACAATTTTGAACTGGAAACAGTGTAATTAATTGGAAATAGTATTGAGGCTGTGCTGGGTGATGGATATATTCTGATGGTTACCCCTTCAGAACAGTTTCAAAAAGGAGCTGGGCGAGTTCCTTGCTGTGGTTAATATCACAGTACAGTAGGTGGGATGTTGGGTATGTACTGCATGGTCACTTGTGATCTCCTGAAATTTGTTTCATCGCCTTGGGGAGGGTCAGAGAGGAATTTTACAAACATTTGCCCCCCCAGAATTGGCCAGGAGATTACGTGACTACAAGTGGGGAGAACACACTGGGAGTCACGATACTTAGTTGTGTCATGACTGTTTGGGACAGGCTTGAAGGACCAGCCAATCTTTTCCTGTCTGCCCTTTGATATGTTCTGCGACCTGGGTTTGAATATAGGCCAGGTCGATGAGAGAGAGAGCAGACTGGGACAGTCTCATCTCGGCTTCCTGCTCCACGTGCTTCTGGGCATCCCTTTGCAGCCTTCACAGCTGCGGGACGTAGAAAAGAGTTTGAATTCAGGGCTGATCCCAGTCCTTTTATCTTGCTGTCCAATAAAATAAATTATGTGGAGATACCGGTGATGGACTGGGGTTGACAAATGTAAGGAATCTTACAACACCAGGTTATAGTCCAACAGTTTTATTTGAAAATCACAAGCTTTCGGAGGCTTTCTCCTTCGTCAGGTGAAGTGACGAAAGTGACGAACTTCACCTGACGAAGGAGAAAGCCTCCGAAAGCTTGTGATTTTCAAATAAAACTGTTGGACTATAACCTGGTGTTGTAAGATTCCTTACAATAAAAGAAAGCAAGGAAATGCTACTAGGAGGCAGGATTGTGCCAATTCAGCAATTGAAAGGGCCACACTACAAATTTTGGAGTGCCATCAATACTTTCTTGGGTACAGTGGCCATCATTTGCTTTTCCAAGTGATTTGAGCATTTTAGTTTTGTGGGAGATGCCTCACACTGCCCTGTGTATGCTTGTGCAATAGCATGGCCCAAAGGTTTAACAATAGGACTGTCCTGTGACCTGAACTGGATACTTGTGTCTATCGCGTATGTACTTCTGGAATCTCTCCCAAACAACTGGTGAACTAGGACCAGGCATGAATTGTTAAACTGCTTTATTTCACGGTAAGGTGAACATATAAAACAGTTGTTATGACCAGACTCACTTAGTTCAATTCGTAGAGCTTTTCTTTTCCTAAAAATTACAAAGCAAACGTCATTCTTGTCCTGATCAGTGGATTGTCTTACTTGACTTAAACAAGATGGTTTCTAACTACCCTCGAGAATTTCACACCTCTTCGCTGCAGCGAAAGCCTGGGCAGCTTTCCCTTTAATGTAACTTGACTGCCCACGTAGCCTTTCCATTATATTTTAAAAAAAGCCTTTCAGCCAGCCTGAGTCCTAGTTTCCCTCTTTTTTTTATCTCTTGCTGTGAACAGACAGACAGGAATCAAAGGACTTACCAACACAACTTTGACAAAAAGTTATTGATTGTCGCATAAGGTCACCAACATTCCGCCATTGTCCTTGAATCTCCAGGAAATTAAAAGTTAACCTCCTGGACACTGCTGCGAGCAGCCCAGGATAAAAATCCTAGGGGCATTTCTGTTTTTTTCATTTTCAATTTCTTTGAACACGTTCTTTTATTAGTTATAAAAATATTGGCGGTGGGAATGAGGTGAGAGAGATCATGTGATGAAACCACCAGGAATATGTCCAACCAGAGTAGGCAAACCTAGTGTCACTGAACACTGGTTAGCTGGTATGAGTCTACAGAAAATTGGAGTAGTCTCCACAATATCAGTACAGTCTGTCAGTTATGTGCTGCTAGTTGAAGCAGTATAAATATGTGGTCCCACAGAACGGTGGAATGCGGATGTCTCATCTGTGATTCCCGACGCACCATATTCTTGGACGATTGATTGGGAGGTATTAAGCAAGCCCTGTACTTTCCCACAGAGAAAGAAGGGAATTTTCCCTAGGCCATGTTTATGCATCTCCAGTGACAGGCTAAGGAGTGAATGACATTGACAGAAGCCTGGGAACCCAGGCCACCCAGCTGCCCTCTTGGGAAGACCTAAATAGAAAAGAAAGTAAAAACAGAATGTTGTCTTTCTCTGCTGCATTTAATCTTTTGTTTGTGCACCCTTTTTGAAAAACTGGTATCAAAGTTAAGATTGTATTTTCTCTTCTGTTCTCTAGCCCCCCCACCCAGAATTTAAGAATGCCAATCGATTGGATAAGTTATTCCTATGCTGCTATAGTGACAGTGGGTGGCATCGTGGGATATACTCGGAAAGGTACTGTACTTTATGCATTTGTTAACAATTCTTTGTGTTTTGTACTTCACAATATCATAAGATGAGTATGGATAAGCAAGGCCATTTAGCCCATTCTAGCTTATTTTGGTGTTGATTACTCTTCATGTGAAGAATTTTTTTCTGTGTCCCTAATATGCCCTTTGCTGCTTCGAACCTACCATCCCTTGCCTACAGTTGTGACTCATCTTGAAGTTGTGCTCTGGATTTATTTTATCTATACCACTTATACCTTAAATACTTTGAGATTTCCCATCAAGGGTAACGAGCTCCAATTTCTCTGGTTTTCCCTAATAACTCAATATCCTGATGGTGTAGATCAACGTTGGGCTCTTCTCTACACCACCTTCAGGACATGCATGTTCTTTTTTGTCATGGTGACCAGAACTGGACATTGCACTCAAGATGCAGTCTTTCAGCATGACAACAACCTCTGATCGATACTCTACTGATTTAGCAATATTGTTCAATATTCTGTCCACTTTCAGTGTGTTGATCTACAACAAGTTAACTGCTAAGTCTACTAACACCCTGATCTCTTTCAACCCCCTCTTTAACTGGTACTATACCATTCATAGTGTATATGCCCCATTTTTTCTTTCAATTTTCAGTATCTCATGCTTATCTGCATTATGTCATACCTGCGACAGTTCTGCTCTTTTGCAATTTTTAATCTAACTGCTTCCTCCTTCTTGACTGCTCTCATCCCCTGTCTGCCATCAGTTTAATATCATCTGAGAACTTGATTGAATTGCATTGTGTTGTTGAATCCAAGTCGCTAATATAAATACAAACAGTAGGAGTCCCAGCAATATCCATGTGGCATCTCCTATTACGACAGAACTTTGTCAAATGCTTCCTGAAATATCAGATCTACCACACAGGTTTTACCAGAGTCCACTTGGGATGTCACTATTGCAATTCTTGTTTTCTTCCAACACTCTTTATTCATGTTCATGGTGAATTGTGGTTTCCACAAGTGGACCATGTCCCCTGTTACTTAAAGTTAAAATCTTAAGCATGCTGTGAACAGGAATAGTATGCCTTACGACTAATCATCACCTTTTTACCGGGATATTTCATGTCAGAAGTCACACAGGTTGTCTACCTGTTCTTTCAGGTGGAAAAATACCCTCTATCAAACCATATTGCTCAGGCTAAAACTATATGTCAGATTTATAATCAAGAATTAAATGCACACAGAAACAAAAGAAAACAGTAAGAAACTGGCAATGCTAATCCTGATTTAAAAAATAACAAAGATTTGGGTCAATCCACAAGAATTTAAAAGTATCTCTTGCAGACTTCACCCAGTCCAGTAAACTACATGACTTCCTCTTCTGTTTGTACACGTGAGCAGCAATGTTCCTGCCTTCCCCAAGGTACCCAGCTTTGCCTTTGAATCAACCAAATACTTGAGCTCAGCAGTGTGGTTTTTGTTAACAATTACAATAACAAATTCTTATTAACAAAACAAAAGTAGGTTTTGTTAACTATAACTCCCAACTAATATTTTTATGGTGCGTCTTACATACAGAGAGACTGCCCAGGACGCTTTACAAGGGGGATGGGGACCAAGCTGAAGAGAGGGAAGGAATGGAGGGTTAGGAGAAGTGAAAGGATGGTCAAATAGAAAGGTCTTTAGAATGGATTTGAAAGCACGAGAGTGGGAGTGCATTAGTGGGTGGCTGGAACACGTTTCTGGGGTTAGAATGTAGTGAGCTTTACTCTGAATCTGTTGTATATGTGACCAGGGAGTGTTTGATGCTGACATTAGATGCCTGAAATAGAAAGTTTTCCATTCTCCAGCATTTCGTACCCAAGTCCCAGAGGTGGATGTTTCTGTTTAACTCACCACACCATTCTGTCTGAACTATTGGCTTTTAAAAATTTATTCCTCTTATTTTGTAAGCTACATCATAATCTTAAATCCACTTGCATGCACACAGCACCCCCCCACCACCAAAAGCACCAGTTTAACCCTGAGTGAAAGGAAATCCTAGTTTCACAATGGATAAGAGTAATAAGCAGAGAACAATCGTACTTCCAAATAATTTAACAGTAAGCTATCATGGAACGACATTTGGCTGTCTGTTGGCTACTGAGGATGCATAGAGAAAAAAATGAAGGAAATAAGTTGTACTTTTTTTTTCAGGGAGTGTGATGTCCTTGATCTCTGGACTGCTTTTTGGATCTCTGGCAGGCTACGGTGCTTATCAAGTTTCAAATGACCCACAAAATGTGAAGATCTTGTTGAGTAAGTTCCTAAGCTTGCTCTCTCTCTCTCTCTCTCTCTCTCTCTATATATATATATATATATATATATATATATATAGTGCAATTGGTAATCTAAAATAAAGTGAATTGATGACATTTTGTAGGTAACTATTTAGTGGGGGGTTTTGTCTCTGTTTTCTCCCCTTCCTCCTGAGTTTTGATAGAGAGCACTTCTACAGATGCTAGCTGCTCTCTGATACCTCGCCTGAGTGACCACTATTCACGTGTGAGCTATTTGACCTGGTTTGGGGGGTTGCATCAGAGGCGAGCCAAGTCCTGGCCTCGCCTGACATCCGGACTTTTGTACTTTTGAGCAGGTGCCACTGGATAGAGCACAAGAGCAGGATTCCTGGCTGATTTTTTCCCCCCACTTAGGCGAAAGGTATTGAGAATCAGTGTAGAATCCCAACAGGTAGCTGAGTTAAGATCACTTTTCTCGGCACCAACTAGGGATCAAGGCTGGGTCATTCCTGGTATTTATGGCATGGTCCACACGGGGCAGTACACCTTCCAGCTGTGCTATGAAAGGAGTTTTCTTTTTTGCTTGAAAGATAAATCTGTAGTCAATTCAGAGAAAAATAATTCAGGATTCTGCTGTTTTTAGTCGACTCATACAGCACAGTGTGTGTTTGGTGTAGACTGGTGGCTTATAATTTCACTAAGATAGAATTTTAAAAATTGTGATAAGACTGGTTTAAACTCCTAGTGAGTGAGATCTTAGTATTGTTCTGCTTTCCATAATGTCACTGCCCAGCATCTTATAAAGCTTAATATCTGAAATTAAGGAAAGTAACAAATTAATTTGAGTTTAACCTGTATTGTGTGTCTGCAATGCCCATTAGGACTGGTGGTGTAAAGAGAATAAAGCATGAGTTATAGCCGTTATTAATCATTTGCCTCTGCAGCATCTAAGAGTTAGGTAGCTAGCACAACTTAGAGCCCCGTAAGTTTATCATTGTTGTTATTTGCATTCATCAATACTTAAGACTGTTCTTCTAGTGAATCCATTTGTCTTAACCTTGTTAATTACCCCATTCATCTCAATAAATGAGCCAACTTAAAATTAATGCTGTCTAAAAATAGTTTTTTTTTAGAAAAGTGCCTCTGTTTATCCAGGTGGGGGATGTTAGTACTAGAGAATGGAACACTTCCCATTTTTCACTCCCAGATCAGCCACAACATAGCCAGATACCTAACAGCCTGCATTGGCCCCAGCCTCAGATCATTACTCCCTACTGCACCAGTGTGATGTTTTCAATTTCCCACACCAGCATCCTGCAGCCTCACTAGGTGAGATTTTCAATTAGTGCCACATTAGGGGAGGTTTTGTGCCCAATAGGAACTAGAGTGAGACTGCCCAAACTCATTTTATGTTTGACAGCTAACAAACAGTCATATCATCAGTCTGGGATGGAATTGAATCCCGTTCCAGAGATGAAAGCCGAGTCTAACCCACTGCACCACCTATTCCACACAAACTGCAACCGCACCCACCCTCTCCCCAACAAGCTCCCTGAAGTATTTTTAATTTAGACTATTGCCGGAAGTGAAACGTCATTTCAACAAATCTTTGAAACCCGCTTTTCTAGTTACCACCAATTTTAGGATCGTGTGTATGCGTTTTTTAAAAAGGGAAATACTTCTGCAGAGTACCAGTTTTTGGTTCTGTTGTTTCATATAGAGGATGTACATCTGGGAATGATAGCTTACCCAAAACAAACCACAGGGCAACGTGGACCTTGAATTACCAACGCTGTGATGCTAGTGTTTTTATTTTGCCGTAGCCACTGTTTCTTGGTGTGTACTTGTGTTGTGAACAAAATGTGGTTGATATTTTTTAAAACTTACCTGCAATTTAAGTTCTGTGTTTTTGTTGATTCTTCAGGTAGATTGACCATTGCAGTTGTATTGTGAGGTTGCGGAACTGAAATGCATAATAATGTTATGAAGTGGTCCAAAATCAGCAAAAAGAAAATCTAAATGTAAACAGCATATGTGTGAGTGTGAGAGATGTACAAAACAATGACAGCACCCCTGCTCTGACTGGGAAGTGGAGGAGAGATTATAGTGCTGCTATAAGCTGCTGTTACATGGATATTGCAGAATTGGTCAATGACTATCCCAACTCTGAAGCTAACAGCATTTCCAACAGCTAGTGGATTCAGTGTTGCTATCTACATGGCGATGTCCTTTATGACAGGAAGATTTCTAAAAGTCAGATTATAATTATTTGTAGGTATTTTAAGATAAAACTTGTAGATGCACAATTTACGTGATTCTTCTGTTTGCCTAAAATCATTTCCCTTTGATCACAGTAACTGCTGGAATTTTGACCGCAGTAATGGGGATGCGATATAGAAAATCTGGAAAGTTAATGCCTGCTGGTCTCATCGCTGGTATCAGGTAATACTTCCAACCCTGTTTCAGACTTCAATTTAATGTGCAACAAACCCAGTGAAACTGTAATTAATTATATCACGCGCAAGAGTTTGCTGGTGACATAAAAGTAGGAGGCTTAGCAAACAATGAGGAGGAATGTTTTAAAATAAATAAAACTAACTTCAGGAGAACATAGACTGGTTAGAGAATGGGCAGACGGTTGGCAGATGTAAATTTAATGTAGAGAAGTGATGCATTTTGAGGAGGCAAAAAAAAGAAATGGGAATATAACTCAAGGGCAAGATGCTGAAGGGTGTGGAAAAACTAAGACCCCGGGATATAGATACGTAATTCCTTGAGCGTTAGTGCAACTAGGTAAAGGCATAAAAAAAAGGACAAGTAGAGCTTTGGGTTTATAAATAGAGGTACAGAGTACAAGAGCAAAGAGGTAATGATACATTTGTACGAGACAATTATTAGGCCACAGCTAATAAAAGACATTATTGCAATAAAGATTGCACAGTATAGATTCTCCAGGATGATGCCAGGGATGGGAAACTATAGTTATGAGGAGAGAAGTGAGATACAGGGACTATTTCGACTGGAGCTGAGAAGGCTGAGGCGGTTTAATAGGGATTTTAAAAATGATGAAGGGTTTTGGTAGGGTGAATAAGCAGACTGTCGCCTCTGACTGGGGAGTCAGTGATAAGGATTCATCAATTTAAAGTTATCACTGAGAGTGAGGAGAGAGGTTAGGAGGCATGTCTTTATGCAGAGAGATGTTGGAGCATAAAATGCTTTGCCACAGTGAGTAGGTGAAGCAGAGACCATTGCATCTTTTAAGGGCAGAGTAAACACTTGAAACAAAGGAAAATACAGTGCTGGGGGAGAGAGAGGCAAGTAGTACAATAATTAATTTTGGATTGCTGTAGCAAAGAGCCAGCACAGACTCAATGGGCTGAATAATGGCCTCCTTCTGTGTTTTGAACTTCTATGGAGGTTTTGACTAAATCTGACAAAACAATTCAATTGGCAACCCCAGTGCCTCCTTTGTACTGTAGGGTTGCCTCTGACATCTCTATAGAAGTAGTTTAGAAAACTAAAAGGCCATTGAAGACCTCACTTGGTATATGGAGCATTTCTTTTCTCAAGCTTTAACCTGAATGGGAACTCCATAGGTGTTGTAACTTTTACAGGAACATTTTTTAATTCATTCACCCCTATTGTACATAGACTTTTATGAGACTACTCTCTCACTATTTCATGGTTTCCTCCCATCAATCATACTGTGTAAAATTGTAGTGGTTAAGGGTGTACAATGAAGTTGCAATTCATAATAATAGATTGCAAATTAATAATTGAATCATGAGCCACATCTTTGCAAATTTTGTACATAAGATCTATCTGATCTTATTCTTAAAATTCTTGTATGTGCATGCACTTCTTGTCATGGTTTTTGATGGTGCTTGCATGCCAACATTCAACAATGAAACTTCCTGTTTAGGATGGAAACCTTGAATGTAAACAGTTGCCTGTAACAATGTAGCTGCAGGTTCTGGCGAGTAGGTGCTGAGCTTCTGAGGTTTTTCTCCCAACTCTGTTGCTATCTGATACATATTAAAAGATACATTCGCCGACTGACAATGGGAAGCGCCACAGTCAATTTACTAATTATATGAAAATCTGGTGTCTGTCACAATCTGAATGCAACACCTTAGAAAACAATCTGAAATTTAAAATGAGAAAGAAAGCCAGACATTTCATCCTGGTTCTTCTGACCTGGTGCCTGAAATTTATAAGCAATTTATTGCTGAGATCAATTAGAAGAAGATAATCAGATGCAATTACTTAGATTCCCACTTGAGCAATAGTGTTAATGGGGCAAGGTAGATTCACAACTGTGCTGCAGACCCCAGACTGCCTGTGAGCGATGGCATGAGAGATACATTAGTACTTCTAAAAATCCATAGGATTACCAAAATTTAGATTTTTGAGACGTTTAATGCATACACCTAGTTTAAAAGTGTCTTTTGTGGTGTTTGGGGCCCTTCATTGGCTATATTACTTTTGCTCATGGAAGTCCAAGATCAAAATGTGCTCTCGTCGCCCAACTACTACTGACTGTCACCAACGTATGTTCCTCATTGTGAGGGAAACCCCAACATATTCTGAATTCAATGTTTAATGTACCAACATTTTGTTCTGATTGCTCTTTTTTTTAAAAGAGGTGTTTTTGAAGACTGTAATCCATTGGAAAATAAATAATGGAAAATTTGATTTAACTTTCAAACACTGATGTGTCCTTTATGGGTTTTCAGCTCTGGATCTGTGCATGTTAAGTTCCAATTAACCATGCCATTGGGAATAAGCACCGAGCAGAGACTCGGTGCTTGGGAAAATGTTGACTGTGTTATGGTGTAACCCTTCCTGCGAGCATCTGAGGCACAGTGTGGCAGTGGTCTTTGGGAAAAACAACTGTAGGTTACGTTTGTTGCCCTTGTCACCATGCTATCTAAGTCTATGTAAAGTAAGCACTCTAAGATTATTTTCTTCTTCCTTGCAGCTTTTTTATGATTCTACGACTTGTAATTGTGATGCTTTAAATCTACAATCAACTCACTACAATGTAGTACAATATTTCTGTAAATTCTTTTACTCTGTGATCATCTTTTAAATGGTAATTATTCTAGAAAATAATTATGGAGAAGTCAAACTTGATACAAAGTAACACTACCCTTTACTTTAATCATAGGGCTATCTATTGTAACAATACTTGTTCTTTGCATTTGTTACTTGATGTACTTTTGAATGCATTTGGGTCAGAGTTATAGGTTACGCTGGCAGGAATTCCTTCAAAGCTGTTTTTCAAGTGTGTCGGATGGCACCGTTCGTGAAGCTAATTGCTTAGACCTATGTATAGAATAAACTTATAAACATTACCAGATGTAGATGTACAAATATTATGGGACCTTGTCCTTACTAAATGTATTGAATCAATGTAATAATACATTCCATATGCAGTTGACTAAACTTTTCTGAACTTATTGGTTCTTTTGGGACTTTGATTTTAGAACGCATCTGTGCACTTTCTTAAGTTAGTGGTGGGTCTAAAGTGTAAGTTTAAGGTGACTCTGAAAGGGATTCATAAAGGGACAAGCAGGCTCATGAAAGTCCTTCAGGGAAGGGAACCTGCCACCTGTAGGTGGCCTACAGTCTCACACTATGTTGATGACTCTTAATGCCCACATGACAACTAGGAATGGGTAATAAATGCCACCTTGCCAGTGTCATCCACTTCCCAAGAACAATTTTTTTAAAAAAAATCCCAGGTTTGATCACAGTATATTAAAGACAGCTGTTAGTCGATTTCTCTGTCCCTTTAAGTAGGTAACTACGTGAACCTGGAATTATTCGTGCTGCCGTTACATTAACAACTTGATACCAAATTAATACCAGTTTCAAAGTAAATTGATTCTTCTCAAATAAATACACCTAGTTTTCCTTTATCCTACAAAAATGAAGATTTGAGTGCACTTTCCCTCTCTACCAGCTTGCTGAAGACTGGTGCCAGTAATGAGTTTGGTATGAGTTTGATCAGACGAAAGCAAGCTGTGCATCATTTGCACTGGGCTATGTTGGTGAGCAAAATGATGGTTGGTCTGTCAGAGAACACTTCAAAATTGCGCTGCAGTGTAATCTTAACCATTTCACACCCATCCAGCACTAGCGTAGGTATCTGAGCATGTACCATTGCACTCCCGAATTTCAATTGAAACTTTGCAATATGCCAAGTATGAATAAAATGGTGCAGTTTGCATGTTGCACCACTCAACCTTGTTTTTAGGGTTACTGCACTGCTCTTGCAGTATTACAGCAGAGGAAATTAGGTACTTATCACACGTCTCCTGATCACCCCCTCATCAAAAAATCCACCATTTCACCTCCCGTCCTTGCAAACTACAGCCCCATCTCCAACCTTCCTTCTCTCTCCAAAGTCCTTGAACGTATTGTTGCCTCCCAAATTCGTGCCCATCTTTCCCGCAACTCCATGTTTGAACCCCTCCAATTAGGTTTCCGCCCCTGCCATAGCACTGAAACAGCCTTTATCAAAGTCACAAATGATATCTTATGCGACTCTGACTGTGGTAAACTATCCTTTGATATCCAACCTTTGACATGGTTGACCACACCATCCTCCTCCAACGCCTCTCCTCCATTGTCCAGCTGGGTGGAGCTGCCCTCGTCTGGTTCCATTCCTATCTATCCAGTTGTAGCCAGAGAATCACCTGCAATGGCTTCTATTCCCGCTCCCGCACTGTTACCTCTGGAGTCCTCCAAGCATCTATCCTTGGCCCCCTCCTATTTCGCATCTACTTGCTGCCCCTCAGCGACATCATCCGAAAATTAAACATCAGGCTCCACGTCTACACTGACTATACCCAGCTCTACCTCACCACCACCTCCCACGACCCCTCCACTGCCTCTGATTTGTCACACAGTTGTCTGACATCCAATACTGGATGAGCAGAAATTTCCTCCAAATAAATATTGGGAAGACCGAAGCCATTGGGGGGAGTTTTAACCCCCAAAAATGGGTGGGTTGGGAGCAGGTAGGAAGTTAAAATAATAGAAATTTGCAGCGCGACCACAACCCAGCTCCAACGCGCCCACATACGGGTGTCGAAACTTAACACTATACCAATGCACTAACACACCCAGACCAGTATCACAAAGGGAAAAGTTTTACTTTAATTGACTTATATACAAGGGAAGAGCGCCCTCAAGCAAAGGTTGAAGGCGCAGCTTCTTCGAGTCAGTGAAACAGCTCATGTTTATACAGTTAATCAGCAACGCCCACCTGTCGTAGAATATGGGCGTACACGTACATTCTTTATTGGTTCAGGTAGTTGGTCAATCAAGTAGTGAGCCTGCCCCCTCTGAACGTCCATAGCTCTTTTCTATCTTGGCACGTAGGCCTCATAGGCCTGAGCACACTCATCCTCCCCACATTCTTGTCCTGGTTATCAGTAGGGCTGAAGTCAGTCTCAAGGCCACATGGCCTTTCAAGAAACTGTATTCTCATTATATTTTATAGTCAGCAATACCCTTATCTGCTAGGGGGGCCAGACGGTACTAAGCACCTGCTCAGCTAACTTAATTATCAACATACCAAGGCTTAAATGTAATTACACAATTGTGCCTTTCTGTGCGTGTGCTGTAGCTACCCCATTATGTGAGCCAACAAAGAGTTAATATGGTCAAATATCCCTTCATGCATTGCTACATTAATATGGTCAAGTATCTCTTTATGCATTTCCACACGGGTTTAACGGAGGCAGGTCGGGGGGGCGGACGACGAACCCGCCCTCAGGAGGTGGGTCAGTCAGTAAAATCTTTTAAGGAGGCTCCGTGCCTCCATTTTACTGAAATTTTTATTTTTAACTCATGGAGGCCGGGTTTCCCGGGCCATCGGATTCCCAGCAGGTAAAAGGTGAGAAGGGCCCGATCCATCAGGTAAGGGCATTCAAATCACTGCTTGAGGGCCAGGAGGAGCAGGAGTGCTTCCCTCAGCCCCCCCAAGCTAACCTCTTTTACAGACCATGTGATCGGACCCTGCGATGTCCAGCACCTCCCAGCCCTTTCTAAGATGTCTGACTCCCTCTGCGATTGGCCCCCAACTCCCCTCTCCACCCCCCCACCCCCCAAGCTCCGACTTACCTTCCATCCACTCCCCAGCTGCTTTCCCGCCGGACAGGTAACCAGCCTGTTAATCATGCAATTGGCTCCAAATGGTCTCCTGGCCGGCTTGCCATCTTCCACCCTCCATAAACTTGAGCTCATTCAAAACTCTGCTGCCCTTATCCTAACTCGCACCAAGTCCCCTTCACCTATCACCCCTGTACTCGCTGACCTACATATGCTCCTTTTTGACCAAGCTTTTGGAGACCTATCCTCATATTTCTTTGTGGCTCGCTGTCATATTTTGTTTGGTAACACTCCTGTGAAGCACCTTGGGTCGTTTTACTACGTTAAAGGTGATATATAAATGAAAGTAGCTATGAATTCAAAATGCTGTCAGTTAATTGTTAAAACAAGAAATGTGAATATAGCTGCTGAGATATTCATCACCCACTCCTTGATTTGCATGACCTTCTCAGTATTTTAATGCACAAAGTACATATAAGCAGTTACTTGATATGGAGCTGAAGTATTTGCACTGCTTGTGAAGAACACTTTTATTACTTACACATAAATTGACTGGTATTCCTCTTGGAATAATTCTGTACTGCTGTTGGGTACTCTATCTCTGCATATTTTGGGAATTGCATTTACGTGACATGCCGGTATTGCCTTGCATGCATAATGTGCAGCACAATAAATGTTCATAAAGTGCAGTCCGTGCCCGCATGCAGCAAGACCTGGACAACATCCAGGCTTGGGCTCATAAATGGCAAGTAACATTTGCGCCAGACAAGTGCCAGGCACTGACCATCTCCAACAAGAGAGAGTCTAACCACCTCCCCTTGACATTCAACGGCATTACCGTCGCCGAATCCCCCACCATCAACATCCTGGGGGGTCACCATTGACCAGAAACTTAACTGGACCAGCCATATAAATACTGTGGCTACAAGAGCAGGTCAGAGGCTGGGTATTCTGCGGTGAGTGACTCACCTCCTGATTCCCCAAAGCCTTTCCACCATCTACAAGGCACAAGTCAGGAGTGTGATGGAATACTCTCCACTTGCTTGGATGAGTGCAGCTCCAACAACACTCAAGAAGCTCGACACCATCCAGTACAAAGCAGCCCGCTTGATTGGCACCCCATCCACCACCCTAAACATTCACTCCTTTCACCACCAGCGCACTGTGGCTGCAGTGTGTACCATCCACAGGATGCACTGCAGCAACTTGCCAAGGCTTCTTCGACAGCACCTCCCAAACCCGCGACCTCTACCACCTAGAAGGACAAGAGCAGCAGGCACATGGGAACAACACCACCTGCACGTTCCCCTCCAAGTCACACACCATCCCGACTTGGAAATATATCGCCGTTCCTTCATCGTCGCTGGGTCAAAATCCTGGAACTCCCTTCCTAACAACACTGTGGGAGAACCTTCACCACACGGACTGCAGCGGTTCAAGAAGGCGGCTCACCACCACCTTCTCAAGGGCAACTAGGGATGGGCAATAAATGCCGGCCTCGCCAGCGACGCCCACATCCCATGAACGAATAAAAAATAAAATGTGATTATATATCAGACACCAGTTAATACCGACCATAATACTTACATACTGTTTTGTTCAATTTGCCTTTGGTAAGTAGGCATGAAGAAGCTTGCAAAACTTTTCCTCGAGTTGGGTAAAGGGCAAGATAGAATGGATTTTATGTGGTCTGTAGAAAGAAAAAGCTCGATGGTCTTTTCTTGTTCCTTACTTATGCTTCAGTGAATGTGACAGGGCATTTCCGATTGTGGGCTTGTCAGTATGATTCTCTGCCCCCCCCCCCCCCCCAACTGAATTTTTCTTATCAAGAAAATCACAGGCTGGCGAGCACAGAAGTGGAAAAGCTCAGCTTAGCAAGTTTCTCAGCCTTGGCTCAGTGTTGCGCTCTGTGTCAAAAGGTCATGGGTTCAAGCCCCACAGCAGATACTTGAGCACATAATCCAGGCTGTACTGAGGGAGTGCTGCACTGTCAGAGGTGCCGTCTTTCGGATGAGATGTTAAACCGAAGCCTCGTCTGCCCCCTCAGGTGGATGTAAAAGATCACTTTGCACTATTCGAAGAACTGAGGGGTTTTCCTAGTATCCTGCCAGTTATCTCCCAACCAACTCCTCCAAAACAAATTTTCTGGTCATTTATCTCATTGCTGCTTATGGGACCTTGTGTGCAAATTGGCTTCTGTATTTCCATAATCATGACTCTGACTATGCTTCAAATGTAGGTTGTTGGCTGTGAAGCACTTAGGGATGTCCTAAGGTAGTGAAAGGCCCCCCAAAAATGTAAGTTCTTCCTTTCGAAAGTCTGCAGATAGTGGATTTCTAGGAAAGTTTTAATGACTCCCAACAGTGAAGAGGTTAATTCATCAGTATGTACAACCCATTTTTATGTTTGGGAAAAGAAGAAATTATTTTGCACATCACCAAACTCCTTCCATTTCACATCCTTGAGTGAAGACATATTGTTTCAACAGCTGTTCAGCCATGCACAAAGTGATTCCAACTTGGATGAGACATGATGGATTAAATATCTATCTCTTTAGGCCCTTGCTCCCATAGCAAATTCATATTAACACAAATGGTTTAGATTATTGCTCATAGCGAGAGATGTGGAATTTACATGTAGCAAATTATGTCCGAAGGGTTGAGCTCTAGTTTTGCAAGAATATTAACAAAAATTGATGTTGGAAAGTTCCAGTTTACAGCAACTGATATATATCTGGCATTGATACCTGAACCTTACAGTAAGAAGAAATGCATTAAAATATTGTAAGATTTACAATGTTGCTTTGGTCCCATTAATGTTTATGACCAACCTACATTTTTTTCCCAATCTAACATTATTAAAAGTTTGTTCGGTAAGATTTGTTTTGGGGAGTCCACATGATTTAATCTGGCTCCCTACAGTAACACAACCTTGAATCTGTCTTTCCATATATGATATGCATAACCTTTTAAGTTCCGCGTTTTAATTATATGCAAGCCTAAATTTTAAACAAGGAGTTTAATTGTAATTGATTTATTTTAAAAATTATTTATAGAATATTAAAAGCAGGAATACATTGTGGGGAAGCTCGAGCTGTTACTGCTGTGAAACAAAATAATAAAATGGGCTCGGTGCAGCAAAAATTAAACTACGGAATGTCACTGACATCTGTGGTTGAGGTTATAAGAAGTAAACGGCTCATCGAACAGGGATAGCTGTATTAGAAAATGGTGTGTAAAATAAACATTCTGTATCTTTAATCTGACTGAAATACAGTGAAACCCCTGCAAATAGTGGCAGGGCCCAGGTCCCCAAGGGAAGTTCCTCCCATCCGCCGTACTTACTGCTGCTTCCCAACACCGCCATTGTAGCACCTCCATTGTCCAAATGGAGTCAGCTACTTTAGAACAAGAATTGAGCCTGAGACCTTGCTGAAATTTATGGCTCAAGGTACTTGCTAGATAGGAGCTGTGGGTAGAGCATTTAACCAAATTAAAGTGAGCTTGTACATTATTCTGTGCAATTGTAATGGAGAATTGAGCCTCTGGTTATTGTAATCGATTGAACATCAACATACCATTTACTTTAACAAGAACTGAATTGGCCCATTTGTTTTTTTATATATATTAAATGATTTATATTACAGACACTCCTTTAGCAGAGCAGCAAAATAAAAAAACAATACTTTTTGGAAGCATTTAAAGTATTCATGAAGATGTTCTTTTTCACCTGCTCATTGCTAGTTGGTTCCTATCTGCTATGTCACAGAGGGAAGTTTTTTTGTTTGAATTTATTGTCTACCATTTGAATATTATTTTTTTCATCCATTCTTGATGGGCTTGAGCACACGTGACACATGACTTACCTGGTCATCCACAGTCACATTGAGCTTCATCAACATTGTTTCTCTGAGACCAAATCCTCTTACGGCTCCAGAAGGAACCCACCCCCGCCAATTCTTCTTTACCCCAAACTGCCTTCAGTGATCTTCATCCCCACTGCTCCATCTTAAACTCTATCAGATACAAAGATCTCATGGATTTCTCAACCTCCAAAATTAAATTTGTTTCCACGACCGATGGGCACCGTAGAACATAAACTGCATAGTTGACCAAAACAACAAGATCTGGGATACCCAGTGCCACCTTTATTGGACCAATTAAAATAGCCTAGTTAGCTGCCTCAGCCCCCTTGTTCCCCACAACACTATAGCCTCTTTCTTCCCCTCCCCAGCAGCCCTAATCAGTATTCCACAAAACGCACCACCTGCTCCTTCAACTCTCGCCCAACCGAGGCCCAATACTCACTAACATTAACTGCTCCTGTTCCGCAGGCTTTGTTTTCCCCCTTCAAAACACTTTTAAAAAAAAACCCTTCCTTAAAAACCCTTCCTGCCTCATCACCCACCTCAAACTTACGTAATTGCCACCCAACTCCACAGTTACCTTTCCTAACACTTCCTGTTTGAATCCCTTGAATGGTTTCCAATTTACACAGACCACCAAGACTCCCCAGGTCAAAGTCACTACAATCAGTGAGTTATTCCATCTTATTACCTTTAACCTCTCCACAGTTTTTGATGCAGTCAACCACTCCGAAGCTCTCTTGGTTCCACTCCTACTTGTCCCAGTGAAGCCAGCACATTTGCAATGGCTTCTCCTTCTGCTGCTGCATGATTAGCTTCCACGTGCCCCAAAGTTCAATCCATAGTCCTCTTCTCCGTTCCTCATTTACATGCTCATTCTTGGTGATATTATCCGTAAGGATGGGATCATTTTCCATATGTATGCTGACACTAAGCTTTGTATCTCTGACATAAACCTCAACTTTTTGACTGTCGCTATGCTGTTTGACTGCCCGTCAAATAACAATTTGTAGATGAGCCAGAATTTCTCCATCTTAATATTAGCAAAACCAATACCATCTTGTTTAACTCTGACCAGAATTGCCACATCCTAGGGACTGATTCCATCGTTCTCCCTTTACGTTTGCACTGTCTGAAACGAATAATGTGCAACTTTGGTGTCTTATTTGACCATGGGCTGAGCTTCAAACTCCATATCCTGTCACCAAACCCGGCTAATATCCAATCTGTAACACTGACTACCCCACACCACCCCCAGACCTTCACCAGCCTTCCAACTTGTCCGCTGCGTTGCCTGTATCCTATCTTTTACCAAGACCTACTTGTCTACCACACTTGTCCTAGCTAACCTCTCATGGCTTCCCATTCCCTCGGTACATTGATTTCAAAACCCTCACCTCATTTACAAAGCCCATCATGGACTTGCCTCACCCTACCTTTGCAACCTTCAGCTCTAGAAAAATGTGTGTCCATGAATGTTCATGTGGATTAAGGAGTCGGTTTCTTTGAAGTTAACACGTTTGCATTCTGGGTCTCTGCATGACAGGGCAGAGTCCAGCAGCAGTACAGCAAAAGCACCTTTCAAGACTGAAAATGACCTTGTATCTGTGAGCTTTGTATTTGTTCCATGCAGTAGATTTTTCTTTTGTAAAATGGAGGGAAAATACTGTTTTCCAGAATACAGCTTGAGATTCTAACATCAGCATTTTTCAGAACAAAAGGGGAGGTAGAGAACTAGTACAGTATTCAATATCCAAAATAATTTGCTTTAGTGTCAGAAAATGATGTTGAGGATTGCGAAATGATAATGAAACAACAATTAATTATTTATTCTTAGTTTACAAGTTTTTTCCCCTTCCCATTTCACAATCATTTTTCTACACTTCAACTTGTAATTAGAAATGAATTTCTTTATAAATCACGGCACTTATGTTTTCTAAGTAAGCATAAAATTATTGTTCAGGTGATCAAAAATATTTATCAGCTGTTACTGTAGTTAGACATTTATAAAGTTATGTTTATGACGATTCCACCAGCATTTAGTAGAGCATTATTATGAAATATATTAGAACATCTTTACTATAAAATTATCTTTAAGCTTGGTGAGAAGGGGAATTAATTCAACAATTTTTGTAAACAGTTTAGAGGTGAGCATATCTTCTGCAACCCCTTTCACAAAATCCCCTCTCAATATCTGAGAACTTCTTTTGCAGTCTGAACATAGTGATCATCCGGTGGTGGCTTTCTGGGACTACCAGGTTGCAGGAACTTCTGAACCGCTGGGATTTTGCTGATCTTCGACTTGAAACTCTGGAAAGAATTATTAGAGCCCTCTAGTTAGGCAAAACTATTCACTAGTTCAATTATAGCAACACAAGCTGATCAACAAGACACATTGTGGGCATAGCTCAAACAGCCATTTCATTTGGAATCCCACTGCTTTGTAAGAAACAAGTCACAGTGTTGAAGGCAAAAGTAAAATTGCATGGGATACAGAATTATTAGTGATTAGGTAGATATATATGGGGCACAGAGATACTGTAATTCTTTTCATGTTACATTTTTTGGAATGCTTTACTCCATGTGGTTATTAAAGCATAGACTATAACAACATTTAAAATGGAACTTGATAAGTATTTGAAAAGCAAAAATATAAAGGAATGTGGAGAAAGAGCAGGAAAATGGGATTTAAGATTCTAGTGTAGTGGCACCAGCACAGGTGTCATGCACCAAATGGTTACCTCTTCTATTGTAAATGTGCCCATTACCTACATAGTTGCAGAAAACCTGTACACTCCTTTATTAAATGTCACTGCTGGGCAGCCTAATTAAGGTGTCTGACATTCTGGTGCCTTAGGCTACAAGAGATGAGAAATAGATTTTCCTCTGCAGTGTTCCTGGGAAAATCAACATTCCCCAGGTGCAGGATACAGACTGAGTCAGGTTCCTGCCTCCATTGGGCTGCTATGGGATTTCCCTAGGGGTCCCAAGCAGAGTAACTGGGCCTGCACCTGGTACTGGGAGAAGCCCACCAGAGGGGTGTCTGTCAAATGCAAGAACCTGACTCCAGACCCCCTAACAATGGAAGGGTCTGTGGGGCTTGCAGGGTCAGTCTGAAGAATTCCAAGAGACACAAGCTCACTCTTTCACTTCTGGCACAATAAGGCATTTAACGACATAAGCGATCTCAGGAAATTAAGACTTTCTTTCCACAATATTAATTCTATAGAGCAACGATATGAATCTGAATTTTATTTTATCTGGACAAAAACACAATAGGTTGCACAGACCTTTTCACATCTCATCTTATGTGCATTTTTTTTCTCTCATGTCCATTCTGCTCCGTCACACAATATAAACTTTTCGACTTATTATGTAAACCGTACCTGCAGCTGGGGGAACTCTGACAGAATGGAGGGACACAATTCTTCAACCATCAAGATAGCCTCTAACACATGAAGATCAGCAATGCTGAGCTGGTTACCAACCAGAAATCCACCATGTTTAATGAGGACCTACAAGACAAATTAATGCAGTTAGGATTTTATATTAAAGCTGCAAATAAAACCTGAAGTCTTGAGAGGTTTATTTCACCATATTAAAAACAAAGCTTGTTTTAGTCAGACAGCTGAGCAGCCTGCCTTGCTAAATTAGTTTGTGGCTTTGGGATGCAGAACAGAATTAGGAAAAACAGTGGCAGAAAGCAGAGACAATTCCCCAAACTGGTACCAGTTGGAGAACATTCCATCCCAAAACAGTATTCATTCCAAAATGGAATGTTATGGACATATTCCACGGAACGACGAGTCTGCGGAACATGCATTTTCTAATGAAGCTGTTGTCGAGGGTTACGCTGTCAACATCTGCACCGTACAGAGCCAGGAAGCTCCTAAATTCAATGCCCATGTTACCTGATCTCATTTGGGCAGAGGTAGATGCACTAAGATTGCTATGTGGCAACCCTTTCTGGAAGTACACATTTCTGGATGTCCGGTGTAAAACACTGGTCAGCCTACATTTGAAATTTGATTTGAAATACTGTGTGTAATTCTGGCTGCCGCAATTCATTTATATTTTGGAAAGCATCCAGAGAAGAGAAAATGTGTAAATGTAATTTTGAATCTGTCTACAATTTAAACACAAATACTAATCAGAGTAATTTATGATCTCACTACATAAAGACCAGAGGAAATCTTTCCACATATTTTTTCTATCTCAAAAAAACAAATCTAGTTAAACTCGAGTCAGCCTTGGCTTAGTGGTAACACTCTTGCCTCTGAGTCAGAAGGCTGTGATTTCAAGCCCGCCTCCAGAGAATTGAACACATAATCCAGGCTGACACTTCAGTGCAGTAGTCAGGGAGTGCTGCACTGTTGGTGATTCTGTCTTTCGGTTGAGACATTAATTCGAGGCCCTGTCTGCCCTCTCAGGTGAATGTAAAAGATCCCATGACACTATTTGAAGAAGAGCAAAGGAGTTTTCCCCGGTGTCCAGGCCAATATTTATCCCTCAACCAACATCACTAAAAACAGATTATCTGCTCATGTATCTCATTGCTGTTTGTGGGTCCTTGCTGTGCGCAAATTGTCTGCCGCATTTTCCTACATGACAACAATGACTATACTTCAAAAGTACTTCATTGGCTGTAAAGTGCTTTGGGATGTCCCGAGTGTTGGGCTTATATAGGATATTGTTATAAAACCCTATTGCCCTTATTGAGGTATTATAGGATATTATATTATCATACATCCTTTACCTCTAATACAATTTCGAGGAGTAGGGAAACACTGAAAAACGTCTGATTAATACTCTTTATTAAATCAAGTCAATAAGACATAACCCCTTATGTGCCTACCCTTACATTTATATAGAACCTTTTACTACCTCAGCGTAAGTTCTTTCTTTCCTTTCTTGAATCTGTTGATCCTGTTTTCTTCAATGGCTTTCATTGGTAACTTATTCTACAAGTAGAATTCTTCATAATGTGAACATCAAAGTCATACTGAAATTGATGACTTCTTACAGCATTAGGCCACAAAAATTATATCAATCCCCTGAACAAAGCCTGAACAGCAGATAAGAATATTAAATACTGGGCTAAATGAGTTATTGCTGCATCAGACACCTGTTGTATCTGTAGCTCGATATCCAGCAGATTAAAACCTCAAAGAAATCGGATGTTGTACCTCGAACACAACATCAAACTCTTAACTAATTTGCTGCGACTCCACAGAGTCAGTGAAGAACATAATTAATCCTGCTGTCAAACTTCAGTAGTCAACTGATCATAGCTGTGACGTCAGCCTGCAAAAACATTATCAACCACTTAAATAAATGAACAGCTTAATATCAGACTATAGTATTAGATTGGAATTATGAGTAGAAATTAAAGCATTAAACCGACAAAATATAAACATCTTTTCAGTCAAATGCTACACAATGTCACACAGATGAACAGAAATAATTGCAGCATGAAGCACCTTGGAAACTATCCCAAACTGAGCACAGCAGGGATAATTGTTGAACATACCATAATAAAATGAAATGATACTGATAACACCACACATAACGGAATATAGTGAGGTGTAACATTTAAACAACTTGAAGCCAGAATGCTCAAGATAGTTGGAGAATACAAAACAAGGAACAGGATAAGACCAGCCTATTAAAAGACATAAGAGGTGATAGAAAGTTCTCGTACACAAAGCCATCTTGATTTGTGAGAATTGGCATGCACAGACATCATTAAATGGAGAATGCAGCAAACTTGGCTTGCGGAGAGATCATTAAATGGAGAAAGCAGTGAACATTAAACAGGAATGAAACCTTGCAGCGATCCTACTGTGTTAGTATATCTTTCTGAATAGCCAAGTGAGCTGACAATTGCATCATGTTATAGCAAAGAGTCAGAAGTACAGTCTGGGAATGTGATGAAGATAAATGGATTAAAAAATTATTCTAATCGCTCCTTCCAAAGGATTGCCACACTTTCAAGCTGAATTGCCTCATTAGTGATTTAAAAAAATTATGGTGATCCCCATTCCACTGAGCTTCCAAGTTCACTCCTTTACTGCTTTTCACAGAGAAGAAGAATTATTCCCAAGCTGCTATCTTGCAGCTCCCATGGATTATCTTTTCCTCCATTCTCTAATTTTAGTGAAATAATAGACATGAATATTTATACTCTCATTAAGATTAGTAAGACAAATATAGTAGAACCTCTAATGTCCAGCTTGTATTGTCAGAAGCTTGAAATTCGGTGATTTGCTTTTTTTTTTATTCGTTCATGGGATGTGGACGTCGCTGGCGAGGCCGGCATTTATTGCCCATCCCTCATTGCCCTTGAGAAGGTGGTGGTGAGCCACCTTCTTGACCTGCTGCAGTCCGTGTGGTGACGGTTCTCCCACAGCGCTGTTAAGGAAGGGAGTTCTAGTATTTTGACCCAGCGAGGATGAAGGAACGGCGATATATTTCCAAGTCGGGATGGTGTGTGACTTGGAGGGGAACGTGCAGGTGGTGATGTTCCCATGTGCCTGCAGCTTTTGTCCTTCTAGGTGGTAGAGGTCGCGGGTTTGGGAGGTGCTGTCGAAGAAGCCTTGGTGAGTTGCTGCAGTGCATCCTGTGGATGGTACACACTGCAGCCACTGTGCGCCGGTGGTGAATGTTTAGGGTGGTGGATGGGGTGCCAATCAAGCAGGCTGCTTTGTCTTGGATGGTGTCGAGCTTCTTCAGTGTTGTTGGAGCTGCACTCATCCAGGCAAGTGGAGAGTACTCCATCACACTCCTGACTTGTGCCTTGTAGATGGTGGAAAGGCTTTGGGGAGTCAGGAGGAGAGTCACTCGCCGCAGAATACCCAGCCTCTGACCTGCTCGTAGCCACAGTATTTATATGGCTGGTCCAGTTAAGTTTCTGGTCAATGGTGACCCCCAGGATGTTGATGGTGGGGGATTTGGCGATGGTAATGCCGTTGAATGTCAAGGGGAGGTGGCTAGACTCTCTCTTGTTGGAGATGGTCATTGCCTGGCGCGAATGTTACTTGCCACTTATGAGCCCAAGCCTGGATGTTGTCCAGGTTTGGTGTGCCCTTGAAAGAAAAAGAGGGATTTGATGCTGCCACAAGGAATAATAAGGAAAAGGTACAATGTCCAAGTGGAAGCAGCTACCGTTGTTTGGGTTCCTAGTGTGGGAGCACAAGTCAAGCCTGGGACTTTCGTATTTGACAATACAGCATGCCAGCATAAATTTAGTCTCTGAGATCATGCACAAACCCACAAAACAGGGTACTCAATTCAAGTGTTTGCATAGTATTTTCTAGTCAACTAAAATGGCATATGTAAATTACCCTACAGTATACTGCTACTATGCTATCCCTTTTAGTATCATGAAGATACCCAAAAAGGTTTTAGAAAGCTTTAAAATCTTTCACAGAGCTCAAAATACATATACTAATTAACATACGCCAATGAGGTCTACCAACATATGTGGTTTAATATTATCCTATGAAGGGTCCCCTCTGAAACGTTAACCTATCTTTCTCACTCGCCTGCTGTGCATTTCCAGTATTTTCTGTTCTGGTCTCCTGACTATTCATTATTTTTGACGTGAAACCAATATATTTTTAGAATTGTGAATGGTAAGTAGTAAGTCTGAATTTACTCAGGATCCAAATTCTCACGGGTTTGGATGTTGTCTGAATGGCGATTAAATTCCACATTTATCACTCACTCTCACGCCCCTATAATTTCACATGTTGCTTGGTGGTAGTGTAAATCTTTTGTGCAGGACATTCAAAGTAAGCTTACGTTATCTTGTTTAACATTATTCTTCCGTTCTATCAGTTAAGTACCTTTTCAAATGCTGGAAAATATCTATTTTTAGCCTTTTTGTTTATCATTGCAAGATTGCTGTCCTTGTCTGCAGAAGGTTTGAATGGAAGAATAATCACAAGATCCATCAGGTCTCTGGCTCCATCTGCATACATGTCAATTCTGTGATGTAAAAGGTAAAAATAAGTCCAATTAGTTTCCATGTAATAATACTCACATATGACTGCAGTTAAAGAAGTTTACTGTTGTATTTTCTTTGGCATCAAACAAGGCTGCATCATTACAATGTATGTGCATCCTGTGTTGGTTTGCTTAAATAGGCTCAGGACCCCCAAACCTGTTATGATTGCATCCCAACTACATTATAGATAATCTTCTGAAATACACATATCACTATTGTAAGCAACAGTTGCTCAATGTGTAATACAACCTAAATTATCCATGCTCTCATTATCAATATTATTGATTATCCTTGAGAATTCTTGCCGATTATGGTGGCCATGAGAGTCGGGGCTGCCACTAGTTCTCTTTTTACACTGATCGAAGTTCGGCTGCTGCTGGCAAGAGGAGCTATTCCGCTACCACGCGGAACTATCAAATTTAAAATCAATAGAGAGCTTGCCTGTTGGACATGCACCTGTGCTAACCATCAGTTGGTATGGTAACCGGCCAATGGCATAGTGCCATCATGTTTCAGGATTTTTTGACCATTTTTCCAGAGGAGGAATTTGGAAAAAAAAATTCCTTTTAATGCTCCGGGGCCTCATTTAAATAAGTTAGACCTGACACCCGCCCAAACCTGGCGTCAATAATATGGCGCCGGCGTTCAGGAGCGAGCGAGTGCAGCAGGAATCCACTGCTGGGATCGTGTGGAATCCTCCAATCTCATTGGGTGCGACGGTTAAAATGAGGCCATTTGTTGGATAACCTTTTGATCTCTGTCTGTCTGTGAAGCAGGGGATAAGAGAGATATAAACACGTACAAGCCAGTCAGTCAGTGCTGCAAGAAGGTTACGAAAAGAACAGGCAACTGCAGGGAGAGGAGTTTCTGTCTGGACTGTAGGACAGAATGAAGAGAAGTTCTGCTATTTAAGTTTGTACACGGTGACCCGCTAAAATAGGGTAGCATAATGTTTTAATTATTTTTGTATTATTACGTGAAGATAAGTTTTATCAGCACATCTGGTCATGAGAGGCAGCGATACAGGGAAATACCGCTTGGAAAACTTGATTATCCGACAGTGAATATCTCCATAATGTGGTGAAAATCAAGGCCACAATATTTGTGTCAACATTTAGTTTTTTTTTCAATTAGATTTTTAGACATTTCTATAAATTCAAAAGAAAGCCTGAATTGGAACCAGTACCAAAACAATCCTGTGATTTGTATTGCTAACATTGCAAAACCGAGGTCTTTTTTTGGGCCAGATCAGATCTGCATAAAATATTAAGACCAGGGCATTTCTTGGGGCACTTACAGCCAGATTATCTGTGCCACCTGTAAGGTATAATATGGGCTGGTTTCCAACCAAGATCCCAAAGGTGAAAGGACATGATACCATCCAGATCCGAATATTGAACTACCCATTATATAACCAGTTCCACAATATTTCAGGTTGGTGGTGTGTGAAGTCAATTTTTTGTTAATTAATCTTAATACCTACAGATTTTTAGAACAACTTCAAGAAAAAAAAATAACCTTTGATGTGGAAAAAGAGAAAGCATTGACTTTTCTTTTAACTTTCTAAACTGAAACATTTTTCTAATATCTGCAAAAAAATGATTCATCTGATTTCTAATTTAGAATAAAAAGAGAACATTAGAATCGGGGAACATTTCTAAATTAATACATTTTTCTGGATAAACTGTAAACTAGACACATGAACAATTCTCTCAAAAATCCACCCACCCAAAATGGCTCTGACAACCATTAAAAACTAGTGAGTATAGAAATAGGAGGATAGAACAGATGAATGCGTGGCTAAAGAGTTGGTGCAGGAGGGAGGGTTTCAGTTTCCTGGATCACTGGGCCTGCTTCTGGGGAAGGTGAGACTTGTACAAGTCGGACGGGTTGCACCTGAACCAGAGCGGGACAAATATCCTTGCGGGGAGGTTTGCGAGCACTGTTGGAGGGGGTTTAAACTAACTTGGCAGGGGGATGGGATACAGAGTGGAGCTACAATAGGGGGTGATGTGCAGCCAAATATAGAGAAAAAAACAAGTCAGCTTGGAAGACAGGGCAAATATGTAAGGGCAAGGCTGGATGGCATCTATTTTAATGCAAGGAGTCTTGCGAATAAGGTGGATGAACTGAAGGTGTTGATAAACACATGGGAGTATGATATTGTTGCTGTCACAGAGACATGGTTGAGGGAGGGGCAAGACTGGCAGCTCAATATTCCGGGGTACAGAATCTTCAGGCGAGACAGAGGGGGAGGTATAAGAGGAGGGGGGGTCGCAATATTAATTAAAGAATCAATTACTGCCATAAGGAGGGATGATATATTAGCAGGTTCCTCTAATGAGGCCATATGGGTGGAGCTTAAAAACAAAAAGGGGGCAAGCACTTTGATGGGAGTGTACTATAGGCCCCCAAACAGTCAGGGGGAGATAGAGGAACAGATATGTAGGCAAATCTCAGAAAATTGTGCAAATAATAGGGTAATAATAGTGGGGGATTTCAACTTCCCCAATATTAACTGGGATACTCAGAGTGTAAAAGGCTTAGAGGGTACAAAATTCTTAACGTGCATCCAGGAGAGCTTTTTGAGCCAGCATGTAGAAAGTCCTACAAGAGAGGGGGCGGTACTGGACCTAATTCTAGGGAATGTGGCCGGCCAAGTGGAAGAAGTGCTAGTAGGTGAGCACTTTGGTGACAGTGACCATAATTCGGTGAGATTTAAGGTGGTCATGGAAAAGGACAGGGAGGGGCCGGAAATAAAGGTTCTAAATTGGGGGAAGGCCGATTTTAATAGGATAAGGCAGGATCTGGCAAAAATGGACTGGGATCAGCTGCTTGTAGGTAAATCTGCATCGGAGCAATGGGAGTCTTTCAGAAGGGAGATTGAGACCATACAATGGCAACATGTTCCCGTAAAGGTCAAGGGTGGTTCCAAGAACTCCAGGGAACCTTGGATGTCAGGGGATATACGAGAATGGATTAGGAAAAAAAGGAGGGCTTTTGGCAGATACAAAAGGCTAAAGACGGAGGAAGCCCTAGAGGAGTACAAAAAGTGCAGGGGGATACTTAAAAAAGAAATTAGGAGATCAAGGAGGGGCCATGAAATAACACTGGTGAGCAAAATAAAGGAAAATCCTAAGATGTTTTATAAGTATATTAAGGGTAAGAGGATAACTAGGGAAAAAATAGGGCCCATTAGGGACAAAAATGGCAATCTGTGTGTGGAGCCGGCAGATGTAGGAGGGGTTCTAAATGAATTTTTTGCATCTGTTTTCACTATGGAGAAGGACAATGTAGACATAGAAATACGGCAGGGGGACTGTGATATACTCGAACATATTAACATCGAGCGGGAGAAGGTATTGGCGGTTTTAGCAGGCCTAAAAATGGATAAATCCCCAGGCCCGGACGAAATGTATCCCAGGCTACTGTGTGAGGCAAAGGAGGAGATTGCGGGGGCTCTAACACATATATTCAGAACCTCTCTGGCCACAGGGGATGTGCCAGAGGACTGGAGAACCGCTAATGTAGTACCATTATTCAAGAAGGGGAGTAGGGAAAAACCGGGGAACTACATGCCAGTGAGCCTAACATCAGTGGTAGGAAAACTATTGGAAAAAATTCTGAAGGACAAAATTAGTCTCCACTTGGAGAAGCAAGGATTAATCAGGGATAGTCAACATGGCTTTGTCAAGGGAAGATCATGTCTGACTAATTTGATTGAATTTTTTGAGGGGGTGACTAGGCGTGTGGATGAGGGTAACGCAGTGGATGTGGTATACATGGATTTCAGTAAGGCCTTCGATAAAGTCCCGCACAGGAGACTGGTCAAGAAGGTACGAGCCCATGGAATCCAGGGTGCCTTGGCACTTTGGATACAAAACTGGCTTAGTGGCAGAAGGCAGAGGGTGATGGTCGAAGGTTGTTTCTGTGACAGGAAGCCTGTGGCCAGTGGGGTACCACAGGGATCGGTGCTGGGTCCCTTGCTGTTTGTGGTCTACATTAACGACTTGGATATGAATGTAAAATGTATGATCAGTAAGTTCGCTGATGATACAAAAATTGGTAGGGTGGTAAATAGCGAGGAGGATAGCCTCAGTCTGCAGGACGATATAGATGGGTTGGTCAGATGGGCGGAACAGTGGCAAATGGAATTTAACCCAGAAAAGTGCGAGGTGATGCACTTTGGAGGGACTAACAAGGCAAGGGAATACACAATGAATGGGAGGACCCTAGGCAAGACAGAGGGTCAGAGGGATCTTGGTGTGCAAGTTCACAGATCCCTGAAGGCGGCGGAACAGGTGGTAAAGAAGGCATATGGGATACTTGCCTTTGTTAGCCGAGGCATAGAATATAAGAGCAAGGAGGTTATGATGGAGCTGTATAAAACACTGGTTAGGCCACAGCTGGAGTACTGTGTGCAGTTCTGGTCGCCACACTACAGGAAGGATGTGATCGCTTTGGAGAGGGTGCAGAGGAGATTCACCAGGATGTTACCAGGGCTGGAGCGCTTCAGCTATGAAGAGAGACTGGGAAGATTGGGTTTGTTTTCCTTGGAGCAGAGGAGGCTGAGTGGGGACATGATTGAGGTGTACAAAATTATGAGGGGCACAGATAGGATGGATACGAAGGAGCTTTTTCCCTTCGTTGAGGGTTCTATAACAAGGGGGCATAGATTCAAGGTAAAAGGCGGGAGGTTTAGAGGGGATTTGAGGAAGAACTTTTTCACCCAGAGGGTGGTTGGAGTCTGGAACTCACTTGCTGAAAGGGTTGTGGAGGCAGGAACCCTCACAACATTCAAGAAGCATTTGGATGAGCACTTGAAATGCCATAGCATACAAGGCTACGGACCAAATGCTGGAATATGGGATTAGATTAGACAGGGCTTGATGGCCGGCGCGGACACGATGGGCTGAAGGGCCTCTATCCGTGCTGTATAACTCTATGACTCTAAAAACAAATGTAACAGCAGTAATCTTATGGATAAGCAAGCTATTTAACCTGGACAATGAGCTGAGGATTACAGGATATGACCACAAAACTCACAGGCCTTGAACTAGGTTAACGATTAGACACACAGGATAATGGATATATGGGAAGATTCCAGATAGGTAGTTGATTTGGTATCAGCTGGTACCTTTAAGAGATCTGGTTCAAAGTCAATCAGAAGGAGGAACTGAAGGTCATAGGGATATTAATAGCGCTATTAAACTTTTTCAGGGTGGATATTGGATAGAGGAACAGATTCTAGGAAGGTAGTTGATTTGGCATTTGCTGGTACCTTTAAAAGAGAGCTGGTTCAAAGTCAAAGTCAATCAGAAGGAGGAATTGAATGTCATAGGGATATTAATAGCACTATTAACCTTTTTCAGGGGAGGTTAGGGAAGGAATCTGATGATTCTAAAAGTAAGAGACCAACAGATGGTGTGTGAGGGAAGTCCATGATGGAACAATCATACATGGGCTTGTGGGGTTGAATGGCCTTTTCACATTCCAACTTGTTATACAACGCGCATAGAGCCGGCGCGGACTCAATGGGCCGAATGGCCTCCTTCCGTGCTGTAACCTTTCTATGATTCTAAGAACAGGATGCCAACATGCAGGTTCCCACCTGTAATTCCACACCAGTTGAGTTCACAGCCTTAACAGTACTGCCATGAGGGAGCAGGGAACATTATAGTTTTTAGTGATTTGTGTATCTGTACCCCCTGATTCCTCCGCTCCTCTACCCCGTTTAGACTCTTATTTTCCAAGAAGTACACGGCCTCCTTATTCGTCCTACCAAAATGTACCACCTCACACTTATCTACATTGAAATTACTTTGAAATGTAGTCACTGTTGTTACTTGGGCAAACACGGCAGTCACTTTCAACACATTAGAAACAGCAATAAAACGGATGATTGGTTAATCTATTTTTGGTGGTATTGTGATATTGCAGAGAAGGAATAACACTTCTCCTTTGTGGTGAAGTAAACTGCCAAAGGAAATAAGAAAGGAAACCAAAGCTGCAGCAATCTTTTGACCAGTTCTTTTCATGTTGTGTTCATAGACAGGTCTGAACTTATTATCTTGAAATGTTGCTAAGGAAGTAATTGGCACCACTTTTCAATGCTGAAATGCTATCTCTCAATTCATATATGCAACACAAAATTAAAGATTGAAAAACAGAACGTTATAGGAAGGTTATACAAAAATCAGGTAGTAGATTTTCATGTTGCAACATGGGGTTGTTATTTTATAATTAGATATAAAAATACTGGGATAGATTTGATGAATTTGCACTCCTGCTGATTTTAATGCTGACCTCCGTGCCCAAAGCCCCGCGATTCACTTCTGGTGCGCTAAACTCCGCACTAGGAGCACAAATTTGTAAAGTCTATCCTATTATCTTTAAAATAGTTGGTATGTTTGTTATTAATTGTAAGTAGAGGGGATTTATTAAGATTTTAAAGTGACAGGAATAAAGATTGAGATGTGAGTCTTACACGTCGGAAGAAAGAAATAGCAGAATATACTTAGTAAATTGTGTCATCTAGCTATGGGAGTAGCTGAAAGGGGACCGGGAGTCATAGTAGAGAAGTCACTGCAGCACAGAAATTAACAATGCAAAACAAAATTCTGAGCTGTATTGCCAAATCAATAGAGTACAAGCTTGACGCTGTCATGCTGAAGCTGCACAATGCCCTGGTCAGACCATACTTAGAATCATAGAATCATAGAATCATAGAAGTTACAACATGGAAACAGGCCCTTCGGCCCAACATGTCCATGTCGCCCAGTTTATACCACTAAGCTAGTCCCAATTGCCTGCACTTGGCCCATATCCCTCGATACCCATCTTCCCCATGTAACTGTCCAAATGCTTTTTAAAAGACAAAATTGTACCCGCCTCTACTACTGCCTCTGGCAGCTCGTTCCAGACACTCACCACCCTTTGAGTGAAAAAATTGCCCCTCTGGATCCTTTTGTATCTCTCCCCTCTCACCTTAAATCTGTGCCCCCTCGTTATAGACTCCCCTACCTTTGGGAAAAGATTTTGACTATCGACCTTATCTATGCCCCTCATTATTTTATAGACTTCTATAAGATCACCCCTTAACCTCCTACTCTCCAGGGAATAAAGTCCCAGTCTGTCTAACCTCTCCCTGTAAGTCAAACCATCAAGTCCCGGTAGCATCCTAGTAAATCTTTTCTGCACTCTTTCTAGTTTAATAATATCCTTTCTATAATAGGGTGACCAGAACTGTACACAGTACTCCAAGTGTGGCCTCACCAATGCCCTGTACAACTTCAACAAGACATCCCAACTCCTGCATTCAATGTTCTGACCAATGAAACCAAGCATGCTGAATGCCTTCTTCACCACCCTATCCACCTGTGACTCCACTTTCAAGGAGCTATGAATCTGTACTCCTAGATCTCTTTGTTCTATAACTCTCCCCAACGCCCTACCATTAACGGAGTAGGTCCTGGCCCGATTCGATCTACCAAAATGCATCACCTCACATTTATCTAAATTAAACTCCATCTGCCATTCATCGGCCCACTGGCCCAATTTATCAAGATCCCGTTGCAATCCTAGATAACCTTCTTCACTGTCCACAATGCCACCAATCTTGGTGTCATCTGCAAACTTACTAACCATGCCTCCTAAATTCTCATCCAAATCATTAATATAAATAACAAATAACAGCGGACCCAGCACCGATCCCTGAGGCACACCGCTGGACACAGGCATCCAGTTTGAAAAACAACCCTCGACAACCACCCTCTGTCTTCTGTCGTCAAGCCAATTTTGTATCCAATTGGCTACCTCACCTTGGATCCCATGAGATTTAACCTTATGTAACAACCTACCATGCGGTACCTTGTCAAATGCTTTGCTGAAGTCCATGTAGACCACGTCTACTGCACAGCCCTCATCTATCTTCTTGGTTACCCCTTCAAAAAACTCAATCAAATTCGTGAGACATGATTTTCCTCTCACAAAACCATGCTGACTGTTCCTAATTAGTCCCTGCCTCTCCAAATGCCTGTAGATTCTGTCCCTCAGAATACCCTCTAACAACTTACCCACTACAGATGTCAGGCTCACTGGTCTGTAGTTCCCAGGCTTTTCCCTGCCGCCCTTCTTAAACAAAGGCACAACATTTGCTACCCTCCAATCTTCAGGCACCTCACCTGTAGCGGTGGATGATTCAAATATCTCTGCTAGGGGACCCGCAATTTCCTCCCTAACCTCCCATAACGTCCTGGGATACATTTCATCAGGTCCCGGAGATTTATCTACCTTGATGCGCGTTAAGACTTCCAGCACCTCCCTCTCTGTAATATGTACACTCCTCAAGACATCACTATTTATTTCCCCAAGTTCCCTAACATCCATGCCTTTCTCAACCGTAAATACCGATGTGAAATATTCATTCAGGATCTCACCCATCTCTTGTGGTTCCGCACATAGATGACCTTGTTGATCCTTAAGAGGCCCTACTCTCTCCCTAGTTACCCTTTTGCCCTTTATGTATTTGTAGAAGCTCTTTGGATTCACCTTTGCCTGATCTGCCAAAGCAATCTTTTACTAGGTCTGATCACTGATACACAAGAGAAATTTACAAGTCCTGGAAGTGGTGCAGAGAGGACCAAGAATCTGATTCCAAGGGTGAGAGGGATGAGTTTTAAGGAAAGGCTGCAAAAGCTTGAACTCCACAGCCTTGGGAGGAGGCGAATAAGCAGGAATCTTAGAAAGATACTAAGCGGGGTGGAAAAGGTGAATTTAGACCAATATTTCAAGTTAAAGCACAACTGCAGAACAAGGAGACATAGTGTTACAAACTGATAAAAGACAAGTTCGGGACTGGTATCAGAAAGAATTTTACACAAATATTGACCAATAGTCAACTGGGTTGGAGATTGGAGGCAAAATTCTAGAGCCATTCACGAGGCAGTCCTAGCTGTGAGGACCATAGGTTTCTATAAAAGGATGAGCTAAATGCCTTAACAGCCTCCCTCATCAGTTCTTATCTTTGTGAGGATCTGCTATAGGATACTGTAAATACTATGCTAAGTCTGTCTTTGTAAAGACTAATGTTGCTCTATTATATTTCACTGTTTATGAACAGTTGCCTAAGATAGACAAATTGTTTCCAATTTATCCAGTCAACTCCTTCAACTTTAACATCCAACTGAACCATTGCTTTCACTTTAATGTTAATCCAAAGGACGGCAGCTCCAACAATATAGCGTTCCCTCAGTACTGTACAAGGTTATCGGCCTACATTATATGCTCAAGAGCAAGATTAATAGTATCGTTCTGTTTTCACTTGAACAACATCAAATTCTCAAATTAAAAGGTAGAATTGGACTAGTCTGACATACAGTGCTCTTTCCCGGATATCTTTTCCATAAAGATTGTATTTTGCCGCTATGTAGTTCAAAATAGCTCTACTCTGGACCAATTTCATTCCATCAATTTCCACCAATGGCAACTGTTCAAATAATAGAGCTCCATCTGTTGAGAGGGACAAAAACAAATACATTTTGGGACCAATTTTTGACATAAAAAGTTATAAACATTCCAAAAATAATGCATTAAGTTTGCAGAAAATGATTTTTTATTAAAAAAATACTAGCATTAGAAAAGAATTACAGGCAAGATAAAATGTTGAAAGTACCAAATGTAAATTATGTAAAAGAAACGCTCTTGACAACGGGGTAGATTTTCGTCTGGGTCCGTTTTCAGGTCCGGACTCGGTGTGCAACCGAAGAAGGAGGCCCGAGGATCACTAGAAATTGGTCTGTCTTTGTAGAGACTAAATTTGCCCGGTCGCCCGGGACGCTTAACAAAAAAGGGCCACACGAATTTAGCAGCGGGACCAACATCTGCGCAGATTGAGCGCAGGTCGCCCGACTGCTAAATTGATCTGATTTGTGCCTGTTTTATGCTCGAAAAATGGGTCCAACGCATACCAATTTCTACCCCATTAACTTTTAGTAGAGTCTTAATACCTTTCAGTAGTTTTTCATACTGTTCCCTGGTCTCAAGGTATTCTTCCTCAAACTGAAAAATAGAATCAGCACAAGATACTTGGTAAAATGTCTCAAACATGCAGGTCGTCAGTTTTGTTTCCTGAGCTGTTTGAATGTATAGTGAGCATTATGAATTTTATAGCCAAACATCTAAAACTGTCAAAAGTTTGTTGATAAAAGGTTATCTAACATTTGCCGTTACGCTGAAATCTGGAAGCTGTACAGCGTATGGCCTAATCATGAGCTTCTTCAATTATTAACCAATTCATTGTGTGGACTTCATAGAATCATTTATCCCTCTAATATGACTTGTGTAACAAGTGCAGAAAAACAAATTAAGAGTTCACTTTTTCCTGTCGTCTATTTATGCTCTACTGGGGGTGGGGGGGGGGGGGGGGCGGGGGTTAATTTTAACTTTGGGTGATGGTGTAAAATGTGTGATACCGAACTAACCGCCCATTATGGTCCATGCCTGGTTTTCCTTTCCGGTTACTTCAATGGAAAGGAGAGATGTATAATGGGCGGCCGATCCAAAGTTGCCCATTTAACATGATCGCCAAAGGTTAAAATTATCCTCATTACATCTCAGCTAGTGTCCAAACAATTTTGGATTGCCCGCCGCATTGTCTTCCCCAGTCCTTCCTCCAAGGCTCCCTGATTCCCATTGTGAGTTAATTCACAGATAGCTGGAGTGGACTTCCACATCCTTCCTCCTACCTGTGAAGTTTGGCCAGTGCAACACGAGGATCCTCTGTCTGATGGCCAATGCTGCTCTAGCCAAAGATGGGAGTGGAGTGCATAGTAGGGGAAGGACATTGGTGGGGGTGTGCGGGGAGAAAGTGGCAGGGCGTCGTCTGAATTGCAGATTGAACACCCAAGTGTTTGATGTTTCCTGTTACATAGGAACATGAGTAGGCCATTCAGCCCCTCGTGCCTGCTCCGCCATTTGATAAGATCATGGCTGATCTGTGATCTAACTCCATATACCTGCCTTTGGCCCATATCCCTTAATACCTTTGGTTGCCAAAAAGCTATCTATCTCAGATTTAAATTTAGCAATTGAGCAAGTATTAGTTGCCGTTTGCGGAAGAGAGTTCCAAACTTCTACCACCCTTTGTGTGTAGAAATGTTTTCTAATCTCACTCCTGAAAGGTCTGGCTCTAATTTTTAGACTGTGGCCCCTACTCCTAGAATCCCCAACCAGCGGAAATAGTTTCTCTCTATCCACCCGATCCGTTCCCCCTAATATCTTATAAACTTCGATCAGATCACCCCTTAACCTTCGAAACTCCAAAGAATACAACCCCAATTTGTGTAATCTCTCTTCGTAACTTAACCCTTGAAGTCCGGCTATCATTCTAGTAAACCTACGCTGCACTCCCTCCAAGGCCAATACGTCCTTCCGAAGGTGCGGTGCCCAGAACTGCTCATAGTACTTCAGGTGTGGTCTAACCATGGTTTTGTATAGCTGCAGCATAACTTCTGCTCCCTTGTACTCTAGTCCTCTAGATATAAAGGCCAGCATTCCATTAGCCTTCTTGATTATTTTCTGCACCTGTTCATGACACTTCAATGATCCATGTACCTGAACCCCTAAGTCCCTTTGGACATCCACTATTTTTAACTTTTTACCATTTAGAAAGTACCCTGTTCTATCCTTTTTTGATCCAAAGTGGATGACCTCACATTTGTCTACATTGAATTCCATTTGCCACAGTTTTGCCCATTCACCTAATCTATCAATATCGCTTTGTAATTTTATGTTTTCATCTACATTGCTTACAATGCCACCAATCTTTGTGTCATCGGCAAACTTAGATATGAGACTTTCTATGCCTTCATCTAAGTCGTTAATAAATATTGTGAATTCAGGCTCTTTCCCAACATGTTATTTATGCTCCATGCAACATTCGATAAGCACACCCTGACCAACTGTGGCGTGCACTGCAATCGATGCCACCCATTTCGTGCTGGAACCTGGCACTACTCATATTTCTCTCCCGTTATCTCACGATCTAGCTTTTGTTAATCTAACAAAGACCATGAAATATTAACTCACTCTAATTGGTTCAGTTCAATACGCTGTTGACAAAGGGAGTTCACAATCTTCTGTAGTCGCAATGCTGACTTGAAACTTATGGAGTCAAAAAAAATTGATTGTGAGCTTCCGTTATTGTCTACTAGGAACGGAACCAATTAAAGCACGGTAATATTTAATGGGAGCGATATGATCAGGATTTTTTTTAAAAGAAAAATAAAATATTTACTTTGAAATTAAAGAATTGCTTTCGCAACCCAACTTCCCAACATGGGTCTGATTGGATCGCAATCAGGAGCAAGAATTATGGTTGATTTTTCTCCTCCTGAGCCCAGGAACACAGAGACCAATTGGAGTGTCTGCTTCTGCTGCTCCAGCTAATTCAGTAGAGAACCTCACCATAAGGCTCGGTCCCCACACCAGGCAGTGTGTTTACCCTTTGCTTTTAAAAAAATTAATTCAAATATGTGTTAACTCTTCCATTTTAGGACACTTTCTTTTCTTGTAGGTGACAGATGCCATGGCAACCAGTCCAATTCACAGTCAATAGAAAGACCTGCATTTATATAGCGCCTTTCATGACCTCAGGATGTCCCAAAGCGCTTTACAGCGAATGAGGCAGTAACGTAGGAAACGCAGCAGCCAATTTGCACGCAGCAAGGTCCCACAAACAGCAATGTGATAATGACCAGATAACCTGTTGTAGTGATGTGGGTTGGGGGATAAATATTGGCTAGGACACCGGGGAGAACTCCCAAGCTCTTCTTCGAAATAGCACCATGGGATATTTTACGTCCACCTGAGAAGGCAGACAGGGCCTTGTCTAACGTCTCATCCGAAAGAAGGCACTTCCGACAGTGCAGCACTCCCTCAGTACTGTACTGGAGTGTCAGCCTAGATTTCGTGCTCAAGTCTCATAAATCAGCCCCACAGAGCCTTGTCTCACTACTGTGACAAAGAACACAGATGACCAGAGTGATTTAAAGACCCTAGGGCTGATAGTGAAAGATTCATCTCACTTCCATTGAAGCGAAGGCCAGCTTTTTATTTTAAAATAGAAGCCTCCGGTTATTTCTCAACAGGTGATAGAACTAATTAATACTACATTCACCAGAGTAGAATAGGAATGTGGGTAGCAGCTTCATCACTGTGAGGAGAGACATCTCTTAGGTCAGGCCTGAAACAAAGCTGTTAGTGTCATATTTTGAGTCTTTGGCCTTCATTTCAGAAGATCTCCTGATGGGTTAGCCAATACAGATAATGGCCTAGAAATTGGATCGTGCCCTAATGAGGCTGGCGGTCAGTGGATGTGCCGGCTTCATTTGTTTAACTGTCGAGCCGTGGGTGCATGTTGCGGCCCCAGAGGTAGCTCGCCGGTCCTCGGGGGTGGGGGGGCTGCAAGATTGGCCGGCTTAGGTCCTCAAGAGAGTCTGGGTGTGCGGCTGGCAGTGGCCCGTGGAATTAATGTGGAGTCAGTCGGGTTCTGACAGGGGCCCTGAGTCAAGGGGGGGAAAGATTGGTGTGTGCTAGTCTGCGGTTTAATACAGATGAGGTCCGAGGCCCACTTTTGAACAGGCCTAGGGCTGACGTCTTGGGGCCTGCGCTGCAATGCATTTCGTGCTGTAAACTGGCACTACTCAAAATTCTCCCCCGTTATCTCAAGGTCCAGCTGTTATTAATCTGACAAAGACCACGCCATGCTTTCATCAAATATTAACTCACTCTAATTGGTTCAGTTCAATGTGCTGTTGACAAAGGGAGTTCACAATCTTCTGTAGTCGCAATGCTGACTTGAAATTTATGGAGTCAAAAAAAATTGATTGTGAGCTTCCTTAATTTTGAATTTGGAATGGAACCAGTTAATATTTAATGGGAGTGATATGATCAGCAGTTATTTAAAAAAATATATTTACTTTGAAATTAAAGAATTGCTTTTGCAACCCAGCTGACTTCCCATCATGGGTCTGATTGGATCGCAATCAGGAGCAAGAATTATGGTTGATTTTTCTCCTCCTGAGCCCAGGAACACAGAGACCAATTGGAGTGTCTGCTTCTGCTGCTCCAGCTAATTCAGTAGAGAACCTCACCATAAGGCTCGGTCCCCACACCAGGCAGTGTGTTCACCATCTTTTAAAACAAATTAATTCAAATGGGTCTTATTTCTTTCATTTTAGGACATTTTCTTTTCTTGTAGGTGATAGGTGTCATAGCAACCAGTGCAATGAGCACAATTCACATATGAACATTCAATAGAAAGAAAGATCTGCATTTATATAGCGCCTTTCACGACCTTAAGATGTCTCACAGCTCTTTACAGCAAATGAAGCTGTAATGTAGGAAACTTGGCAGCCAATTTGCACACAGCAAGGTCACACAAAACAGCAAGGTCACACAAAACAGCAAGGTCACACAAAACAGCAAGGTCACACAAAACAGCAAGGTCACACAAAACAGCAAGGTCACACAAAACAGCAAGGTCACAATGACCGGATAATCTGTTTTAGTAATGTCGGTTGAGGGATAAATATTGACCAGGGGGAGAACTCCAATGCTCTTCTTCGAAATAGTGTCATGGGATATTTTATGTCTACCTGAGAGGGAAGACAGGGCCTTGATTTAAATTCTCACCCAAATGACAACACTTCCAACAGTGCAGCACTCCCTCAGTACTGTAGAGCGTCAGGCTAGATTTTGTGCTCAAGTCTCACATATCAACCCCACAGAGCCTTGTCTCACCACTGTGACAAAGAACACCGAGTACCAGAGTGATTTAAAGACCCTAGGGCTGATAGTGAACGATACATCTCACTTCCATTGAAGCAGAGGCCAGCTTTTCTTTTTTAACAGAAGCCTCCGGTTATTTCTCAACAGGTGAAAGAAATAATTAATATTACATTCACCAGAGGACAATAGGAACGTGGATAGCAGCTTCATCACTGTGAGGAGAGATGTTTCTTAGGTCAGGCCTGGAACAAAGCCTTTAGTGTCACATTTTAAGGCCTTTATTTCAGAAGATCTCCTGATGGGTTAGCTAATATAGGTAATGGCCTAGAAATTGGATCGTGCCCTAATGAGGCTGGCGGTCAATGGGTCTGCCGGCTTCATTTGTTTAACTGTCGAGCCGTGAGTGCCTGTTGCAGCCCCAGAGGCAGCTCACCGGTCCTTGGAGGGTGGGTGGGTGGTGGCGGGAAGATCGACCGGCTCAGGTCCTCCAGAGAGTCTGGGTGTGACCCCACACCCATTTCGTGCTGTAAACTGGCACTACTCAAATTTCTCCCCCGTTATCTCAAGGTCCAGCTGTTATTAATCTGACAAAGACCACGCCGTGCTTTCATCAAATATTAACTCACTCTAATTGGTTCAGTTCAATGTGCTGTTGACAAAGGGAGTTCACAATCTTCTGTAGTCGCAATGCTGACTGGATTAAAAAATAAATGATTGCGACCTTCCTTTATTTTGTACTCGGAACGGAACCAGTTAATATTTAATGGGAACGATATGATCAGGGGTTGTGTTTTAAAAAAGAAAAATTAAGTATTTAATTTGAAATTAAAGAATTGCTTTTGCAACCCAGCTGACTTCCCATCATGGGTCTGATTGGATCGCAATCAGGAGCAAGAATTATGGTTGATTTTTCTCCTCCTGAGCCCAGGAACACAGAGACCAATTGGAGTGTCTGCTTCTGCTGCTCCAGCTAATTCAGTAGAGAACCTCACCATAAGGCTCGGTCCCCACACCAGGCAGTGTGTTCACCATCTTCTTAAAACAAATTAATTCAAATGGGTCTTATCTCTTCCATTTTAGGACATTTTCTTTTCTTGGAGGTGATAGGTGTCATGGCAACCAGCACAATGCACAGAGTCAATAAAAAGAAAGACTTGCATTTATAGAATCATAGAATGGTTACAGCACGGAAGGAGGCCATTCGGCCCATCGAGTCGATACTGGCTATCCAGCTAGTCCCACTCCCCTGCCCTATCCCCGTATCCCTGCAATTTTTTTCCCTTCAAGTACTTATTCAATTCCCTTTTGAAGGCCATGATTGAATCTGCCTCCACCACTCCCTCAGGCAGTGCATTCCAGATCACAACCACCTCGCTGTATAAAAAAGTTTTTTCTCATGTCGTCTTTGGTTCTTTAGCCAATCAGCTTAAATCTATGTCCTCTGGTTCTTGACCCCTCTGCCAATGGGAACAGTTTCTCTCTATCTACTCTGTCCAGGCCCTTCGTGATTTTGAACACCTCTATCAAATCTCCTCTCAGCCTTCTCTGCTCTAAAGGAGAACAACCACAGCTTCTCCAGTCTATCCATGTAACTAAAGTCCCTCATCCCTGGAATCATTCTAGTAAATCTCTTCTGCACCCTCTCTAACGGCCTTCACATCTTTCCTAAAGTGTGGTGCCCAGAACTGGACACAATACTCCAGTTGTGGCCGAACCAGTGTTTTATAAAGGTTCATCATAACCTCCTTGCTTATGCCTCTATTTATAAAGCCTGGATCCTGTATGCTTTCTTAACTGCTTTCTCAACCTGCCACCTTCAACGATTTGTGCACATATTCCCCCAGATCTCTCTGTTCCATTTTAGAATTGTACCCTTTAGTTTATGTTGCCTCTCCTCGTTCTTCCTACCGAAATGTATCACTTCATACTTTTCTGCGCTGAATTTCATCTGCAACATGTCCGCCCATTCCACCAGCCTGTCTATCACTATCCTCCTCACTGTTCCAAGTTTTGTGTCAAGGAGCAAGAATTATGGCTGATTCTTCTCCTCCCTAGCCCAGGAACATGGAGACCAATTGTAGTGTCTGCTTCTGCTGCTCCAGCTCACTCAGCACAGAACCTCACCATATGGCTCGGTCCCCACACCTTTTTTTTAAATAAAAATTCAAATGCATCTTATCTCTTCCATTTTAGGACACCTTCTTTTCTTGTGACAGATGTCATAGCAACCAGTGCAATTCACAGTCAATAGAAAGACTTGCACTTATATAGCGCCTTTCACAACCTCAAGATGTCCCAAAGCGCTTTACGGCCAATGAAGCTGTAATGTAGGAAACACGGCAGCCAATTTGCACACTGCAAGGTCCCACAAACAGTAATGTGAAAATGACCAGATAATCTGTTTTAGTGATATTGGTTGAGGGATGAATATTGGCTAGGACACAGAGAGCGGTCCCATGCTCTTCTTTGAAATAATGCCATGGGATATTTTACATCTACCCGAGAGGGCAGACAGAGCATCGGTTTAAGACGGCATTTCCGACAGTGCGGCACTCCCTCAATACTGTACTAGAGTGTCAGCCTAGATTTTGTGCTGAAGTCTCCAGAGAGACTTCGCCCCATAATCTGCTGACTCTGAGTCCAGAATGCTACCACTGAGCCACAGCTAACATCTGATGCACGATGACACCTATACTGAAGGATTAATAATTGTGCCATAATCACTGCACATGTACCTAAGTATTAATCCACAGTTGATGACTGGAAATAACAGAATATATCATACATTTTTAATTACTGGAATATTGATGGTAGGAGTATTATTAGCAATCCTACCACCAATGTCAATTAAGACATGCAACTCCTTAAATGTCAGCTGTGACCAACTAAAAACTGTACTCTAGAGCAAAGTTTATGACCAGGTACTGCCAGGGGAGGTCTGAGAGGTCATCTGGTTTCTGAATTTTTTTATGGTTTAGCGTGTTAATGCTGTATATACTGAATAAAAATGCTAACATTGCTTTTGGAATATGGGAATATATTAATACTTGCATGAGATTCTACAAAAAGTTTTAAAACCATTACTATAGAGGCACAAATTGTAGTTACTCTAATCTAAAGTGTGCCCAGTCCCTTACTCGCTCATAACTTAAGTTTTGGTGGTTATGAACCAGTAATTTCATGTACATTTCTAACCTGGATTCTTAAGTACAGGAATTATACAATGCATTAAAGATAAACTTCAGTTCTTCTTATACTCAACCTCAATGCCGGCAGCTGCCAAAAGCCAGCGAACAGATTCCATCTTTCCTCTTCCATTAAAATAATAGAGCTTGGGCTTGGACATATTGATATGCTTTTCTGGAAAGGAAAAAAAAATAAGCAACATGTAACCAGTTCCGCAATTTGGGATATTAAAGCCAAATACAACACAGGAACCTTGCAAAAGTGTAACGCGTTTCGCTAAGCAGCAAAAGAAAAAAAGTGTACTTTAAAAAGTAACAAAACTCTGAGCTAACATTTCATCTGCAAATGCTCTTTCTAATTTCAGTAATACTGTACTCACTGGATCACAGTCTCTGAACCTTCTCCCCTCCAGAACCGAGACACAAATGTTACAATCTAAACTCGCTCCAGGAGAGAAGGGGATGATTCCACCCAATAGCAGCCGACTGCTGATTTGCATAGTCTCAGTGGCCGACGGGAGTGAGTCCTCTCGGCTCGCTACCACAACCGAAAAGAGTTGCGGCAGCTGGTGGTTTATATACCAAGCAGCGCGCCTCTACTTCTCGGGTGTGAGGGCGATCTGGCTGCGACATCTGTCACCCCATTGATCGCTAGGGTTGATTCGGCTGATCTGGCTGGCTAGGCGGGTGTCCCCCTTCCCTCACAGCTCCATGTGCGTCCCTCCCGAAGCTCAGCGCTCGGTCGCAGAGGATGACCCCCTAGAAGAGGACCGCTCCGCCGGTCTAGGGTATATGACGTAGCTACTCCCCTGCTAGACTAAACCTCCAAGACCATTTGTAGGATCACGTAGGGAAGTCAAGCTCCAAGACTTCAGACACATCCAAGTAAGGCACTGCACGTGGCAGTCTGCCGTTCTTTTCACGTTTTAGTGCAAGTTATTTTTCTTAATTCGGATCCGATGAATCAAATGCATTATTTTCAATCATTTTATAAAATTATTGCTTTGCAAAAACACTTCCCCCCCCTCCACTGGGGCAGATTGTGAAATAACTTTAAATAAATCAAATTTATGTTACAATTTTATGTAATTTTATACATTTTTTGAAATGATTGAAAGTGACACTAAACACAGTAAACGAAACTCAAATCACACCATAAATGAAAATTAAATTAGAACTAAATGCTTCAAAATATACTGTATTACACACAGTTAGGCACTTGTGCACTGCTTGTGGGCCAAGTGGAGCAGGAGTGCTTCATCCAGGCCCAACAAGCTCACCTGGCTTGATATGATACCCGCCATCGGCCAATTCCCCCCCCCCCCCCCACCCCACACACGATGCTGCCCCCTCCGATGCTGGATCCTCCCTGGATGGTAGACCCCCGACCCCCACCCCGATGTTGGGCCCCCAGACCTTCAACACCCACACGATGTTGTACATGTCCCCCCATCTCATCCACCGCCCCCTCCGATTTCTTTCACGGCCCACGATCTGTCTCCCTCCCTCCCCCATTCGCGGCTCCTTTCATTTCTGACAGGAAGCCAGCCTGTCAATCTAGCTGCCTGGTACGTAGGAAACCCAGAAGCATAAATACTCACTTTCAATTGAGTCTCGATCCCAGATTGCGACGCACTCATTTGGTTCCCGGCTCTGAGCTAAAATCATGCCCTTGGAGTGCAATCCCCAAAACACCAGCAAAAAAAACCTACAATAAGCCAATAGTCCTGATTATGACTTTTCTAAACTGACCAAACCAAACTACCTGGATTGGTTTGTGAGCATCTTTAGAGTCATAGAGTTATACAGCACGGATAGAGGCCCTTCGGCCCATCGTGTCCGCGCCGGCCATCAAGCCCTGTCTACTCTAATCCCATATTCCAGCATTTGGTCCGTAGCCTTGTATGCTATGGCGTTTCAAGTGCTCATCCAAATGCTTCTTGAATATTGTGAGGGTTCCTGCCTCCACAACCCTTTCAGGCAGTGAGTTCCAGACTCCAACCACCCTCTGGGTGAAAAAGTTCTTTCTCAAATCCCCTCTAAACCTCCCGCCTTTTACCTTGAATCTATGTCCCCTTGTTATAGAACCCTCAACGAAGGGAAAAAGCTCCTTAGTATCCATCCTATCTGTGCCCCTCATAATTTTGTACACCTCAATCATGTCCAAATCATTTCTGTGCTCTTGTATTCTATTCCACACTGCAGAATACATTGTGCAACAGTCACTGTAGAAATGAGATGAAGCCATATGCGTTATTTCATAATGAATTCTGGAGCACCCAGCATTTTGTTTCTTTGATTTCCAGCATCTGCAGTATTTTGCTTTTAGCAACATTCAGATAAGGACAAATGCATAGCAACTGGATTTAATATGTAATAAGTTAAACAGCGACGTAACTTCTGATCAGATCCACCTGAGGAATAATTCATGCAGTCATGGTGCTGGAATATGATTTAAAGAAACCATGTTTTGTAATTGTATTTAATTTTCTCCATTGCTTGCGTTCTCTTTCGACTTAGTAACTTGCAACAAAATGATCCAACTTATATTCAAGCTGGAACAAATTCCTTTTTGGTAAAAGCAGCTTGTTCAGGAAGTAGTGACAGGGAAACTAGATTGGAATGGACACTATGCAATGTCTCTTGTAAGGATATACTTGCATGCAGGAAAGATTATAGAACAACTTTATGACCCGTGCCAAACATTTCCTCATTGCTTTGAAGCACACGCTGCGAAATAATTTGGTGACACTCCTCAATTTGCCTTTAATGGCATCACAAATGGACAAATGTTGAATAAGCTGCCTTAAAGGCTCAGCAAGTTTCTCCAGTCAGGACATGAGATGGATAGACCAGGAAAGTCCCAGGTTCCATATATGGTCTGTGTGGAGTTAGCTAATTTCCAGCTCTTTTTATAGATTATGTTGAGCACTTTTTTTACAGTCAGAATCAGGTTCCCTCCCTGATTTTTCTTTTCCTGTTGCTGTTTCCCACTCTCACCCTGATCTAGGGAATCTCATTTCAGAGCTTCAGATTTCTACCCCTCCCTGCTGTGGACCATCTGACTTCTCCCCCTAGACTTCTCTCTATCTCCAGGATTGGCTTTCCACTGACACCTTTCAAGATCACCAATTCCCACAACTAGCTGGAGTAAACTTCCACCCCACTGTCTCCATACCTTTTCTCCATCTGATGCCACCCTCCACACCAGAACTTCTGAAATAACCTCCTTTCTCCTTAGTTGAGGATTCCCCTTCACTGTGATAGACAGGACCCTTGAGTGGGTTTGTTGCATTCTCAGTGCCTCAGCCATCAACTCTTCCACTCTTCCCCCCCCCACCACCACCCCTCAGCAAAAACTTGTTGGGTTCCTGCTTGTCTCCACCAGCTTCCACATTAGAGCGATCATATTCTACCCCCTCCAGCATCAATTAGCTAACCTCTCCCCCAACACTTTCCACAGGTACTCCTCATTCATTCTTCCATCACCCCTAGCATGTACTCTCCTTCCCCAGCATATTCCTATGAAAGCACAGGAGATGCAATACATTTCAGTTCACCTCTGCCTACACTACTGTCCGGTGCTCTGGGTGAGACAGCAATTCGTATCTGCTGCCTCCAAACTAGCACATCCTGTATTCACTGCTCACAGAGGGGAGACCAAATGCAGATTAGGTGAGTACTTTGCCAAACATCAGTGTCCTGTCTGTGTGCAACACTGAGATACCTGCTTCTTGTTACTCTTCAATTCCCATCCCGATCCGACCTCTAATTTGGTCTCTACACTGTTTCAAGGGAAAACATTTTATCTTTCTATTGGACACATTGCAGCCCTGTGACCTCCACTTTTATTCGCTCAAGTTCCTGGGCCACTGGATCCTGCTTCATTTTTACCATTTTTTTTGTGCTTCCATTTTTGCCCACCATACTCCCGCCCATCCCCGTGCTTCAGCTATTCACATGTTCAGTCCCAAATGTCTAACTGAATTTCACTGGCCTCCTATTGTCTTGTGTTAATATTGCTTCAGATATTTGACCATCTCCTGTCTTTCCCTTAAGCACTTAACAGACCATTCTGTCTCTTGTGGTGAGTGTTTTTAAATGTGGTTCATCTGTAAATCCTTCCCTTTTTGATGAAGGGCCTACAGCTGAAATGGTAACTCGTCTGATCTCGCCACAGATGTTGATCTATTGTATCAAATTTATCCCTGGGCTCAGAGTCTTGATGCTGAGTCCACATATGAAGAAGGCAACTTGAGCAGAAATTAATCCTTTTCCTGAAATTCGATGCAGGAGCATACTGAAATTCTACTTCTAAATCTGTGTGTAATCCTGCTTTATCAAATGGGTCACTGAAACCCACAGCAAAAGGCTTTGAAGAATGATGGTTAAAATCTGCCTCCCTGTGGGAGGGAGGGAGGGGTTTTAGTTTCAGATTCACTTGATGTAACTACAAAGCGAGGACTTTCTTTAGCTGTGCATTTATGTGGTGCCAACCACCCTGAGGGCAGGGAGAGAATGGGGCAGATGGAGTTCTCAGTCAGCTACACACTTTCCCCACAATGTGCCTTAGCCCTAAATTCACAACAGCATCTTGGCAAATACCCATGTATGACCCTTCTATTCCCCACACCAGTCACCATGCTCTCTTCCCTGAAATAAGATGCCAAATTAATGTTGATGTCAGGCTGTTTGTGTTTTGAGTTCAAATTCCCCTGGGATATTCTATGTTAAGTTTGTTACGAAAAATTGTTTCATGCTGGCATCACATCAGGATAGGCAGAACTAAGATTTATTCCCATCAAACGGCTATAAATCCATTGTCCACATAAGGGCAGCTGTGAACGTAGATCATAATGGCAGCTGATAATCAGGTCATGTTAAATTGGGTTAATTGGTTTCTGTAATGGGACAAACTGGGCACTTATTGAGGAGCCAGATTCACTCAGTAATGGAACTTGGAGGGGGAGACCTGTCATTGGGTGGCTGTTCTTTTTCCATTTCTTAACCACCTCCTTGGCTGCAGGTGACCCATCATGTGCCAGCTCTGATGGGTAGGGGTGAAACTAAGTGGACAAGCACTGAAGTATACCAATTACATCGTCTATAAACTATGCTTTTATCAAGTTAAATTCCAGCTCTTTACTCAGATGGACCAAAGCGGATTAGTTGAGTTTGGACTCACCTATCCAACAGTTAAATTGGATATTTAGAATATTCGTCCACCAAAACTGACTGTCCCCTCACTATTGGGGAAAGAGTAATCCGAGGGCGAGGGGTGAGGGGGGGGGAGAAGAGATTTTCTTTTGCTATTTTGAATGGTTGACTTATTTTCCCGTGAATGCTGCCTAATAAAAAGAAATTTTCACTCCTACTCAATGACTGCCCATCTTCTGCATTCTTTAGGATTGTCAGAAAAGATTGTCACTGCTGCAAATCTTTATGGTTTTCTTGAAACGTTGAGCTTAAAAACAAACTCCATCACCTTTGTCTCCTGCTCCATATTGGATGGCAGAGTAGGTTGGAGCAACAGGCCCCACAGTACAGCCCGCACTTAGACAAGATACGAGTCATGAAGACTTCATCCCAAGAAAAGACCTCTTTACATTTATTTAAAAGATGGAAATAAATTGTAAATAGTCTTAAATATGGAGTAAGTGCACCGTAGTGTTGGATTAACTAAAACCATCATTCAAGAAAGTACCAGCCCTTTGCTTGGGAAAGGAAGGAACTTGATTTTCTTCCAGTAATCATACAAAACCTTATTTAAAAATGGCAAATTGTATCTCGCTTCCACGGCGATAAGTTCAGTCAGTACAAACTTTGGGTTTGAGGGAAAGTTAATTTAAACTGAGGTCTTCATTAAAGGCAAATTGTTATGTGGTTTATGACATTGGACTTGTTTCCGACAGGGTGGAAGGAGCTCAGACACAATGGCTGACATGTACCCATCCTTGGCATCCCAGGCAGCAACGTACACGGCTAGTCTGGTGATGGGTGCCCCATCTTCATATTGCTCCTCCTCCTCCTCCTCCTCTTCATCTTTTCCAATGTTCTCATCATCAGAAGATGATTGATGTGCACCTTGGTCATCCTCCACCTCTAATCCTCCCTGCTGCGCAATGTTGTGTAGGACGCAGCACAACAATATGATTCTGGACACTCCTGCTGGGGAGTATTGATGGGCGCCTTCAGATCTATCCAGGCACCTGAAGCGTATCTTCAACATGCTGATGGCTTGTTTGATGACACACCTGGTGGCCACGTGGCTCTGGTTGTAGTGCTCTTGCTCTTCAGCGGTGGGATTCCTCACAAGTGTCGTGAGCCAAGTTTGAAGGGGATATCCCTTGTCTCCAATGAGCCAGCCCTTCATTCTATTTCTTGGTAGGAAGAGGTTTGGAATGTTGGACTGCCGCAGTTTAAAAGCATCAGGACAGCTCCCAGGGACTCTAGCGGACACCTGCATGAACCTCTTCTTGTGGTTGCACACCAGTTGTGCATTGAGGGAGTGAAATCCCTTGCAGTTGATAAAAACTCCTGGTTCATGTGGTGGTCCTTGGATTGCGACATGTGTGCAATCAATTGCACCCTGCACCCGTGGGAAGCCAGCCAGAGAGGCGAAACCCACTGCCCGCTTATTCTGGCTATTGCCATCGCAGGAGAAGTCCACATAAGCGGACGCCCTTTAAAACAACCCATCCATTACTTACCTTCTACATTTATGTGCAGCCGACTGAGAGACCCTGGAGATGTCTCCGGAGGTGCACTGGAAGGAGCCAGAGGCAAAGAAATTGAGGGCAGTGGTGACTTTGACAGCGAATGGCAATGGGTGGCCACCAGGTCCAGCAGGGAGCAGCTGTTCCTGAAGGAGGCTGCAGATGTCTGCGACCACCTGCTGGCTCAATCTGAGCTTGTGTGGGCACTGCTCCTCAGATAGATCAAGGAAGCTCAGTCTCAGTGTGTAGTCCCTCCTGTCCTAATGATCGACCTGCCTCCGGCGAGTCGGTTACTTGCACAAAGCCAAACATGCCTCCGTTAAACCTGGCCGTGGGCGCGTTGGAGCCGGGTTGCAGTCGCGCTTCAAGTTTCTACAATTTTTACTTCCCACACGACCCCAGCTGACCCCTGCTTGGGGGTTAAAGTTCTCCCCATGGACTCTTTTTCATGACTCCTCATTGGGTTTGAGTTCATTCTGTTTTTGCCAGACACTTCTCTCCTCTCACCAGAACAGCCTTTGTAAAGATTGCTAACTTTTAATTGCAGTTTGACAAACTAACAATATTTGCAGTTGGATGTCTTAAGTGGCTGTATCCCTTTAAGGGTTGCTGGCATGTACAAATTCACCCTTAATTGCAACACGTGAAGTGTAGTCACAGTTGTAATTTGTGCACAGCAAGGTCCCACAAACAGCAATAAGATAAACGACCACCTAATCTGTTTTAGTGAGGGATAAATATTGGCTAGGACACCAGGGAGAACTCCCCTGCTCTTCTTTGAATAGTGCCATGGGATTGTTTACATCCACCTGAGAGAGCAGATAAGACCTGTTTAATGGCTCATCTGAAAGATAGCACCTTTGACAGTGCAGCACTCCCTCAGTACTGCTCTGGAGTATCAGCTGGATTTTGTGCTTAAGTCCTTGGAGTGGGATTTGAACCCACAACCGTTATAATCTCACTCCTACCACTGAGCCAAGCCACTCCTACCTACTAATAAGCCTATAACAATTTTTGATGTTGATAACCCTAAATGGATTCACCTTTACTGCTAAGAATACGTTTTAACCAACACCTAGCAATGCTTAATACTAGATAAGCAGGAGGTAGATAAGACTGATGAGACCTGAACAAACTGATAAGCATTTGAAGAAAAACTTATTGTTTTGCATCTTTGTTGTGTCTTACCTCAAATAAAATATACTTGTAATCATTAATGCAGTTCTGTTATTACATTCATTGTAAATTTGATTGCATTTAAAAAAAAAATGACATGGTAAGGTCATAGAGTCATAGAGTTATACAGCACGGATAGAGGCCCTTCGGCCCATCGTGTCCGTGCTGGCCATCAAGCCCTGTCCACTCTAATCCCATATTCCAGCATTTGGTCCGTAGCCTTGTATGCTATGGCATTTCAAGTGCTCATCCAAATGCTTCTTGAATGTTGTGAGGGTTCCTGCCTCCACAACCCTTTCAGGCAGTGAGTTCCAGACTCCAACCACCCTCTGGGTGAAAAAGTTCTTTCTCAAATCCCCTCTAAACCTCCCGCCTTTTACCTTGAATCTATGTCCCCTTGTTATAGAACCCTCAAGGTATACAATATCAGTATAAATGTCATGTATTTTACACTGCTAGAATGAATCAATGGCTGATTTTTGTCTTATCTTCCGAAAGTGTTCAGGAATTAATCGAGAAAGGCGATTTGGAAGATCTGAAAAGTTAATTTGCACAATAAAGGATAGAAGTTGCTTTGGAATGTCACGGTGCCCCCAGAAACAGAAACAGAAAATTAAAGATTTCTTCTTTTACAGATGAAAAAGATTCACCTTTAGCTGTGTGAAGTACTGGACAAATCATGTATTTTAGAGCATGCAAGAATATTCCTACACATCAACAAGGTACGATTCTGACCCAATCTGAGTTTAACCAATTCAATTTGTCAAGATAAAAATCAGCTTTCTTGTGGTTTTATTTCTTTCAAAATGTTGTCATGTGTATCATTTTGAGGGGTGACTTTTTTACAGAGACTGAAAGCACAAAAAAAAAATCAACTGGATGCTGATTGTACTGCAGTCAAAGACATTTTTTGATCCGTCTGTCCTGTGATTGGCATGAGGTCCAAGATGAAACAGAAACTCAGAGTTCCTCAGAAATTCGAATGTTCCCTAACCAGTACCATTTTACTTCAGGGAAAGCTGTTCCTTTACAAACACGGCACAGTCTTAATATCTTGCTGTGAGTTTCCCCACCGTAGTGATGACAGCCGTTATCGGTTTTACAAATAGCAGCAAGAAAGTTATTTTACTTTAAATGCTATCTGGAAATTTAGCGGAGGCGTCTGTCCATGGTAATCCGCAGGCATGTAATACATGGCAGTGGTGCATAAGATTGATGCCCGATAGGTCACAACAGTGTCTTGTGAGTTTCATATGTGGCTTGCCTTGCCTACGTGTTCAATCTGGATGCGAGATGTGCAAAATAACAAAGAGCACAATTAGCCATTAAAAAACAGGCAGTCTGACCCGACTCACCTATATATTTTGAGTTAATTGTAATGTGTTAACTATGTAATGTTGCGCTTGCGGCAATATCTAACCCAGATATAAATGCAAGTTCTTCCTTTATATTCTTAACCAACTTCTCCCCTCTCCATTTTAATGTTGTATTTAATAGTTTTGTCTATGAATTCCATATGTTATTTGCTACACTTTACCTCAATTTCTGATTTAATCACAATTGCATGAATTGCTTGTAGGTTGTAGCGAGGTAATTCTTTAAAATAATTATTTTCTCGTGGAGACAGTTAATAAATAAGACTGTTTATTACATCCAGTGTCAGTTATTTAAGATGAACGTTCAGTAATAAGTTTACATTAAATTCTGTTTTCTAGACTGTGATTTACAACACCCAAGGTTTTGCAGTCCGCTATATGGGTGATGGCAGCTGCTTTTTCCCTCCAAACATGTTTGTTTGGATTACTGGACCCACACTTATCTCTCTCTCTCTCTCTCTCACCCTATTTTTCAGCCACCAGGTCACTCAGTGTTATAAGGAGGCCAGGGCTGAGGAAATCCCGGGTGCAGGAATTCCCTCCTCCAACGTCATTGACCATATATGGGACGGACAGAGATTCCCGCCCCAAACAGCCAGACAGGGAAATTCATGGCCTGGGCTCGGGACCCATCGAATCCGAGTCTCGACCGACTTCCCCCGCAGTCACACTGTACTCACAGCCGTCTTGCACTGGGAGAAAGAGGCTGCCCTCCTGGACATTTGGGGCTGCTAAGTGCATGACTGGTGTATCCTTCCAATCCAAGGCAGTGGGTGGAATGGTAGGTGAACCTGTCTTAATGCTTCTCAAAATAATGATAGAGATTAGGCGTGGGTTCAAAGTTTGGATTGGCTGTGCAACTGTCCAAATTTTGTATCTTCAAAGCTCAATTTGAATGTAAAATCTGAAGTGATCCAATTCTTGGTATGTGTTTCTAGCATGACAGGAATAGATTGTCTAGAACTGAGCCTTGATGTAGCTGCTTTGCAGTTACTAAAAAATCATACCGGCCCTGAGGAAACAAGCCTGAATACTCAAAAATAATTTGAGTGGACTTTTACAAAAATGTTGCAGTGCGACTTTTATCATATGAACGCTTAACACGCATCTTTTGTCCACTATTAATCTGCCTCCATTAAAAAAAAGTGGACCGAAACACTTCATACGGATGCATTTAAGTGTTCCTACACCGTAATATCCACAGTATAATTTCAAGGTGCTTAACTGAAGAAAGGAAGTTGTTAAAACAAAACGCATGTGTGGTTAAAAATAATCAGTCGGATTTGATGCTCCAATTGTGGTGGAGCGGTATTTAACATTCATCAGAAATACGCCATTGACAAAATGCTCTATTCAGTATTAGGCTTCCAGCCCTACCAGACACCGTGCACACAAGTTACAGACAAACGGGTGGAAATGACCATTTGAGTCGATGAGAAAAATGTCAAATCAGAAAAGGGAGGTTGAGTAAAGGAGGCTGCTGAGAGTTGAGAGCTGAGAACATCTATCAGGAAAGATATATAGGGAAAATGGGAAAAAGGAGTCAGAGGATAAAAGAAATTGACATTGTAGTTTTTAGCTGGTGTGGGGTAAAAGTGAGGGAACAAAATATACTTCAGATTTGTCACATTAAAGAAACGGCACGTAGGTTAGGAATTAGAATTGATTTAGAAACATAGTTGCTCTACTTTATAAGTGGGTGTTCACTTTTATTTGCAATGTATTACATATTTGAGGGTTTTTTTCAACAATTACAAAAAGTTACAAAAAAAGTTGAAGTCAAGAAAAACTGTTGGGCAAGTAGTGATCATATCAGCAACCATTCAATTTTTTTCTAGTATTTGATAAATTTAAGTTATATAAAAATAAATCTCTTGCCTAACCAGAACAAGGAGTTTCATATTTCAGGTTAGATTTTGAGATTCATTACAAAAATGGTACACGCACAGCAAAAGTTTTAGCACAGTAAGAAATGCAACATCAAGTTGAATATTAATAGTAATATAGGAACATGGAAATGTTAGGAGCAGGAATAGGGCATTCAGCCCCTGTAATATTTACACCAATACAATAGCACAGCCATAACAAAGACATGGAGCTGTAAACTCCTTGGGCTCAGTTTGCGACTGTGCGACTCGATGGATTCCCAATTCATTTTCACCTGCTCACCTGCACAAATTGTGGCTGCACAATAAATATAGAATTCATCAGACTTCCACCTCTTGCCATGCCCCAAATTCAAAGTGCCAACACATCGAAATGTGTGCAAAAAAAGACAAAATGTCAATCCAGTTGTCTGCACTCTGCTGATTTTGGACTTTCTTGCAAGTGGAATTCATCAATTTTGATCCCAATGAATGTACATAAATTAGGCTGATGGTTTGTGCTCCAATGGGACAGATCAAAGTAGGGGTGAGGCTTGAGTCTTATACAAATAAATAGTTTTACTGAAATATCATAACTGTGATAATTGGCAGAGAAGATTGCCATGTGTGATAATCTTGAAGGGCTGGCCTGTTGGGAACCTGCTGTCTCTTTGGCGATGTCACATCTGGCCCATCCACTCTCCCTCCCTATGCAGATGACAATAGATACACCGCGGGGTGGGTCGGACCAGCCGGACACTACAGCAGCAGATGTGGTGGAGGCAGCTGCTGGGCCATTTCAGGAGCCATCAGAAGAAAATATTGGGCCACATTAATCTCAAGCAGCTGCCACTGAGATCCAGCAACCAGCCATCACACTTACCTTTTCTACTAGAATCACTTAGAAGTCACAGATTAGGAACAAAATCATACAAACCAAATACTTCCACTAAGGGAAAACACCATGGGGCGAGGGGAACTAAAACAACACATACAACACAAAGGGGCGAAATAATTGCTTACACTTAATTTGATCTTTGTTCAGAAAGTCTGTTACGCTACAACAGTGACTACACTTCAAAAGTACTTTATCGAATGTGAAGCACTTTGGGACATCCTCAGGACATGATAGAGTGCAAGATAATTGCAAATTCTTTCAAAATTTCTTTCTGATGACAGAATAAGGTAGCAGTAGAGCAAAAGAATGAGATGGATTTTAGTCTATGTAGTGCAGAGGATCAACGATTGAGTTCATGTGGACAGGAAGGTAGTTCATGGGCCAACTCAGGCACTTAGTTGAATGGCTCCAATATATGTGCCTGGGGCAATAATCTTTCTGGATGCACAGTTGTTTCTGCAGTAACAGTCAGTGTCTGTGTCCTGCCCTGGTCTTGGTTAACCTTGTGGCCATCCTAGTCCCAAGGCACAGTCCAGATCTACTTGAACTGAAAAGTGTTCCAATCCATCAATGTTTAGCTGATCAGTGATCACGAACACCAGATCATGCAGGCCAATGACTCACGGAGGACAGAACCCCCTCCACCTTCTCCTCCTCCTTCTCCACAATTAGACTTTATTATATTACAAAGTTGTGCAGCATGCAGCACTCAGTGATGACCTTGAAACCCTGGTAGGGCTGTCCTGTAAGGCATCCCAATCTATAAAAGTACCTGAAGCTTGATAAGGATTCTGGTAGCTGTATTGGCTTTATTATACCTGTGCTCTGCTTCTGACTGTGGCTAGCTCAAGGATGTCATTAGCCATGACTGAAGACTGTATCCTCAGTTTCCGAGGAGCCATCCTTGCCACCTTTACCTTCAAATAAAAGCGGCACAGAAAGAATCATGACTTTTTAAAATTCAAAATATGCCTTTATTTCATAAAATTCTATGATACACATGTTAAGTGTATCCATGTGATTTACATCAATTAGTGTTAATTGTATTCAGGTGGTGTGTATCAGTTGCGCACTCTCTTGTATCCATTTATAAGAGAGTTGACCTAGGGTGTGGGTGGGTGAAAATATGGAGCTCTGTGAATAAAGGCTTGGAAGCAACTGAAGACTAGGCTTTAGTATTCTACCTTTCACCGCCTGACTATCCAGTTCATAACAACACAGAGTTCAATGAAAATACACAACTACAATTCGAAACAATACAATACAGATGGTACACACTCCGATCCCGCCATTACAATTCAAAACACAGTACATATCTTCTAATACATTCTGTACATTACAAAGTGGGGTGGCCTTACAGAGTGGCCTTTCCCCATACAGCCTTTGCATAAGCCGCACCTCGCTTCAGTGCTTCCCGCAGCACGTACTCCTGTACCTTGGGGTGTGCCAGTCGGCAACACTCGCTCATTCAACTGGAAGATCAACAGGTTAGGGTTAGGACCAAAGGGCCTCCTTCACCGAGTCGATGGCCTTCCAGCAGCAGTTGATATCTGTCACGGTGTGCGTCCTGGGGAACAGCCCGTAAAGCGCAGCATCCTGTGTTACCGAGCTGTTGGGGATGAACCGGAAGCGGAACAGATACCAATGCATCTCTCTCCACACCTTCTATGCGAAGGAGCAATCCACTAGGAGGTGGATGATGGTCTCGTCCCCGCTGCAGCCTTGAGGGCAGCTCGCAGTGGCACTGAGATTCCGTGCATGTAGGAAAGACCGCACTGGGAGGGCCCTTATCACCGCCATCCAAGCTACATCCTGGTGTCTGTTGGTCAGTTTTGGCGACGAGACATTCTGCCAAATGGCATCGACCAGAAAGAATCATGATTTCTACTTGAGAAGCAGTTATTGGCCTGCATGATGTGCTGTTCATGATCACTGATCAACTGAAACATTAATGGATTGGAGCACCTTTCAATTCATGTCGACGTGGATTGTGTCTAAGGAGTAGTATATCTGGATTTGCAAAAGGCATTCGATAAAGTGCCACATGAAAGGTTGTTACGCAAGATAAGGGCTCATGGGGTTGGGGGTAATATATTAACATGGTTAGAGGATTGGTTAACGGACGGAAAACAGAGAATAGGAATAAACGGGTCATTTTCAGGTTGGCAGTCTCTTACTAGTGGTGTGCCGCAAGGATCAGTGCTGGGACCTCAGCTATTTACAATCTATATTAATGATTTAGGTGAAGGGACCGAGTGTAATGTATCCAAGTTTGCTGATGATACAAAGTTAGGTGGGAAAGTAAACTGTGAGGAGAACACAAAGAGTCTGCAAATGGATATAGACAGGTTAAGTGAGTGGGCAAGAAGGTGGCAGATGGAGTATAATGTGGGGAAATACGAAGTTATTCACTTTGGTAGGAAGAATAGAAAAACAGAATATTTTTTAAATGGTGAGAAACTATTAGATGTTGGTGTTCAGTGGGATTTGGGTGTCCTCGTACTCAAAATACATAAAGTTAACATGCAGGTACAGCAAGCAATAAGGAAGGCAAATTGTATGTTGGCCTTTATTGCAAGGGGGTTGGAGTATAACAGTAAGGAAGTGTTGCTGCAATTGTACAGGGCTTTGGTGAGACCACACCTGGAGTATTGTGTACAGTTTTGGTCTCCTTACCTAAGGAAGGATATTCTTGCCTTAGAGGTGGTGCAACAAAGTTTTACTAGATTGATTCCTGGGATGAGAGGGTTGTCCTATGAAGAGAGATTGAGTAGAATGGGCCTGTGCTCTCTGGAGTTTAGAAGAATGAGAGATGATCTCATTGAGATATATAAGAATCTGAGAGGGCTTGACAGGGTAGATGCTGAGAGGTTGTTTCCCCTGGCTGGAGAGTCTAGAACTAGGAGGCATTGTCTCAGGATAAGGGGTCGGCCATTTAGGACTGAGATGAGGAGAAATTTCTTCACGCAGAGAGTTGTGAATCTTTGGAATTCTCTACCCCAGAGGGCTGTGGATGCTCAGTCATTGAGTATATTTAAGGCTGAGATTGATAGATTTTTGGACTCTAAGGGAATCAAGGGATATGGGGATCGGGTGGGAAAGTGGAGTTGAGGTCGAAGATCAGACATGATCTTATTGAATGACGGAGCAGGCCCGAGGGGCCTTATGGCCTACTCCTGCTCCTATTTCTTATCTTTTTATGTTCTAAGGACTTGGATGTCTCCAAGGACATCATCAAGGACCCTTGACCTTTGGGGAATCCAGCAGTATATTGGACAGCCATGTCGTCTGTTATGGCTGTTCAGTGGGAAAGGTAATGAATGTCATTAAAACAATGCCTAAGTCATCTATTTTATGCATCTGTGCAAATTTGCATATATTGTAAATGTTCCCTGTAGTAGGTAGTGATAACTGAGAGCACTGCTCCTGTGGTAGAGGTTCTCTACAAGTCTGTTCACAGCTCTGTAACTTCATCCTTGCTGAACATGAGCTGGCGGAGGCACTTCTCCTCGCACATTGTCAGATAGTTGTCCCTGCCCCAGTAAATACAGTTGCTTAGTACTGGTGGGAGCAGTCAGATCTTCAAAACATCCCTTTCTCCTCCTCTTTCATCAAGTTCAAGGTAAGGGGAGCACTGAATGAAATACACATAACTTTCAATTCAATTGCAGCAACCATTAATGAAGCAGTCTAGTTTAAGAAAACATTTCCTGGAATGCCAGAAAAAAGAATGCTTTAATGCCCATTATAAATAGGTTAGCTGAGCATAGTGCAGTTGTGCTTCGTAAACCATTAGATTTTCAATGGGCAGTAATTATTCACCCATTTCAATAATATTATCACCATCGAATCTACCATATATCAGCATAAAATCCAATTACGTAAATGTCACAAGACATCAGAATTGTGTTTTGCTTTATTGACTGTAAAGTGCAAGTTTGTGGGGATTTTATTTTATTTAAAATATGTGTTTTCTGACTGATTGCAAAGTATGGGTTGTTAATCCTTGCACTCTGCAGGGACGAAGAGTAAAATGACACAAAGTTCAGATCATAAGGGATGTGGTCCATTTATGGCAATTGCCATCAAGCCGTTTACCAAGACAATGGTGTAAAGGAAGCTATAACTGTCACAGGAATCAAGAGCTGAAATGTGTCCTTTGTCTGGCTACAAATTATGAGCAGTAACCCATATTTTCCCCATACCTGGTGACAGTAAATATTGGGGCCATTTATGTGGTCCTATCAAAGTGCCACTAGGATTAAAATGCATCACAAACATGGTATGCAAATAGAATGAGATCTTTTGAAATCCAGAAACTTCTGTTGTGAAGGATAATATGGCAGCCATTCTGCACCAGCCCACTCATAAACAGCATGGAGATGAATGACCAGTTCATCTTTTTACTATGGTGGTAATGATTGATGAAAGAATGTTGGCCAGGACATCAAAGGAACTCTCTGCTCTTCTTCAAGTATTGGCATGGGATCTTCAACTTTGACCCGAACGGCCAGAGCAGGTAGACAGCACCTCAGTTCATCGTCACTCTGACAATGCAGCACTCCCTCAATACTACACTGGACTTCTGGCCTGGGTAACATGCTCTCAAAGAAGAGACAGATGACTCTGCCACACTTTAAAAAGATATAGAAAAAGAGAAAAAGGAAGCCAAACATTTCCTGCTGCTCTTTTCTAGCCAAGAATTCACAAGCAACTGCCAATCTACGAACTTCCCTCGCCAACAGCAATTACCCTTTAATTGATTTTAGGATATACTTATTCATAGCAACTGGACTTTGTGGTCTTAAAGCAACAGACAAGGTTATAGATGGCTCCATGTTAGGAACAAAATACAACATTGTGCATTACATGTTATAACGCTGCTGTCATTATAAAACAGCTGAACATGCAACTTATCATGAGAATTACACGAGGGCCACTAATAAATAATAATACTTTGTGTGTTACATGATATCATGCTCCTGTCATTAGAAAACGATATATCCTCTGACTCACCACAAGCAACAGTACAGGAGCACCACTGGTATGATACAGTTGCTTTAGTCTTCCCTTCTAAATAACTTCACAGTCGTGGTGATTATCGGAAACAACAATACTAATATCTAGATAGCTATAGCTGATTGCAGATTATTACCGTGTCTCTAAATCTCATGTGTAATCATCTTGGCACATAGAAGTCAGTTATGAAATAATTTGTAGCATCTGTAGATATTTCCACCATACTGCAAATGCCTAAGAGCAGATCAAACACTTAAAAAAGTGACATAAAGCCCCAATGTACTATCTGTTTCAGGATATTACATCGCTATGGACAGCTAAAATGCAGGCTTTTCCAGTAATCAGATCAAGGTCTTCCTTGTCTCAATGGTCCTGCCGCGACATGTAGCTAGAATCTAACCAGAATGAAATACGTTCCTCCAGGCCTCTGTCCAGATGATGAAAATAAATGTATGTAATACTGAAACAAAATGCACTTTATTCTGTGAGATACAGATATATCTTACTTCCTTTATTGTACAAATTTATTTTTTTCATCAGGATAAAGGCCCTGGAGAACCATGACTCAGGTTTTGGGATGGAACAAAGGGGTCTTTTCTACCAATGTTAGTTAGAACTAGCAGAAAACCGGGAGATAAGCTGAACCACCAATGTGTTTCCTTTTTTGCTCTAGGAACATGGGAATATAGGAACATAGGAACAGGAGTAGGCCATTCAGCCCCTCGCGCCTGTTCCGCCACTCAATGAGATCATGGCTGATCTGTGACCTAACTCCACACACCCGCCTTAGCCCATATCCCTTAATACCTTTGGTTAACAAAAATCTATCAATCTCAGATTTAAAATTAACAATTGAGCTAGTATCGACTGCTGTTTACAGAAGAGAGTTCCAAACTTTTATCACCCTTTGTGTGTAGAAGTCCTTCCTAACTTCACTCCCAAAAGTCCTGCCTCTAATTTTTAGGCTATGGGCCCTAGCCCGAGACCAGCAGAAATAGTTTCTCTCTATCTACCCTATCAGTTCCCCTTAATATCTTGAAAACTTCGATCAAATCACCTCTTAATCTTCTAAATTCCAAGGAATACAACCCTAATTTGTGTAATCTCTACACCCAGAAAAAGGAGGGAAATTTGTAAGACAATGTTTTAAAAAAAAATCTGCTGTTGTTTGTTAAGGGCTTGGTAATGGGCTTTCAGAGAAAGATGTGGTGCGTTTCTGCTGAGGAAAATTAACCAGCTAGGAATCAGTTCACTCATGTAGCTGAGTGAATTCCGCAACGGAGCGACTAAACTCTGGCAGATGATCTGTTCAACATGGATTTTGCAGGAATTATTTCATTAAATAGTTCAAAGAAAGAAGGAACTTGCATTTATATAATGCCTTTCACGGCCTTACGACGTCCCAAAGCACTTTACAGCCAATGAGCTACTTTGAAGTGTAATGTAGTTCACTGTTGGAGTTGGTGGTAAAGGGTATCCGGAAGCAGCGGTCCACTGGACACTAAACACACCTCCACCAACTAACACTGAGGCTTTTAAACAGTTTGCTGCACTTTCAATGGATAAGCAGTAACTGTTCAAAAGCACCGATTATACAAGGGGACAATGCTCACAATTTTTAAAAACGTGAATTGTAATTTACTCTTTCTGACTTCAAAATTCAAAGGTTGGTTACACACATAACAGCAACACTTTGCATCCAGTGCCTGATCTGTATAAAACCAGAACTTACCATGTCAGTGAACCAGCCTGTGCTAAATCCATGCTCTGCCTCACTTCCTACACGTTCCTGCTCTCCGCAGCTGGATTGACATCTTTGGCCGTCTCTTGACTAATTCATTGGCTGTTAAGCCACTGGAGAGGCAGGACATGAGCATTATTGCAAGCAACTCCTGATTGGCTAGGATTCTGCCAATAAGGCTGATGAAATCCTATGGAACAGACTCACCCCGTAGAAAACTGAAATAAGCAGTATTTCTATTTATTGATGTTAAAATAAAGGAAAAAGGGAGATTAACATCCTGCTTTCTAAAAATGGAAACCATAATATTCCCATAATCAAGTTTGGCAAAATAAATGTAGGATAATAAACCAGATGCTGTTTAATGATCATTTGGGATCAAATGAATCAAAAATGCTGAGTAGGGTCTAGAATACTACTAAATATTGTATCACTCTGGCATATATTGGAGCTGTGAGGGAAGGATGAACTACACTCCTAGATGCATTCTAAGGGCAAATTTATTTTTCTTTGTTTTGCCTTTTATGTAACACACTTTCTTCCCCTTTATCGGTTTCCTCATGTCACGTAACACTCTCCAGTGAGGATTTATGCATACAGCTTTTTTTCAGCCCGTGGCATTTGAATCAGCTGTTAGAAGATATGTACAAGTGTTGAGGGTTAACATAACCTCTGAACTCCATTCTGTCTTTCGGTGGATCTTCTTTATCTCCTGTCAGCTATTCCCCCAGTGCCCAGTGGAGATCAAAAATTCATTCAATGGGTAATTGTGGAGAGGAACTCATAGCTCTCAGCCAACATCTCTGCGCTGTCTACACTGTTCTTTTCTTAAATCCATCAGGAAGACCAGCTACCAAATTGGATTTCAAATGAGCAGTGTTAGAAAGAGGTCACTTTAGTGACTGGCTATTGTCATAAGGGAATCACTGAGCTCTGGACTACAATCAAACAAACGTAGTACTATATTTAAAAACAGCAACAAATCTGGCCCAGGCAACTGCAGGCCCTTTGGCCTAACATCAGTAACAGACAAAATAATGGAAATTATTGGGAGAAGTACCCTGGAGGACTACTCTATAGTAATTACTAAGAAAGGGCCAGCATAAATTGCAAATGGGAAGATTTTACGTGACAAACCTCCTTAACTACTTTGAGAGAATTGCAGGTAAAATAGACGACAGAAATCCCTATATCATTGATTTGACACTTCAAAAAGATTTTTGGAGAAGTTCCACATGAAAGGTTTTTAATTAAACTATACACCACAGGAATTCAGGATAGAACATGGATTGGATAAGAAGTTAGTTAAAAATAAGAAAGGCTGCCCGAGAGAGAAGCAGTTCATAAAGATTAAAATATCAAAAACATAATGGCCCGGACTTTTCTCTGAGCAGCGAACGAATGGCGCCTGCCGCTTGTTAGACTTGTACTTACCCATAAATGTTTCATGGTTTCTTTCACGGCAAATTCTACTCATGGGGCACTGAATCCATAACGGGCATCTGGGACCTGTGTGAACGGGGCACGCAACTGAGTATCCCCTTGAACAATCAGACTGAAGCATGTTAATGAGCAGCGCAGAGTCAGAACCAGGAAGTGTAGTGAATAGTGAATTCAATGTCAGATCAGGTACAGAAAGCGAAATAAAGAGAGGGTAAGAAATATTGAATTAAGAGACAGAAATAAAAGAGACAGAAAGAAAAAGTAAAAAAAAAAATAAATTGTAAAAAAAAAATCCAACAGCAATTAAAATCTGAAGGAATGAGACTCCACATTTTTAAAAGTTAATTTTCATACCAGAGAGGTTGTTTGACAGTCATTAACACTTACCACGCCGTTAAAAGAGTGCTGAGACTTAAATTTTTTGACGTACCTCTTTTTGGCGAGATTAGTTTGTGTCCATCAGGTCAGTGCAGGATCTTCACACCGTTCCATTCATTTTAACAGTATGCCAGCCGGCGAGATGTCGTTCTCACGGAATTTACGGAGGAGGGTCGCGTTTGGTACAGCAACTTCCGGATTTCCGCGTTTGACTGCGCATGTGCGGTTGCCGGAAGCTTCTGTAGCAGCTGCACAGAAATAACGGTGAGCTCTGTTAGCCTCTCTGTTATTTTCAGAGCAAAATCCGGCCCATTATAGAAAGTAAATAAATCTAAACATTCACCAATGTAGACAAGGATGTTTGTATTTAACAGGCTTTTTATTCAATGATATACGGTAGAAAACAGCTGAGTTTATCTCATTATTGCCACAGGAATCCAGGATAGAACATGGATTGCAGGATACAACAATTTCTAGATTTAACACAAATGATGCAAAAACCAAGAGCAATTTATTGAGCTCTGGAATGATTAATTAATGAGTTGTTGACACAAATGCATTAAATTGCCCTGAGTTTGAAGCTGCAGAGTGATACTTCACACCAGGAAATCCATGCTCATAAGAGCTGTCTTGCAAGAAGTATTGTTAATATTGTCTGAGGATTTTGTTTTTGTTAATTAGGAACCACAGCATTTGGAAGCAGACCAGCCAGGTATGTAGCAACTGCAGGGAACCGTCCAGTCAAAGGATCCAAAAGAAATAGTAATGTGGCTGGACTGAGTCACGGTGCCACTGTGACACTCACTGTTTGGCTTAGATTCATGCTCGCAGCAAACTGTTAAATCAGGAAATGAAAAGAGAGACCAATGACATCAATTCTAATTTCTCTGTTTCTGTCAGGAGTTTCTGCACTCCAGCAGCCTGGTTGTAAACACTGTTTAATCTGTCCTCTGGAAGCCCAACCCTGATCTCATGACAAATAACAATGTGATCGAAGATGCAACCAAACATTAAAGATTCAGCAGACTTTTGGAGTATATTTCCGTATCGGGTGAAACACCAAAAAGTTTTGCCTGCTTCATATTAATTTCTAATATAGGGTCAAATGGATTTTCATCAGCAAAGGTTAGGCATCCTTCCAGTGCATTGATAGCAGACCCTTTTATTTTAAGATACCTTTCCTGATTGGGTATATGCAGATGTCGAATTGGAGTTGCCTGTCAGAATTTAAGGATGTGATCATTTGGAGTAATTTTCACCCTCGCCTCTTGGGCGATAAACTGGCTGAGTGGATCACCAACCCACTATAGAACCCGCTTGATTGGGGAGGGGCAATAAATGCTGGCTTTGCCAGCGACGCCCACATCCCATGAATGAATTTTTAAAAAATTTCATTTCCATTATTTTCTGTTCAAAGTTCCCTTTCAATTCTATGTGGAAAATATAAGAAACATCTAATACCTTTAAAAAGAAAACTTCCATTTTCTGCCCCAGCAGAATTATTTTCAATCGAGCCATTCGAGTGATATCATCAATGGGGAGGAACCACCTGCATTTACTTTACCAAGGTTACAACTTCTGATAGGCCTAGGAGCTGGTCCAGAACTGACTGATCCTTGGAGAACAGCCTATTTGCTGGGTATAGTGCGTATTCTGCTGGTAAAAATCTGAAACAATAACTGTTCTCAATCTACTGTTCACTAATGAAAACAAGTCCTGTTCTGTAAGTCCATCTTCATCACTTCAAACCTTCAGTCCTGGAGTCATTCTTGTTGTTTCTCTCAGAGCCCAAAGTAATGATGTCCTGTGTAGACTATGCAGAATATTCCAAAAGTGAATTTGTAAAAAGGAAAAGTTGCAAATGCTGGAAATCTGAAATAAAAAAACAAAGTTCTGGAAATACACAGCAAGTCGTCCCCATCTGTAAAGGGAAAAGATAGGTTATGGGGTTATCGGGCGTATACCCCCTTTATCATTCAAAATTTGACCCAGCAATGAACTACACTGTATTAGGATCTTGTTTCACTTAAACACCTTTGTGATGTAACATGATTAGACTCATTGATAACAATGGGTTTCCCAAATATTTTTCTTTTTCTCCCTTTGCTAATTGTCGTCGCTTCATCATATACATATTTCAGATTTCTTGTTTCAATGTGCATAACACGATTTTGACCTACATTAAAATTCATCTGTCATTTATAGTGGGACGGGTTACACCTGAGCAGGACCGGGATCGATGTCCTCGTGGGGGTGTTTACTAGTGCTGTTGGGGAAGGTTTAAACTAGAATGGCAGGGGGATGGGAACCTAAGCAGGGAGACAGAGGAGGGGGAAACAAGGATAGAAACAAAAGAAAGAAAGGGAAGAAGCAATAGTGGAAAGCAGAGAAAACAAGGTCGAGAAACAAATAGGGCCATAGTGCAAAATAAAACTAAGATGACTAGCAATCTTAAAATGACAAGTCTAAAGGCATTGTGTCTTAATGTGCGGAGCATTCACAATAAGGTAGATAAATTAACAGCGCAGATAGATATAAACAGTTATACTATAGTTGCGATTACGGAGACATGGCTGTAGGGTGTCCAAGGATGGGAACTGAACATCCAGGGGTTTTCAATATTTAGGAAGGACAGGCAAAAAGGGAGAAGAGGTGGGGTAGCATTGTTAGTAAAGGAGGAAATCAATGCAATAGTGAGGAAGGATATTGGCTCGGAAAATCACGATGTGGAATCTGTATGGGTGGAGCTAAGAAACACAAAGGGGCAGAAAACGTTGGTGGGGGTTGTCTATAGGCCCCCAAACAGTAATGGAGATGTAGGGGAGGGCATTAAACAGGAAATTAGAGACACATGCAAGAAGGGTATAACTATAATCATGGGTGACTTTAATCTACATATGGATTGGTCAAATGAAATCAGCAATAACACTGTGGGGAGGAATTCCTGGAGTGTGTACGTGATGGATTTCTAGACCAATACATTGAGGAACCAACTAGAGAACAGGCGATCCTAGACTGGGTATTGTGCAATGAGAAAGGATTAATTAACAATCTTGTTGTGCGGGGTCACTTAGGGAAGAGTGACCATAACATGATAGAATTCCTCATTAAGATGGAGAGTGAAGTAGTTGAATCCGAAACTAGGGTCCTGAATCTAAATAAAGGAAATTACGAAAGTATGAGGTGCGAGTTGGCTATGATAGATTGGGGAACTTCACTAAAAGGGATGACGGTGGATAGGCAATGGCTGATATTTAAAGAACGTGTGCAGGAATTACAACAATTATTCATTCCTTCTGGCGCAAAAATAAAACAGGAAAGGTAGCTCAACCGTGGCTTACAAAAGAAATTAGTGATAGTATTAGATCCAAAGAGGAGACATATAAAATTTCCAGAAAAAGCGACAAGCCTGAAGATTGGGAGCAGTTCAGAATTCAGTAAAGGAGGACAAAAAGATTGATTAAGAGGGGAAAAATAGAGAATGAGAGTAAACTAGCAGGGAACATAAAAACTGACTGTAAAAGCTTCTATAAATATGTCAAGAGAAAAAGATTAGTGAAGACAAATGTAGATCCCTTACAGTCAGAAATGGGGGAAATTATAATGTGGAACAAAGAAATGGCGGAACAATTAAACACATATTTTGGTTCTGTCTTCACAAAGGAGGACACAAATAACCTGCTAGAAATGTTAGGGAACCAAGGGTCCAGTGAGAGGGAAGAACTGAAGGAAACTAGTATTCGTAAAAAAATAGTGCTAGGGAAATTAATGGGGCTAAAGGCTGACAAATCCCCAGGGCCTGATAATCTACATCCCAGAGTACTAAAGGAAGTGGCCCTGGAAATAGTGGATGCATTGGTGATCATCTTCCAAAATTCTATAGTCTCTGGAACAGTTCCTACAGATTGGAGGGTGGCAAATGTAACCCCACTATTTAAAATAGGAGGGAGAAAAAAAAAACAGGGAATTACAGACCAGTTAGCCTAACATCAGTAGTAGGGAAAATGCTAGAGTCTATTTTAAAAGATGTGATAGCAGAACACTTGGAGGGCATTAACGGGATTAGACAAAGTCAGCATGGGTTTATGAAAAGGAAATCATGCTTAACAAATCTACTGGAGTTTTTTGAGGATGTAACTAGTAGAATAGATAGGGGAGAACCAGTGAATGTGGTGTATTTGGATTTTCAGAAGGCTTTTGATAAGGTCCCACACAAGAGGTTATTGTGCAAAATTAAAGCACATGGGATTGGGGGGAATATACTGACATGGATTGAGAATTGGTTGACAGACAGGAAACAGAGAGTAGGAATAAACGGGTCTTTTTCCGGATGGCAGGCAGTGGCTAGTGGGGTACCGCAGGGATCAGTGCTTGGGCCCCAGCTATTCACAATATATATCAATGATTTGGATGAGGGAACTAAATGTAACATTTCCAAGTTTGCAGATGACACAAAGCTGGGGTGGAATGTGAGCTGTGAGGAGGATGTAAATAGGCTCCAAAGTGATTTAGACAAGTTGGGTGAGTGGGCAAGAACATGGCAGATGCAGTATAACATGGATAAATGTGAGGTTATCCACTTTGGTTGTAAAAACAGAAAAACAGATTATTATCTGAATGGTGATAGATTGGGAAAAGGGGAGGTGCAATGAGACCTGGGGGTCCTTGTACACCAGTCACTGAAAGCGAGCATTCAGGTGCAGCAAGCAGTTAGGAAGGTGAATGGTATGTTGGCCTTCATTGCAAGAGGATTTGAGTACAGGAGCAGGGATGTCTTACTGCAGTTATACAGGGCCTTGGTGAGACCACATCTGGAGTATTGTGTGCAGTTTTGTTCTCCTTATCTGAAGAAGGATGACCTTGCCATGGAGGGAGCACAACAAAGGTTTACCAGATTGATTCCTGGGATGGCAGGACTGATGTATGAGGAGAGATTGGGTCGACTAGGCCTATATTCACTAGCCATGATGTGGAGATGCCGGTGATGGACTGGGGTTAACAATTGTAAACAATTTTACAACACCGCCTGAGGAAGGGGAAAGCCCCCGAAAGCTTGTGGGATTAAAAATAAAATCGTTGGACTATAACTTGGTGTTGTAAAATTGTTTACAATTATATTCACTAGAGTTTAGAAGAATGAGAGGTGAAACATATAAAATCCTAACAGGTCTAGACAGACTGGATGCAGGGAGGATGTTTGCGATGGCTGGGGAGTCCAGAACCAGGGGTCACAGTCTCAGGATACGTGGTATGCCATTTAGAACCGAGATGAGGAGAAATTTCTTCATTCAGAGGGTGGTGAACCTGTGGAATTCTCTACCACAGAAGGCAGTGGAGGCCAAGTCATTAGATATATTCAAGAAGGAGATAGATATATTTCTTAATGCTAAAGGGATCAAGGGATATGGGGAAAAAGCGGGAACAGGGTATTGAGTTAGACGATCAGCCATGATCATTTTGAATGGCGGAGCAGGCCCGAAGGGCCGAATGGCCTCCTCTTGCTCCTATTTCCTATGTTTCTATGTTTCTATAGTTAGCCCATCTATTGATCTGATCCCGATCCCTTTGAATATAATCGGATGCTTTTTAACCTCGTCACCTGGCACCAGAGCTTGATGCCATCAGCAAAGTTTAAACGTTACGCAAGAAGTATCCTCCTTTATATAATTTATCAATATTAAACAGCTTGAGACCATGGGCAGGTCTTTGTGGAGCTGAGGTTTTCCATTTATTCTCATCTTCTATTTATTCTCTTGCTCAGTCACTTTTCCAATCCAATTAGCTAGCTTGCTATTAATTCCATGATTGATTATTCTTCATTGATTATTGAGGTTCATATTTGGAACATTGTCAAAAACTTTCCAAAAGTCCAAGATTATATCCATTGCTCTTGTCAAGCAATTCCAGTAGGTTCACAGGGCATAATCTGTTGCTTCGAAATCATGGAGAATATTCCTAATTGACTCTGGGGTCTGTAAATGAACCCTGTTAGCATGCTCTCGGACATTTTATCCGTAACTCATTTTAATCTAACTAGCCTATAATCCCTAGCTTCATGCTTCACTTTTGTATTGTTATTTGTGAGTCCTTAAGCACAGCTCCTGCAGTTATGGCGCTCCTAAAAATTCGAACTTGTCTATTTCCTCACTCATATTCTTGAGGATTCTACGATGTATCTTCCCTGGCCAAGGTGGATATTTAGTTCTTTGTGTTTCTTCAGAGCACCTGGTTTGCTGGCCTATGCCCATATAATAATTTCTTGACATAAAATGACTGGATATAGAAGTTTTCTACACTGGTCTTCATGAGTGAAGTCTGATGTTAAAAAAAAATTCTTCTTCATTTCTGCCATTTCCAAATGTCTATTACATTTCCTACTGAAGTTTGAACTAAAAAATACTGTGTGCATCTCGATTAACGACGGCATTAATGCAGTCCCCACTGCTTGTAGCGGCTGAGTTGGCGTTAATGCGATTTGCCCGCTATAAGCGCTGGACGGTTTCATCGCAATAGGTTGATGCTGAAGGGATCAAGGGATATGGGGAGAAAGCGGGAACAGGGTACTGAGTTAGACGATCAGCCATGATCATTTTGAATGGCGGAGCAGGCCCGAAGGGCCGAATGGCCTACTCTTGCTCCTATTTTCTATGTTTCCGTGTTGTACTGGACACCAATCTCCACAGTGATAAGTCTCCTCATTTCATTTCAATAACGAATGGCTTTGTCAAAGTAATGGCCTCTACTATTCGCACTGCATTTCCAGTTCCCGCCATCCCCACTACAGCACCTTCTGTACAGATGAGCCCCCTGTTAACATATTCTCGACAGCAACTGCCATAGAATTCTTTTCAAGGCAGGAAATCAAACAATATTCTGGTGCTGAGGATTAAATTGCAGCCTGTGAGTTCATGACCCGTTTCAATTATGGTGATTCTCTCTCCCCTTTCACACACTATTTTGATGCCTTAGATGAAGGGAAACCCTGTTGAAATTCGTTTCATCCTCAGCTAGAATCCGATTACCAAGACAAAGGACCGATTTCACAAATACAGTTGTTAGAGGGTGTGCATTCCATTCGCCCTCTCCATAAATCGGTAAGTACGAAGGATTAACGAGGTGCAAATTTATTGAAGAACCTATTGAACTGGTTGAAATAGCCATCTAAGCACCGCCTTTGTGTCATTGGCTCCCATGTTAATGGCGAATGGTTGCCGTTATTTGCCCCGATATATGCGGCTGCCCGTGATAAGCATGGACGGTGTAAGTGGTGGGGAACCGTACTCGTTAACCTGGAAGGGAGGGAGCGGGTCAAAGCTTAAACTGGAACCATAGCACTCACGATGGAGCAGCCAATTTGGGGTTGAGGTCAAGAATGAGCAGAAAAGTCTAGCGCAGAGTGGTTACACTTGTGCAATCACCTCTGCACACACATGCATTGCACATATTGGGCTTCAGGTTGGTGAGGCCATGGAATAGGTGGATGTTGGTGGATCTGGTGCTCCCTGCTGGTGGGGGACGGTATACCCAGAGCTGTCAGGGTTGATTGGGGGTTGGGGGGGAAAGGATGTTATCCGATTGATTTTTCTTTGGTGCAATCGGCTTGAGGAGAAATGTTTTTTGGTGAGAAGGAAGGTTTGATTGGCGAGGTACCAATAGGGTAAAAGGACCAATAAGAAAGTAGAAAACACCGAGCTGGCACAAAGAAAACATCCAATCAGAAAGCAGAAAAGAAGACTCACTGAACTCACGAGTTAAGAAAAAATTGTCACTAACAGGCAATTTGGTCATGACGTTCACAAATATCACCAGACACAAGACTTTTTATTATAAAGATAAATAAATATCTTACCAGCATTAATAATGACTGAAACATGGTTTTCAAATTCTGACATAGAATCATAGGGCGCCAGATTGGGCCGTCTAGCGCCCGTTGTTTCAGCACTATGCGGCCTCTCGAGGTGCCAAGATGGTGTCTTGGCTGCCCACGCACGTTTCCAGCGTGACGTGCGCTGGACGCCATCGCGGTATAGGAGTTAGCGCAGGCGCAAAATACCGAACGCCGGCTGCATGTAAAGTAAGGAGAAAATGGATACAATCAGTGGGCAACGTTGATTTAAAGTGCTAGACACCATTTTGGCACGTAACGCTCAACTCAATGCAGATTCTTAACCCCGACCATCTGCACGTGTCTTAGAGTGCCTGGAGGACCCCCACCAGCGCTATTTAAAGGGACCATGCAGGATTTACAGGTCAGTGGCTGGATTACTGCTTCTGGCTGTCGAGACATTTGTAACTGTTTTTGGAGGTCTCCTAGACAAGTTGAGTGAGTGGGCAAATACATGGCAGATGCAGTATAATGTGGATAAATGTGAAGTTATCCACTTCAGAAGGAAAAACAGAAAGGCAGAGTATTATTTAAATGGAGATAGATTGGGAAATGTTGATGGTACAAAGGGACCTGGGTGTCCTTGTACACCAGTCCCTGAAAGCAAACATGAAGGTGCAGCAAGCAGTTAGGAAGGGAAATGGTATGTTGGCCTTCATTGCAAGAGGATTTGATTATAGGAGCAAGGATGTCTTACTGCAGTTATACAGGGCCTTGGTGAGACCACACCTGGAGTATTGTGTGCAGTTTTGGTCTCTTTACCTAAGAAAGGATATACTTGCCATGGAGGGAATGCAGCGAAGGTTCACCAGACTGATTCCTGGGATGGCAGGACCATCGTATGAGGAGAGATTAGGTTGACTAGGCCTGTATTCACTCGAGTTTAGAAGAATGAGAGGGGATCTCATTGAAACGTATAAAATTCTGACAGGGCTAGACAGACTGGATGCAGGGAGGATGTTTCCCCTGGCTGGGGGGTCCAGAACGAGGGGTCACAGTCTCAGGATACGGGGTAGGACATTTAGGACTGAGATGAGGAGAAATTTCTTCACTCAGAGGGTGGTGAACCTGTGGAATTCTCTACCACAGAAGGCTGTGGAGGCCAAGTCACTGAATATATTTAAGAAGGGGCTAGATAGATTTCTAGACACAAAAGGCATCAAGGGGTATGGGGAGAGAGTGGGAATATGGTATTGAGATAGAGGATCAGCCATGATCATATTGAATGGCGGAGCAGGCTCGAAGGGCCGAATGGCCTACTCCTGCTCCTATTTTCTATGTTTCTATGTTTCTATCTATACTTGAATACTAGGACGCGGGGACATAGCCTAACATTTACAGCCAGGATGTGTAGGAGTGAAGTTAGGAAATGCTTCTACACGCAAAGGGTGGGAGATGTTTGGAACGCTCTTCTGCAAATGGCAATTGACGCTAGCTCAATTGTGAATTCTAAATCTGAGACTGATAGATTTCTGTGAACCAAAGTTATTAAGGGATATGGGGCTAAGATGGGTATATGGAGTTAGGTCACAGGTCCACCATGATCACATTGGATGACGGAACAGGCTCAAGGGGCTCAATCCCTCTGTCACTTGCTGCCTCTTGATATGCTCCAATTTCTTCTGCAAGCAAGCAGGACGTGTGTCTGGGTGATGTGCCTGTCATGGTTGAATAGCTGCCAGTGTGTGTGGCCTGTGAGTTGTGGGTGGGCAGCTTGCAACAGTTGTAATGTGTGAGGGTGAGAGGAAGCATCTGATTGGAAGAGTTGAGTACTGATGGAAAGAGTTTGTTGGTATGTGGGTGATGGGGGGGTGTAGTGTGTGGTGCAGTGGATGCGGCTAGTGGTGTAGTTGCTAGGAGACACCACTTGACAGTTCACCTCACTCACCTTGACCACTCGTGTCAAAGCATTGAACTTCTTCCTGCACTGCATCCATGTTCATGATACTATATGCCTGGCCTTGACTTCGTCCCTCGCTGCCTCCCACTGCCTTTTGGGCATATATCTGGAGGGCCCTCTGCAGATATAAGATGTCCCTCCTTCTGTCCACCTCTTACACCAAGGTCTCTAGTGCATCAGCAGAGAGCCTTGGTGCAAGAACTCTCGCAGGACTGGTACCAGCTCAGATCGCCAGATTGGTGAGGTCTGGCATGCAGATTGGAGGATGTGGGATTTAGTAGTGTGCAACCTTTATTCAATGTTTTAACATAACTCATCAGTGTATAAACGTAGGGACGGGACCTGCATCTGTGTTTTACGTATATGATGTCAGACTCCGTGCAGACAGCAGACTGTTGGAAAGTGTGAATTACATTGAATTGACATGCAAGGCCTGGATTTGAATGCAGCTTGCTGGTGAGCACTGAGGCCGGACGAAGTTCTCGTCCTGCCTGCGCAGGGGCCATTGGGCCGCGGGTTAATAGCGGATCACGCTACCTACGCCCAATAATAGGCCCTATCGAATTCTTCCCCCATAGAATCATACAGCATAGAAGACCATTCGGCCCATTGTGTCTGTGCCGGCTCTTTGAAAGAACTAACCAATTAGTCCCACTCCCCACTGCTCTTTTTCCATAGTCCTGCAAATGTTTCCTTTTCAAGTATTTATCCAATTCCCTTTTGAAAATTACCTTGCATCTGCTTCCACCACCCGTTCAGGTAGTGCATTCCAGATCATAACAACTCGCTGCATGAAAATACTTCTAATTACCTACTGGATTTTTTGCCAGTTATCTCAAATCTGTGTCCTCTGTTTACTGACCCTCCTGTCAGTGGAGACAGTTTCTCCCCATCGCTTCTATTAAAACCTCTCATGATTTTGAACACATCAATCAAAATCCCCCCTTAACCTTCTTCGCTCTAAGGAGAACAATTCCAGCTTCCCTAGTCTCTCCCCATGACTATTCAATTTGCAGAGATATCATTTTTGAGAGTGATTAAAATATAATTATAATGTTCATCTTTGAATATTCCTCCTACCTGTTAAATCTTGTTAAACCAATTACTGATTTAAAGAAAAAAATTAGCAATAGTTAATGGTCGAAAATCGGGGGCAGCATGCTCGCACTTTCCTGATACACATCACCAGTGGGTGAGGCTAACCACAGGCAGTACGTACTTGGCAACATGAACCTGATATAAAATACAAATTTAAGATCGTCACAGATTTGTTTGCTTGTGCACGCGACATTGATTCTGGCCAATTTCTTCAAAACAGCAGTAAATGAGTGCCACCTGCTGGATTTCATTAAAAGTACAAGAAAGAGAAGCTCAATGTTCACAAGGACAAGAAAGAGAATCACAATGTTCACAAGTACAGGAAAGAGGATCACAATGTTCACAAGTACAAGCAAGAGAATCTCAATGTTCACAACTACAAGAAAGAGGATCACAATGTTCACAAGTACAAGAAAGGGAATCTCAATGTTTCACAAGGACAAGGAAGAGAATCTCAATGTTCACAAGGACAAGAAAGAGAATCTCAATGTTCACAAGTACAAGAAAGAGAATCACAATGTTCACAAGTACAAGAAAGAGGATCACAATGTTCACAAGTACAAGAAAGAGAATCTCAATGTTCACAAGTACAAGAAAGAGGATCACAATGTTCACAAGTATAAGAAAGAGAATCTCAATGTTCACAAGTATAAGAAAGAGAATCTCAATGTTCACAAGTACAAGAAAGAGGATCACAACGTTCACAAGTACAAGAAAGAGAATCACAATGTTCACAAGTACAGGAAAGAGGATCACAACGTTCACAAGTACAAGAAAGAGAATCACAATGTTCACAAGTACAGGAAAGAGGATCACAATTTTCACAAGTACAAGCATGAGTATCTCAATGTTCACAACTACAAGAAAGAGGATCACAGTGTTCACAAGTACAAGAAAGGGAATCTCAATGTTCACAAGTATAAGAAAGGGAATCACAATGTTCACAAGTACAAGAAAGAGGATCTCAATGTTCACAAGTGTAAGAAAGAGAATCTCAATGTTCACAAGTATAAGAAAGAGAATCTCAGTGTTCACAAGTACAAGAAAGAGGATCACAATGTTCACAAGTACAAGAAAGAGAAACTCAATGTTTCACAAGGACAAGGAAGAGAATCTCAATGTTCACAAGGACAAGAAAGAGAATCACAATGTTCACAAGTACAAGAAAGAGAATCTCAATGTTCACAAGTACAAGAAAGGGAATCACAATGTTCACAAGTACAAGAAAGAGAATCTCAATGTTCACAAGTACAAGAAAGAGAATCTCAATGTTCACAAGTACAAGAAAGAGGATCACAATGTTCACAAGTATAAGAAAGAGGATCTCAATGTTTCACAAGGACAAGGAAGAGAATCTCAATGTTCACAAGGACAAGAAAGAGAATCTCAATGTTCACAAGTACAAGAAAGAGAATCACAATGTTCACAAGTACAAGAAAGAGAATCTCAATGTTCACAAGTACAAGAAAGAGGTTCACAATGTTCACAAGTACAAGAGGATCACAATGTTCACAAGTACAAGAAAGAGAATCACAATGTTCACAAGTACAAGAAAGAGAATCGCAATGTTCACAAGTACAGGAAAGAGGATCACAATGTTCACAAGTACAAGCAAGAGAATCTCAATGTTCACAACTACAAGAAAGAGGATCACAATGTTGACAAGTACAAGAAAGGGAATCTCAATGTTCACAAGTATAAGAAAGGGAATCACAATGTACACAAGTACAAGAAAGAGGATCTCAATGTTTCACAAGGACAAGGAAGAGAATCTCAATGTTCACAAGGACAAGAAAGAGAATCTCAATGTTCACAAGTACAAGAAAGAGAATCACAATGTTCACAAGTACAAGAAAGAGGATCACAATGTTCACAAGTACAAGAAAGAGAATCTCAATGTTCACAAGTACAAGAAAGAGGATCACAATGTTCACAAGTACAAGAAAGAGGATCACAGTGTTCACAAGTGTAAGAAAGAGAATCTCAATGTTCACAAGTATAAGAAAGAGAATCTCAGTGTTCACAAGTACAAGAAAGAGGATCACAATGTTCACAAGTACAAGAAAGAGAATCTCAATGTTCACAAGTACAAGAAAGGGAATCACAATGTTCACAAGTACAAGAAAGAGAATCTCAATGTTCACAAGTACAAGATAGAGGATCTCAATGTTTCACAAGGACAAGGAAGAGAATCTCAATGTTCACAAGTAGAAGAAAGAGAATCTCAATGTTCACAAGTACAAGAAAGAGAATCACAATGTTCACAAGTACAAGAAAGAGAATCTCAATGTTCACAATTGTAAGAAAGAGAATCTCAATGTTCACAAGTATAAGAAAGAGAATCTCAACATTCACAAGTACAAGAAAGGGAATCACAATGTTCACAAGTACAAGAAAGAGAATCTCAATGTTCACAAGTATAAGAAAGAGAATCTCAGTGTTCACAAGTACAAGAAAGAGGATCACAATGTTCACAAGTACAAGAAAGAGAATCTCAATGTTCACAAGTACAAGAAAGGGAATCACAATGTTCACAAGTACAAGAAAGAGAATCTCAATGTTCACAAGTACAAGATAGAGGATCTCAATGTTTCACAAGGACAAGGAAGAGAATCTCAATGTTCACAAGTAGAAGAAAGAGAATCTCAATGTTCACAAGTACAAGAAAGAGAATCACAATGTTCACAAGTACAAGAAAGAGAATCTCAATGTTCACAATTGTAAGAAAGAGAATCTCAATGTTCACAAGTATAAGAAAGAGAATCTCAACATTCACAAGTACAAGAAAGGGAATCACAATGTTCACAAGTACAAGAAAGAGAATCTCAATGTTCACAAGTACAAGAAAGAGAATCTCAATGTTCACAAGTACAAGAAAGGGAATCACAATGTTCACAAGTACAAGAAAGAGAATCTCAATGTTCACAAGTACAAGAAAGAGAATCTCAATGTTCACAAGTACAAGAAAGAGGATCACAATGTTCACAAGTATAAGAAAGAGGATCTCAATGTTTCACAAGGACAAGGAAGAGAATCTCAATGTTCACAAGGACAAGAAAGAGAATCTCAATGTTCACAAGTACAAGAAAGAGAATCACAATGTTCACAAGTACAAGAAAGAGAATCTCAATGTTCACAAGTACAAGAAAGAGGTTCACAATGTTCACAAGTACAAGAGGATCACAATCTTCACAAGTACAAGAAAGAGAATCACAATGTTCACAAGTACAAGAAAGAGAATCGCAATGTTCACAAGTACAGGAAAGAGGATCACAATGTTCACAAGTACAAGCAAGAGAATCTCATTGTTCACAACTTCAAGAAAGAGGATCACAATGTTCACAAGTACAAGAAAGGGAATCTCAATGTTCACAAGTATAAGAAAGGGAATCACAATGTACACAAGTACAAGAAAGAGGATCTCAATGTTTCACAAGGACAAGGAAGAGAATCTCAATGTTCACAAGGACAAGAAAGAGAATCTCAATGTTCACAAGTACAAGAAAGAGAATCACAATGTTCACAAGTACAAGAAAGTGGATCACAATGTTCACAAGTACAAGAAAGAGAATCTCAATGTTCACAAGTACAAGAAAGAGGATCACAATGTTCACAAGTACAAGAAAGAGGATCACAATGTTCACAAGTGTAAGAAAGAGAATCTCAATGTTCACAAGTATAAGAAAGAGAATCTCAGTGTTCACAAGTACAAGAAAGAGGATCACAATGTTCACAAGTACAAGAAAGAGAATCTCAATGTTCACAAGTACAAGAAAGGGAATCACAATGTTCACAAGTACAAGAAAGAGAATCTCAATGTTCACAAGTACAAGATAGAGGATCTCAATGTTTCACAAGGACAAGGAAGAGAATCTCAATGTTCACAAGTACAAGAAAGAGAATCTCAATGTTCACAAGTAAAAGAAAGAGAATCACAATGTTCACAAGTACAAGAAAGAGAATCTCAATGTTCACAATTGTAAGAAAGAGAATCTCAATGTTCACAAGTATAAGAAAGAGAATCTCAACATTCACAAGTACAAGAAAGGGAATCACAATGTTCACAAGTACAAGAAAGAGAATCTCAATGTTCACAAGTACAAGAAAGAGGATCTCAATGTTTCACAAGGACAAGGAAGAGAATCTCAATGTTCACAAGGACAAGAAAGAGAATCTCAATGTTCACAAGTACAAGAAAGAGAATCACAATGTTCACAAGTACAAGAAAGAGAATCTCAATGTTCACAAGTACAAGAAAGAGAATCTCAATGTTCACAAGTACAAGAAAGAGGATCACAATGTTCACAAGTATAAGAAAGAGAATCTCAATGTTCACAAGGACAAGAAAGAGAATCTCAATGTTCACAAGTACAAGAAAGAGGATCACAATGTTCACAAGTACAGGAAAGAGGATCACAATGTTCACAAGTACAAGCAAGAGAATCTCAATGTTCACAACTACAAGAAAGAGGATCACAATGTTGACAAGTACAAGAAAGGGAATCTCAATGTTCACAAGTATAAGAAAGGGAATCACAATGTTCACAAGTACAAGAAAGAGGATCTCAATGTTTCACAAGGACAAGGAAGAGAATCTCAATGTTCACAAGGACAAGAAAGAGAATCTCAATGTTCACAAGTACAAGAAAGAGAATCACAATGTTCACAAGTACAAGAAAGAGGATCACAATGTTCACAAGTACAAGAAAGAGAATCTCAATGTTCACAAGTACAAGAAAGAGGATCACAATGTTCACAAGTATAAGAAAGAGAATCTCAATGTTCACAAGTATAAGAAAGAGAATCTCAATGTTCACAAGTACAAGAAAGAGGATCACAACATTCACAAGTACAAGAAAGAGAATCTCAACATTCACAAGTACAAGAAAGGGAATCACAATGTTCACAAGTACAAGAAAGAGAATCACAATGTTCACAAGTACAAGAAAGAGGATCTCAATGTTTCACAAGGACAAGGAAGAGAATCTCAATGTTCACAAGTACAAGAAAGAGAATCTCAATGTTCACAAGTACAAGAAAGAGGATCTCAATGTTTCACAAGGACAAGGAAGAGAATCTCAATGTTCACAAGGACAAGAAAGAGAATCTCAATGTTCACAAGTACAAGAAAGAGAATCACAATGTTCACAAGTACAAGAAAGAGAATCTCAATGTTCACAAGTACAAGAAAGAGAATCTCAATGTTCACAAGTACAAGAAAGAGGATCACAATGTTCACAAGTATAAGAAAGAGAATCTCAATGTTCACAAGGACAAGAAAGAGAATCTCAATGTTCACAAGTACAAGAAAGAGGATCACAATGTTCACAAGTACAGGAAAGAGGATCACAATGTTCACAAGTACAAGCAAGAGAATCTCAATGTTCACAACTACAAGAAAGAGGATCACAATGTTGACAAGTACAAGAAAGGGAATCTCAATGTTCACAAGTATAAGAAAGGGAATCACAATGTTCACAAGTACAAGAAAGAGGATCTCAATGTTTCACAAGGACAAGGAAGAGAATCTCAATGTTCACAAGGACAAGAAAGAGAATCTCAATGTTCACAAGTACAAGAAAGAGAATCACAATGTTCACAAGTACAAGAAAGAGGATCACAATGTTCACAAGTACAAGAAAGAGAATCTCAATGTTCACAAGTACAAGAAAGAGGATCACAATGTTCACAAGTATAAGAAAGAGAATCTCAATGTTCACAAGTATAAGAAAGAGAATCTCAATGTTCACAAGTACAAGAAAGAGGATCACAACATTCACAAGTACAAGAAAGAGAATCACAATGTTCACAAGTACAGGAAAGAGGATCACAATGTTCACAAGTACAAGCAAGAGTATCTCAATGTTCACAACTACAAGAAAGAGGATCACAATGTTCACAAGTACAAGAAAGGGAATCTCAATGTTCACAAGTATAAGAAAGGGAATCACAATGTTCACAAGTACAAGAAAGAGGATCACAATGTTCACAAGTGTAAGAAAGAGAATCTCAATGTTCACAAGTATAAGAAAGAGAATCTCAGTGTTCACAAGTACAAGAAAGAGGATCACAATGTTCACAAGTACAAGAAAGAGAATCACAATGTTCACAAGTACAAGAAAGGGAATCACAATGTTCACAAGTACAAGAAAGAGAATCTCAATGTTCACAAGTACAAGAAAGAGGATCTCAATGTTTCACAAGGACAAGGAAGAGAATCTCAATGTTCACAAGTACAAGAAAGAGAATCTCAATGTTCACAAGTACAAGAAAGAGAATCTCAATGTTCACAAGTACAAGAAAGGGAATCACAATGTTCACAAGTGTAAGAAAGAGAATCTCAATGTTCACAAGTATAAGAAAGAGAATCTCAGTGTTCACAAGTACAAGAAAGAGGATCACAATGTTCACAAGTACAAGAAAGAGAATCTCAACGTTCACAAGTACAAGAAAGGGAATCACAATGTTCACAAGTACAAGAAAGAGAATCTCAATGTTCACAAGTACAAGAAAGAGGATCTCAATGTTTCACAAGGACAAGGAAGATAATCTCAATGTTCACAAGGACAAGAAAGAGAATCTCAATGTTCACAAGTACAAGAAAGAGAATCACAATGTTCACAAGTACAAGAAAGAGAATCTCAATGTTCACAAGTACAAGAAAGAGAATCTCAATGTTCACAAGTACAAGAAAGAGAATCTCAATGTTCACAAGTACAAGAAAGAGGATCACAATGTTCACAAGTATAAGAAAGAGAATCTCAATGTTCACAAGTACAAGAGGATCACAATGTTCACAAGTACAAGAAAGAGAATCTCAATGTCCACAAGTACAAGAAAGAGAATCTCAATGTTCACAAGTACAAGAAAGAGAATCTCAATGTTCACAAGTACAAGAAAGGGGATCACAATGTTCACAAGTACAAGAAAGAGAATCTCAATGTTTCACAAGTACAAGAAAGAGGATCACAATGTTCACAAGTACAAGAAAGAGGATCTCAATGTTTCACAAGTACAAGAAAGAGAATCTCAATGTTCACAAGGACAAGGGAGAGAATCTCAATGTTCACAAGGACAAGGAAGAGAATCTCAATGTTCACAAGGACAAGAAAGAGAATCACAATGTTCACAAGTACAAGAAAGAGAATCTCAATGTTCACAAGTAGAAGAAAGAGGATCACAATGTTCACAAGTACAAGAAAGAGAATCTCAATGTTCACAAGTACAAGAAAGAGGATCACAATGTTCACAAGTATAAGAAAGAGAATCTCAATGTTCACAAGTATAAGAAAGAGAATCTCAATGTTCACAAGTATAAGAAAGAGAATCTCAATGTTTCACAAGGACAAGGAAGAGAATCTGAATGTTCACAAGCACAAGAAAGAGAATCACAATGTTCACAAGTACAAGAAAGAGAATCGCAATGTTCACAAGTACAAGAAAGAGAATTTCAATGTTCACAAGTACAAGAAAGGGAATCTCAATGTTCACAAGTACAAGAAAGAGAATCACAATGTTCACAAGTACAAGAAAGAGGATCACAATGTTCACAAGTATAAGAAAGAGAATCTCAATGTTCACAAGTACAAGAAAGAGAATCACAATGTTCACAAGTACAAGAAAGAGGATCACAATGTTCACAAGTACAAGAAAGAGCATCTCAATGTTCACAAGTACAAGAAAGAGGATCACAATGTTCACAAGTACAAGAACGAGGATCACAATGTTCACAAGTGTAAGAAAGAGAATCTCAATGTTCACAAGTATAAGAAAGAGAATCTCAGTGTTCACAAGTACAAGAAAGAGGATCACAATGTTCACAAGTACAAGAAAGGGAATCACAATGTTCACAAGTACAAGAAAGAGGATCTCAATGTTTCACAAGGACAAGGAAGAGAATCTCAATGTTCACAAGTACAAGAAAGAGAATCTCAATGTTCACAAGTACAAGAAAGAGAATCACAATGTTCACAAGTACAAGAAAGAGAATCTCAATGTTCACAAGTGTAAGAAAGAGAATCTCAATGTTCACAAGTATAAGAAAGAGAATCTCAGTGTTCATAAGTACAAGAAAGAGGATCACAATGTTCACAAGTACAAGAAAGGGAATCACAATGTTCACAAGTACAAGAAAGAGGATCTCAATGTTTCACAAGGACAAGGAAGAGAATCTCAATGTTCACAAGTACAAGAAAGAGAATCTCAACGTTCACAAGTACAAGAAAGGGAATCACAATGTTCACAAGTACAAGAAAGAGAATCTCAATGTTCACAAGTACAAGAAAGAGGATCTCAATGTTTCACAAGGACAAGGAAGAGAATCTCAATGTTCACAAGGACAAGAAAGAGAATCTCAATGTTCACAAGGACAAGAAAGTGAATCTCAATGTTCACAAGTACAAGAAAGAGAATCACAATGTTCACAAGTACAAGAAAGAGAATCTCAATGTTCACAAGTACAAGAAAGAGAATCACAATGTTCACAAGTACAAGAAAGAGAATCTCAATGTTCACAAGTACAAGAAAGGGAATCACAATGTTCACAAGTACAAGAAAGAGGATCACAATGTTCATAAGTATAAGAAAGAGAATCTCAATGTTCACAAGTACAAGAGGATCACAATGTTCACAAGTACAAGAAAGAGAATCTCAATGTCCACAAGTACAAGAAAGAGAATCTCAATGTTCACAAGTACAAGAAAGAGAATCTCAATGTTCACAAGTACAAGAAAGAGGATCACAATGTTCACAAGTACAAGAAAGAGAATCTCAATGTTTCACAAGTACAAGAAAGAGGATCACAATGTTCACAAGTATAAGAAAGAGAATCTCAGTGTTCACAAGTACAAGAAAGAGGATCACAATGTTCACAAGTACAAGAAAGGGAATCACAATGTTCACAAGTACAAGAAAGAGGATCTCAATGTTTCACAAGGACAAGGAAGAGAATCTCAATGTTCACAAGTACAAGAAAGAGAATCTCAATGTTCACAAGTACAAGAAAGAGAATCACAATGTTCACAAGTACAAGAAAGAGAATCTCAATGTTCACAAGTGTAAGAAAGAGAATCTCAATGTTCACAAGTATAAGAAAGAGAATCTCAGTGTTCACAAGTACAAGAAAGAGGATCACAATGTTCACAAGTACAAGAAAGGGAATCACAATGTTCACAAGTACAAGAAAGAGGATCTCAATGTTTCACAAGGACAAGGAAGAGAATCTCAATGTTCACAAGTACAAGAAAGAGAATCTCAACGTTCACAAGTACAAGAAAGGGAATCACAATGTTCACAAGTACAAGAAAGAGAATCTCAATGTTCACAAGTACAAGAAAGAGGATCTCAATGTTTCACAAGGACAAGGAAGAGAATCTCAATGTTCACAAGGACAAGAAAGAGAATCTCAATGTTCACAAGGACAAGAAATTGAATCTCAATGTTCACAAGTACAAGAAAGAGAATCACAATGTTCACAAGGACAAGAAAGAGAATCTCAATGTTCACAAGGACAAGAAATTGAATCTCAATGTTCACAAGTACAAGAAAGAGAATCACAATGTTCACAAGTACAAGAAAGGGAATCACAATGTTCACAAGTACAAGAAAGAGAATCTCAATGTTCACAAGTACAAGAAAGAGGATCTCAATGTTTCACAAGGACAAGGAAGAGAATCTCAATGTTCACAAGGACAAGAAAGAGAATCTCAATGTTCACAAGTACAAGAAAGAGAATCACAATGTTCACAAGTACAAGAAAGAGAATCTCAATGTTCAGAAGTACAAGAAAGAGAATCTCAATGTTCACAAGTACAAGAAAGAGGATCACAATGTTCACAAGTACAGGAAAGAGGATCACAATGTTCACAAGTACAAGCAAGAGAATCTCAATGTTCACAACTACAAGAAAGAGGATCACAATGTTGACAAGTACAAGAAAGGGAATCTCAATGTTCACAAGTATAAGAAAGGGAATCACAATGTTCACAAGTACAAGAAAGAGGATCTCAATGTTTCACAAGGACAAGGAAGAGAATCTCAATGTTCACAAGTACAAGAAAGAGAATCTCAATGTTTCACAAGGACAAGGAAGAGAATCTCAATGTTCACAAGGACAAGAAAGAGAATCTCAATGTTCACAAGTACAAGAAAGAGAATCACAATGTTCACAAGTACAAGAAAGAGGATCACAATGTTCACAAGTACAAGAAAGAGAATCTCAATGTTCACAATTACAAGAAAGAGGATCACAATGTTCACAAGTATAAGAAAGAGAATCTCAATGTTCACAAGTATAAGAAAGAGAATCTCAATGTTCACAAGTACAAGAAAGAGGATCACAACATTCACAAGTACAAGAAAGAGAATCACAATGTTCACAAGTACAGGAAAGAGGATCACAATGTTCACAAGTACAAGCAAGAGTATCTCAATGTTCACAACTACAAGAAAGAGGATCACAATGTTCACAAGTACAAGAAAGGGAATCTCAATGTTCACAAGTATAAGAAAGGGAATCACAATGTTCACAAGTACAAGAAAGAGGATCACAATGTTCACAAGTGTAAGAAAGAGAATCTCAATGTTCACAAGTATAAGAAAGAGAATCTCAGTGTTCACAAGTACAAGAAAGAGGATCACAATGTTCACAAGTACAAGAAAGAGAATCACAATGTTCACAAGTACAAGAAAGGGAATCACAATGTTCACAAGTACAAGAAAGAGAATCTCAATGTTCACAAGTACAAGAAAGAGGATCTCAATGTTTCACAAGGACAAGGAAGAGAATCTCAATGTTCACAAGTACAAGAAAGAGAATCTCAATGTTCACAAGTACAAGAAAGAGAATCTCAATGTTCACAAGTACAAGAAAGGGAATCACAATGTTCACAAGTGTAAGAAAGAGAATCTCAATGTTCACAAGTATAAGAAAGAGAATCTCAGTGTTCACAAGTACAAGAAAGAGGATCACAATGTTCACAAGTACAAGAAAGAGAATCTCAACGTTCACAAGTACAAGAAAGGGAATCACAATGTTCACAAGTACAAGAAAGAGAATCTCAATGTTCACAAGTACAAGAAAGAGGATCTCAATGTTTCACAAGGACAAGGAAGATAATCTCAATGTTCACAAGGACAAGAAAGAGAATCTCAATGTTCACAAGTACAAGAAAGAGAATCACAATGTTCACAAGTACAAGAAAGAGAATCTCAATGTTCACAAGTACAAGAAAGAGAATCTCAATGTTCACAAGTACAAGAAAGAGAATCTCAATGTTCACAAGTACAAGAAAGAGGATCACAATGTTCACAAGTATAAGAAAGAGAATCTCAATGTTCACAAGTACAAGAGGATCACAATGTTCACAAGTACAAGAAAGAGAATCTCAATGTCCACAAGTACAAGAAAGAGAATCTCAATGTTCACAAGTACAAGAAAGAGAATCTCAATGTTCACAAGTACAAGAAAGAGGATCACAATGTTCACAAGTACAAGAAAGAGAATCTCAATGTTTCACAAGTACAAGAAAGAGGATCACAATGTTCACAAGTACAAGAAAGAGGATCTCAATGTTTCACAAGTACAAGAAAGAGAATCTCAATGTTCACAAGGACAAGGGAGAGAATCTCAATGTTCACAAGGACAAGGAAGAGAATCTCAATGTTCACAAGGACAAGAAAGAGAATCACAATGTTCACAAGTACAAGAAAGAGAATCTCAATGTTCACAAGTAGAAGAAAGAGGATCACAATGTTCACAAGTACAAGAAAGAGAATCTCAATGTTCACAAGTACAAGAAAGAGGATCACAATGTTCACAAGTATAAGAAAGAGAATCTCAATGTTCACAAGTATAAGAAAGAGAATCTCAATGTTCACAAGTATAAGAAAGAGAATCTCAATGTTTCACAAGGACAAGGAAGAGAATCTGAATGTTCACAAGTACAAGAAAGAGAATCACAATGTTCACAAGTACAAGAAAGAGAATCGCAATGTTCACAAGTACAAGAAAGAGAATTTCAATGTTCACAAGTACAAGAAAGGGAATCTCAATGTTCACAAGTACAAGAAAGAGAATCACAATGTTCACAAGTACAAGAAAGAGGATCACAATGTTCACAAGTATAAGAAAGAGAATCTCAATGTTCACAAGTACAAGAAAGAGAATCACAATGTTCACAAGTACAAGAAAGAGGATCACAATGTTCACAAGTACAAGAAAGAGCATCTCAATGTTCACAAGTACAAGAAAGAGGATCACAATGTTCACAAGTACAAGAACAAGGATCACAATGTTCACAAGTGTAAGAAAGAGAATCTCAATGTTCACAAGTATAAGAAAGATAATCTCAGTGTTCACAAGTACAAGAAAGAGGATCACAATGTTCACAAGTACAAGAAAGGGAATCACAATGTTCACAAGTACAAGAAAGAGGATCTCAATGTTTCACAAGGACAAGGAAGAGAATCTCAATGTTCACAAGTACAAGAAAGAGAATCTCAATGTTCACAAGTACAAGAAAGAGAATCACAATGTTCACAAGTACAAGAAAGAGAATCTCAATGTTCACAAGTGTAAGAAAGAGAATCTCAATGTTCACAAGTATAAGAAAGAGAATCTCAGTGTTCATAAGTACAAGAAAGAGGATCACAATGTTCACAAGTACAAGAAAGGGAATCACAATGTTCACAAGTACAAGAAAGAGGATCTCAATGTTTCACAAGGACAAGGAAGAGAATCTCAATGTTCACAAGTACAAGAAAGAGAATCTCAATGTTCACAAGTACAAGAAAGGGAATCACAATGTTCACAAGTACAAGAAAGAGAATCTCAATGTTCACAAGTACAAGAAAGAGGATCTCAATGTTTCACAAGGACAAGGAAGAGAATCTCAATGTTCACAAGGACAAGAAAGAGAATCTCAATGTTCACAAGGACAAGAAAGTGAATCTCAATGTTCACAAGTACAAGAAAGAGAATCACAATGTTCACAAGTACAAGAAAGAGAATCTCAATGTTCACAAGTACAAGAAAGAGAATCACAATGTTCACAAGTACAAGAAAGAGAATCTCAATGTTCACAAGTACAAGAAAGGGAATCACAATGTTCACAAGTACAAGAAAGAGGATCACAATGTTCATAAGTATAAGAAAGAGAATCTCAATGTTCACAAGTACAAGAGGATCACAATGTTCACAAGTACAAGAAAGAGAATCTCAATGTCCACAAGTACAAGAAAGAGAATCTCAATGTTCACAAGTACAAGAAAGAGAATCTCAATGTTCACAAGTACAAGAAAGAGGATCACAATGTTCACAAGTACAAGAAAGAGAATCTCAATGTTTCACAAGTACAAGAAAGAGGATCACAATGTTCACAAGTATAAGAAAGAGAATCTCAGTGTTCACAAGTACAAGAAAGAGGATCACAATGTTCACAAGTACAAGAAAGGGAATCACAATGTTCACAAGTACAAGAAAGAGGATATCAATGTTTCACAAGGACAAGGAAGAGAATCTCAATGTTCACAAGTACAAGAAAGAGAATCTCAATGTTCACAAGTACAAGAAAGAGAATCACAATGTTCACAAGTACAAGAAAGAGAATCTCAATGTTCACAAGTGTAAGAAAGAGAATCTCAATGTTCACAAGTATAAGAAAGAGAATCTCAGTGTTCACAAGTACAAGAAAGAGGATCACAATGTTCACAAGTACAAGAAAGGGAATCACAATGTTCACAAGTACAAGAAAGAGGATCTCAATGTTTCACAAGGACAAGGAAGAGAATCTCAATGTTCACAAGTACAAGAAAGAGAATCTCAACGTTCACAAGTACAAGAAAGGGAATCACAATGTTCACAAGTACAAGAAAGAGAATCTCAATGTTCACAAGTACAAGAAAGAGGATCTCAATGTTTCACAAGGACAAGGAAGAGAATCTCAATGTTCACAAGGACAAGAAAGAGAATCTCAATGTTCACAAGGACAAGAAATTGAATCTCAATGTTCACAAGTACAAGAAAGAGAATCACAATGTTCACAAGTACAAGAAAGAGAATCTCAATGTTCACAAGTACAAGAAAGAGAATCTCAATGTTCACAAGTACAAGAAAGAGAATCTCAATGTTCACAAGTACAAGAAAGGGAATCACAATGTTCACAAGTACAAGAAAGAGGATCACAATGTTCATAAGTATAAGAAAGAGAATCTCAATGTTCACAAGTACAAGAGGATCACAATGTTCACAAGTACAAGAAAGAGAATCTCAATGTCCACAAGTACAAGAAAGAGAATCTCAATGTTCACAAGTACAAGAAAGAGAATCTCAATGTTCACAAGTACAAGAAAGAGGATCACAATGTTCACAAGTACAAGAAAGAGAATCTCAATGTTTCACAAGGAGAAGAAAGAGGATCACAATGTTCACAAGTACAAGAAAGAGGATCTCAATGTTTCACAAGTACAAGAAAGAGAATCTCAATGTTCACAAGGACAAGGGAGAGAATCTCAAAGTTCACAAGGACAAGGAAGAGAATCTCAATGTTCACAAGGACAAGAAAGAGAATCTCAATGTTCACAAGTACAAGAAAGAGAATCAAAATGTTCACAAGTACAAGAAAGAGAATCTCAATGTTCACAATTATAAGAAAAAGGATTACAATGTTCACAATTACAAGAGGATCACAATGTTCACAAGTACAAGAAAGAGAATCTCAATGTCCACAAGTACAAGAAAGAGAATCTCAATGTTCACAAGTACAAGAAAGAGAATCTCAATGTTCACAAGTACAAGAAAGAGGATCACAATGTTCACAAGTACAAGAAAGAGAATCTCAATGTTCACAAGTACAAGAAAGAGGATCACAATGTTCACATGTATAAGAAAGAGAATCTCAATGTTCACAAGTATAAGAAAGAGAATCTCAATGTTTCACAAGGACAAGGAAGAGAATCTCAATGTTCACAAGTACAAGAAAGAGAATCACAATGTTCACAAGTACAAGAAAGAGAATCTCAATGTTCACAAGTACAAGAAAGGGAATCACAATGTTCACCAGTACAAGAAAGGGAATCTCAATGTTCACAAGTACAAGAAAGAGAATCGCAATGTTCACAAGTACAAGAAAGAGGATCACAATGTTCACAAGTATAAGAAAGAGAATCTCAATGTTCACAAGTACAAGAAAGAGGATCACAATGTTCACAAGTATAAGAAAGGGAATAACAATGTTCACAAGTACAAGAGGATCACAATGTTCACAAGTACAAGAAAGAGAATCTCGATGTCCACAAGTACAAGAAAGAGAATCTCAATGTTCACAAGTACAAGCAAGAGAATCTCAATGTTCACAAGTACAAGAAAGAGGATCACAATGTTCACAAGTACAAGAAAGAGAATCTCAATGTTTCACAAGTACAAGAAAGAGGATCACAATGTTCACAAGTATAAGAAAGAGAATCTCAGTGTTCACAAGTACAAGAAAGAGGATCACAATGTTCACAAGTACAAGAAAGGGAATCACAATGTTCACAAGTACAAGAAAGAGGATCTCAATGTTTCACAAGGACAAGGAAGAGAATCTCAATGTTCACAAGTACAAGAAAGAGAATCTCAATGTTCACAAGTACAAGAAAGAGAATCACAATGTTCACAAGTACAAGAAAGAGAATCTCAATGTTCACAAGTGTAAGAAAGAGAATCTCAATGTTCACAAGTATAAGAAAGAGAATCTCAGTGTTCACAAGTACAAGAAAGAGGATCACAATGTTCACAAGTACAAGAAAGGGAATCACAATGTTCACAAGTAAAAGAAAGAGGATCTCAATGTTTCACAAGGTCAAGGAAGAAAATCTCAATGTTCACAAGTACAAGAAAGAGAATCTCAACGTTCACAAGTACAAGAAAGGGAATCACAATGTTCACAAGTACAAGAAAGAGAATCTCAATGTTCACAAGTACAAGAAAGAGGATCTCAATGTTTCACAAGGACAAGGAAGAGAATCTCAATGTTCACAAGGACAAGAAAGAGAATCTCAATGTTCACAAGGACAAGAAATTGAATCTCAATGTTCACAAGTACAAGAAAGAGAATCACAATGTTCACAAGTACAAGAAAGAGAATCTCAATGTTCACAAGTACAAGAAAGAGAATCTCAATGTTCACAAGTACAAGAAAGAGAATCTCAATGTTCACAAGTACAAGAAAGGGAATCACAATGTTCACAAGTACAAGAAAGAGGATCACAATGTTCATAAGTATAAGAAAGAGAATCTCAATGTTCACAAGTACAAGAGGATCACAATGTTCACAAGTACAAGAAAGAGAATCTCAATGTCCACAAGTACAAGAAAGAGAATCTCAATGTTCACAAGTACAAGAAAGAGAATCTCAATGTTCACAAGTACAAGAAAGAGGATCACAATGTTCACAAGTACAAGAAAGAGAATCTCAATGTTTCACAAGTAGAAGAAAGAGGATCACAATGTTCACAAGTACAAGAAAGAGGATCTCAATGTTTCACAAGTACAAGAAAGAGAATCTCAATGTTCACAAGGACAAGGGAGAGAATCTCAATGTTCACAAGGACAAGGAAGAGAATCTCAATGTTCACAAGGACAAGAAAGAGAATCTCAATGTTCACAAGTACAAGAAAGAGAATCACAATGTTCACAAGTACAAGAAAGAGAATCTCAATGTTCACAATTATAAGAAAAAGGATTACAATGTTCACAATTACAAGAGGATCACAATGTTCACAAGTACAAGAAAGAGAATCTCAATGTCCACAAGTACAAGAAAGAGAATCTCAATGTTCACAAGTATAAGAAAGAGAATCTCAATGTTTCACAAGGACAAGGAAGAGAATCTCAATGTTCACAAGTACAAGAAAGAGAATCACAATGTTCACAAGTACAAGAAAGAGAATCTCAATGTTCACAAGTACAAGAAAGGGAATCACAATGTTCACCAGTACAAGAAAGGGAATCTCAATGTTCACAAGTACAAGAAAGAGGAACACAATGTTCACAAGTATAAGAAAGAGAATCTCAATGTTCACAAGTACAAGAAAGAGAATCGCAATGTTCACAAGTATAAGAAAGGGAATCACAATGTTCACAAGTACAAGAAAGGGAATCACAATGTTCACAAGTACAAGAAAGAGAATCTCAATGTTCACAAGTACAAGAAAGGGAATCACAATGTTCACAAGTATAAGAAAGATAATCTCAATGTTCACAAGTACAAGAAAGAGGATCACAATGTTCACAAGTACAAGAAAGAGAATCTCAATGTTTCACAAGTACAAGAAAGAGGATCAGAATGTTCACAAGTACAAGAAAGAGGATCTCAATGTTTCACAAGTACAAGAAAGAGAATCTCAATGTTCACAAGGACAAGGGAGAGAATCTCAATGTTCACAAGGACAAGGAAGAGAATCTCAATGTTCACAAGGACAAGAAAGAGAATCTCAATGTTCACAAGTACAAGAAAGAGAATCACAATGTTCACAAGTACAAGAAAGAGAATCTCAATGTTCACAAGTATAAGAAAGAGAATCTCAATGTTCACAAGTACAAGAAAGAGGATCACAATGTTCACAAGTATAAGAAAGAGAATCTCAATGTTCACAAGTACAAGAAAGAGAATCTCAATATTCACAAGTACAGGAAAGAGAATCTCAATGTTCACAAGTACAAGAAAGAGGATCACAATGTTTACAAGTACAAGAAAGAGAATCTCAATGTTCATAAGTGCAAGAAAGAGGATCACAATGTTCACAAGTATAAGAAAGAGAATCTCAATGTTCACAAGTATAAGAAAGAGAATCTCAATGTTTCACAAGGACAAGGAAGAGAATCTCAATGTTCACAAGGACAAGAAAGAGAATCTCAATGTTCACAAGTACAAGAAAGAGAATCACAATGTTCACAAGTACAAGAAAGAGAATCTCAATGTTCACAAGTACAAGAAAGGGAATCACAATGTTCACAAGTACAAGAAAGGGAATCTCAATGTTCACAAGTACAAGAAAGAGAATCGCAATGTTCACAAGTACAAGAAAGAGAATCTCAATGTTCACAAGTACAAGAAAGGGAATCTCAATGTTCACAAGTACAAGAAAGAGAATCACAATGTTCACAAGTACAAGAAAGAGGATCACAATGTTCACAAGGACAAGAACGAGAATCTCAATGTTCACAAGTACAAGAAAGAGAATCACAATGTTCACAAGTACAAGAAAGAGGATCACAATGTTCACAAGTACATGAAAGAGAATCTCAATGTTTCACAAGTACAAGAAAGAGGATCACAATGTTCACAAGTACAAGAAAGAGGATCTCAATGTTTCACAAGTACAAGAAAGAGAATCTCAATGTTCACAAGGACAAGGGAGAGAATCTCAATGTTCACAAGGACAAGGAAGAGAATCTCAATGTTCACAAGGACAAGAAAGAGAATCTCAATGTTCACAAGTACAAGAAAGAGAATCACAATGTTCACAAGTACAAGAAAGAGAATCTCAATGTTCACAAGTATAAGAAAAAGGATTACAATGTTCACAATTACAAGAGGATCACAATGTTCACAAGTACAAGAAAGAGAATCTCAATTGCCACAAGTACAAGAAAGAGAATCTCAATGTTCACAAGTACAGGAAAGAGAATCTCAATGTTCACAAGTACAAGAAAGAGGATCACAATGTTTACAAGTACAAGAAAGAGAATCTCAATGTTCATAAGTACAAGAAAGAGGATCACAATGTTCACAAGTATAAGAAAGAGAATCTCAATGTTCACAAGTATAAGAAAGAGAATCTCAATGTTTCACAAGGACAAGGAAGAGAATCTCAATGTTCACAAGGACAAGAAAGAGAATCTCAATGTTCACAAGTACAAGAAAGAGAATCACAATGTTCACAAGTACAAGCAAGAGAATCTCAATGTTCACAAGTACAAGAAAGGGAATCACAATGTTCACAAGTACAAGAAAGGGAATCTCAATGTTCACAAGTACAAGAAAGAGAATCGCAATGTTCACAAGTACAAGAAAGAGAATCTCAATGTTCACAAGTACAAGAAAGGGAATCTCAATGTTCACAAGTACAAGAAAGAGAATCACAATGTTCACAAGTACAAGAAAGAGGATCACAATGTTCACAAGTATAAGAAAGAGAATCTCAATGTTCACAAGTACAAGAAAGAGGATCACAATGTTCACAAGTATAAGAAAGGGAATCACAATGTTCACAAGTACAAGAAAGGGAATCACAATGTTCACAAGTATAAGAAAGGGAATCACAATGTTCACAAGTACAAGAAAGGGAATCACAATGTTCACAAGTACAAGAAAGAGAATCTCAATGTTCACAAGTACAAGAAAGGGAATCACAATGTTCACAAGTACAAGAAAGGGAATCACAATGTTCACAAGTACAAGAAAGAGGATCACAATGTTCACAAGTACAAGAAAGAGAATCTCAATGTTCACAAGTACAAGAAAGAGGATCACAATGTTCACAAGTATAAGAAAGATAATCTCAATGTTCACAAGGACAGGAAAGAGAATCTCAATGTTTCACAAGGACAAGGAAGAGAATCTCAATGTTCACAAGGACAAGAAAGAGAATCTCAATGTTCACAAGTACAAGAAAGAGAATCACAATGTTCACAAGTACAAGAAAGAGAATCTCAATGTTCACAAGTACAAGAAAGGGAATCTCAATGTTCACAAGTACAAGAAAGAGAATCACAATGTTCACAAGTACAAGAAAGAGGATCACAATGTTCACAAGTATAAGAAAGAGAATCTCAATGTTCACAAGTACAAGAAAGAGGATCACAATGTTCACAAGTATAAGAAAGGGAATCACAATGTTCACAAGTACAAGAAAGGGAATCACAATGTTCACAAGTATAAGAAAGGGAATCACAATGTTCACAAGTACAAGAAAGGGAATCACAATGTTCACAAGTATAAGAAAGAGAATCTCAATGTTCACAAGTACAAGAAAGAGGATCACAATGTTCACAAGTATAAGAAAGGGAATCACAATGTTCACAAGTACAAGAAAGGGAATCACAATGTTCACAAGTATAAGAAAGGGAATCACAATGTTCACAAGTACAAGAAAGGGAATCACAATGTTCACAAGTACAAGAAAGAGAATCTCAATGTTCACAAGTACAAGAAAGGGAATCACAATGTTCACAAGTACAAGAAATTGAATCTCAATCTTCACAAGTCCAAGAAAGAGGATCACAATGTTCACAAGTACAAGAAAGAGAATCTCAATGTTCACAAGTACAAGAAAGAGGATCACAATTTTCACAAGTATAAGAAAGATAATCTCAATGTTCACAAGTACAAGAAAGAGAATCTCAATGTTTCACAAGGACAAGGAAGAGAATCTCAATGTTCACAAGGACAAGAAAGAGAATCTCAATGTTCACAAGTACAAGAAAGAGAATCACAATGTTCACAAGTACAAGAAAGAGAATCTCAATGTTCACAAGTACAAGAAAGGGAATCACAATGTTCACAAGTACAAGAAAGGGAATCTCAATGTTCACAAGTACAAGAAAGAGAATCACAATGTTCACAAGTACAAGAAAGAGAATCTCAATGTTCACAAGTACAAGAAAGGGAATCTCAACGTTCACAAGTACAAGAAAGAGAATCACAATGTTCACAAGTACAAGAAAGAGGATCACGATGTTCACAAGTATAAGAAAGAGAATCTCAATGTTCACAAGTACAAGAAAGAGGATCACAATGTTCACAAGTATAAGAAAGGGAATCACAATGTTCACAAGTACAAGAAAGGGAATCACAATGTTCACAAGTATAAGAAAGGGAATCACAATGTTCACAAGTACAAGAAAGGGAATCACAATGTTCACAAGTACAAGAAAGAGAATCTCAATGTTCACAAGTACAAGAAAGGGAATCACAATATTCACAAGTACAAGAAAGTGAATCATAATGTTCACTACACCTTTCATCTTTATAAAACTATACCATATATAGTTAGTAGCGTGTAGTCACTCTTTAAGTTCTAAAGCTGCATTCCCTTCACCCACATGCTTGAGAAAATTGTGCAGTGGACAATAAATGATCACCAAAGAACCCATTGGAAAACTGTGCCCTTCCATCTGTGACAGGCACACCTTACTTTTAGTCATTTTTTCTGACTGCTTGCAACATTTTGAAAGTATTATTTTTAATATATTTGTGTTTATACCTAAAGTATAAGTAGGAAATATGTTGGAGGACATTGGATGTTACACTTATACAGTGGAAGAACTGGCTGATAAATTTGTTTCTGCCCTATCTGGTTGGATGTGGCCAGAGTAGAAATATGCCTAATCTGTTATTGACCTCTGTCCTCAACTCCACGGAGCTTAGTAGATTACTGCCTACAGTTCCAGCGATAACTTGCCGCTGACTTTGTCCCGAGTGAATTCACGGGACTTTCCCAATCATGTAAATATTGCTTGCATTCTACTGAAAGCCTTTGGATTAGACTCTGTCCAGATTACAGCAAGATGAATTTCCATGCTGGAGCAGCTAATTTAGAGAGATTCCGAGTACAGTACCCTGCAGTGTACAGGTTGAACAGTTACCTGGACCTTTATAATAGAAAACTGCATCCAATAGAACAGGAAATCGAGCAGGATGTAAATGGGTGTCTGATTCACTATTGCCCAAGGCCAATTTCATCCCCATAGAATTTTACAGCACAGCAAGAGGGCCGTTCAGCTCATTGTGCCAACCCTCTGAAAGAATAGATCCACTCCCTATACCCCTTTAAATGTTTCTTTTTCAATTATTTATCCGCTTCCCTTTCAAAAGCTGTTATCGATTCTGTCTCCATCACTCTTTCAGGTAGGGCATTTCATGTTCGAACAACCCCCTGCATTATTAAAGAACACTTAACCCCCTCCCTTCCTACGGGGCGAGCTATAGACCAGTGACCGAAACAGGCCTACAGAAGGTCAGGTCATACATCTCACCAGCACTGGAGGAAAATTAGAGGGGACTACGGTTTCCACAGCAACGTCCTGCTCTCTATTACGACCTTGTTTTGCCCCAAGGAGAGCTCCAGCCAGGTGGTGGTTATAGCTGCAGCCAGAGGGATAAGTCAGCTCGGGTGAGGGCTAACATGGGGTGATGCTGGGGAGCGAAGTCATAAATTGACTAGCAGTCAGGCTACGGAAGGCCGAGAGTAGAAACAGCTGAACTAGGTTAGAAGCAAAGTGGACTCTTCAAGAAGATAAACTCAGATTTGTTGAAAGCATAATGTTATTTGTATGAAACTAAGTGACAGAATGATAGTAATCTGTAATCATTTGTGGTAGCATTTTCAGGTCTGCTACTAAAAGCTGGTCGATAACTTTGCCATCCAAGTTCACATTTTGCCACGCACAGATTCTTCTGTTTTACCGATGGCTGAAACATCGAGTATAAAACGAGTATTTTCTGAGACACAGCCGGAAGTTGCAATTGCCGCGGTTCTTGCAAAGTGCGAGCAGGGTGCAGAAAAAGAGTGTTTAAACACAACTGTAAATATCTAATTTTACATCATCTGAGTTCATACTTGGTACCCTTTCACGTGTTGGCCCCTTAAAATTTGTATCGAGTGATACACGTTATATTTATGCAGTTAGTTTAGATATGGATTATGGTCCTTTATGTAATTTAAACATAGGCCTTAATAAAAAAAAGATGGTGGTGGATTTTCTCTGCGGCCTCTTGGGAATGGATTTAACTCTGGATTACAGGTGATGGATTACTGCCAGTAGCAAAACCATCCAAATACTGTGAGGGTTATTTCCTATTACAGGTGGCTGTTACGTTTTTGGATCCCTTTTGCTCTTCTTACTCTAGATACTGTACTTCAACATCTCTAGTTTAGATTACTCTCATGGGTGAATCTTAACTCCTTATAGATCTTGAGAGTTAAAGGAACGTCACCATGCGAAATCAAGACAAAAACATTTCACTTTTGTCACCGTGACAACCAGCAAAATTAAAATAGGTAAATGACCACATAGCCTTCTGCCAGGCGTCGGCCAGCCAAGTAGCCAAATGGTAGCCGAGTTGGAGAGGAAGTTTCTTTGAACACATAGAGGCAGACTTCCCTGCGCTTGGGTGTATTGAAACTCCTGGGCACAGTGCATAGAGGAAAAAGATAGCACACCGATAAGGGAATCCACCCAAATTTCACCCCTTGACTGAAAGTGATGAACAATTAGGCAGGATCTCTAATGGGCATACAGTCCTTGCCACCCAATTTTCTTTCGTGCCTTGTGCCCAAGTGAACCAAATACACTCGTGCGCAGGAACAGTAAAACCGGCCCCATAGATGAAGACAGGCATTGGGTTCCAGCCTTGTCTAAGAGTAAAAGGGGGACTTAACAAAAATAAAATTCCATTGAGGTCAACCTCTGGATGACTTTATCAGTACTAACGTTTGATAATTGAGGTCGTCTTGCGTGTATAGGACCCTGCCCCAATTTTGAGGTACCAATGGGTGGAGTGTGCACTGTATACACTTCGCGCATTGAGACGAGCAGGCGAGTAGCCGAACCAGCGGCCCTTAAAGAGACCGTTGCAGGTCACTCGGGAAAAGGTAAATGTATTTGTTTTTTTTAAGAAGATTTTTGTGGAGGTGGGAGAATCATGAATGGCAACAAACCCTCTCCCCCCCCGACTCCTTCCCGTCCCCCTTACTGGCCGGCTGCCTGTGAATGCTCGCAGTTCGCCATCAATATTGAAAGTAGGCTCAGCCCTCGAAATGGCTCAGGACTCTGAGCAGGGACTTCGGGCAGGTGATGTGAGCACTCCTCTTCTGCCTGCCCGAAGTCTGTAGCAAAGTTAAAATCAACCACATGGTCTGCCACTGGGGTCACATGACAGCACTCCCACAGTCCTGCACTGAAGTGTCAGCCCAGATTATGTGCTGGAGTTTCTGGAGTGGGACTTGAACCCACATCCTTCTGACTCAGAGCGAGAGTGCTACCAACTGAGCCACAGATGACAAATGCAGTACTATAACCACTTTTTTTCATTCATGGGATGTGGGCGTCGCTGGCGAGGCCGGCATTTATTGCCCATCCCTAATTGCCCTTGAGAAGGTGGTGGTGAGCCGCCTTCTTGAACCGCTGCAGTCCGTGTGGTGACGGTTCTCCCACAGCGCTGTTAGGAAGGGAGTTCCAGGATTTTGACCCAGTGACGATGAAGAAACGGTGATATATTTCCAAGTCGGGATGGTGTGTGACTTGGAGGGGAACGTGCAGGTGGTGGTGTTCCCATGTGCCTGCTGCTCTTGTCCTTCTAGGTGGTAGAGGTTGCGGGTTTGGGAGGTGCTGTCGAAGAAGCCTTGGCGAGTTGCTGCAGTGCATCCTGTGGATGGTACACACTGCAGCCACTGTGCGCCGGTGGTGAAGGGAGTGAATGTTTAGGGTGGTGGATGGGGTGCCAATCAAGCGGGCTGCTGTGTCCTGGATGGTGTCGAGCTTCTTGAGTGTTGTTGGAGCTGCACTCATTCAGGCAAGTGGAGAGTATTCCATCACACTCCTGACTTGTGCCTTGTAAATGGTGGAAAGGCTTTGGGGAGTCAGGAGGTGAGTCACTCACCGCAGAATACCCAGCCTCTGACCTGCTCATGTAGCCACAGTATTTATATGGCTGGTCCAGTTAAGTTTCTGGTCAATGATGACCCCCAGGATGTTGATGGTGGGGGATCCGGCGATGGTAATGCCATTGAATGTCAAGGGGAGGTGGTTAGACTCTCTCTTGTTGGAGATGGTCATTGCCTGGCACTTGTCTGGCACGAATGTTACTTGCCATTTATCAGCCCAAGCCTGGATGTTGTCCAGGTCTTGCTGCATGTGGGCTCGGACTGCTTCGTTATCTAAGGGGTTGCGAATGGAACTGAACACTGTGCAATCACCAACGAACATCCCCATTTCTGACCTTATGAGGGAGGGAAGGTCATTGATGAAGCAGCTGAAGATGGTTGGGCCTAGGACACTGCCTTGAGGAACTCCTGCAGCAATGTTTTGGGGCTGAGATGATTGGCCTCCAACAACCACTACCATCTTCCTTTGTGCTAGGTATGACTCCAGCCACTGGAGAGTTTTCCCTCTGATTCCCATTGATTTCAATTTTACTAGGGCTCCTTGGTGCCACACTCGGTCAAATGCTGCCTTGATATCAAGGGCAGTCATTCTCACCTCACCTCTGGAATTCAGCTCTTTTGTCCATGTTTGGACCAAGGCTGTAATGAGGTCTGGAGCCGAGTGGTCCTGGCGGAACCCAAACTGAGCATCGGTGAGCAGGTTATTGGTGAGTAAGTGCCGCTTGATAGCACTGTCGACGACACCTTCCATCACTTTGCTGATGATTGAGAGTAGGCTGATGGGGCGGTAATTGGCTGGATTGGATTTGTCCTGCTTTTTGTGGACAGGACATACCTGGGCAATTTTCCACATTGTCGGGTAGATGCCAGTGTTGTAGCTGTACTGGAACAGCTTGGCTAGAGGCGCAGCTAGTTCTGGAGCACAAGCCTTCAGCACTACAGCTGGGATGTTGTCAGGGCCCATAGCCTTTGCTGTATCCAGTGCACTCAGCCGTTTCTTGATATCATGTAGAGTGAATCGAATTGGCTGAAGACTGGCTTCCGTGATGGTGGGGATATCGGGAGGAGGCCGAGATGGATCATCCACTCGGCACTTCTGGCTGAAGATGGTTGCAAACGCTTCAGCCTTGTCTTTTGTACTCATGTGCTGGACTCCGCCATCGTTGAGGATGGGGATGTTTGCAGAGCCTCCTCCTCCCGTTAGTTGTTTAATTGTCCACCACCATTCACGACTGGATGTGGCAGGACTGCAGATCTTTGATCTGATCCATTGGTTGTGGAATCGCTTAGCTTCCACTGTTTAGCATGCATGTAGTCCTGAGTTGTAGCTTCACCAGGTTGGCACCTCATTTTTAGGTACGCCTGGTCCTGCTCCTGGCATGCTCTTCTACACTCCTCATTGAACCAGGGTTGATCCCCTGGCTTGTTGGTAATGGTAGAGTGAGGAATATGCCGGGCCATGAGGTTACAGATTGTGCTGGAATACAATTCTGCTGCTGCTGATGGCCCACAGTGCCTCATGGATGCCCAGTTTTGAGCTGCTAGATCTGTTCTGAATCTATCCCATGAAGCACGGTGGTAGTGCCACACAACACGTTGGATGGTGTCCTCAGTGCGAAGACGGGACTTCGTCTCCACGAGGACTGTGCGGTGGTCACTCCTACCAATACTGTCATGGACAGATGCATTTGCGACAGGTAGATTGGTGAGGACGAGGTCAAGTAAGTTTTTCCCTCGTGTTGGTTCACTCACCACCTGCTGCAGGCCCAGTCAAGCAGCTATGTCCTTCAGGACTCGGCCAGCTCGGTCAATAGTGGTGCTACCGAGCCAACCTTGGTGATGGACATTGAAGTCCCCCACCCAGAGTACATTCTGTGCCCTTGCTACCCTCAGTGCTTCCTCCAAGTGGTGTTCAACATGGAGGAGGACTGATTCATGAGCTGAGGGAGGGCGGTAGGTGGTAATCAGCAGGAGGTTTCCTTGCCCATGTTTGACCTGATGCCATGAGATTTCATGGGGTCCAGTGTGAACCTAATTAACATAGAATCGTAGAATGGTTACAGCACAGAAGGAGGCTATTCAGCCCATCGAGCCCGTGCCAGCTCTTTGTAAGAGCAACCCAGTTAGTCCCATTTCCATGCTCTTTCCCCATTGCCCTGCAAATTTTTTCCCTTCAAGTATTTATCCAATTCCTTTTTGAAAGCCACGACTGAATCTGCTTCCACCACCCTGTCAGGCAGCACATTCCAGATCATAACTACTCGCTGCATAAAAAAGATTTTCCTCATGTTGCCTTTGCTTCTTTTGCCAATCATCTTAAATCTGTGTCCTCTGGTTCTCGACCCTTCCACCAATGGGAACAGTTTCTCTTTATTTACTTTATCTGAACCCTTCATGATTTTGAACACTTCCATCAAATTTCCTCTCAACCTTCTCTGCTCTAAGGAGAACAACCCCAGCTTCTCCAGTCTATCCATATAACTGAAGTCCCTCATCCCTGGAACCATTCTAGTAAATCTTTTCTGCACCCTTTCTAAGGCTTTCGGATCCTTCCTAAAGTGCGGTGCCCAGAATTGGACACAATACTCCAGCTGTGGCCGAACCAGTGTTTTATAAAGGTTCAACATACATTCCTTGCTATTGTACTCTATGCCTCTATTTATAAAGCCCAGGATCCCGTATGCTTTTTGAACCATTTTCTCAACTTGTTCCTGCCACCTTCAAAGATTTGTACACATATACCCCCAGGTCTCTCTGTTCCTGCACCCCCTTTAGAATTGTACCATTTAGTTTATATTGCCTCTCCTCATTCCTTCTGCCAAAATGTATCACTTCGCACTTCTCCGCGTTAAATTTCATCTGCCAGGTGTCCGCCCATTCCACCAGCCTGTCCATGTCCTCTTGAAGTCTATCACTATCCTCCTCACTGTTTACTACACTTCCAAGTTTTGTGTCATCTGCAAATTTTGAAATTGTGCCCTGTACACCCAAGTCCAGGTCATTAATATATATCAAGAAAAGCAGTGTTCCTAGTACTGACCCTTGTGGAACATCACTGTATACCTTCCTCGAGTCCGAAAAACAACCGTTCACCACTACGCTCTGTTTCCTATCATTTACCCACTGCCCCTTTTATTCCATGGGCTTCAATTTTGCTGACAAGCCTTTATATGGCACTTTATCAAACACCTTTTAAAAGTCCATATACACAACATCAACTGCATTGCCCTCATCAACCTTCTCTGTTACGGCATCAAAAAACTCAACCAAGTTAGTCAAACATGATTTGCCTTTAACAAATCTGTGCTGGCTTTCCTTTATTAATCCACACTTGTCCAACTATTAATTTTGTCCCAGATTATCGTTTCTAAAAGCTTCCTCACCACAGAGGTTAAATTGACTGGCCTATAGTTGCTGGATTTATCCCTACATCCTTTCTTGAACAAGGGTGTAACATTTGCAATTCTCCAGTCCTCAGGCACCACCCCTATATCTAAAGAGGATTGGAAGATTATGGCCAGAGCCTCCGCAATTTCCACCCTTACTTCCCTCAGCAACGTAGCAATGCATCCCATCCGGACTGGGTGACTTATCTACTTTAAGTATGGCCAGCCTTTCTAGTCTCTCCTCTTTATCAATTTTAGCCCATCCGGTATCTCAACTACCTTCTCTTTTACTGTGATTTTGGCAGCATCTTATTCCTTGGTAAAGACAGATACATGCCCTCTGCCTCCATGCTCAGATCTCCTTTTTGGTCCTTAATCGGCCTCACCCCTCCTCTTACTACCCGTTTACTATTTATATGCCTATAGAAGACTTTTGGATTCCCTTTTATGTTGGCCGCCAGTCTATTCTCATACTCTCTCTTTGCCCCTTTTATTTCCTTTTTCATTTCTCCTCTGTACTTTCTATATTCAGCCTGGTTCTCACTTGTATTATCAACCTGTCATCTGTCATACGCCCCCTTTTTCTGCTTCACCTTATTCTCTATCTCTTTCGTCATTCAGGGAGCTCTGGATTTGTTTGTCCTACCTTTCCCCTTCTTGCGAATGTACCTAGACTGTACCCGAACTGTCTCCTCTCTAAAGGCCGCTCATTGTTCGATTACAGTTTTGTCTGCCAATCTTTGAATCCAATTTCCCCGGGCCAGATCCATTCTCAACCCACTGAAATTGGCCCTCCTCCAATTAAATACTTTTATTCCAGATTGCTCCTTGTCCTTTTCCTTATGATGTTATGATCACTGTTCCCTAAATGTTCCCCCACTGACACTTGCTCCACTTGACCCACCTCATTCCCCAGAATTAGATCCAGCAATGCCTCCTTCCTCATTGGGCTAGAAACATACTGATCAAGAAATTTCTCCTGAACATACTTCAAAAATTCCACCCCCACTTTGCCCTTCACACTATTACTATCCCAGTCTATATTCGGATAGTTGAAGTCCCCCATTATCACTACACTATAGTTCTTGCACCTCTCTGTAATTTCCCTGCAAATTTGCTCCTCTATATCCTTCCCACTAGTTGGGCTTCTCGAATACACCCAGTGGTGTAATGGCACCTCTATTGTTTCTTAACTCAAAACAAATAGATTCTGTCTTAGACCCCTCAAGGACATCCTCACATCCTCTCTCTCCAGCACTGCAATATTCTCCTTAATCAATACTGCCACCACCTCCCCTCCTTTTTTCCTTCCTTATCTTTCCTGAACACCTTGTATCCAGGAATATTTAGTACTCAATCCTGCCCTTTTTTGAGCCAGGTCTCTGTTATTGCGATGACATCATATTCCCATGTGGCTATTTGCGCCTGTCGCTCACCAACCTTCTTTACCACGCTTCGTGCGTTTACACACATGCACTCTAAACCTATCTTAGACCTTCTCGTATTCTCTCTTGGTCTGATCCCACCTAATACTGTACTATTTCTTACTCTAGTGCTATCTGTCTCTCCCAATCCTTTGTGCACCTTGTTTCTCCTTTCTAATGCTACATCCTGGTGCCCATCCCCCCAAATTAGTTTAAACCCTCCCCCACAGCATTAGTGAACCTCCCCACAAGGATGTTGGTCCCAGCTCTGTTGAGATGCACCCTGTCCATCTTGAACAGGTCCCTCCTGGATGGTTATCATCCAGGTTTTGGGTGGAATTATGGCTCTGCCAGATGCTCTGTTGGTTTTGTAGAAAGAAAGTCCTCCTCTGGGGACTTGTGCCAAAATTGGGAGAGCTATCCCACAGACTAGTCAAGCAACAGCCTGATCTAGCCATACTCACAGAATCATACCTTTCAGCCAATGTCCCAGTCTCTTCCATCATCATCCCTGGGTATGTCCTGTCCCAACGGCAGGACAGACCAACCAGAGGTGGCGGTACAGTGATATACAGTCAGGAGGGAGTGACCCTGGGAGACCTCATCATTGACACCGGACCCCATGAAATCTCATGGGGTCAGGTCAAACATGGGCAAGGCAACCTCCTGCTGATTACCACCTACTGCCCTCCCTCAGCTGATGAATCAGTCCTCCTCCATGTTGAGCATCACTTGGAGGAAGCACTGAGGGTAGCAAGGGCACAGAATGTACTCTGGGTGGGGGACTTCAATTTCCATCACCAAGAGTGGCTCAGTAGCACCACCACTGACCGAGCTGGCCGAGTCCTGAAGGACATAGCTGCCAGACTGGGCCTGCGGCAGGTGGTGAGCGAACCAACACGAGGGAAAAACTTACTTGACCTCGTCCTCACCAATCTACCTGTCGCAAATGCATCCATGACAGTATTGGTAGGAGTGACCACCGCACAGTCCTTGTGGAGAAGAAGTCCCATCTTCGCACTGAGGACACCATCCAACGCCATCCCTGGGTATGTCCTGTCCAAGACGACTTTTGGATTCCCTTTTAAGTTAGTCGCCAATCTATTCTCATGCTTTCTCTAGCAGATCTAGCAGCTCAAAACTGGGCATCCATGAGGTGCTGTGGGCCATCAGCAGCAGAATTGTATTCCAGCACAATCTGTAACCTCATGGCCCGGCATATTCCTCACTCTACCATTACTAACAAGCCAGGTGATCAATCCTGGTTCAATGAGGAGTGTAGAAGAGCATGCCAGGAGCAGCACCAGGTGTACATAAAAATGAGGTGCCAACCTGGTGAAGCTACAACTCAGGACTACATGCATGCTAAACAGCGGAAGCAACATGCTACAGACAGAGCTAAGCGATCCCACAACCAATGGATCAGATCAAAGCTCTGCAGTCCTGCTACACCCATGTGAATGGTGGTTGACAACTAACGGGAGGAGGAGGCTTCGTGAACATCAATGATGGCAGAGCCCAGCACGTGATTGCAAAAGACAAGGGTGAAGAGTTTGCAACCATTTTCAGCTAGAAGTGCCGAGTGGATGATCCATCTCAACCTCCTCCCGAGATCCCCACCATCACAGAAGCCAGTCTTCCGCCAATTCGATTCACTCCACATGATGTCAAGAAAGGGCTGAATGCACTGGATGCAGCAAAGGCTGTGGGCCCAGACAACAACCTGGCTGTCGTACTGAAGACTTGTGCTCCAGAACTAGCTGCGCCTCTAGCCAAGCTTTTCCAGTACAGCTACAACACTGGCATCTACCCAACAAAGTGGAAAATTGCCCGGGTATGTCCTGTTCACAAAAAGCAGGATATATCCAATCCGGCCAATTACCGCCCCATCAGTCTGCTCTCAATCATCAGCAAAGTGATGGAAGGTGTCGTCGCCAGTGCTATCAAGCGGCACTTACTTACCAATAACCTGCTCACCGATGCTCAGTTTAGGTTCTGCCAGGACCACTCGGCCCCAGACCTCATTACAGCCTTGGTCCAAACATGGACAAAAGAGCTGAATTCCAGAGATGAGGTGAGAGTGACTGCCCTTGACATCAAGGCAGCATTTGACTGAGTGCGGCATCAAGGAGCCCTGGTAAATTTGAAATCAATCGGAATCAGGGGGAAAACTCTCCAGTGGCTGGAGTCATACCTAGCGCAAAGGAAGATGGTAGTGGTTGTTGGAGGCCAATCATCTCAGCCCCAGGACATTGCTGCAGGAGTTCCTCAGGGCAGTGTCCTAGGCCCAACCATCTTCAGCTGCTTCATCAATGACCTTCCCTCCATCATAAGGCCTGAAGTGGGGATGTTTCTTGATGATTGCACAGTGTTCAGTTCCATTCGCAAACCCTCAGATAATGAAGCAGTCTGTATGGCCAACATCCAGGCTTGGGCTGATAAGTGGCAAGTAACATTCGTGCCAGACAAGTGCCAGGCAATGACCATCTCCAACAAGAGAGAGTCTAACCACCTCCCCTTGATATTCAACGGCATTACCATCGTCAAATCCCCCACCATCAACATCCTGGGGGGTCACCATTGACCAGAAACGTAACTGGACCAGTCACATAAATACTGTGGCTACAAGAGCAGGTCAGAAGCTGGGTATTCTGTGGTGAGTGACTCACCTCCTGACTCCCCAAAGCCTTTCCACCATTTACAGGGCACAAGTCAGGAATTCTCTCCACTTGCCTGGATGAGTACAGCTCCAACAACACTCAAGAAGCTTGACACCATCCAGGACAAAGCAGCCCGCTTGATTGGCACCCCATCCACCACCTTAAACATTCACTCCCTCCATCACCGGCGCACCGTGGCTGCAGTGTGTCCTATCTACAAGATGCACTGCAGCAATTCGTCAAGGCTTCTTTGACAGCACCTCCCAAACCTGCGCCCCCTACCACCTAGAAGGACAAGGGTAGAAGGCGCATGGGAACACCACCACCTGCACGTTCCCCTCCAAATCACACACCATCCTGACTTGGAAATATATCGCCGTTCCTTCATCATCGCTGGGTCAAAATCCTGGAACTCCCTACCTAACAGCACTGTGGGAGAACCGTCACCACACGGACTGCAGCGATTCAAGAAGGCGGCTCACCACCACCTTCTCAAGGGCAATTATGGATGGGCAATAAATGCCAGCCTCGCCAGCGACGCCCACATCCCATGAACGAATAAAAAAAAATTGCCTCTACGAAATCATCCATTGCATTGATTCAAAAATAATTTTCTGGCACAAATACTTATTTGGGTCTTGAAACCTGAATTCAGCTGTAATATTGACAATTATCTCTTTAATTGCCAGAACTTCTATACAAATGACTTTCTTTTCGTCTTTGCATGGGATGTAAACAGATGAAGATAAACAGGAAATCCCTCCACTTTGGCTTTATGTTTGTGAAACAATTCATAATAGCTTCAGTCACTAAAACTAAAAGTCCCACGATCGAAGATCATTGATGCCTTGGGAACATTACTGCCATAAAAGTCAATAAAATTTCCAAGACATTTTGAACACTGAGCACCATCAAATGCTAATGAATTGCTAAAGAGCATCCATCAAAGTGTAGCTTTTTTTTGTAAAGGGATGTGCAATCCAGGACACACATTTGCCAAAGGAGAATGTCCAAAATGGGCAGAAGAAAAGTTTTCCATAACATCCCACCTTATGGAACACAGACTAGTCACTTCATTGATTCAATCGGAGTATTTTTCACCTTCAGAGCTTGGGCGGTAAACTGGCAGAGCAGATCCCTCCCCAGCCCCCCTCCCACCCCCTCTCCCTGCCCCTGTTATAGAACCCGCCCGATTATTATTTCCACTGAAATCAATGGAAAGGAAAACAGCTTTCTCGTGTTCCAATAATCTCATGGTGATGTAAAATCCTTTCGTTTATGCTTAGCCCAATACCAATTAAAGCAAAACCCTTTCCCTTACAATCACATTATTCTTTCACTGTGAAGTCCTCAAGGTTGGGACAACAGCAAGCTATTGTGATCCCAAAGGAAGAGAAGATCCCTGTCCAGCATAAGAATCCTGGCTTGGCTGAGGAAGCCGTAGAACGTTCAACATTTCTGACTGTTTCGAGCTACCTCTCTTGAGAAGGGGAATTGAGGTTTATGGGGATATTGGCCCTGTAATTCCTCGGTGGCCTTTGAGGGCAGGGGGGGGGGGGCGTGTGGGTGGATCTGAGACGTACTGGAACTTCCACCCACCCACTGCTGATGCCTCTGGCCCTGTCTGAAATCCCAGGGCCGGGGGTCATTTAAATGTTTAGGACAGGGGTCTGCACTTTTTTTGGTGCAAAATGGAGTGCGCGCCTGAGTTCAGAGGGAAGAAGCTCGCTGCGGCTCCTTGCTACAGTGTCAGCGGGCTCAAGGGCTCTGGTAATATAATGAAATGTTTCATAAAACTGTCTAATTCCTTCTTCTGCTGTTTATTCGAAACCAGCCTTTTAATTAGGAAACTCCCCCTTCCCCCTCCCACCATGGCCCTAGCAATACTGGACACCAGGGGCTGTCAGGCATCCCTGGAACCCAGCAGAGCTAAGGATGTAAATGAGGGGAATGATGTATTTCCTTTATGCACATTTCATTATAATATACCTATCTATTTATGGCCTGGCATATTATGGCTCCACCCCTGAAAGTACCATTATCTCTGACGAGACCGAATTGAGTGGGGGGGGGGGGGGGAAGGAAGCCTGCCGGATTCAGGTTCCACCCAAATTCCGACCCCTCTTGGCTGCCAGTGCGCTACTATATTGCCCTCCTTGGCTGCAGGAATTTCAGCAGCATTAAAAGCAAAAGGACAACAACAACAACTCACATTTATGTCGAGCGTTTAATGTTCGAAACGTCCCCCTAAGGTCACCGAGGAATTTCAGGGCCAATATCCCCATAACCCCCAATTCCCGTCCTCAACAGAGAGAGCTCGAAACACTCAGAGTATAGCGACAAGGGGTCAGGGCTGGAGTGATTGGGAAGCTCTGAGACAGAAAAGGAGAGGAAGGGTGAGATGCAGCAGAGGTGCTAACGTGGCTGATCTCAGTCTTAAGAGACAAAGAAATCCCTGAGCTCCTGGCAATCAGTGTTGGTAGGGTGGGCGGATGGGGCAGGAGAGGGGGGTTTGAGCAGGCGGTTAAACGTAGAGAACAAGAGGCTGGGGTTGTTCTTCCACTCCAGGATAATTAGTTTTTTTGTCTTCGGCAATAATTAATGTCTGAAAAGGCATGTATGATATCGATGCAAGCAGTTCTCTTAACTTAAACTGTGATTGCAGAACCAGAGAATACGAGTGCACAATTAAGATAAGATTTAATAAGAATAATTTTTCTCCGCTGAGCATTAGGTATGTGCAGAAGCATTTCATATTATGTCAATCAAATCCTGTTAAAATAATCTGGATGAGTGTCATACTAAGAATGAAATTGAAGGCTATGCGGAGAGATATTGATATAGATGATCAAATACTCTGAGTGATTTTATAGTTCAGGTCCTGTTGAATTCATAGAAGCTTCTGTTGAATGCTGCTAGTCATACATGAATAGTTTTGCATTACTATCCTGGGGTTTCACTCAATTACTTTCAGGATCCACTGAGGAATTTTGCCTGAAAGTGAAAAGTGTTTAATTATCCTGAAAGTTTCACCGATAACTTCTCATCTCCCTCAAGTAGTTAAAGTCTTGGATTGGGACATAGGAACAGGAATAGGCCATTCAGCCCCTTGAGCCTTTTCCGTCATTCAATTAGATCATGGCTGATCTGTACCTCAACTCCATTTACCCGCCTTTGCTCCACATCCCTTGATACCCTTACCTAATGAAAATCTATCAGTCCCAGTTTTGAAATTTTCAATTGATCTAGTCTCCACAGCTTTTTGGGGGAGAGAGTTCCAGATTTCCACTACCCTTTGTGTGAAGAAGTGCTTCCCGACATCACCCTGAACAGCCTAGCTCCGATTTTAAGGTAATGCCCCCTTGTTCTGGACTCTCCCACCAGAGGAAATAGGGCAGATAGAGATAAACTGTCAAATCCTTTAATCATGTTAAACACCTCAAACGCCCCCTTATACCCAAGGGAATACAAGCCTAGTCTATGCAACCTGTTCTCATATTTTAACCCTGTTAGCCCCGGTATCATTCTGGTGAATCTGCGTTGCACCCTCTCCACGGCCAATATATCCTCCCTGAGGTGCGGTGCCCAGAACTACACCCAGTACTCCAGATGTGGCCTAACCAGAGATTTATGCAACTGTAGCATCTGCAAGCTTCACTCTGTTGGATATGTTAAATGAAGGAGCAGAGCAGACCAGAAAAGTCTGATGCTATATGACGAGGGCCACCAGAATCCACTACTATCCCAGGCAGTATGTCTACTGCTGGTGACAGCTACCTCAACTTTGTCGAGGAGCAATGTGTGAGGAAATTACACTTCACCCAGGAAGCCGTATTGTAATTGTGCCATCTCTTGGAGCCAGACCTGCAAACAACAACAACAATAACAACTCGCATTTATATAGCACCTACAACGTAGCAAAACGTCACAAGGCGCTTCATAGCAGCGTTATCGAACAAAATTTGACACCGAGCCATATAAGGAGATATTAGGACAGGTGACCAAAAGCTTGGTCAAAGAGATAAGTTTTAAGGAGTGCCTTAAAGGAGGAGAGAGAGGTAGAGAGGCGGAGAGGTTTAGGGAGGGATTTCCAGAGCTTAGGGTCCAGGCAGCTGAAGGCACGGCCGCCAACGGTGGAGCGATGGAAATCGGGGATGCGCAGAGGCCAGAATTGGAGGAACGAAGAGACCTCGGAGGCTTGTAGGACTGGAGGAGGTTAGAGAGATAGGGAGGGGTGAAGCCACGGAAGGATTTGAAAACAAGGATGAGAACAAGGAGCAGCATCAGCACCCACACTGCCAGCAGCAGTCAAAGTAAGGACATCGCTCAATTAATTTTTTTCCTACAGGCTCTTTACAGATAATAGCAGGAGATTTGGCAAGGATCGATCAGTTTGCTATTCAACATTGCACTAATGTCACAGATCCACTTTTTTGACATGGCGATGAATGCGTTCAAATCGGCCTTGCTATTTTACGACAACAGGAGAAACTTGCTAGCAGGTCTTTGGCATTACAGGGCAAAGGGCACCCTCAAATACACTCACATGGTAATTCAAGCACCCGTGCAACATCAGGCATGCGATCTGATTTCTAATCAGAAAGCGATATCTGAGAAAAATATAGGGGTTGAATTTCCCGGGGCCCTCACACTCGTACACCGGTTCTCCAGAGTTTCTGCAGCTCTTTTGCTAAAGTTACACCGACAGACAGGGGAACTCGCTCAGAAATTCACCCCCACATTGTTCCTCCAGGCCGAAAATCGGACGCGTCTCTAATGCACAGCAAGATTGGTCATTCAAAGGGTTAACAAGAACTTTTTGTTTTTAACCCTGCTCTCCCTGTTCAGTACAGATTGGGAAGAGTTAGAAAGGCAGATATATAAGCAACAAAACTCAAGTCCCAGTATACCAACACAGCAAGAAGTCACTGAACAAAGATATCTCTGAAGACATTTTAAAGACTCAAAAATCAACCATTTGATGAGTAAGTGTGATGATATGACTCAGAATTATTTTTTCATTATGTTAAAAACCTTGCGGAGAATTTTAACCCCCTTATGACAGGCGGGTTTAATTTAAAAGCTTGGTCAAAGAGGTAGGTTTTAAGGAGTGTCTTAAAGGAGGGGAGAGAGGTAGAGAGGCGGAGAGATTTAGGGAGGGAATTCCAGAGCTTAGGGTCTAGGCAGCGGAAGGCACGGCTGGCAATGGTGAAGCGATGGAAATCGGGGATGCGCAAGGGGCCAGAATTGGAGGAGCCCAGAGATCTCGGAGGGTTGTTATTTTAATTTAATTAAGAATATGAAACCCGACCCCAACCCGCCTACTTCTGGTTTTACCGCGGCAGGTTTGGGGGCGGCCGAATGACCCGCTGCGGAGAGGCGGGTCAGTTATTATAATATTTAAACGAGTTCTGCGTGACTCAGATTTTGGCAGCCGTTTGAATTTAACGGCTGTGGGCCCGGAGCTCGGGAAACCCGGCAGCTGAAGGAAGGCAGGAACTGCCGGATCCAGCAGGTGAGAGCTTTTCCAGCACTGCTCGTGGGCCCAGGAGGAGCGGGAGTGCTTTCCCCCCGGCCCCTCAAGCAAACCATCCGCCGCGATAAAAATTCTAATGAGGTCAAATTCGGCAGGATCTCCGCCTTCCCCGCATATCCGGATTTCCCGGACTCTGACACGTGTTCCCCCCCCCCCCCCTACTCCACCCCTGCCTCCCTGGAAATATCAGGGCCCTTATTTTTGCAACTCTCACCTGATTGATAGAGATGAGAGATTTTCAAAAAAATAATTTGGAGCAATTTGAATGTTTCATCTTTTCCTTTTTTATTGGTAAGTTTGCTGATTGCTCATGCTGGATTTGCGGATTTCATAAGTGGTAAGCAGTTTCTATTTGGTAGCTGTTCCACCCGCCTTCCTTATATTCGGTTTGTACATTCCCTACCTCTTCAGTTATCTCGCACTGACATTTACATCCAGTCAGCAGGGAAGTAGAAACCAGTGGCAGCTCCAGCTGGGGACAGGTGAATGGAAAATCAAAGTAATGCGGGGATTTGGCTGTAGCCTCATCACCCATTTTCCCACCGTTCCCTCCATGATCCTGCCCAATTGTAGAGGAACATCCAGCTCCATGTATCGTAGCATTTTAGCGTCTGTGTTATGCCACAGAACTTGGACTCACTCCACAATTTAACGCCCGGTAAATTCTCAATCTCACATGAACTGTCGCGAATATTGGAAAGCAAGTACATCCACATCATTCTCACATCGCCTAATATCAAACTGTATAGAGGCATCATTGGAATCTTGGAGTGGAATAGGGAATGGTAAATGTCGCAGAAAATAACAAAAATAATCAGTAATAAGTAGAGGGGCAGCTTTGGTTCAGATATTATATCTGATTTAATCAACAAAACCTCTCCTGAAACTAATGTGGTGGTGTGGAGTGGTAAGAAGTAATGGGAGATACCAACTTAAGTCTCGGGTGATCATCCCTACTTTAAATCCCTTCTTTCCTTCCCCTTCCCCCTTACTTATACAAAAATATTTATTTTTATAAGGAGACTGCTGAATACTCCTAAAATAATTGATGAACCTGCACCAAAAACCCGAGGAACATAAGTCAGTGTATAAACGAAAACCTCGGGCAGTCGTTACACGCGTGCTCTGTGTAATACTGTGGAGACAAGCGTGTTTTCTGAAGGACAGCGGTGAGATTGGTGAGGATTTATTTTCTCCTAATTGGGTTATCAATTCCCCAGGCATTTAAGGGGATTTCTCTGGTATAAGTAATTTAAAATGTTGAACAGAACTGCACGCTCCCTAGCAGGTCTTTGATTGTATGCCTGGTCTCCACTTTATCAGGAGACTATCTCCAGTAAATTTATACTCTTTTGCCCTGATGTTCTCAATGTGTTCTAAATATAGAATACATTATATGAGGAAATTGCCACCTTCCATATGTTGGCATCAACCCCTTTTCATGTAATGTCTCATGTTATACTATCATCTTAGTCAAAATCACACTCGTCTCAGTCATACTGCTGTCCCCTGCAAGATTTCATTCTTCAATTGTTTTAGAGAATCAACTTCTTTCTCGAAATATCAGTCTTGCAGCTTGATTACCTCAACTCCATCCGACCCTCTCTAACTCTAGTCGGTCAGTGGTGCTGCTCCCACATCTGCATCTAAGTGCCTCAGGGATTCTTTATACATGTGGCATTTTTATTAATCTGTTGGAACTTTTTGATTCTTAGCCAATGTTTATCTCTTCCGCTCCTCCTCTCCTGAAGCGTGCAGTTCCACTGACAGTGGTCACCCTTGGCCAAGTGGTGATTATTTCAAGCGGCCATTATTGATGTGTAACAGCGAAAGACAGGAATTGTGCACTTCAATGCAGTGCCGACCGTGCGCCCTGCTCTCATGTCTGGCAAGACTCTGTGCCGGCAGAAGATCCTTGTGATTTCCACACTCAAATATCAGAAGACTATTCTGATCAATTGGGGCCATCACAACAAAACATGATTCTGTCCTCACACAATGTCTACACACACATCCGGCAGGAGTCATTGAACAGCAATCTGGAGTGGGAAGAGTGGCCAATATTTCTTTTCCAAACCCAGAAGTACTGAGACTAACTGAGGCATCCTAAGACTATTGTAGTTGAGATCAGCCAACTCAGCACAGAATGCGGATTGAATCTGGAACCTTCCCATCTGTAGGGCTTAGCTGGATAAACTGACTGAGCCACTGAGACAGCATCTTTACTGTCCATTGCTCTTCCCTCTCACCCTTCTCTTGGGTATTTTGATTTTAAATTAAATTTAATTCATTGTAGCTGTTCAAAACCAGGAGCTGTTTAAAGTTGTTTATTTGATGCCATAACTGTGAGATGGTTTGAGGTGGTAATTAGTAAATAGATGATTACAAAAGAGCTGTGATTAGCTATTAGTCAGAAATGACAAAAGGCCATCGACCTGAAATGTTGGGCTCGATATTAGCAGGGCGGCGGGTTCTCAGCGGGGGGTCGACTGGGCACGTGGGTAATGCGCCCGGTGAAATCAGTGTGCTCCACACGGAATCGCAGGCTAATTGGATCCACTTACCTGTGCTTCCGGGTTTCCCGCTGGTAAGCTGCGCGGCGGGCGGACTGCGCATGCGCAGTAAGGTCTGTCAGCTGGAGGAGCCCTATTTAAAGGGGCAGTCCTCCACTGACAGATGCTGCAGAAAATAGGAAAAATTACAGCATGGAGCAGCCCAGGGGGAAGGCTGCTCCCAGGTTTAATGATGCCTCACTCCAGGTATCATTGGATGGGGTGAGGAGGAGGGGGAGGACAGAGATCTTCCCCCCGGCAGGCGGGAGGAAGCGGCCTGCCTCTGCCATCAAGAAGGCCTGGCTCGAGGTGGCAGAGGAGGTCACCTGCACCACCAACATATCGCTCACCTGCATACAGTGCAGGAGGCGCTGCAATGACCTAAGTAGGTCAGCCGAAGTGAGTACACTTACTCATTCCCCTACACTCCGTCTGCCACATCACCGCCCCCACCCCACATCTCCTTCTGCACTGCCGACACTACTCTGTCACATCACCCCTCACACCCACTCAAAGCTCATCCTCATCTTACCTGCACTTACTCACCTCGTCAGTACTCATCCTGCCACTACCACTCAACCCAATCCTCATACAATCTCATGGCTCTATCTCATACTCACCCTCTCATGCATCTCTTTTACAGTCAGCCTCACTCAACCTGCCACTACTTGTGCTGCAGCCACAGGGCATGCATCACATATGTGCAGTAGGAAGCGTAAGGCAAACGTGTTGTGAGCATGAAGGGGATGCACAAGGGTGTTTGAGGGATTGTCATGGTTTTTACTTATATTTAGTTTCTGATGAACTCACATTACATATTATATTGTCACCATTACTGCCACGCCTTTGCGAATCTTGTCTAGTTTGTGCAATAATGCCCTTTCCTAGGGATCACAATGAAGACCCACAACTGATGCCACCCATTGTGTCACTGCAGAGTGGGTGTAGGTGTATTTGCAGGGCTCTTTTGTGCAGACGACTGAGAGATGTCGGCGATATCCCCGGTGGCACCCTGGAAGGATGCGGAGGAGAAGTTGTTGAGGGCAGTGGTGACTTTGACAGCGACAGGTAAGAAGATGGTGCTCGAGCCAGCCGGGAGCAGCTCGGCATGAAGGAGGCTGCAGATGTCCACGACTACATGTCGAGTGACTCTGAGCATCCGTGTGCACGGCTGCTTAGAGAGGTCCAGGAAGCTGAGCCTCGGTCTGTGGAGCCTGTGGCGAGGGTAGTGCCCTCTGCGACGCATCGCTCCCTGCGGTTGCCCTCCCTCCTGCTGTGCAGGTGGATGTGTCACAGCACTGTGTTGTGGAGCTCCACGTGTCAGAGGTGGACGGCGTGGCCGGCGAGGCTGGTGATGCTGTTCGCCCTCCGAGGAGGTCATGACTGCAGCTACGGCGGCCCCCATCTGGAAGATGTACATCTGAGGGGGTCCGCAAGGTAGGTAAATGTGTCTGGACACGGGGTAAGTGTGCAAGTTGGTGAATTTTGTTGTTAGGAGGAGGGTGGTGGAGGCCAAACTTTGTCCCAAGTGACAGAGTGGCCTCCTGCAATGAGTGAGGGTCTCCCCACCCCCCACCTGTCAAATGGACCTTTGCAGCTGCCACAGACTGATGGCTGCAACATGTCCATTTCAACTGGGAGTGTTTCCCCCAGTACGGGAAACAGTCTCAGTTCATTTCAAAATCCCACCCCTCCTAAAATATCAGGTCAATCAGGTCTGTAAATGACCTGAAGTACCTGGTGAATTACTTTGAGTGGCACCCTGCTGGCTTTAATTGCCGGCGGGAGTCCCACATGCGGGGGCTGCGCGCGCATGTCAGCGCGTCACTGGGGAACCCGGAAGTGGGCGGGTTGGAGCCGGGCTCCGGACCCGTCCCGGGAATCCCGGATTTTCGCAGCCCCCCCCCACGAACGCACCCGATTGCGGGTGCGAAAATTGAGCCCGTTAGCTCTGCTTTTCTCTCTCCCCAGATGCTCCCTGACCTGCTGAGTGTTTCCAGCATTTTCCAGTTTTAATTCAGATTTCCAGTAGTGTTTTGCTTTTGCGTTTAGCTATTGTCTGATTGGCAGTTTTTTCCCTCTGGCAGTTGGGCCATTATGTAAGTTCAGACCGTATAATTTTGAACTGAATAGTGAGAACTCAGTCTCAAGCTGTGAGAGGCCAGTGGAGTGTGAAAGACCAAGAGAGGGTTGAGTTTATCCTCAGTGGGAATGATTGGGACATGAGTATTGAAATTGTATTTAAATATTTTACTATGTTTTGAATTTAAATTTATTTAAATTTATTTCATTCTAGCTATTCAAAACTAGGAACTGTTTAAAATTGTTTAATTCATGCCTTAACTGTGAGCTGGTTTGCAGTGGTAATAAGTCATTCATTGCTTATAAAAGGTAGTGATTAGATGTTTTCTGTTTTCTTCCCCTGTGGCAGTTGGGCCATTGTATGAATTCAGATGGTATAAATTTGAGCTGAATGGCAAGAGTTCAAATTTGCCCTCAGAGAGGCCAGTGGACAGTGTGCAAGGCCAGAAGAATCTATCAAATAACCATGTAGAAAGGTACTTGTTTCCAAGCCTTGTTTCTGAGCCAACTGCTAAGAAGTTGAGATAGCCTTCAATTTTTTCTTCCCTCCCTCTCACCGCTCTACTGGGATTAAGAACTAACATTTTGGAGAATCATGGATGCAAATGCATTTCCTACCAGTTTATGAGGCAGCATATTAATACACTGCCTACCTAAAGTAAGTTTTTTTTCTTAAAATTGACTGTAAATTGACCCTTGATGTACTGGGGGACACAATAATTGCCACTCTTACATATATTTTTACTGTTTATTTTTTTGTTAGGCTTTGTGTATTACAAAAATATCAACTCTTAACTAGTCTTAATTTGCACTGCCATTAATAGGAACATAGGAACAGGAGTAGGCCATTCAGCCACTCGAGCCTGTTCCGCCATTCAGTGAGATCATGGCTGATCTGTACCTCAACTCCACCTACCCATTAGCTCCATATCCCTTGATACCCTTACCTAACAAAAAACAATTGTCTCAGCATCCACAGCCTTTTGGGGAGAGAATTTTAGATTTCTATTACCCTATGTGTGAAAAAGTGCTTCCTGATTTCCCTCCTAAATGACCTAGCTCTATTTTTAAGACTATGTCCCCTCGTACTTATGATGTGGAGATGCCGGTGATGGACTGGGGTTGACAATTGTAAACAATTTTACAACACCAAGTTATAGTCCAGCAATTTTATTTTAAATTCACAAGCTTTCGGAGGCTTCCTCCTTCCTCAGGTGAACGTTGTTGATTCCCCTACCCAGTTTCTCTGCATCTACCCTATTGAATCCTTTTAACATTTTAAACCCCTCGATCAGATCACTCCTCAATCTTCTGTACTCAAGGGAATACAAACCAAGTTTATGCAACATGGCCTCATAATTTAACCCTCTAAGCCCCAGTATCATTCTGGTGAATCTACGCTGCACCCCCTCCAAGGCCAATATTTCCTTCCTGAGGCCCAAAACTGAATGCATTACTCCAGATGGGATCTGACCAAGACTCTATACAACTGAAGCATAACTTTCTCCCCTTTATATTCCAGCCCCCTTGAGAAAAAGGCCAACATTCCATTAGTCTTTTTGATTACTTTTTGTACCTGTCCACTAGCTTTAAATGATTTATGTACTTGGACTCCCAAATCTCTTTGCTAAAAGGTAATTTGCCGAGATAGAAGCAGTCGCTCATAAGTAAGTCATTGTATGTGAAATGCTTTGAGATATTTCTGAGAGATGTGATGTAAATGATAGTATATAGAAATGCAAGTATTTCTTTATTTTTCCTGCCTCATTTCTAGTTTTAATAAGTCCAAAGCTAAGATTTGCTGATCCAATCCTTTCGCACCTGAACCGCTCCCTAGCATATTACAGATGCTAACTCTTCAGCATTGCTGATGGATTAAAATTGCAACAGCAGTAGACTGGCACAGTCCCTCCATTTGTTTAAGTGCCAGGCTCGAAAATTCATATGCCTGGTCATGGTCAGTGCCTTTATTGTTGCATCAGCAACAACTTGGCCCTGAAGTCTATTCATTTGAATTTAATCTGGGCAACACAACACATCGGTGGATCTGAATCAGACTGTATAAACACCAGATTAATTACATCCGCCACAAACTAAGCACGTTCATTTGTATTAATTGATCCCAAATAAATCTGATTTTACAATTTGAATGGGTAGCTTGGAACTAGTTAAATAGTCTGTTATATCTTGTCCTGCCAAGTTAAAGTGGTAGGATGCCTAGTGTGAAGTGATGCTTAATAAAATAATCTTTTGGAGATATCATCATTTCCTTGGTCCTATCACTGATGCTTACAAATATGTCCTGGAATTACAAGTGCAAAAGGCTGACTCAGCAAGCTGAGGCCTCCTTTTCATAACTCCCAGAACTACCATTTCTGGTATTATGGTAAGACCAATATAGTAGCATTAGCTCAATTAAGAATTAGTAAAAGCAGCTTTTTAATCACTTTGTATTATTAATTTCCCTTTTAAGCATGATTTTAAAAAAAGATTAATAAATGTAGTGACCTGCTAAAGTAATGTTAATAATATCGCCTGCTTTTCAATTCAGTAATTACAGATCTGTATTCCAGGCCTCCTCGTCTTTTGAATTTGGCCATTTCAATAGTACATAAATTTCTATTAGGTCTGTTTCTGAAGACAGAAAAATTGACACATTTATTTTACATTACTACAAGAGGTCAAAATGAGTGTTAACTTTCTCCACATAGCACTTTTTGCAAGGTGGGATGCCCCGATCAAAGTGAACCTACAATAATGCAGCAGAGCTAATGAGGCAAGTAACTTTAATGCCGTAGCTATTCCAAGTCTGTTACAGCCTTTAAAAAGAACTGCAGCTCCACAGCAATGGCATCCACCATGCCTTTTTTTGTATTGGTCCTAACCTTCATAGTGGCAGTGTTTCCTTGAGGTGAGAAAAGAGTGGTAATGAATGAAAAAACTGGGAAAATGAGGCTGTGCCCACCTGCCGACAATGACGTGTAACTGGGCTGGGCTGAGGCTGGGTGACCACGGTCGCAGTCCAACGGGGAGGAGTAAAATTCTGACGGGGCATTTTTTTGGAGTGGGTTTTCAGCAGAATTTGTGGGCTGACACCAAAAATAAAATGGCCATGAAAGTTGCTGGTTTGTCATAAAAACCCAACTAGCTCACGAATGTCCTGCCAGCCCTCCCCATCTGGACTACACATGACTCCCCTCTTAATGACCTAACGGCAACTGGGGATGGGCAATAAATGCTGCCTTGTCTGTGTTTCCCACATGTCAACAATTTTAAAAAAAATAAACCAAATTTAATATTTTACCATCTTTTGTTTTATGAAGGAATTCTACCACATTAAATGGCATCTGGTCTCCATGATATTGTCTGGAGAGACAAAAATCATTTGACATTGGGCAGTTCTTTCAGGTTTATGTTGGCTGTTCTCCATTAACTCTGTAATTAAAGTCTATTTATGATTTTGTAGTCAGTCAAGCATTTGGACCTGATGCCTTCCTGAGTTGGCTAGTTTTTCTAACCCACATGTTCACAGAGCTATAGTAATATTTTATATTGTAAGAATACTTTTGTAATCGGGTGGGGGGGGGGGGAAATCAAGTGACCACTTATTGCTTCATAATTTCTACTAACGAGATACAGCACAAATATATGTCATAAGTGTTTACTTGGAGAGGTCTTTAGATTGTCGAGCTAGTAGAAGAGCTATTGGTATTTTAGGAACCTTTCAGGTATTTTGCAAATTATTTCCTGGAATGGTGCTTGTGTTCAATAATCAAATTTTGTTTGATAATTGCTCCTTGAGACGTTTAACTACATTAAAGGTGCTATATAAATGCAACTTGTTTTCGTTGTTGTTCAGCTATATAGTGTGTGGATGTGTGGCTTAGAGCAGGAGGGAGAAGATGGATGACTGTTCAGCTAAGGTAGATGACAAAAAAGTTATCCATGTGTGCCTTCATTCTAGAAACGAATTGTTTGATTGTTGTAATTCAACCTTCGCTCTGTGCATAATTAGCTGATGTCAACCAGGTTGGCATACTTGGTTAGGGAGGAGAAAATTGGCCAGGACTTCTGCTGCTCATCGCTATCCAGCAGTACCTGCTGACAGAGTGAAATGCTGCATATGCTGGAAATCTGAAACAAAAACAGAAAATACTGGAAACACTCAGCAAGTCAGGCACAGCTCCTGTAAAGAAAGGAAAAATGTTAACGTTTCATGCATTACCCTTCATTAGAACTGGAAATGTGTGTTTGGAGACATCAAATGAGGACAGGGACAGGCTCGACTGTGATTGCTTCCATGATTGAATAACACTCACTGTCTAGGTTCACACATGAATAACGGCCATTTGGGGAGGTAACCAAGAGCAACAGGTGCTGACATGTACCTACCTGGGACCTAAACTATTGACTTCGCCAAAATTTGCAGGGTTAAGGGGGAGGTCCCTTCATTTAAATGGCAATGGCATCAGTGCCACGCTGAGTCCCTCTGAAGGCCGCAAAAGCAGGAACTCTCAATGTAGGGAGTTCGTACCTCCAGCCCCACCCCTCCTCGAGCTGATGACCTTATTTGGGGTGGGTGGAGGCTCCCTTCCCCCCCCCCTCCTAATGGGCCATGCAGGCAATTTCTGGGGAAGGTTTGAACCAGTTATAACTGGGTCCCAGCCTAATTTGCAGCCTCACTCACTCATTTGCAGCTTATCAGAAAATTGCAGTGCATTGTTCATTATTTGCGGCCTATTACTGTCAATGGATGGAAAATCGTCAGCAAAACACCTGTCGTTCACCAAAAAGCTGCCTCCCAGAATAAATCTAGTGGAAAATCTATCGGCAAGTGTTCAATAAGTTATATGTTTAACAGGTAGAGTGATAAATCAAAAGAAATGCAGAAGTAGTTGAGATAAGGTCATATCATTCTTTCAAAACTCAAGTAAGGGAGAAAGTGGCACTGGATTGATCTGTATTATCCACGATCCATTAGTTTTACCTGTCTTTTGAGTGATTAAATTTCCTTGTAAATAAAGTTAGGTACCATCTGTTGGAATGCCAGATAATCGGTGGATGTGTGTGGATCACTGAAACCTGAAAACATTAGAGATTGACATTGACTGGGAATTAGATTGAAAGTGCCCAACCTTAGTTAACTAAAGTTTTTTTTAACGGCTATGAATTTAGATTAGATAAACTTGGGACCGAGAGCTCTATGCAAACCAATTGCCTGATACTTTCTAGAGTGACAATTAAATCTGTTTCTATCAGGTATCATAGAATTATGGAAAAAAAATCTAAAATGTTGTCCATACGTCAAGCATTGCATAGGCAAAAGTATTTTATTGTTAACAATAATGGGGCCAAATTTCCTCAAGAGAGCTTTTGGGGATGGATCTGAGTTGGGCAGAAAATCCAGTCGTTCACCAGCTGTGACTCTGATGCTGTCCCATTTTCCAGGGTAAGGAAAATTGAGCGGTCTATATAACAGGCGCCTGACCTGCATGGCCAGTTTTACACTCCAGTGGTAAGTTGTAAATTACTTCCTATTAATTTATGGTATAACTGCATAAGCAGTGAATGATAGAATCATTCCAGTATCCAAATGACCTGTCAAGCTACTAATTGTTCAATGGAAGTGTATATTATTCCATTATTTCAAAACCCAATTTCAAAAATAAAGTTGTGAAATTAATCAATGGTTTGGGTCTCCACATTACTCAGCTACTATAAAATACAAAGTGTATTTCATTCTATTCCTTGCTAGCATTTATTCAAAATTTAATAATTTTGGGATTCTGAAGTTGCATTGAATTCTACTAACTCTACAATCATCAGGTGAAAATAAAAAGTGTTCAGTACTCTCTAGGAAATATATGCATGAAATATAATTATAAGCAAGTGTGTTATATTAATAGTTTAACTATAACTTCAAGCATGTCCCCCTCTGATAGAAAGAATTTTGACCTCTGGTGCACAAATTAAACAAAATGTATTCAGCATTTGGGGGTAAATATCTTGATATGTATACAACAGCAACTTAAAACATTGTATTTGAGTTAGACCGACATTAAGGGGGCTAATTTTGTGAGTCTCCATTCGCAATATTGAGGATTGCTATCAGCAAGTGTAGGTCGGAAAGGCGGGACAACAGTATTGAAGCTCTCAGTTTCTCAAGGCAGTGTCCTTGGCCCAACCATCTTCAGCTGCTTCATCAATGACCTTCCCTCCATCATAAGGTTAGAAATGGGGATGTTCGCTGATGATTGCACAGTGTTCAGTTCGATTCGTAACCCCTCAGATGATGAAGCAGTACGAGCCCGCATGCAGCAAGACCTGGACAACATCCAGGCTTGGGCTGATAAGTGGCAAGTAATATTCGCGCCAGACAAGTGCCAGGCAATGACCATCTCCAACAAGAGAGAGTCTAACCAACTCCCCTTGACATTCAACTGCATTACCATCGCCGAATCCCCTACCATCAACATCCTGGGGGTCACCATTGACCAAAAACTTAACTGGACCAGCCACATAAATACTGTGGCTACAAGAGCAGGTCAGATGCTGGGAATTCTCTGGCGAGTGACTCCCCAAATCCTTTCCACCATCTACAAGGCACAAGTCAGGAGTGTGATGGAATACTCTCCACTTGCCTGGATGAGTGCAGCTCCAACAACACTCAAGAAGCTCAACACCATCCAGGACAAAGCAGCCCGCTTGATTGGCACCCCATCCACCACCCTAAACATTCACTCCCTCCACCACTGGCGCACAGTAGCTGCAGTGTGTACCATCCACAGGATGCATTGCAGCAACTCGCCAAGGCTTCTTCGACAGCACCTCCCAAACCCGAAACCTCTACCACCTAGAAGGATGAGGGCAGCAGGCACATGGGAACACCCGGAAAAGTGCGAGGTGATGCACTTTGGAGGGACTAACAAGGCAAGGGAATACACAATGAATGGGAGGACCCTAGGCAAGACAGAGGGTCAGAGGGATCTTGGTGTGCAAGTTCACAGATCCCTGAAGGCGGCGGAACAGGTAGTAAAGAAGGCATATGGGATACTTGCCTTTATTAGCCGAGGCATAGAATATAAGAGCAAGGAGGTTATGATGGAGCTGTATAAAACACTGGTTAGGCCACAGCTGGAGTACTGTGTGCAGTTCTGGTCGCCACACTACAGGAAGGATGTGATCGCTTTGGAGAGGGTGCAGAGGAGATTCACCAGGATGTTACCAGGGCTGGAGCGCTTCAGCTATGAAGAGAGACTGGGAAGATTGGGTTTGTTTTCCTTGGAGCAGAGGAGGCTGAGGGGGGACATGATTGAGGTGTACAAAATTATGAGGGGCACAGATAGGATGGATACTAAGGAGCTTTTTCCCTTCGTTGAGGGTTCTATAACAGGGGACATAGATTCAAGGTAAAAGGCGGGAGGTTTAGAGGGGATTTGAGAAAGAACTTTTTCACCCAGAGGGTGGTTGGAGTCTGGAACTCACTGCCCGAAAGGGTTGTGGAGGCAGGAACCCTCACAACATTCAAGAAGCATTTGGATGAGCACTTGAAATGCCATAGCATACAAGGCTACGGACCAAATGCTGGAATATGGGATTAGATTAGACAGGGCTGATGGCCGGCGCGGACACGATGGGCCGAAGGGCCTCTATCCGTGCTGTATAACTCTATGACTCTAACTCTATGACCATCTGCAGGTTTCCCTCCAAGTCACACACCATCCTGACTTGGAAATATATCGCTGTTCCTTCATCGTCACTGGGTCCAAATCCTGGAACTCCCTTCCTAACAGCACTGTGGGAGAACCTTCACCACACGGACTGCAGCGGTTCAAGAAGGCGGCTCACCACCACCTTCTCAAGGGCAATTAGGGATGGGCAATAAATACTGACCTCGCCAGCGACCCCCACATCCCATGAACGAATTAAAAAAACTCCGCTACTGCACATGGTGCTAAGGCTGTACACCAGGAGCGTCGGCATAATTACCACCCACAACCTCCTCTGCAGCTCTCCTACTGATGACTTTTTGCAATCTCTCAGCTTAGCATTACAAGGAGTTTCTGTGTGTATCGAGTCCTCAACGTTGGACTCGAGAGTTCAGCCTCCTTATAAAATGCATTCAGCCCTTACTGCAAAACATTGCAGAGAATCTTCTGCATGATAGATTTTGACGAATTTGCACTCTCCTAGTGCAGAGTTTTGTTCCCCTACTGGCTTTTAGTGGGTGGAAAATCCTGGGATGCCTGCTGAGCTCATGGTTTAATTATTAATATGCGCCCCCCAATGCACGAGGTTCTGTGCTGGGAGTGAGAATTAGTAAGTTCTACTTTTATATTTAAATACATTTTAATAAATGCTGTGTGAATGTGCAGATATATGCTTGGCTCTTGAATTGTAATTTGTATGGTAACTAGAAGGTTGAAGAATCCGATTGTAATGAAAGCTCTTATCCCAAATGTTAAACTTTCTGTTTCAGATGCTGACTGAGACCCATTTCCAGCATTTTCTGCTTTGAATTTAAGATTTCCAACATTTAGGGGATTTTACCTCCAATAACAATACTAACTGTATATGATCCCGTCTAAACAGCAATTATGTATATTGGCAGGAGTTAGGAGAGAAACTTTCTCGCCTGAAGAACGATGGACTGGGAGTTGACAGTCTGTTGGGGACACAATTTGTCCATCTGAATCAACTTTCAGACGGGCCTTTAAGTGGATGCTCAGCACCTCTGCCCAAGTTAGGCGTGTGGCTGTTTAGATATGTAAATAATTGTTAAAGGGACTGCTGGAGGCTTCTCCAAAAAGGGACGTTTTGAGATTTATTCGGGGCCAAAAGGAGCAGGAGTGCTCCTCTGGGACCCAGAAAAATCTTCTTGTCTGTCCCTGGTTCCCCAACCCCCCAACAGGCCTTACCTGTCGGCCGGCTGCGTGGTGTATCTGCCGCAGGAAATCAGCCAGCTGCACCATTTGGTGCCCGCAGATCGCCAACAAAATGTTGGGTGTTGAGCATTGATCATTGGTGCCCATTCATCGCCCAAACCAAAAGTCTCTCCCATGACATACTTTCAAAATCAAGAAGAATGCAGCACTGCTTGTGTCTTATTCGAATGCAAGAATGTCGTTCAGATTATATTCAGAAGAGCTAACTAGAGCACTCATTTGGTACAGGTGACACATTGTACATATATACTGTAAACATACTGAACATTTTACCATATGTGGTGGTCTTGGTGCTCAGGCATAGATTCAGTAGAACTCATTAGGAAAGAAGTCTGTGCAATTAACCCAATAATGCCTCTTTATTCTAGAGACATATCATTATGCATAACAATCAACGGACGAACACGCCAATTATTAAAAAACATAGCCTATTCACAATTCAGTCTCAAAAGCCATCATCGCAATAATTCCAAATTAACTGCCAATCAGTTTCATAATTATTTTCATAAGGACGTTAAGTTTACAGCCAGGTAAATTCCAATGGATGAACAGAAGAGGGATGCATGTATTTAAGGCTGAATTATACTGCAACTTCCCAGTAGATGGTAAGCAGTTTCGGATGTGCATAGACTTGAAAGTGCCAGTATAACTCAGCAATAAGATACAAACTGACTCCCGAGTGTACTGAAGCAAAAGGTTGTGAGTTAGAGTCTCCTATTGCCTAGTGGCACACGAGGCAACCCATTTTTTCCCACTGCTGTCTGTCCAGTGCAAGATATTTGAATCCGATCGGAATATCATCATACCTTGTATCCGACAGTTGATGTTTATATTTGTAAATGTGGAGCTCTGTGAATAAAGACTTGTCTTGTCTCTGGGTTGTTTCCGTAATGAAAGGCATTTTTACACGCAAGGGTCATTGACCTGACTTATCAGGAGGCACGGCGGACTGCCTTTAGTCTGGCTCCTACCTTTCAAACTGCCTGTCTCAGGTGGCCCTACCAGGAGCTATACTCCCGCCTGCATTGCTCACAGGGTCATAGGATCACACAAGCCTTCCCACCACGTCACGGTGCAGTCCCTAGGAAAGAAAGGGTTGTAAGACTCTACCTCCAGAAGACTGTCCCACACTGAACTAAAAACAGAAAATGCAGAAAAAAAAGCAGGGCAGTTAGTATCTGCAAAAGACAGGTTGTTATTAATTGTATCCATATCGATTAGCGTTAATGGTAATCAGGCGATGCGTATCAATTGGGGACTTTCTTGCATCCATTTATATGAGAGCTTATCTAGGGGGTGTAAATGTGGATCTCTGTGAATAAAGACTTGGAAGCAACTGAAGACTAGGCTCTAGTATTCTATCCTTCACCACCTGGCTTTTTAAAAATTCGTTCATGGGACGTGGGCGTCGCTGGCGAGGCTGGCATTTATTGCCCATCCCTAATTGCCCTTGAGAAGGTGGTGGTGAGCCGCCTTCTTGAACCACTGCAGTCCGTGTGGTGAAGGTTCTCCCACAGTGCTGTTAGGAAGGGAGTTCCAGGATTTTGACCCAGTGACGATGAAGGAACGGCGATATATTTCCAAGTCGGGATGGTGCATGACTTGGAGGGGAACGTGCAGATGGTGCTGTTCCCGTGTGCCTGCTGCCCTTGTCCTTCTAGGTGGTAGAGGTCGCGGGTTTGGGAGGTGCTGTCGAAGAAGCCTTGGTGAGTTGCTGCAGTGCATCCTGTAGATGCAGCCAAGGTGTGCCGGTGGTGAAGGGGGTGAATGTTTAGGGTGGTGGATGGGGTTCCAATCAAGCGGGCTGCTTTGTCCTGGATGGTGTTGAGCTTCCTGAGTGTTGTTGGAGCTGCACTCATCCAGGCAAGTGGAGAGTATTCCATCACACTCCTGACTTGTGCCTTGTAGATGGTGGAAAGGCTTTGGGGAGTCAGGAGGTGAGTCACTCCCCACAGAATACCCAGCCTCTGACCTGCTCTTGTAGCCACAGTATTTATATGGCTGGTCCAGTTAAGTTTTTGGTCAATGGTGACCCCCAGGATGTTGATGGTGGGGGATTCGGCGATGGTAATGCCATTGAGTGTCAAGGGGAGGTGGTTAGACTCTCTCTTGTTGGAGATGGTCATTGCCTGGCACTTGTCTGGCTCAAATGTTACTTGCCACTTATGAGCCCAAGCCTGGAGGTCTTGCTGAATGCGGGACTGCTTCATTATCTGAGGGGTTGCGAATGGAACTGAACACTGTGCAATCATCAGCGAACGCCCCCATTTCTGACCATATGATGGAGGGAAGGTTATTGATGAAGCAGCTGAAGATGGTTGGGCCAAGGACATTGGCCTGAGGAACTCCTGCAGTAAATTGGCTATCCAATTTATAACAGTTGTGATGTTTTGGGTGTGTATGCTTCTTCCGACTTTTCTATTTACAGATGCTGACTGGCCTGCTATTTATTTCCAGCATTTTCTGTGTTTATTTCAGGTTTCCAGCATTGGGAGTTCTCCCTTTGATTTGACCGTTTGGGCTTCACACTGAGCATAGTGCAACTTCAGTTGAGTGTGAAGCTAAGTTTAAAAAGTGGTCAGGCAGTTGGTTGACTCTCCAGAGCCCTTTATAAACTTACACAGAGTCTTTTTTAATTTCATGACAAAGCAGATGCTGCAGCTAATCTTTCCTATCATTAAAGAAAATAGCCTCCTGGGGAGCAGAGCTGTGCATGTGATCGTGAGCAAAATGCAAATCACAGCCCACAGTATGACTTTAGTTTTGCTGACTGCAGCATTGATCTCAGGTCTGTAATATAGTATAGCGTGTAGTACAACTGAAACAGTACATTGGCACTTTTGAGACTGAATAGATTTGTGTAGTTATAGCAGATTGTAATATCCTTTGACATATCAGTGGTCGGCAAAGGATTTGGCCCTGATGAAGTCTTGCATATTTTCGTAATGTGGCAATAATTCATTGCTGTCGTTTATTTATTTATCAATTATGATTCTGTGCACTGACCAATTAATACCACTTACTTAGATTTATTAGTGCTCATCAGCATTTGGTGATGTTTTTAGTAAAACAGAATTTACCTCTGCAAGGTCACCTTATTTGAAAGGTTTACCTTTTAATTTAGAGATGTCTGATTCAGATATGAATGATGACAATGTAGGAAATGGAATATCAATGTACATACTCATCTGAAGATGGTCTGATTTAATGAATACTGCAGTCGGATCCTGATAAATGTGTGGGGGGAATAAAAGTATCAACAATGTTCTGCTTGGATGAGAATATCTGTATAATGTGAATGATATAAATTGTGTTTGAATGAGCTATTCATTTATCCAAACACCAGTGGATTATGGAAATTAAAATTGTTTATGCATATATGGAAATGCTTGGAGGATTTTTTTATTGTAGGCCTTAATATAAGAACATAAGAGATAGGAGCAGGAGTAGGCCATACGGCCCCTCGAGCCTGCTCTGCCATTCAATAAGATCATGGCTGATCTTCAACCTCAACTCCACTTCCCCGCCCAATCCCCATATCCCTTGATTCCCCGAGAGTCCAAAAATCTGTCTATCTCAGCCTTGAATATATTCAATGACTCAGCATCCACAGCCCTCTGGGGTAGAGAATTCCAAAGATTCACAACCCTCTGTGTGCAGAAATTCCTCCTCGTCTCAGCCTTGAATGGCCGACCCCTTATCCTGCAACTATGCCCCCTAGTTCTAGACTCTCTAGTCAGGAGAAACAATCTCTCAGCATCTACCCTGTCAAGTTCCCTCATAATCTTGTATGTTTCAATGAGATCACCTCTCATTCTTCTAAACTCCAGCGAGTATAGACCTATTCTACTCAACCTCTCTTCATAGGACAGCCCTCTCATCTCAGGAATTAATCTAGTGAAACTTTGTTGCACCGCCTCCAAGGCAAGTATATCCTTCCTTAGATAAGGAGACCAAAACTGTACGCAGTACTCCAGATGAGATCTCACTAAAGCCCTGTACAACTGTAGTAAGACTTCCTTACTCTTGTACTCCAACCCCCTTGCAATAAAGCCAACATGCCATTTGCATTCCTAATTGCCTGCTGTAGCTGCGTGCTAACTTTTTGTGTTTCTTGTACGAGGACATATTAGGAATTGTATTAGGAATTGTAATTGCCCAGAGGAGCATCAATTATTTTTAGGATGTCTTATTTATAAACCAGAATCACAAGGTATAATTTAAACAAGCAATTAATAGAAATGCAACAATAATGCAATGAAAATATGAGTATTTGTTTTGTGGATTTTATATTACAAGATTTGTACAACTTTTGTGTATTATATACTGTCTATTTTAAATTGCTTCTGCATACATGAATGAAATTATTTCTACATAATATTCAGATAAAATAAAAACAAAATAACTGATCAGTACAGAGCAGTTCAAACAAACAACACAGGCTTTTGTGATCAGTTACTGCTTTTTAAAAAATGTTTCCTAGCCATTCTTATTCCAGCTGTTTATATAGCATCGCCAGTAGATACCCAATTATAATAACGTCCCAAATACATAACATTTCCCCCTGAAACAACAACAGAAAATGCTGGGAATACTCAGCAGGTTAGGCAGCATCTGTGGAGGGAACAGATAAGTTAACGTTTCAGCTGTGGACTCTTTGTCAGAAAACACCGTCAGAACTCTTGTCCTGCTGAGCGTTTCCAGCATTTTCGGTTTTGCTTTAAGATTTGCAGCATCTGGAATGTTGCTTTTTGTTTACGCTTTCCGTGTAGTTTAGTTGCTATCACACCAACAGCGAAATGGGAAGACGGTGGGATTAATATTTTGTATGGATAAGATCAATTGAGCCAAAAGGATTTCATCACCTGAACTCTCTTGTAATCTTGTACATTCTTGGGTGCCCATCAGGTAGCAGATCCAGGATCTGATTCCTTTGTGGAAATTAAGACATGGATGTGCACATTAAACATCCTTGGTTCACTCTTGGGGTATCAAATGGTACTAACACATTATTCACAACAGATTTAACTTCTAATCCTCCCTTTTAAAATGGCATTTCTTTTCTTACTCCTGGCTGAAATAAAACATAACAGCTATATCAGTCTTGTCACTGTGTAATTTCCAAGGTTAATTGGAAAGGGTAATTGGTATTCCTATGGAGGGTAGTTTTTCTGTATTCACTGTTACATGATCACGCAGATAACAACATTGCATTCTGGCTGCTAATTAACGAATGCCATTCTTAAGACATGAAGTTGCTGTGAGTTGATCAGGTTAAACTGTTGACCATGAAGGTATTGATGAGACTTGGTAGCCTAAACACAAATCCTAAGAGCTTCTTCCACAATCTGCGTATAATTTTCTTCTGCTTTGAGCTTCTGGATACGAAAACAATATAGCAATGACCTCCGTTAAAAAGGACATGAGAAATACCTGCTTCCGTGCCACATTATCACTAGTCAACTTCCTCGACACTGAAATCTGGTCGGCTTCAGTATTTCATGAAGTTAACAACAGGAACACTGAATCTTCAAAGAAATCCAGGCCGAATCTCTAACCTATGATTTCCTATGGTTTTAACCTTGGATAAGTAAGATAACGTTTTCACTTTTTTCTTTGAAAAAATATAATTTTTAATTTTACAGTTAAATTGGATTCACTGCTACAATCAGCTGCAGCACCTCTGATCAATTGGTTAAGAATTGCTTAAGGCTGGATAAAGCTGGGTAAAAATTAACTGAAGACAGAAGAGATGGAGGGAATTGTGAAATAATTATGGAGCAAGGCCAATGTGCACTAATGGATAATATGCAAGAAAATAACTTGAAACAGGCAACCTATTCCTTTCTTGCGTCTACAGTTATTGTTCAGTGTTAGTGGTGCTTTGGAGAGGAATGACCTTCAATTCTCTGGTGAATAAGAATCTTACGCCTCCTGGCTTCATTCCACCTAAAGACTGGATAGCTTTTTTTCAATCTGTTGGTATTCTATAGCGTACTTTATATATATTTTTTTGTCCCATTCAGTTTGATTAATTAAGCTCAAACCTTCTTGGAGCCATTGCCAGGAAATGATTTGTATTGTGTGGCAGTTATTCAGCTGTAATTTACGCATTAATAATTGTGTCAATATATTACATGATATTGATTAATGGTGCAGTACTATGAAAAATATACAGCAGTGACATGTTTACTGTTCTTACACTTGTCGTTGATATCTAAATTTCCAATTCTCAATGAGCCATGTGAAGCACAGCACAAGCGATTCCTGAGAATGTGACTGTTGTGATTTATGCATCCGGAAGAAGCTCCTTCGGAAACTGTGCATATCTTCGAGTTAAAAACACAAGACAGATGAAAATGTTTGGTGCAGATAAACAGTGCGTTGTTTAGGTAATTGTGAGAGGCTGCAGTGGGTTGTAATTCAGTAATCAGGGTGGAATTCAATATTCCAGATAAAATGTAGACAGAAAGGGAGGGGTGAAAACATAAACCTTGTTATACAAGTAATGGTTAATTGCTTCAAAATATAAATGGGAATAGGGACATTTTTCCGATGCCCTTGAAATCCCTGCCTATTTTCTTCCAGTTGAAATTTGAATGGAAATCTGGGCTTTGCCCACCTTATATTTATTTAGATGAAAAAGGTGTTTCCCACAGAAGTAAACAATTTAATTAAGAAGCAGAATCTAATCCAATTACGGTCAGGCAGATAGCAAACTATCTTTACCATGACATTAGCCTTCCACCATTAGTCGAAATTAGAATGAATCAGAGTTTACAAACTGCACATATGATACATAGAAACCAACCTTCATAATAGAGTAAGAAAAATATTTAAGTGACATGAGTAGGCTTATACTGCAACATTAGCTCTGTATAATTAAATAAACCATTCAGAAATAATTTAAAGTCCAGGATTACCTCAAAGGATCAGTTGATAATTGCACTGCTCAAAGTGGAATTGAACCATCCAGACAGGAAGACTTAACCCCTGGTATTAAATTAGTTGATCCCAGCTGGGATAGTGGTAGGGTTGCTATAGATGGCCTCGGCACCCTGAGTTTTACAAGGGAAAATTTAACCAGGGATCCCACTCTCAATCCCGGTCGCTGTCCTGAGACACTTGTTGGAAAGTGTGGATGTCAGCTGAGGTTTGGCTACGATGATCCCCTCAGTTAAATTACCAGCCGTGACTAACATGTGAAGAATGGCCACTTAGGCAAGGCAGAGGGGCGCCCCCCACCCAACACTAATCGAAGCTTTCTAAGATAGAAAAGAAGGAAGTTGTGCAAAATAGAAAGAAGAACAACTTATTTGAAACATAGATAGTGCCACATGTGATTGCTTTAACTCCAAGTGGCCTGTTACTGATCATTTGTGTTGTTACCTGGGTCTGTTTCATTTCATGTTATCCAGACCCATAATTAAGTTATTTGAAAATACTTCATATTTGACGGCAATACTTAATAGAGAGAAATATGCCAGAAATATTCAGAGGCATGAGAAAGGATAAAAGCATCCAATATTAATATTTTTTCTGACTAAAGTTTATTGAAAGAATGGAAATATTTTTATTGAAATCAGATTGTGTTTGCAATACAAAAGAGGGTAAGGCCCAGATATCATTTAAGTTTTCACTCTTCAAATATTTAACAAAGGAAAGAATGTTAACCGTTAGAGTGCCAGCGAACCCGGGAAACGTCTGCCAAACAGTTCTTTAGGTTTCCAATTCACGCATAGTGACACTGAATCGCACCAGTATTAGAGCAAAAAAGCTGCTCACTGTTGTAACGTTAACTCTAAACTGCTAAAATAAGTGCTAAAAACACAATCTTTCATAAAAATAAAAAAACAAGCATTTTACCTGTTTCAGTCCTATGGTACTTTTCCCCACCTTTTCTTCTTTCTTCCCTAATCTCTTTCAGTCCCATTTTTATTTTTTAATTGTCCTTTTTTTTTCTATTTAATGGAACCATGCTATCTTTTCAACTATTTTTTCCTCTAAAAATGTTTCAAATCTTTAACTTTACAATTTTCTTCTTTCTCCCACACACAATTTGAAGGTGGAGGCAGGTTTTAGAAAAGATTAATTGGTTCAAAAACAACATTAAAGGGCTTTTTTCCAGCCAATGGAAAACCAAAAACTTAAAGAGATTGCCTGAAGCAGCAAACTCCTCTGTGGTGTTCAAAGGGTTAATCCATTCTCAAACAAGTACATCACTTCTCTCTTCAAATTCTTCCAAGAGTAATTAACAATCACAAGTGTCAGTGAAGTAGAATGGATGCAAGTTTTATGATACATCAAAAGTAACATTTTTCAAAGTAAAATAATCGAAAGGCAATCAAACAACTGTCTCCGTATTATTTGACAGCAGCAATTAATCAAAATCAACCCCAGAAATGAATATTCATTTAAGTTAGATTTGCTCTCTGTCAAAATTTTAAATTCAACCTTTGCTTTAGTAATTTTGAGTTTATTTTGTTGGAAAAAGAAATGCAAAATAGTAAAAGGGCAACAATTTATTGATCTGCATATTTATGCTTAACTGATATACATCGGGTACCAGTTTATGGTGCTGGTCCTTGACCTTCTCATAAGATTTCAAACATTGTCTTTTTCCACTGGCTGTTGAATTTTGCAAAGTAAAGGACATTTTTGGCAGCTGCATCATTCCAGAGTCATCAGATTTATTGCTCCATGCTCCCAAACCAACCCAATATTACTGCAAGTTAAGTTTGAATTTTTAAAACTTTTTATCAGGTTTCTGCCTGTCCAGGTCGATCTCGTTGCCACTCCCTCCCCTCCCAGCAGACTTACTGCTGGTCTTGTCAGGTTCAGTTTGGGAGAACTTGTTCTTGGGTTTAAGGTGGGGTTCGGATTGGGCTGAGGATTGGACTTGGGCTGAGGGTTAAGGTTAGCTGATATTTAGGGTTGGGTTTGCCTTTAAGTTTAGGGTTGGACATGGGGTTAGAATAAGTTTAGTTTTAGGGGTGTTTATTTCACCGAAGTGGAATGCTTATTTCCATGGAGAAGACCTTGTACTAGATGGATATCACTAGAGCGGGGCAGTAGTCTGTTGCAAAGGCTGATATATTTCATGAAATTGACCTTGGTGCCACCTTGTTGCTGCCACTGTTCCCAGGGTCCAGGATGGCAGGGTGGGGTCACAAATTCCTCCTTAATTTAGCGAGTCTTTGAGGTGATCTAATTGAAGGTTTCAAGAGTCTGAAGGGAATTGTCAAAACTAAACCAGGATTTTTTTCCACTGTGTTGAAGTCCTAAATATCAGAGGACACAGGTTAAAAAATAGGAAATTAAGAATAAGAAGGGAATTCAAGCACACCATTTTTGCTTGATGCAAAATGTGTTGTATAAGTAACAAGGGCATTTAATAAAAACATCATTCTACGGAGCAGCCCACTTGATGTACCTGTTTGATACATTATAAGTTTTTTGACCTCTTCCTTAATGTCTCTTAGGGTTGATATTTTACAGTAAAATACTAATAAAACAATATAAAAGCTGTAAAATGTGTGATTTGGATTTATACACCATGATTCCACACTCACTTATTTTCATATTTCCCACAACAATTATACATGCCTGAACTGGGAGAGGAGATTGAAACATTCTTAAAGTGACAATATCTGGGATATTACACCATTCCTCATTTAAATCCCTTTTATTCATATTTCCACAGGTTTTCCGCATGGTAAAACACAACGTATGAAAAGAGGTAACAAGTTGCTTATGCAGATAATTGCTGAACTAGCAGTGGTCAGATGGATAAGGTACTGACCAAATCTCATCTGGAGTACTGTACGCAGTTCTGGTCACTCAATCATAGGAAGGATATTAAGATATTAGGATATTTAAGAGGGTACAGAAGCGAGCACAAAAACAATTCTGGGTATTGCTAAATTAAGTTATAAGATAAGGTTACATACGAACATATGAATTAAGAGCAGGAGTAGGCCATTCGGCCCCTCGAGCCTACTCTGCCATTTGATAAGATCATGGCTGTTCTGATTGTGACCTCAACCCTACTTTCCTGTCTACCTACTATAATCTTTGACTCACTTATTAATCAGAAATCTATCTAACTCAGCCTTAAAAATATTCAATGACCCTGCCTCCACCACTCTCTGGGGAAGGGAGTTCCACAGACTCAAAGAAAAAATTTCTCCTCATCTCTGTCTTAAATGGGAGACCCCTTATTTTTAAACTGTGGCCCCTAGTTCTAGCCTCTCCCACAAGGGGAAACTTCCTCTCCAGTCCCCTCAGGATCTTATATGTTTCAATAAGATCACCTCTCATTCTTCTAAACTCCAGTGTCAACTCAGAGGTTGAGCAATTTGGGCTCTTTGGGGAAAAGAGGAGACTTTGAGGTGATCTAATTGAAGGTTTCAAGATTATGAAAGGAATTGACAAAACTAAACCAGGAATTTTTTTCACTGTGTTGAAGTCCTAAATATCAGGGGACACAGGTTAAAAAAACAGGAAATTAAGAATAAGAAGGGAAATCATTTAACACTTTGTTGCCCAAAGGGTAAACAAGTTACCGTGGAAAGCCATTGAAGAGAGCATTGTGAATGGATTCAAGACAATTGGATGTGTCTCTGAAGAGAGAAGGGATTGAATAATATTGTGAATAGGCAGATAGTTGGGATTGATCTCCGGGGAAAAAAAAAAGGTTTGTTGGCTTATTGTTCCCGTAATTCTTATATTCGTATGTCTTTAAGTAATTGAATGTACTCAATCAGAACATACATTTTGAATGTTACAATTGTATTTAGTGAATATATTTAAGCTCATCAATGTGAAGGAATGTCACAACACTTTTGAGTGTTATGCAGAAGTCTATTCTCTGAAGAGATGGAAAATATTTCAAGTTTCATGTACTTCCTTGGAATTGGACACAAAACTCCAAATGTAGTGGTGAGCTCACTCCGCCCACACCTCACCAATGTACTTCATCAGAGGCCGGAACCATCTTCATGGTTGGGCTTCATTAAAATGATGTTGGTCAGCTGTCTGCGCTTTTGAAACATTGAAAGGAAGCTTGCCAATTGGGGAGGGGGCGAGAAATTCGGCAGCTCCTCTGCAGAGCTGACCCGGTCGTATTTAGTTTAGTGAGGGGTGCGGAGGGTGAGGGTGTCTGTGGAGGGTCCGGTAGCAGGTAGGACATTTTTTGTGGGGCCTGGAGGAGTATTCATGTCTGTAAATGCGAGTAAAAAATGACCAAATGTGGCTATTGTCTGTTCTTTGTTGTAAAGGGAAGGGTACATTTCAGCTTTGCTTGAAAGGACGTGGCTCAAAGAAATACTTTACTTCTGCTGCGGTATTAACCATAATGTCTCCCACAATAATAATCCTCCTGATCAATTAGCAGTAATGTTTAATGAACTGATAAGACATTCAGGAAAAGTTATGTTTCCCTTTAAGATTACTCAACGTAACCAGATACAGATTATGCCACACCTAACCAATGAAGGGTGATGTTTCATGGAGCGATAAAGTATTATTAGTTTTGAGGCCTATAAGGATTCATATACTCAAATAGACTGGTGCAGGCTATTGAAGTGTAACAAATGTTATAGTAACCAAGGCAACTTCTAACCTATCAGGACACAATGATACTTTAAGAAATATTCTTGGTAAAGAATACAAAGAAACTCATTAAAATCATTTTATTTATGAATCCAAAATGCCATAGAGTGTTTGGTTATTAAGAAGTTTTGAGTCATCAGCCAAAATGTAAATGAACATCTCCAAGTATCATTATAAGTATATATAGTAACTGAATGAATAGTCCTTAAACTCACGAAATTGAATTGTACTTCCAATTTCTTATATGATTTCCAATTACGTTGGTTCTTTTGAAGGCATTTCTGCTGTCTCCAGCATATATAATTTGTCCCAGGACTGTGATAATACTCCTTTTGATATCTGAAATATCTTGTACCTGAAATGAAATGAATAAAGTAAACAATTTTTTTTTTCTGTTTGAATTTCTATCTATCTTTCCAATTCATAGATACACATGATTAATACCACACGCTGGTATGGAGTTCAAACATTCATCTAATTTCTCAGATATTTGCTTTTTCCTGCCTAATGCATAATACCGTTTGCATAGTCTGTCAAAAGCAGTAGGAAATGCACACTGTGAATGAAGACACTTTCAATGGTTTACATATTTCATCCAAATTTTAATACACATCACTAGAAATTCAAATTAAATCCTGTTGCGTGTTATGGATTTTCCATCACATGTAACTTAAATCATGAGGATGGCTTGATAGCCTGAGAAACGCCAAAATATGGACAAACTCAACAATATAAATATTACAAAAACATGCTTCCACTGAGACCATCTACCCCCCCCGTACAAAAATAATTTGTGTGTCATAATTGCGTTTTTACAGATATAACACAGCGACTCCCAACACATTAAAACAGGCATGTAGCAGGATTGCATAATCTCCAATAGAGATAAGGTTGGAAATATTAACAAATGCGGACGTTATAACTAGAAATTGCTGTCAGTGTGAAGGTTTACTCCAGTGGCAATTGAACATTACTAACAAACAATTTGGGGGAAGGTTCCTCGTTTCATGCAATTCTCATCCCGTTTCCAGCTGTTCCAAAATTGCTGTTGCAGTGTCACACTTTCTGTGCACTACAGCACCCATTTTGCGTGTTAATCTTGGTATTAGCTCATTTCCAGGATTATTGCTTGTCAAGGGGGAGCCCGCAAAATTCCTGCCTTCACACTTCTCGCATACGATGTGCTAATTTCATCCATATCAAGCAGGCGCAGGCAACTGAGGTGAGTTGTCATGTGGCGGGATTCAGAAGGGAACTGCTGCTGTTTCAGAGTTGAGGAAGGTTACTACGATGGGGCTGCTTTTCAGTGCTCCCCAGGCATTTGACTTAGGGGAGGAGGATGAACAGGAGCAGATGACACTAAAAGTGTACTCTCTGGAGCTGCAAATATGACATTGTCTTATCGATAGGCTCAGTCACAGCTGACTTGCAATGAATGAAGATGACTGCCGCTGGAGACTCAGGATTAGCTACAAGGCAGATATGTGGATGTATGATTTATGTCAGAAAAACCTGCAAACATTCTCAAATAAGGATGGTATGGCTAGTCACCAAAAAGGTGACCATGGTCCTCAATTTTTATGCCTCTGGCTCCTTCTGGACGAGTGCAGGAGACATCAGCAGTATCAAAGAAAGAACTTACATACGAATTAAGAGCAGGAGTAGGCTTTTCAGCCCCTCGAGCCTGCTCTGCCATTTGATAAGATCATGGCTGATCTGATTGTGACCTCAACCCTACTTTCCCGTCTACCTACTATAACCTTTGACTCCCTTGTTAATCAAGAATCTATCTAACTCAGCCTTAAAAATATTCAATAACCCTGCCTCCACCACTCTCTGGGGAAGGGAGTTCCACAGACTCACGACCCTTTGAGAGAAAAAATTTCTCCTCATCTCCGTCTTAAATGGGAGACCCTTATTTTTAAACTGTGGCCCCTAGTTCTAGTCTCTACCACAAGGGGAAACATCCTCTCAGCATCTACCCCTTCTAGTCCCCTCAGGATTTTACATGTTTCAAGAATACATTTATATATAGCATCTTTCATGACCTCAGGATGTCCCAATGTACTTCACAGTCACTGTGGTAATGCAGAAAAGCATGACAGATAATTTGCACACAGCAAGGTCCCACAAACAGCAATGAAATCAACAATCAGATAATCTGTTTTTAGTGATGTTGATTGAGGGATAAATATCAGCCAAGAGTCTGTGAGTACTGCCCTGTTCTTCTTCAAACAATGCTATGGGGTCTACTATATCCATCTGAGCGGACAGATGGGGCCTCGGTTTAACGCTCATCTAAGTAATGGCAAGTCCGATAGTGCAGCACTCCCCCAGTACTGCACTGATTATGTGCTCAAGTCTCTGGACGGGGGGCTTGAACCCATGACCTTCTGACTCATAGGTGAGAGTGCTACCACGGAGACAAGTGGTGACACTTTGGATCATATGTTGTTCATAGATGCATCAAACGGGTGACTGATTATTCAGGAGAGGCAATGCAGCATGACAGACTGAACATCACCCTTTCTGACAATATAGCGGGTTACTGATGACACCCATGTGGCCATACAAGCCCCTATCCATAATGCAGTGGTCTACCTGAACAGGAAGGGATTCTTCTCCATCAGTGTACAGCTGGTGTGTGACCAACAGGACCAGATTATGCAGTTCAATACCTGCTTATCAGACAGCAATACTTCCATTTTGCACCTATCATCTATGCCATTTACTCAATTTTTCTGGGGTTGCTGTAGCTCTTCCATTGAAGGTACGGTGATATTGGGAGTTAATTGGAAGTTAGTTGGGAGAAAATACACTTTAAAACCTTTAGGCTGTAACTCTGGCGTGAAGCTGGTGGAACTGCCAGAGAAATGGTGTAAAAAGCCGTTTTTAGCCATTTATGCCAGCGTTTCATCCCACACGAACTGCATATAATTACATGTGTAAGCACACAAACCCTCACTGCTTGTAATGGTTAAATAATGCGCTGTACCCTGTAGTCTGCTTCTGTCCTATGACCCACTATTTCCAATCATCTGCCCCTGCTTTACATAAACTAGTCTCGCTGTTGTTTACTAAAGAAAGAAAAACTTGTATTTCAAACCTTTCACAATCTCAGGATGTCCAAAAACGCTTTAAGCCAATGAGGTATTTTTGAAGTGCAGTCACTGTTTTAATGTAGGAAACGCGGCAGCCAATATGCACACAGCAAGGTCCCACAAACAGCACTGAGATAGTGACCAGGTAATCTGTTTCAGGACATCGGGGAAACTCCCCTGCTCTTCCTCGAAATAGTGCCATGGGATCTTTTGCATCCACTTGAGAGGGCAGATTGGGCCTTGGTTTACCGACTCATCCAAAAGACTCCCTTAGTACTGCACTGGAGTGTCAGCCTAGATATGTGGTGCAGAAGGCTCTGAAGCCTCTAGAGTGGGACTTGAATGTGCAACCTCCTGACTCTGAAGTGAGTGTGCTACCACTGAGCCATGACTAACACAAGGGGATAATCCAATAGGACCTCCATATTGGCTATGCAGCAGTAAAAGAATAAAACAAGAACAATTACCAGCAAGTGATGTTCATTATTTGTTAATAGTGAAAACACTATAAAAACTGGATATATTTTCTTCCATGAGCTCATGCTAGAGAAAAAGTTGATGTGAGTATAAAGTAAGGACGCTCACATTACTCCTTTATACTCATGCCAATTTTTTTCGTAACATCAGCAAATGGAAGAAAATTATAGGCACCTTTTAGAACCCTTTTGCAAACGTATGGCATTTCTTAGTGTAGCATTGCTACGTGAGCTGTCCTCTCTCTATTATTATGAAATAACTGCATGCATTTCAAAGAAAGTTTCTCTCACACTACGTTTACAATTTTTCAATATGCTTGGTTTCTACTCCAGGACTGTCTACTCTTCTTCTATTGCTCTTACCAGATTCTGAGGGAAGGGAATTGGAAGCTTCAAGCAAAGCATTGCACTATATTATTTACCACCCAGTAGAGTGGAGCTCATGTCTTTTAAATCTAGCTCAAAAAACATTTTCTGTACCAGCTTTATTACATTGATCTATTCAACCTGGGCTCACTGTGATACACTCTCAAATCTAAAGTGATAGCTACTCTATGTAGTTTTTCTATCTTATGGTTCTAGTCTTGAAACTTAATCAGTTGCTTTCTTTAAGTCCAATTAAGCTTGAATTTAGCCAATTGATTAGTCTATTTTCCTGTTCTGAATAAATATTTTTTTGTAGAGGGATAGAGCTGGCTTTGGAAAGCTATAGAGTAATGTTTCCGACATTACAACAGTGACTATAACTCAAAAGTACTTAATTGGTTGTAAAGCACTTTGGGACATCCTGAGGTCCTGAGGTGTTATGTAAATGCAAATTCTTTCTTTCTTTACTGCCACTCTCTTCTACCCCATAATATAGTCAGTTCTATGATGCTACATGCTGATCAAAATTAACAAGTTTAAAAGATACTGGCCTAGAAATTCAATCGCGCAGCGCCTGTTTTTTTTGGGTGAGAAACAGGTGCTGAATTGTCCAATATTGCTTGTGGCGTATGCGCACTTAGTCCTCGCTGAAAGTGTGCCGCCACCATATTGATTAGGGCACCTGCAGTCCTCCAGGGCGCCCACCTGAAACAGGTGTTAGGCCCACTGTCTATGCAAATCGGGGGCCTAATGCTTGTTTCAGGCCCCTTTCCTAAATTGGATCGTGACTGAGCGCAGCGTGCGCCGTGCATGCTGCGGTCAGTTTTCTCGGGTGCACAGCAGCCAAACCAGCAGTCCTTAAAGGGTCGCTGCAGGCTGCCACCAAAAAGGTAAGTACAAAACGTTATACTTATCTGAATGTGGAACCAGGAAGAGCAGCAGGCTGCTGCTGACCCATACCCGCCCCCTTCCTAAATGCCTCACCCCACCCCTCCCGGACTTACCTGCTGCCCTTGATGCCGGCCAATCTTGCTCTCCCTCGCGACCAGTGAGCTGCCTCTGGGGCAGCGACCGGCAGCCGCGACTCAATGGTAATGTACAAATGAAGCTAGCGGGACCAATTTCGTGTGGTCCTGCCACTGGCCTCTTTAGGCATTGGCACGATCCAATTTCTGGGCCACTAACTTTGTTGCTATTGATCCAGCAAAACACAACATCCATGCACCCAGGCATTGTTAATCTAGATAGCAGAAAATTAGTGGCATGATATTCAAACTGGCCATTTGTATGTGCAATGAGGCAAATGGGCCCATTGTACATGTGAACAGTAATGGTGATAATCAGCATGCACAGAGGCATCTTTATCTATTTAATCTAGCATTTCATTCTCCATCCAGAGTGAATCCAAGTCCGCCTTTTCAGTAGATCTGAGATGGTGCAATTCATGGACTGCTCATCCATACTAATTAGTATGACTGACATGCAGCTTTGATCTACTTAACCAAATGACTTATGTGTGAGAAAAGAGTAGAAAAAAAGTTAATGTTGTAACATCTATTGCATTTTGTTCTCCTTTTATCTTAAAATAGTTTATTAAATCAAAAAAAGTGTAAAATGGCCAAATCAAGGAACTTACATTCTCTCATCATGCTATTCTTTCCATATTGCATCTTCCTGTTTGTGAGAACAGTACTAATGAAACAAACTAAAGCTACATTTACCTTACTTCAGCAACAGAGAGCCCTGAATGACGCATATTCAGAAATCTTTTCATTAATTCAAATTCACTCTTTTCAAATTCATCTGCAGCCAGAGAAAAAAGGTACCGTTTCAACTCTAATATACTGATAACATTAATGGCATAAATGCTCAGAAATAGAACAGTTTGAGACACACTTATTTCTTTTCACGTTCTTGTCTGGGAGAGAGACCTCCATGTATTGCTTTCAGCAATTAGCTTAAATCATCGGGGCGGCCTCCACGTGCTTGCTCACCTCCACTATATTGTACGGAGACCTGATTGCGGAGTAGGGCAGGTACACAGGGCCTGCACCATTTGTTTTGGTTCATCGGCAGGTTCAGACAACCATACCTTTGTGGGTCCATAATGCCGTTGGCTCTTGGTGGGTCAGGTCATTTACACTTAGGAGTTCAGCAGGTGGAGGAAGAACCTAGAATCTGCCATTAGCTGCACTCCTGTAATATCTTGATTAGGGAGTGTGTGCGAGCTTTAAGAGTTCAACATCTGCCTTCCAAGAGGGAAACCTGCCTCTTTGTTTGTTTTGGTAAATGTTGCGATACCTGCTAGTACAGTATAACGTACTTTGTTATCTTCTTTGCCAGTCAATATGCATTACAATGCTGAAAGCCAGAGTATAAAAAGTTGCCTTGTCAAAAGAAATGACATAATCCCTTTACATTTAATTGAAGCTTTAAAGCTAGAAAACTGCATTTGATTCCACCCTTTACTTTAAATTCCATCCACTGCTTAGCTAGTCGTGGTTAATTAGATCTCTAGTGAGCAGAGAAATATCTAGTGAGCAGAGAAATATCTATCTGTGTAGGTAAACCCTCTGACATTAGAGAATTAATTCATCCTATCAGTCAAAGAGTTTAACCTAATCTTTTCCGTAAAAGTGAAATCAGTATAATGATATGAAGCAAGATTTAATATGTAAAATGACAGGACTTAAGATCCTTGCAGCAAGGGAATACATATTGCTTCCTCCAGGGTCCTCCAAGGCACAAATATAGGAATTAACTTTGTATTCAATCCTCCCAATCTAGGCCATAAACCAATGTTAACGAACGCAAAGAAGTGAGTGAATATAATGATTAACTGACAGGTCATGAATCAAGTTGCTAAACCAAACGTACCCCTAATGAGATAGGATGGACAGGAATAAACAAGAAGAATCAAAGAGCAGCTTGGAGCAAAAGATTAGCTGGAGGATTGGAGAAATCAATCAAACCACGAGGGATGGAAACAAAGAATTGCAGAGGTCTGTTTTATCAATAGGGGTTGAATCTGAGAAATGGTGGTGAGACACTAAAAGTGGAAATGAATAGAAGAAAATAAAACTTCAGGGTAGATAAAGAAATATTGACCCAAATGATTGCAGTGATATGCAAGGGGTGGGTAAAATAAAAATTTGTCGAGAAAGTTATCAATTGATTTGACTATTCTAAGAACTTCTAAAACTTTCTCAAGAAAGTTTTAGAAGTTCTTAGAATAGTCAAATCAATTGATAACTTTGTTAAATTCTCTGCTCTAAGAGTTTCTTATACATGTTGGAATATTTTTGAACTGCCCTACAACATGTAAGATTCAAAGGCAGGCAGAATTGCAGAATGAACTTTATACAGAGAGTTGGTACAACCTCTAGATTCTGAGAATTTTTGGCGTGGTTCGGTTCTGAAGTCTAAATCCAAGTGGTCTACTTTGCACAGGCTCATGTTGATTCAGAAAAAAAAAAGCTTCCAGTTCAAATCTTTATTATTTAGATGAACTACTGCTTTGAAGAAAAGGATGCAACGGATATGCTTTGGAACAAATCCATGTTTTGTGGCTCTATTCTACTTCTGTAATATCAAAACTTCCTTCAAAGTAGATGTTGGTGCCCGGAAGCATAGCTGTCTTTTCATTGTAATCTGGCACCTATGTGGTAAAAATTCTCCTTCCATGCTCCTGATGAGCCCAGGAGTGTATATCGTGAAATTGCACACAGCCAGCATGTGATTTCCTGTCCATTAAAATTAAATGGATAGAAAATCATGGGGTGGCATTGCACAGTTTCACAATATGCATGAGGTAGGCAGTAGTGGGGTTCTTACTCCTTGGTGACTGGTTCTGGAGGGTGTCTGACTGGTTTCCTGCACCACCTCTCGTGGTGAGTGGTAAAGCAAAAACAGGAAATGAAACTTAGCAGGTCAGTCAGCATTAAATTAATGTTTCCGGCTCAGAACTGAAACGTGAAAGTTGAACAAGCACTTTTAGTAGTCAGAACAAAGGGTGATTCTCTGGCTACGACTGGATAGATAGGAATGGAACCAGGCAAAGGAAATCCTACCCAGCTGGATAACGGAGGAGAGGCATTGGGGGAGGATGGTGTGTGCAACTACGTCAAAGACTGCAGACGGGCTGAGAAGGACAAGGAGGAATAGTTTATCACAGTCACAGTCACACGGGATGTAATTTGTGACTTTGATAAGGGGCCATTTCTGTGCAGTGGCAGGGGCAGGAACCTGATTGGAGGGGTTCAAGCATGGAGTTGCGGGAAGAATGGGAAGGGATTCATGGTGCTTCACTATTTCCAGAGGTTCCCCTCTTCATAGGCCAGTTTCCCTAACACCCAAATAATGACATAGTAAGAACACGAGAGGTAAGGAGGCGAGTGAAACTTTTATCATTAGTACAGGATGTGCATTGAGAACATTGACTTCTCTTACCTTGACCACCCTTGTGAGATCATTGAACTTCTTCTTACACTGTGTGGCAGCTCTTAGGGTGGTGGAGGTTGCACTTAATGCTTCAACAACCTCCTTTCATGTGGCCTGAGACACTGCTTTATGGGGCTTTCTGGCCTCGGTGCCGAAATGTTTTTCCCTTCTGGCCAGAAAACCATCCATGGATGTGTTTATGAATCAAGGGGTCTTTCCTGCTGTTGACCTCCCCAGGATCCTGCTTTCCAAAAATACAGGCCTTCCCCCCTTTAATTAGCTGCAGCATTTTAAATGCTGCAGGATAATCTATTTTCCTCCATCCCAGCCCAGTGAGAAGAGGTACTACCCCTCCTAACCAGCTCCACAAACATAATTAGGAAGCTCAGAGGAAAAACTGGTGGATTAAGTGGCAGAGTCACGTGGGCAGGCAGATGTTATGCCCCAATGGAGGAAAATCCAGGCTATAATTGTTGCAACACCAGGAGCCAATGGTTCACAGTATTCAGATGCTATTTATTGGGGTCGATTTTTATTGCTTTCGCCTGGCGGTAACGGCCTCAAAATGGGGTCAGTAGCTTTATCGCCCTGTTAACACCAGCAATGCGGCCAGCTCCATTTTGAAAGGGGCTTACTACCGGGTGTCCAAAGCGCCTGTTTGTTTCACATGTTTAATATGGAAATTGGGGACCTATGACATGAATAGGACCCCGATTGCCATTTTGGGTCGGAGCTGGTCGCAGCCTGCGAGATTCCACGGGCGATGGAATCGAAGAGGCCCGCCAAAGGTGAGTGTTGAATTATTTTTGAGTGCTCCTCCGCGATCCACAAAAATAATCTGGACCGCTGCTGCCCCGGGACCACCACCCTCTGCGATCGTGACTGCCCCCCCACCACCTCCCCCACCCCCGCAACTTATCCCGCTGGTGGCTGCCCTGGCCCGATCTTGAGACTTCAATCCGGCGAGCTACAAAGAGAATTATTATGCTCAGGACCAGTGACTTAACAAAGTTCCCTCCAAAAAACTGATTAAGAAAGGCTCTCAATTTAAGTGGAGAAGTTTGCGAAGGAAGTGTACTAATCGCTAAAGAAATATTTAACTTCAGTATTTGTAATTGTCTATTGTTCTGCCTTTGCATATAGAAGAAACCAAGGGCTATGTGTAGTGCTTTTGTAAGTACAGGCTGAGGGACGGAGGATAAATACATTAACCAAGGTAAATAGACAATATGATGTCACTAAAAAAAGAGTTCCTGGTTGTTGTTGTTTCAGTCTGTAATTTTCTTCCATTATTTTTTGCACAAAAGTAGATTGGTTAAGGAATTGTTGAAAATCCAGAAGGATAAAAGGCAGATTGAATTTCAGGACGCTGATTTCTCATCAAACATTAATCCAGTATAAAAATATTGCTGGTTTGTCATGGACAAACATTGCCAGAGAGCTGTAGAAATGGCTAACAACTCTTGAATCCTAACTAGCGCTATGGCTATTTGTCAGTGATTGCTTGATCTAAAACTATGTATCAAATAGCCACAGCTCAGAGTCCAGGGCAGACTCATTACGTCCCAATAACAGGGAATTTTCAAAGTTGAAATATCGAAGGACAAAGGGCACACCCAGAGAGCCCTGATGTGGAAACACAACAGTGTACTGATTGGACCGGGATGAAAAATCACACTGATGACATTGGGATAGACAACATGAAGAATGGACTTCTTCACAGATGGTGGGAATCTGTCACTGAAATAGGTAAATTGTAGTATGAGGGGGGATGTGCCGGATCAACTGTGTAATACTAACATGTAGGCAGCTTAAAGTATTTGCTAAAAACACAGGAATGCTATTATTTGGGTAGATATAGTTGAGATTTGGAAAGACGGTGCAAAGGCTTATGACAGTGTCAAGGACGATAATGATATCCTGAAAGCCTACCATGGGAGTTGTCGTAGATATTCTGTTATTTAATACTGACCAATAAAGGATGCAAATATATATATATATATATATATGTGTGAGTAAGGATTATTTTATGAAATAGAAGAGTAAGTCGTTAAAGATGAGCAAAAAAAAAATCTGTGGTGATTGACCCACTGGAAATATTTTAGCAGTTCTTAGTTTGGATACTAAGTTTGGTAAGTCGTAGCAGCACAGCTATCATGAGGGGATGAGGGGAAGAAAAAGTGGTTGGAAAATCCATCCCAGAACTTTCTATTGGCCACTCTGGAGTCCCATCGATGATTGCCATATAACATAGAGATATAGACGGGCCAGTCCACCTTGCACACCTCATTGAACCTGGGCATAATAATATTGGAAAGCAATAAAATTGCATTTTAAAAGTAGTGGAAAGTTATTTTTTGACAATTAATATCCACTCTTACTAGGAAAAAAGTTCACACATCAAGTTTTTCTTCCTTTGAACCCTAGGAAACGCAACATAGCTGTGACAGTTTCTTCTGCTGACTGTAAATGTTGAATTTTATGTGGGTGCTGTGTTTACAATGGAGGGCATCTGTCACATCTCTGATGCAGCAGTTTTAGGGCAGCCGATTGATGCCAGGGGAGTCTCTAGATTGTGACTGAAAAGACCAATGGCATAGAAATATTATGGTAGCTTTATGATAGAACCATAGAATGATACTGCATAGAAGGAGGCCATTCGGCCCATCGTGCCTGTGCCGGAAATCACCACTGTGATTGCAATACTGATGTGAGAATGTATCTCCAGGTTTGGCTGCAGTGGATGACGTGGCTCGGGTACTACCCTATGGCTGAGTGGGAGTCTTCTGAGACATGCTCTTCTATGGGATCCAGGCACTTGCCTCTGGTGAGGTACTCACAATACCTAGGATACTGCTGGGAGCTGTATGTCTGCCTCCTGTGCCTCTCAGCTCTTGCACTGTCCTCTCCTGCTTCTCCTGTTTCCCCCTGCCCCTCCTCATCCATTAGATCCATTATTTAAGGACTGTATAAATACTGCCGGTGACAGAAATATATAAACACCTCCACTGTGCTGCTGAACAACACTGCTACACTTTTGGGTGTTATGCTTATTTTAAATGGGCTTGGCGGATTGAAAGATGAGGGAATTTTGTATGGGATGGATGTATTGAACAAGGTATGAGTGTGTAAAAAAAAGTCTAACATCCAGATTGTGTGATATTAACGATGGCAGTGCCTGTAACAGGGGAGACATTTCAGGTCTGCTCTAAACTGGACATTAATGTGCATATTTGAAATTCTTGTCTAGGAGTGCACATTTTGACCATGTGCTAAATATAACAACCTAAGGAATTTCTAGATAGAGCTTATCTCACTATATCTTACTTAAACATCATGGTTATTGCAGAATTACAATTAATGGTGCCGATATCACTGATGATACATCTCATGATCTTGCCAGTTCCTTGCTGGGAACCTCACCACCTGCAATCCTGCCCATACAGGCACCAGGTAAGATTGTGGGATACCTGATTTCCTGGTCCCCACATGTCTGAAAATCATCCCCTTAAAATGCCTTTATATAAAATGTGACTTCAATTTGACTTTGTAGATCCAGTTTATATTTCCTCAACATTGTCCACTGGTGAAAAAGGGTAATAGGGCTTTAAAAAACAATTGAAGTTGAAGATGACACTTGATTTATGAGACTTTAAAAAAAAATAGACATCCTCTTCACAAAGCAAATGAATTCTTACAAATTTACATCTTTCTTACTAAATTTTCTCCTTATGTCTTTCTCGTTGAAATTTCTCTCTCGGTGCAGTGGTACAGATGCCTTTATTAATTGTGGAATAGGTGATTTGTTCTTTATTTATAACATGACTTTAGAAAATCCCCTCAATTGACTAAAATGAAACCTGCTCAAAGGAAAATGTCTTTATATTTTAGCACTCAGTGATGTTATTTTCTAACTCCCCCCCACCCGAAAGCATTGATCAACTTGACACTTTTAAAAAAATTCGTTCATGGGATGTGGGCATCGCTGGCAAGGCCGGCATTTATTGCCCATCCCTAATTGCCCTTGAGAAGGTGGTGGTGAGCTGCCTTCTTGAACCGCTGCAGTCCGTGTGGTGAAGGTTCTCCCACAGTGCTGTTAGGAAGGGAGTTCCAGGATTTTGACCCAGCGACGATGAAGGAACAGCGATATATTTCCAAGTCGGGATGGTGTGTGACTTGGAGGGGAATGTGCAGGTGGTGTTGTTCCCATGAGCCTGCTGCCCTTGTCCTTCTAGGTGGTAGAGGTCGCGGGTTTGGGAGGTGCTGTCGAAGAAGCCTTGGTGAGTTGCTGCAGTGCATCCTGTAGATGTCCTGGGGCTGAGATGATTGGCCTCCATCAACCACTATCATCTTCCTTTGTGCTAGGTATGACTCCAGCCACTGGAGAGTTTTCCCCCTGATTCCCATTGACTTCAATTTAACTAGGGCTCCTTGGTGCTACACTCGGTCAAATGCTCACCTCACCCCTAGAATTCAACTCTTTTGTTCATGTTTGGACCAAGGCTGTAATGAGGTTTGGAGCCGAGTGGTCCTGGCAGAACCCAAACTGAGCATCGGTGAGCAGGTTATTGGTGAGTAAGTGCTGCTTGATAGCACTGTCGACGACACCTTCCATCACTTTGCTGATGATTGAGAGTAGACTGATGGGGCGGTAATTGGCTGGATTGGATTTGTCCTGCTTTTTGTGGACAGGACATACCTGGGCAATTTTCCACATTGTTGGGTAGATGCCAGTGTTGTAGCTGTACTGGAACAGTTTGGCTGGAGGCGCAGCTAGTTCTGGAGCACAAGTCTCCAGCACTACAGCCGGGATGTTGTCGGGGCCCATAGCCTTTGCTGTATCCAGTGCACTCAGCCGCTTCTTGATATCACGTGGAGTGAATCAAATTTGTGCAGATAACTAGTAATTGCTTCTGTTCAATACGTGACTCATGGATGTACAGATGCTTAAAATTTGATGTAACACCTCAGGGCCTAGAAGTTGGTTTGTGCTGGCCTGCCGGTTGGGTAGGTCCCAGTCACACCCGATATTGGGCCTCAGGCCTCATTTACATTAGACCTGCGAGCTGCTGGTCATACCCAGGCAGCTCGTCGGCAAATTGGATTTGAATTTCGGGCCACTCCGTTGCCAGCAGCAGCCTTTGGGTAGGTCCTGGGAGGCAGGGAGAGGGAGGGGTGCACTCCTGCTCCTCCCAGCTCCACATTCAGGTAAGTATTTTTTTTTTAAATTACCTTTATGGTGGCGGCCTCCTGTGGTCCCCTTAAGGAGCCCTAATTAGGCCGCAAGTAAATCTGGTTTTCCTGAACGCAGCGGCTAGGGCAGACCAATTTTGGGGAGGGGACCTGAAACAGGCCTTAAGCCTCGTAATCACCAATGCAAAAGGCCGAACGCCTATTTTAGGCTTGGGAGCTGGACGCCTCTTTTTCTGCCTTCACCAATATGGCGCACATCCGATGCAGAATGTGCGTGCGTGTGCTGCCCGCCATGTTGGATTCTTAGGAGCCCGTTTTACACCTGTGTCAATCAATTTCTAGGCCCAAATCTTCACTATAGTTCAAACAATATTCTATGACTAGCAGAATTCTCAATTAAATATCATTTCAAAGGCAAGTTTTATTATCTTGGGACCTGTTGAGAATGATGGAAACCTGGTTTGTTCACGCGAATGATAAAGAAGTTGGTGACAAGGTAATTTCAAAGTGAATTATAGTCACCAGAGGGCACAAGGCAATCAGCTTAAAGACAGCAATATTTTCATCTTTGGACGCTGATCACAAATGTAAGGAAGAAAACATCAAAGTGTAAGCCGAACCTGATATAAAACTTACATTTGCTCTCTTCACAAAATAAACAAAAAGTGGCATACTTTTAGTGCAGTACTGAGGGAATGTTGCATTGACAGAGGTGCCGTCCTTCAGATCAGAGTTTAAACCAAGGTCTACCCTCTCGGGTGGACGTAAAAGATCCGATGACACTATTCGAAGAAGAGAAGGGCAATTCTTGGGCAACATTTATCTCTCAGCCAACATCAGCAAAAACAACAGATTATCTGGTCATTCATCTCATTGCTGTTTGTGGAACCTTGCTCTGCGCAAATTAGCTGCCAAGTTTCCCTACATAACAACAGTGAGGAAAAGCTTTTTTACACGGCGAGTGGTTATGATCTGGAATGCACTGCCCGAGGGGGTGGTGGAGGCAGATTCAATCATGGCCTTCAAAAGGGAACTGGATAAGTACTTGAAAGGAAAAAATTTGCAGGGCTACGGGGATAGGGCGGGGGAGTGGGACTAGCTGGATTGCTCTTGCATAGAGCCAGCATGGACTCGATGGGCTGAATGGCCTCCTTCCATGCTGTAACCTTTCTATCATTCTATGATTCAGTGACTGCGCCTCAAAAGTACTTTGTTGGCTGTAAAATCCTTTGGGACACCCTGAGGATGTGAGTTGTGCTATATAAAATTTCTTTCTGTTTCTTTTGTTATGAAAGGATTTGATAGGGTAGACGTAGAGAAGATGTTTCAACTTGTGGGGGAATCCAAAACTAGGGATCATAAATATAAGATAGTCACTAATAAATCCAATGAGGAATTCAGGAGAAACTTCTTTACCCAAAGAGTGGTGAGAATGTGGAACTTGCTACCACAAGGAGTAGTTGAGGCGAATAGCATAGGTGCATTTCAGGGGAAGCTAGATAAACACATGGGGGAGAAAGGAATAGAAGGATATGTTGATAGGATTAGATTGAGAGGTGGGAGGAGGCTCATGTGGAGCATAAACACTGGCACAGACTAATTGGGCCAAATGGCCTGTTTCTGTGCTGTAAATTCTATGTAATTCTTTCTGTAAAAGCTGATAGTGACAACCTTTTGGCATTGGCTCATGTTGTTGCTTCTTGTACGCAAGTTGCAAATTATGAATTCTGTGTTTGCCTTGCAGGGCAATATAACTTTTATCTTAAAGTATGCTGAGCTGTGTTGGTGATGGGACAGCCTGTATGTGATTCTAACAGCTCTGATAAGTAACAGTGCATGTTCTGTAGAAAATACCTGGAGCTTCCATCTGATTATTATTATTCTTTGTTATTCAGTGACAGGATGTAGCTAGAGGCAATGGTAATGAGAACCAGTGTCTTGACAAATTTGATTGACAGTATTCTGGTGGGAACTTGAGTGCACAGAAAGACTTGGGAAAAATATATGGGGTATCAAGAGGCAACTCAGAGGCCTCCCACAATCCAATGCACACTCCAGCAACCCTCATTCAGCAGGTGATGATGAACTATATTTACATTTTTGAACTGCAGTAGCAGATAGCAAACAGAAAACAATGTCTGGGGAGAGCTGTAGAGGTAGAAAAACACTGAGAGGAGTTTTACTGCTCGCACATCTTTTGGATTGATAAAGAATGTGAGATGCAGCTCTAAAGCAAACATGGAGACCAGGCTTAAGCCCTAGCAGCTCTTGTAATTCTGTTCTAGTCATAATCTTGTCTAAGATGGACAGCCCAGTCACACCTTTTCAGTGCTAAAGAGATGGAATGCACCAGGGCTATCTTTATCCAGTGTACTGATCTGCATTGTACTACAGTCCAGGAGTAATGCACATTTTCACTGCAGCCTGTGAAACATGACTATAATATTGTTGTAATGTAGGAAATGCAGCAGCCAATTTGCACACAGCAAGCTCCCACAAACAACAATGAAATAAATGACCAGATAATCAGTTTTAGTGACGTTGGATGAGGGATAAAGATTGTTAAGGAGACCAGGAGAACTCCCCTGCTCCTCTTCCAATAGTGCCATGGGATCTTTTATGTCTACCTGAGAGAGCAGACAGTTTAACGTCTCATCTGAAAGATGGCACCTCTGAAAGTGCAGCACTCCCTCAGTACTACACAGCAGCATCAGCCTTGGATTTTGTGCTCAAGTCTCTGGAGTGGGACTTGAACCCACAATCTTCTGACTCAGGCAAGAGTGCTACCACTGAGCCACAGCTGACACCTTGTTAAAAGACTTTTGTTGAGTCTCTTTATACTAAGATTTCTGTGTCTATCAAGAGGCGATCTAAGTCATGACTCTGGTGTATGCCTGTCATATTTCTTCTTCCCCTTTGGTCAAACATCCTTTGTTCTTCCTTAGTAACTAAGTTTCTCCTTTCTAATTCGTCGTTGTTACAAATTTGGGTCTACCGTCAATGCCTTCTTGGGTTCAATGGCATCAGTTGCTTCTGTAAGTTGTTAAGCCACTCTAGGGAGGGGGAATCGCGGGGCTTGTGGAGTGAACGATCAGTGGCGGGGGGGAGAGTAGCATCAGCTGGCAGCGGCCCACGGGATCAGCGCCTGGATGTCGGGGATCTCGGGGTGGGGGTTGATGAGGGAGGTCGGGGGCAGGGAGCCTTGGGGGAGGGAAATCGGTGATTGGGGGGCCATGCCTGGTGGAAGGAGATTATTGTTTGGGGGCCGGAGCCTGCAGGGAGGGGCCGGGAAGCTGGGAGGTCAGGGGTTAGGGCCTGGAAGTTGAGGATTTGGGGATCTTGGGCCGGGAGCAGCAGCGATCGGGATGGTGCTTTACAGGTTAGTAACTTACCTCTATTTTGCAGGTGATCTTCAGGGTTGGTTTCCCTGTGAGGTAGCCAGCGCTGGCTACCTCAGAGCAAACCAATGCTGTAGCAGGGTCCTGAAGCAGGCATTAGGCCCCTTATTTGCATATGGTCTTGTTTTTCCTTACCTGATATGGCGGGCAGCGCACTTCCGGTTGGAAGAGTGGGCGCATGTCCTGCCCGCCATTTGGACACATAGGAGGTCACGTAGCACCAGTAAAATGGACGCTCTGCGACCCACTGTTTAGGGCAGCGTCACAAACAACTGCACCTCTCAATCCATATAAAAAAAAATTGCATTTTAACAATTTAAAACAGCCCTATCAGTTCTCCTTACATATTTTACATTGTTTCCCCTCCGAGAATCCTCTGTGTACAGTATGAATTTTTAAAGGGCATATTCAAGGTTTCTTATGCATAATAACTGTGATGTGTAAGAAGTTGTCATTTAAGCTTGGTTGGTTTTAGTTTGAAGTTGTCTTTGCGTATTAAAAATGAATGATTGTTGAAGAACGAATACTACAGGATTCATAGTGATTATGAGATAATTGCCGGATAGGATGTGTACAAATATATGATGCATTGAATTGATATTTTTGCCTTACACTGTAAAGATGTGCAACCATAAAATAGCAAATATTAATTTAAAATAAAACAAGAGGGTAGCAACTCTGGCAGCACCATTGCATCTGAAACTCAGGGATGGTGCCATTAATATATTGCGGGCAGGAACCCACGGCAGTAGTGGCACAACAGAGGTGCCCACCCATCATAACCAGTGGAATATCGCAGTGGCACTGAGCCACTGCAAAGGCCAATGGGCTAAAGACAAAAAGGTTGGCAATTTATCTTGTTCTGCGCTGCCATGCTGGCAGGCAGTTTGAATTTGGTTCTGTGAGGCCACAGCCTAGGATGACACCAACGCCTGGTTTCTGTGGAGGTAGGTAACTACTGGGCCTAATGCCTGCATATCTAGTGGGATTCCTAGGGTGTCCCAGAAATGCCCCCGAGCTGCAGTTGGAACATAGGGGGGACACAGGCAAAAGTAGAACCCACCCTCCCCCTCAGAATTTATTGGTGCAGCCAGTGATGGGGTGGAACCCAACAGACCCAGATATCCCCCCTCGCCCACTACAGATCCTCCAAGCAAATACGGCCTCAAGAAGAAACGGGCTTTCTGGGTTTCATCCTTTTACAGATTAAGTGGGTCACGGTGTCAGGATAAAGTGCTACGAGGTGCTGCTGGGATTTGCCCAAAGTACAACATACTAACGTGGACTGCCTTTGATTAAAGGTTGGCTGGGGTCAACTTTTTGACGATACACAAAACGCTGTGTGTTTCTTTTAACTAGATCATTATTTGTGCTGGTACAGACACAATTCGTGCTGCCTCCTCAGTTACTTGATTGTAGCGCAGCAACCAGGCCCAGCTGCGTTGTTCAGTGTTCTCACCAGCAGGGGGGCCCAGATATCGCGTGAGTTGCTTGTACCTCTTAAAGGCAACCTGCACCTCTTAAAGGCAACCTGCACCTCTTAAAGGCAGCCTGCACCTCTCGTTTGCGAAAAATAAGATACGGGTCCGAACGGAGATCAAACAGCGCAAACGTAAAACACAGATGCAGGTCTCATTCCTATGTTTACACACTGATGAGTTATGTTAAAACATTGAATAAAGGTTGCGCACTACTAAATCCCACATCCTCCAATCTGCACACCAGACCTCACCAATCTGCCGATCTGAGTTTGTACCAGGCCTGCGTGAGAGTGTGCACCAAGGTTCTCTGATAATGCACTAGAGGCCTTGGTACAAGAGGTTGGCAGAAGGAGGGGCATCCCATATCTGCCGGGGGGGGGTGGCAAGAGGCCCTCCAGACATGTGCTCAAGCGACAGTGGGAGGCAGTAAGGGATGCAGTCAATGCCAGGCGCATGGCACCACGAACATGGATGCAGTGCAGGAAGAAGTTCAATGCTTTGACACGAGTGGTCAAGGTGAGTGAGGTCAACTGTCAAGTGGCATCACCTACAAACTGCACCACTAGCCGCATCCACTGTTCCACGAACTACACCCCCCATCACCCACATACCAACAAACTCTTCCAATCAGATGCTTCCTCTCACCCTCACACATTACCACTGTTGCAAGCTGCACACCCACAACTCACAGGTCACACACACTGGCAGCTATTCAACCATGACAGGCACATCACCCAGATATGATGCAGGACACACACCGACACACGTCTCGCTTTCTTGCAGGAGAAGGTGGCGCATAACAGGAGGCAGCAAGTGGCAGTGGCATTTAACCCCTTGAGCCTGTTCTGCCATTCAATGAGATCATGGTTGATCTGTGACCTCACCCCCATATACCCGCCTTAGCCCCATATCCCTTAATTCCTTTGGTTAACAAAAATCTATCAGCCTCAGATTTAAATTAACAATTGAGCTAGCATCAACAGACGAGCCAAACTTCTACCACCCTTTGCATGTAGAAACATTTCCTAACTTCACTCCTGCAAGTCCTGGCTCTAAATTTTAGATGTCCCCTAGTCCTAGTATTTACGTGTAGGAGACCTCCAAAAACAGTTACAAATGCATCAGCAGCCAGAAGCAATAATCCAGCAACTAACCTGTAAATTCTGCATGGTCCCTTTAAATTGCGCTGGTGGGGGTCCCCCAGGCCGTCTAAGACATGTCCAGCTGTTCGTGGTTAAGACAGTAAGTTGGCTGGAGCATTGACTGCCGAATGAGCATTGCACACTGGTCTAACGCATTTTCTCCTTACTTTACATGCTGCCGGCGGCTGTATATCTGCGCATGCGGACACGCCTTTACCAAGCTGGCTTTCGGCGCATGTCACGCTAGAAGTGTGCGCGCGCATTCCGGATGCCATCTTGGGAAGTAGGAGGCTGCGTAGCGCCTGTAAAACGGTCAAATTTCTAACCCAATGTAAATACCTTGAGCTGATGTAGAGAAACAGTGTCCCTGATGTTCCACAGGAGTTTCCCAGTTACCCCTCTCTGACAGCAGCAGGAGACCATCTGAACTCCCGAAGAAAGATGGTAAATTGCTGCTTTCAGCCATCGACACCATTTCCTTGGGGTTCCATTGGTCTCTCATTGGTCTCCACTGTAACTCCATTCAACCACTGCAGAATTTTGGGGCAATATATTTGCTCCACAATGGCACCATTAAAATCTATTCAGATTCCATGGTGGCACAGAGCAGAGCTGGACCAAGCCTTCCAGTGACTCCAGCACCAAGCCTGTAAATCATAGAATTTTACAGCACAGAAGGAGGCCATTCGGCCCATTATGCCTATGCCAGATCTTTGAACAGAGCTATTCAATTATTTCCACACCCTTGTTCTTGCCCCATAGCCCTGCAATTTTCTCCCCTTCAAATATTTAAGTAAATACACCAGTAGCACTATTTTGCAGAAAGCTGAAAACTTTGCCTATATAAGGGGTCATTTGCTGACTTTATGCTACCAATGGGGAGAACGCTGGGCGGCCTTTAAGGAGAAATTGGTTCGGGCACAGTCTAGGCAGATTCCCACGAGGCAACTAAAGCCAGAGCTTCCTGGATGACAAAAGAGATAGTGAGTAAGGTGAGACAGAAAAAAAGGGCGTATGACAGATGTCAGGTTGATAACACAAGTGAGAACCAGGCAGAATATAGAAAGCTCAGAGGGGGAGTGAAAAAGGAAATAAGGGCGTACAGGGCACAATTTCAAAATTTGCAGATGACACAAAACTTGGAAGGGTAGTGAGGAGGATAGTGATAGACTTCAAGAGGATATAGGCAGGCAGGTGGCATGGGTGGACACATGGCAGATGAAATTTAATGCAGAAAATTGCGAAGTGATACATTTCGGGAGGAAGAATGAGGAGAGGCAATATAAACTAGAGGGCACAACTCTAAAAGGGGTACAGGAACAGAGAGATCTGGGGGTATATGTGCACAAATCGTTGAAGGTGGCAGGATAGGTTGAGAAAACGGTTAAAAAAGCATACGGGATCCTGGGCTTTATAAATAGAGGCATAGAGTACAAAAGTATGGAAGTCATGATGAATCTTTATAAAACACTGGTTCGGCCACAGCTGGAGTATTGTGTCCAGTTCTGGGCACTGCACTTCAGGAAAGATGTGAAGGCCTTAGAAAGGGTGCAGAAGAGATTTACTAGAATGATTCCAGGGATGAGCTACATGGATAGACTGGAGGAGCTGGGGTTGTTCTCCTTGGAACAGAGATGGTTGCGAGGAGATTTGATAGAGGTGTTCAAAATCCTGAAGGGTATAGACAGAGTAATTAGAGAGAAACTGTTCCCATTGGCAGAAGGGTCAAGAACCAGAGGACATAGATTTAAGGTGATTGGCAAAAGAACCAAAGGTGACATGAGGAAAAACTTTTTTACACAGCGAGTGGTTAGGATCTGGAATGCACTGCCCGAGGGGGTGGTGGAGGCAGATTCAATCATGGCCTTCAAAAGGGAACTGGATAAGTACTTGAAAGGAAAAGATTTGCAGGGCTACGAGGAAAGGGCGGGGGAGTGGGACTCGCTGGATTGCTCTTGCATAGAGCCGGCGCGGACTCGATGGGCTGAATGGCCTCCTTCCGTGCCGTAACCTTTCCACGATTCTATGATTCTGCTATATTATGAACATGTTCTAAAAGATGTTGCCAGGAATACTGAACAATGGATTTACAATATCACTGCAAATAGGGGCGGGTACAGGCCAGTTTTGTGCTCAAGGTGAAGGTTGTAAGCACTGTGGAATGGAATTCTTCCCGTTTTGGGCATCCTGTGTGTGAAATTGGTCATCGGTGGTAGTGCAAAATGGGCAATCACCCGTTTTGCGCTGCCCTTGAAGACCACTTCTGCAAACCCCCCCTCCCACTCTCAGTACCAAGTACTCCCACGTATAGCCGAGCCAGACACAGAGTAAAGCCCCCTCTACATTGCTCCAACAACATGCTTCAGCCCCAATCGGAGAACAGCAGCCCTTACTGTAGTGGTGTGACATTTTTTTCCATTTCCCACAGCGCATTAATGCCATAAGTCAATTGTTTTGTGCTGTAGGCCCATGTCCACTAGGAACTAGTCTGAGACTGTCCAAACTCCTTTCAGATAGGACTCCTGCAGTCAGCACACAGAGGACACTTTCATCCCATCATTCTGGGCAGGATTTGAGCACACAGAAACCAAAGGTCAGTGTCTATAGATAGAGCGAAGTGGTCCCACAACTAATGGATCAGAGCAATGCTCTGTAGACCAACCACATTCAGCCATGAATGGTGGTGCACAACTAGACAACCAACAGGAAGAGGAGAGTCCATGAACATCCTCATTTTCAACCATGGTGGTGCCCAGCAAGTGAGTGCAAGAGACAAGGTGAAGTTTTTGCAAGTGCTGAAATGCTGAGTGAATAATCCTACTCTGCCTCCTTCAAGACCCCTGCCATCATCGATACCAGTGAGCAGCCAATTCGGTTCACTCCATATGACATTAAGGGCTGCCTGAAATGAGCCTGTGCCATAAACGTTGAGTGTGATGGTCACTTTATAACCACAGAAGGCAGTGTGGGCAGATGAGCATGGCTGCAGGTCCTTTTGCAGTAGGTGACAGGGCTGACCTATTGCCTCTTTGTTGACGTACACTCTTCTTATACACAGCTCCACACTAAGGCTCTCATAGGCTCTGTGTTGCCTGCACAGTCTATGGGGGAATGGGGTAATCTCTTATGAGATGCATCCTCCTTAAATGGTGCAGGACTCCCTTTCTCCATCCGAGGATGCTCCTTCTCCTCCTCCTCTGTGATTGTAAACAATTTTACAACACCAAGTTATAGTCCAACGATTTTATTTTTAATCCCACAAGCTTTCGGGGGCTTTCCCCTTCCTCAGGTGGTGTGCACCTGAGGAAGGGGAAAGCCCCCGAAAGCTTGTGGGATTAAAAATAAAATCGTTGGACTATAACTTGGTGTTGTAAAATTGTTTACAATTGTTAACCCCAGTCCATCACCGGCATCTCCACATCATGACTCCTCTGTGATGGCATAGAAGGGTATGCCCATAGGGAATGTCATACCTGCTTCTGAGAAGCCCTCGCTGTGGGTGGGAGTAGGGGGTGAACGACTCCAGGTGGTCTCTCACTGTCAGAAGCACTAAGAAGCAAAGCCAGGTCAGTATAGGCAGAATGGCAGAAAAAAATGTTGCTGCACAAAAGTGGTTCCTGGCTGCAGAAATCACGAATGAAACTCCACACTCTTCAGGCTCAGAAACTCCTCTCTTCCACTTGTCTCAGCCGATGCTGGCAACTGCTGTGCCGTATAATTCTCAGAATAAGTTACCCTCAGTGGTTCGCGAGCGCAAAAGCAGGAAACTCGGAGCTAAGGTGCCACTGGGCCTCATTCTAAAAAATTCAAATGAGGTCACTCGGGTCTTGTTGGGCGGATCGCGGAAAGGGTCAAAATGTGCCTTGGAATTCCGGTGAGGGGGTGGGAGGAAGAGGTAATTGATGTTGAGGAGAAAAACTCATGAAGACAGCTTCTGCCCCATTTTGCTGCCACAAAAAGTTACTTGCCCTGATTACGCACTGAAGTTATGCCAAAAACTGCAGGCTCGATTTTGAGTCTCGGACGGGAACTCACCATCACCGGAGCCCGAGTTGCACATTTAAAGAGGACCCCACCAGCTTGGGGCGGGTGTCCTTGTCACTTAACAATTTAAAATTGCAGTCGGGCAATTTGGAGTGGGTAAGTCCCCCAGCTCGATTTTAACAGCCCCCTGCCTGGTTTCCAACAGGTGGGGGGAGTGGCAATTTTCCCCCAGTCATTGCTACTTGTACTGAATGAAAGTTATATAACCTGGGGACCCATTTAGTTCTCCTGTGTTCTCATTGTATTCAGTGGAAGAACAGTGGTGGATGTGACATACAAGAGCAAGAACAGTAATCTCAGCCGATGATTAAAGCCGTGTATTGTAGAAGTGATTGGTATGAATAAGACATTGCTGTTTTTTGAGGTAATTTACTGTGAATGGATCGGAACCAAGCAGAAATATTTCTTTTATAAACACATCATGCAGCCAAAGATAATTTGCATGAGAAAGCCAACATAACATTGTCATGATGCAGAAGCAAATGCCCAGCAGACATTTAGAAACATAAATCATGTTGTCACCACCAGCAAATCAGATGTCAGCATTTGTTGCATGAAATAATCTCTTATCTCGTCACCAAAGTGTGCAGCTGTTCTTCAATTAACATCTCATTGGTCAACAAAATTAAGAATGCACCAGTGTCCCAGCAGGCATGATTACAAAAACAACTACTGAATGATTCACATCATAATCACTGGATACGGTCTCTTCATTTTCCCCAAGGGGGGGGGGGTGGGGGGAGTCTCACTTTTCTCCGAGATTCTGGTGTTTCATATCTGTGTTGAAACATTCCCCTCGCCCATACTCAACAAATTCAACATCGGGCTGACGCTGAACCAGTTGCCATCACAACCCAATGGGAATGAAATTGGTCAATTGGAAAGGGAATCGGGCGGGGTGTAAAACGGGCTGTCGAGTCGTCACCTTTTCCCACACCAATCATGAAGGATGCATACTGCCCATTTTCTCATCCTGTGTGCAATATTTGACACTTGTCAGCATTAAGTTTTATCTTCTGTTCTTTGCCCACGTGTATATTTTAACCAACTCATTCTGTAGTTTCTGGGCCGCCACTGCCCTTCCTAGTGTGGTATTATCTGCAAAGAAATTTGTATTGAGTTTTTGCATTCAAGTCATTAATGTATATTAGTGGTCCCAACACCAAGCCCAAGGTCACCTCACTTAGTACACCCCCCCTCCCTCACCACCTACATACAAACATCAAAAATGAGGGACAGGAAAAGACCCATTGGTCCATCTAGCCTGTCCCACAGGTCCATCTGATACCCGGTCCAATTTGGGGGAAAAGTATCTGAAAAATTCCTCTCTGACACCTTTAGGCGATCAAAATTAGTGTGGGAGGAAGAATCCAGGATTAGTCCCCAGCAAGAAACAGGTCCAACTCTCTCTCAAAGGAATACAATGGATCAGCGTTCACCGCATGAGCTGGTAACATGTACCACAGGCTCATTATTCTCTGGGAAAAGAAGAACCGCCTAACATCCAACCGAATTCTTTTTTTTTATTCGTTCATGGGATGTGGGCGTCGCTGGCGAGGCCAGCATTTATTGCCCATCCCTAATTGCCCTTGAGAAGGTGGTGGTGAGCCGCCTTCTTGAACCATTGCAGTCCGTGTGGTGAAGGTTCTCCCACAGTGCAATTAGGTAGGGAGTTCCAGGATTTTGACCCAGCGACGATGAAGGAACGGCGATATGGCGGGATGGTGTGTAACTTGGAGGGGAACGTGCAGGTGGTGTTATTCCCATGTACGTGCTGCTCTTGTCCTTTTAGGTGGTAGAGGTCGTGGGTTTGGGAGGTGCTGTCGAAGGAGCCTTGGCGAGTTGCTGCAGTGCATCCTGTGGATGGTACACACTGCAGCCACGGTGCATCGGTGGTGAAGGGAGTGAATGTTTAGGGTGGTGGATGGGGTGCCAATCAAGCGGGCTGCTTTGTCCTGGATGGTGTCAAGCTTCTTGAGTGTTGTTGGAGCTGCACTCATCCAGGCAAGTGGAGAGTATTCCATCACACTCCTGACTTGTGCCCTGTAGATGGTGGAAAGGCTTTGGGGAGTCAGGAGGTAAGTCACTCGCTGCAGAATATCCAGCCTCTGAACTGCTTTTGTAGCCACAGTATTTATATGGCTGGTCCAGTTAAGTTTCAGGTCAATGGTGACCCCCAGGATGTTGATGGTGGGGGATTCGGCGATGGTAATGCCGTTGAATGTCAAGGGGTTAGATTCTCTCTTGTTGGAGAAGGTCATTGCCTGGTACTTGCCTGGTGCGAATGTTACTTGCCACTTATCAGCCCAAGCCTGGATGTTGTCAAGGTCTTGCTGCATGCGGGCTCGGACTGCTTCATTATCTGAGAGTTGTGAATGGAACTGAACACTGTGCAATCATCAGCGAACATTCCCATTTCTGACGTTATGATGGAGGGAAGGTCATTGATGAAGCAGCTGAAGATGGTTGGGCCTAAGACACTGCCCTGAGGAACTCCTTCAGCAATGTCCTGGGGCTGAGATGATTGGCCTCCAACAACCACTACCATCTTCCTTTGTGCTAGGTATGACTCCAGCCACTGGAGAGTTTTCCCACTGATTCCCATTGACTTCAATTTTACTCGGGCTCCTTGGTGCCACACTCGGTCAAATGCTGCCTTGATGTCAAAGGCAGTCACTCTCACCTCATCTCTGGAATTCAGCTCTTTTGTCCATGTTTGGACCAAGGCTGTAATGAAGTCTGGAGCCGAGTGGTCCTGGCGGAACCCAAACTGAGCATCGGTGGGCAGGTTATTGGTGAGTAAGTGCCGCTTGATAGCACTGTCGACAACACCTTCCATCACTTTGCTGATGATTGAGAGTGGACTAATGGGGCGGTAATTGGCCGGATTGGATTTGTCCTGCTTTTTGTGGACAGGACATACCTGGGCAATTTTCCACATTGTCGGGTAGATGCCAGTGTTGTAGCTGTACTGGAACAGCTTGGCTAGAGGTGCGGCTAGTTCTGGAGCACAAGTCTTCAGCACTACAGCTGGGATGTTGTCGGGGCCCATAGCCTTAGTTGTATCCAGTGCACTCAGCCATTTCTTGATATCACGTGGAGTGAATCGAATTGGCTGAAGACTGGCTTCTGTGATGGTGGGGATATCGGGAGGAGGCCGAGATGGATTATCCACTCGGCACTTCTGGCTGAAGATGGTTGCAAACGCTTCAGCCTTGTCTTTTGCACTTACGCGCTGGACTCTACCATCTTTGAGGACGGGGATGTTTACAGAGCCTCCTCCTCCCGTTAGTTGTTTAATTGTCCACCACCATTCACGACTGGATGTGGCAGGACTGCAGAGCTGTGATCTGATCCGTTGGTTGTGGAATTGCTTAGCTCTGTGTATAGCATGTTGCTTCCGCTGTTAGCTTGCATGTAGTCCTGAGTTATAGCTTCACCAGGTTGGCACCTCATTTTTAATTACACTTGGTGCTGCTCCTGGCATGCTTTTCTACACTCCTCATTGAACCAGGGTTAATCCTTTGGCTTGTTGGTAATGGTAGAGTGAGGAATATGCTGGGCCATGAGGTTACAGATTGTGTTGGAATACAATTCTGCTGCTGCCGATGGCCCACAGCGCCTCATGGATGCCCAGTTTTGAGCTGCTAGATCTGTTCTGATTCTATCCCATTTAGCACGGTGGTAATGCCACACAACACGTTGGATGGTGTCCTCGGTGTGAAGACAGGACTTCGACTCCACAAGGACTGTGCGGTGGTCACTCTTACCAATACTGTCATGGACAGATGCATCTGTGACAGGTAGATTGGTGAGGACGAGGTCAAGTAGGTTTTTCCCTTGTGTTGGTTCGCTCACCACCTGCCGCAGGCCCAGTCTGGCAGCTATGTCCTTCAGGACTTGGCCAGCTCGGTCAGTAGTGGTGCTACCGAGCCACTCTTGATGTACATTGAAGTCCCCCACCCAGAGTACATTCTGTGCCCTTGCTACCCTCAGTGCTTCCTCCAAGTGGTGCTCAACATGGAGGAGGACTGATTCATCAGCTGAGGGAGGGCGGTAGGTGGTAATTAGCAGGAGGTTTCCTTGCCCATGTTTGACCTGATGCCATGAGATTTCATGCGGTCCGGAGTCAATGTTGAGGACTCCCAGGGCCACTCCCTCCTGACTGTATATCACTGTACCGCCACCTCTGGTGGGTCTGTCCTGCCGGTGGGACTGGACATACCCAGGGATGGTGATGGAAGAGTCTGGGACGTTGGCTGAAATGTATGATTCTGTGAGTATGGCTATGTCAGGCTGTTGCTTGACTAGTCTGTGGGACAACTCTCCCAATTTTGGCACAAGTCCCCAGATGTTAGTGAGTAGGACTTTGCAGGGTCGACTGGGCTTGGTTTGCCTTTGTCGTGTCCGGTGCCCAGTAATCCGTCCGGTTCTTTTCTTATTCTGACTTTTTGTAGCGAGATTTTACAACTGAGTGGCTTGCTAGGCCATTTCAGAGGGCGATAAGAATCAACCATATTGCTGTGGGTCTGGAGTCACATATAGGCCAGACCGGGTAAGGACGGCAGGTGTCTTTCCCTAAAGGACCTTAGTGAACCAGATGGGTTTTTATGACAATCCGGTATTATCATGGCCACCATTACTGAAACTAGTTTTTTTTAAATTTCAGATTTTATTTAATTAATTGAATTTAAATTCCCCAGCTGCCGTGGTGGAATTTGAACTTATTAGTCCAGGCGTCTGGATTACTAGACCAGTAACATAACCACTATGCTACTGTACTGTTTTTTTACCGTGCCTTTACATAAGTGTGACCTCTGGTCTTCCCTAAGCTATCCAGGTGCAACAATTGGTCCACATAAACACAGTCTATTCCCTTCATTATTTCATAAACCTCAATCAAATTGCCCTGAGTCTCCCTTCTCTAAAGTATATAGACCCAGTTCTTTGAGCCTATCAGGATAACTAAGGTGTTTTAAACTAGGAATTCATCTTGTGGCCCTCCTCTGCCCCATTTCTAAAGCCTCAATGTCCCTCACCATGTGAGGGGACTAAAACTGGACACAGTATTCTAACTGAAGCCTAACCAAGGATGCAGATGATACCAAGTTACGTGTGAGAGTGAGGACTGTAGATGATGTTTGACTACTACAGGCAGATCTCTGTGGGTTTGGGCTTGTGGAAAATTATGTTTAACTTAGAAAAGTGCAGTGTTATGCATGTGGGCAAGATAAAAGCTGAACATACGTACACACGTAAGGATATAGAAGCACTGGAGAAAGTGCAAAAAAATTTTACAAGTATGATACCAGAACTAAGAGGTTATAACTATCAGGAAAGACTGAATGGGCTGGGGCTTTTTTCTCTAGAGGTGACTTGATAGATGTTCTTAAAATTATGAGAAGGTTTGATAGGGTAGATGTAGAGAAGGTGTTTCCACTTGTGCTGTTGTTCAAAACAAGGGGCCATAAATATAAGATAGTCACCAATAAATACAATAAGGAATTCAGGAGAAACTTCTTTACTCAGAGAGTACTGAGAATGTGGAACTCGCTACCACAAGGAGTGGTTGAGGCGATTAGCGTAGAAGCACTCAAGGGGAAGCTAGATAAGTGCAAGAGGGAGAAAGGAATAGAAGGATGTGTTGATAGGGTGAGATGAAGTAAGATGGGAGGAGGCTTGTGTGGAGCATAAACACCGGCATGGACCTGTTGGGCTTAATGGGCTGTTTCTGTGCTGTACATTCTGTGTAATTCTATGTAACCCTTCAGAGAAAAGTACTAAAGCCAGTGGAAAAAGAAAGAGATCTGGGCGTTCTAGTGCATCGATAGAATCATAGAATGATATAGCACAGAAGGAGGCCAATTGGCCCATCATGCCTGTGCCAGCTCTTTGGTAGAGCTATCTAATTAGTCCCATTCGCCTGCTCTTTTCCCATAGCCCTGCAAATTTTTTCCCTTCAAGTATTTATCCAATTCCCTTTTGAAAGTTACTATTGAATCTACTTCCATCACAGTGCAGTGCATTCCAGATCACAACAACTCACTGCGTAAAAAATGTTTCCTCATGTAACCTCTGTTTCTTTTGCCAATCACCTTAAACCTGTGCCCTCTGGTTACCAGCCCTTCTGTCACTGGAAGTTTCTCCTTATTTGCTCTATTAAAAACCCTTCGTGATTTTGAACACCTCTATCAAATCTCCTCTTAACCTTCTCAGCTCCAAGGAGAACAACCCCAGCTTCTCCAGTATCTCCACATAAATGAAGTCCCTCATTCCTGTTACCATTCTAGTAAATCTCTTCTGTACCCTCTCTAAGACCTTGACATCCTTCCTAAAGTGTGGTGCCCAGAATTAGAATCATAGAATCATAGAATGGTTACAGCATGGAAGGAGGCCATTCGGCCCATCGAGTCCACGCCGGCTCTATGCAAGAGCAATCCAGCTAGTCCCACTCCCAAGCCTTATCCCCATAGCCCTGCAAATTTTTTCCTTTCAAGTACTTATCCAGATCCCTTTTGAAGGCCATGATTGAATCTGCCTCCACTACCCCCTCGGGCAGTGCATTCCAGATCCTAACCACTCACAGTGTAAAAAGGTTGTTCCTCATGTCACCTTTGGTTCTTTTGCCAATCACCTTAAATCAATGTCCTCTGGTTCTTGACCCTTCTGCCAATGGGAACAATTTCTCTCTATCTACTCTGTCTCGACCCTTCATGATTTTGAACACCTCCATCAAATCTCCTCACAACCATCTCTGTTCCAAGGAGAACAACCCCAGCTTCTCCAGTCTATCCACATAACTTAAGTCCCTTATCCCTGGTATCATTCTAGTAAATCCCTTTTGCACCCTCTCTAAGGCCTTCATATATTTCCTGAAGTGCGGTGCCCAGAACGGGACACAATACTCCAGTTGTGGCCGAACCAGTGTTTTTTAAAGGTTCATCATGACTTCCATACTTTTGTACTCTATGCCTCTATTTATAAAGCTCAGGACCCCTTATGTTTTTTAACCGCTTTCTCAACCTGCCCTGCCACCTTTAACAATTTGTGCACATATACCCCCAGATCTCTCTGTTCCTGCACCCCTTTTAGAGTTGTGCCCTCTAGTTTATATTGCCTCTCCTCGTTCTTCCTACTAAAATGTATCACTTCGCATTTTACTGCGTTAAATTTCATCTGCCATGTGTCCGCCCATGCCACCAGCCTGTCTATATCCTCTTGAAGTCTATCACTATCCTCCTCACTGTTTACTACCCTTCCAAGTTTTGTGAGATCTGCAAATTTTGAAATTGTGCCCTGTATGCCCAAGGACAAGTCATTACTATGTATCAAGAAAAGCAGTGATCCCAGTACTGACCCCTGGGGAACACCACTGTACACCTCCCTCCAGGCCTAAAAACAACCGTTCATGACTTCCATACTTTTGTACTCTATGCCTCTATTTATAAAGCTCAGGACCCCTTATCTCAGTTACATCATCAAAAATGATTTGCCTTTAACAAATCCGTGCTGGCTTTCCCTAATCAATCTGCCCTCGCCCAAGTGACTATGAATTCTGTCCCAGATTATCGTTTCTAAAAGTTTCCCCACCACTGAGGTTAAACTGACAGGCCTATAATTGCTGGGTTTATCCTTACACCCTTTTTTGCACAAGGGTGTAATATTTGCAATTCTCCAGACCTCTGGCACTACTCCCGTATTTACGGATGTTTGGAAAATTATGGCCAGTACCTTCGCAATTTCCACCCTTACTTCCCTCAGCAACCTAGGATGCATCCCATCTGGACCAGGTGACTTATCTACTTTAAGTACAGCTAGTCTTTCTAGTTCCTCTTTATCAATTTTAGCCCATCCACTATCTCAACTATATCTTCCTTTACTGAGACTCTGGCAGCATCTTCTTCCTTGGTAAAGACAGATGCAAAGTATTCATTTAGTACCTCAGCCATCCCTTCTGCCTAATCGGCCCCACCCCTCTTACTACCCGTTTACTGTTTACATGCCTGTAGAAGACTTTTGGATTCCCTTTTATGTTGGCCGCCAGTCTATTCTCATACTCTCTCTTTGCCCCTCTTTTTTCCTTTTTCACTGGAGAGGGTGCAGAGGAGATTCACCAGGATGTTACCAGGGCTGGAGCGCTTCAGCTATGAAGAGAGACTGGGAAGATTGGGTTTGTTTTCCTTTGAGCAGAGGAGGCTGAGGGGGGACATGATTGAGGTGTACAAAATTATGAGGGGCACAGATAGGATGGATACTAAGGAGCTTTTTCCCTTCGTTGAGGGTTCTATAACAAGGGGACATAGATTCAAGGTAAAAGGCGGGAGGTTTAGAGGGGATTTGAGAAAGAACTTTTTCACCCAGAGGGTGGTTGGAGTCTGGAACTCACTGCCTGAAAGGGTTGTGGAGGCAGGAACCCTCACAACATTCAAGAAGCATTTGGATGAGCACTTGAAATGCCATAGCATACAAGGCTACGGACCAAATGCTGGAATATGGGATTAGAGTAGACAGGGCTGATGGCCGGCGCGGACACGATGGGCCGAAGGGCCTCTATCCGTGCTGTATGACTCTATGACTCTATGACTCTATGACACTTCCCCCCTGAACTTTCTATAATCTGCCTGGTCCTCACTTGTGTTATCAACCTGACATCTGTCATACGCCCCTTTTTTCCATTTTACCTTACTCATTATCTCTTTTGTCATCCAGGGAGCTCTGGCTTTAGTTGCCCTACCTTTCTGCCTTGTGGGAATGTACCTAGACTGTACCCGAACCATCTCCTCCTTAAAGGCCACCCACTATTCAATTACAGTTTTGCCTGCCAATCTTTGATTCCAATTTACCCGGGCCAGATCTGTTCTCATCCCATTGAAATTGGCTCTCCTCCAATTGAGTATTTTTACTTTAGAGTGGTCTGTGTCCTTTTCCATAGCTATTCTAAACCTTATGATACTATGATCACTGTTCCCTAAATGCTCCCCCACTGACACTTGCTCCACTTGGTCCGCCTCATTCCCTAGAATTAAATCCAGCAATGCCTCCTTCCTCATTGGGTCGGAAACATACTGGTTAAGAAAGTTATCCTGAACACATTTCAAAAATTCCTCCCCCTCTTTGCCCTGTGTATTATTATTGTTATCCCAATCTATATGAGGATAGTTGAAGTCCCCCATTATCACTACTCTATGGCTTTTGCACCTCTCTGTAATCACCCTGCAAATTTGCTCCTCTATATCCTTCCCACTGGTTGGTGGCCTATAGAATACACCCAGTAGTGTAATGGCACCTCTTTTATTTCTTAACTCTAACCAAATATATTCTGTCATTGACAGACAATTGAACACAATAGCCTAGCTGAGGCCTAACCAGTATTAAGGTTTAGCATAACTTCCTTGCTTTTGTACTCTATGCCTCTATTTATAAAGCCCAGGATCCCATATGCCTTTTTAACAGCCTTCTCAACTTGTCCTGCCACCTTCAAAGATCTGTGTACATACACTCCCAGTTCTCTCTGTTCCTGCACCCCCTTTAAAATTGTACCATTTAGTTTATATTGCCTCTTCTCGTTCGTCCTATCAAAATGTATCACTTCACACTTCTCTGCATTAAATTTCACCTGCCATATGTCTGTACATTTCACCAATCTGTCTATGTCCTCCTGAAGTTACTATCCTTCTCATTGTTTACTACATTTTCGAGTTTTGTGTCATCTGCAAACTTTGAAATTATGCCCTGTGAACCCAAGTCCAGATCATTAATATATATCAAAAAGAGCAGTGGTCCTAACACCGAACCCCGGGGAACACCACTGTACACTTTTCTCCAGTCTGAAAAACAATTGTTCACCACTAATCTCTCCTTCTGTCCCTTAGTCAATTTCGTATTCACGGCTTTAATCTTGCTAACAAGTTTATTATGTGATACTTTATCAAATGTCTTTTGAAAGTCCATATACACAACATCAGCTGTACTACCCTCATTAACTTCATCAAAGAATGCAATCAAGTTAGTCAAACACAATTTGTCTTTAACAAATCCTTGCTGACTTTCATTTATTAGCCCACGCTTTTCCAAATGCCAATTAATTTTGTCCCGGATTATTGTCTCTAAAAGTTTCCGCACCACTGACGTTAGGCTGACTGGTCTGTAGTTGCCGACTTTATCCCTCTCCCCTTTATTGAACAGGAATGTAACATTTGCAATTCTCCAGTCCTCTAGCACCCCCATATCTAAGGAGGATTGGAAGATTGTGGCCGGAGCCTCTGCAATTTCCACCCTTACTTCCCTCAGTAACCGAGGATGCATCCCATCTGGCCCGGGTGACTTTTCTACTTTGAGCACTGCCAACCTTTTAAGTACCTCCTCTTTATCTATTTTTATCCTATCCAGTATCACTGCTCTAAATCTCTAAAGGTTCATGACCAATGCCGTGAAGTGATAGCTAAAGCGAATATGGTGCTAGGGTGTATTTATAGGACAACTGACTGTAAAGCAAAGCATGATATTTTATCCTTGTAAAAGACATAAGAACATAAGAAATGGGAGCAGGAGTAGGCCATACGGCCCCTCGAGCCTGCTCCACCATTCAATAGGATCATGGCTGATCTTCTAACTCAACTCACTCTCCTGCCCTATCCCCATATCCCTTAATTCCCTTAGTGTCCATAAAACTATTAATCTCAATCTGATTAAGCATCCACAGCCCTCTGGAGTAGAGAATTCCAAAGATTCACAACCCTCTGAGTGAAGAAATTCCTCCTCATCTCGGTCCTAAATGGCCGACCTCTTATCTTGAGACTATGCCCCCTAGCTCTAGATTCTCCAGCCAGGGGAAACAGCCTCTCAGCCTCTACCCTGTCAAGCCCTCTAAGAATGTTATATGTTTCAATGAGATCACCTCTCATTTCTCTAAACTCCAGAGAGTATAGGCCCATTTTGCTCAATCTGTCCTCATAGGACAACCCTCTCATCCCAGGAATCAATCTAGTGAACCTTTGTTGCACCCCCTTTAAGGCAAGTATAATCCTTCCTGAGGTAAGGAGACCAAAACTGTACACAGTACTCCAGACGTGGTCTCACCAGAGCCCTATATAATTGCAGCAAGACCTCCTTAATCTTATACTCCAACCCCCTTGCAATAAAGGCTAACATACCATTTGCCTTCCTAATTGCTTGCTGTACCTGCATGTTAACTTTCTGTGATTTGTGTACAAGGACACCCAAATCCCTCTGATTACCAACATTTCTTAGTCCTTGGTTAGAAAATTGTGTCCAGTTTTGGTCTCCTCTCAAACTGGGTGATATTGAGGCTTTGGAAAGGGTGTAAATCAGGGCCACAGAATTAATACCCAGTTTACACCATTTTAGTTATTAAGATCGACTCTTCGGCCCCAATATTACTGGGGAGGGGGGATGGCAGCGGGGGGGCGATTGGGCACGTGGGTAACCCGCCCAGTAAAATCCGTCCGTTCCCCACACGATCGCGGGTAAATTGGAGCCACTTAACGTGGCTTCTGGGTTTCCCGTCGTCAACCTGCGCAGCGGGCGGACTGCGCACCCGCATCACAGGCTGTCAGCTGGAGGAGCCCTATTTAAAGGGGCAGTCCTCCAATGCTACTCCTGGAGCAAACACCCAAAATTACACAATGGAGCAGCCCAGGGGAAAGGCTACTCCCAGATTCAGTGATGCTTCACTCCAGGTGCTACTGGATGGGGTGAGGAGGAGGAGGGATGTATTTTACCCGGCGGATGGGAGGAAGTGGCCTGCCTCTGCCACCAAGAAGGCCTGGCTCGAGGTGGCAGAGGAGGTCACCAGCACCAGCAACGTCTCCCGCACCTGGATCCAGTGCAGGAAGTGCTTCAATGACCTAACTAGGTCAGTCAAAGTGAGCACACTTACTCATTCTCCTACATTCCATCTTCCACATCACCGCCCCCACCCCCAACTTATTCTGCACTGCCCACACTACTCTATCACTCACTCCTCACACCCACTCAAACCTCATCCTCAACTTACCTGCACTTCCTCACCACTTCCTCACCTCCTCAGTACACATCCCACCACTACCACTCAACCCAATCCTCATACAATGTCATGGCTCTGTCTCATACTCACCCTCCGATGCATCTCTTTCACGGTCAGCCACACCCAAACCAATGCATTCAGTGGTTGTCCACGTCACCATCACTCACCCACGCCTCTCTACTTCCTCCCTTTATAGAAGAGAGCCCAGAATGCACGGGAGAGGGTGAGGACCGGAAGGGGGCCGCAACATCTAGACGCCCTCACAGACGTGGAGCAGGAGGCTCTGGAACTGAGCCGCACCCTCGAGTGCCTGTCCGTCAGGGACACCCGACAAATGGCTGGTGACAGAACTTTAACATTCAGCGCACACAATAGCAATTGATGTTAACATGCCTTGCCATCTTCAGCATCTCAACATCTGTCATTACGCTTAATATTGCCTTCTGTTCTCTTACTGGCATGGATTGAGAATTGGTTAACAGACAGGAAACAGAGAGTAGGAATAAACGGGTCTTTTTCCGGGTGGCAGGCAGTGACTAGTGGGGTACCGCAGGGATCAGTGCTTGGGCCCCAGCTATTCACAATATATATCAATGATTTGGATGAGGGAACTAAATGTAACATTTCCAAGTTTGCAGATGACACAAAGCTGGGGTGGAATGTGAGCTGTGAGCAGGATGCAAAGAGGCTCCAATGTGATTTTGACAAGTTGGGTGAGTGGGCAAGAACATGGCAGATGCAGTATAACGTGGATAAATGTGAGGTTATCCACTTTGGTTGTAAAAACAGAAAGACAGATTATTATCTAAATGGTGATAGATTGGGAAAAGGGGAGGTGCAATGAGACCTGGGTGTCCTTGTACACCAGTCACTGAAAGCGAGCATTTAGGTGCAGCAAGTAGTTAGGAAGGCGAATGGTATGTTGGCCTTCACTGCAAGAGGATTTGAGTACAGGAACAGGGATGTCTTACTGCAGTTGTACAGGGCCTTGGTGAGACCACATCTGGAGTATTGTGTGCAGTTTTGGTCTCCTTATCTGAGGAAGGATGTCTTTGCCATGGAGGGAGTGCAACGAAGGTTTACCAGACTGATTCCTGGGATGGTAGAACTGATGTATGAGGAGAGATTGGGTTGACTAGGCCTATATTCACTAGAGTTTAGAAGAATGAGAGGTAATCTCATCGAAACATATAAAATTCTAACAGGACGAGACAGACTAGATGCAGAGGGGATGTTCTCGATGGATGGGGAGTCCAGAACCAGGGGTCACAGTCTCAGGATACGGGGTATGCCATTTAGAACCGAGATGAGGAGAAATTTCTTCACTCAGAGGGTGGTGAACCTGTGGAATTCTCTACCACAGAAGGCAGTGGAGGCCAAGTCATTAGATATATTCAAGAAGGAGATAGAGATATATTTCTTAATGCTAAAGGAATCAAGGGATATGGGGAAAAAGCGGGAACAGGGTACTGAGTTAGATGATCAGCAATGATCATTTTGAATGACGGAGCAGGCCCGAAGGGCCGAATGGCCTACTCTTGCTCCTATTTTCTATGATTCTATGAACATTCAGCACACACAATAGCAATTGATGTTAACATGCCTTGCCATCTTCAGCACCTCAACATCTGTCATTATGCTTAATATTGCCTTCTGTTCTCTTACAGGGCCTTCAGTGACCGCTGTGAAGGCGGAGGGCCATTCCTAAGAGGAGCTGCCGGCCTCTGAGGGGGCACCATCGCATCCACCAGCACAGATACACACACCTCGGTGGGTCCCCGTCCTCAGAAAGTTGGGGTCGCACATGGTGAGTCACCACACACATGTGAGCACGAGCAGACAGTGGTGGCAGGGGCAGCTGTGGAGAGTCCCCGTCGGTGGGAGCACTCCTCTCCAGGCTCTGCTCAGCTGGACTCAGATGCTGAACCCTGAGGGCCATCCATGAAAAGGAGAATGATCGAGGGGCAGCAGCACATTTGCGAGGTGCTGGGACAGGTGCCACGCGCACTGTCCACAATCGCGCAGAGGATGGAGGAGTCCAACTCCTGCATGAGTGGAATGATGGCCCAGGTAAGGGAGGGCATCTCTGAGATACTGTCACAGGGACGAGAGGGCATCTCTGAGATAGTATCGCGGGTAAGTGCGGGAATGTCTGCGATGGAGGGAAGGCTAGCCTCCATGGAGCTTCAAGCATGGCTCATCAATGAGTCCATTGAGGCCCTGACAACGGCCGTTCGGACTCAGGGTGAGCAACTTTCTGCCGCCTTAAACAGGCAGGCGGATACTCTGGCACTGGCCTTACAAGGCTTCACATATGTCCTCCAAACTGTCATCCAGCAGGATGGTAAGAGTGATGTGGGCCTGGCCCAGGAGAGGGATGATGGCGAAAGGGGTCATGGAAGTGGGGACGCCACTCAAAGCACTCCCACGTCTCACCCGTTGCCCCCCTCTCAACCAGTACCCACAATGCTGCCTCCTCTCCAGGTGGCCGAGTCTGCCCCTGCACAGGTGCAGGTGGAGCAGTCTTTGGAGGGGCCCTCACGGGCACCGAAACCCAGAGGGCGTAGGCCCAAAGCATCTGATCGGTCAGGTCATGAACAAGAGCAACCTGTCACTACCCCTGCTGCAGCCACAGGGGATGCACCACGTAGGAGTAGTCTGAAGTGAAAGGCGAAGGTTGTGAGAGCACGAAAGGGATGCACAAGGGTATTTGACGGTTAGTCATGTTTTTTATTTATATTAGCTTTTTGCTAATCGCACATTAAATATTATTATTGTCACCTCTACTGCCACAATTTGGCCATTCTTGACTGGCTTGTGTAATAAGGCCCTTTCATGAGGTTCACCATGAACGGCAACACTTGATGCCACCCATTGGGTCACTCCACAGTGGGTGTATGTGTAGTTGCAGGACTATTTTGTGCAGGGAGGGGCGGGGGGGTGGGTGCTGTTGTGGCCACTGCTCTGCTCAGGTGGTGAGGACTGGACTTTTCACACTGTATGATGTTGGGAGAACCGTTCACATATCAGTGACTCCCTGGCCTCACGAGCAGCCACATGAGTCGCTGCTCTGCCCATGGGTTGCTCCTCCTCCTCCGCTTCCTCCTCCTCTGCCTCGTCCTCATCCTTCTCCACCTCCTCCTCCTCCTCCTAATGTGGGTGGCAGATGTGGATGGGCCCTCCTCCAGCGGCAGCCCTCTCTGTAGTGCCATGTTGTGCAGGGCACAACAGATGACTATAATGCGTCCCACTCTGTGTGCTGCGTATTAAAGCCCTCCCCCAGAATGATCAAGGCATCTGAATCACATCTTGAGCAGCCCTATAGCATGCTCAATTGTTGACCTGGTAGCGATGTGGCTGTCGTTATATCGATGCTGTTGCTCGGTGATGGGGTTCCTCAGAGGTGTCATGAGCCACGTGTGAAGGGGGTATCCCTTATTCCCGAGGAGCCAGCCCTTACAGGTGTTCGGTCCGTGGAAGAGGGGCGGGATGTTGGACTCCCGGAGGATGAAGGAATCGTGGCAGCTGCCAGGGTATCTGGCGCACACGTGAAGGAATCTCTTGCGGTGGTCACAGATGAGCTGAGTGTTGATGGAGTGATAGCCCTTCCTGTTGATGAACAGTCCTGGATCGTGTGGAGGTGCTCGTATTGCTATATGGGTGCAATCGATTGTACCCTGTGGCGAGGGTTGTGCCTCCTGTGACGTAGCTTTCTCTGTTGTTGCCCTCTGTGCTCTTGTGCAGGTGCCTGTGGTGCAGCACTGTGTTGTGCAGCTTCTCGTGGCGGAGGTGGACGGCGTGCCTGGCGAGGCTGGTGATGTTGCTCGTCCTCGGATGAAGTGATGAATGCAGCCTTGGTACCCCCCACCTCCATCCTGACGTGTGAGTTTGAGGGGGGTCTGCAAAGTAGGTAAATGTGTTTGCATAGCAGAGCTTTGGGTATAAATTAAGAATTTTGAGTGGAAAGACAAAGGTGTTGCAGCCAAAACTTTGTCTGAAGTGACAGAGTGCCCTGCTGCAGTAAATGGGGTTTTCCCCCCAACTGTCAAATAATCCTTTGCATCTCCCACTGGCTGCTGGATAAAACACGTCTGCTCCAACAGGGAGTGTTTCCCACAGCACCGGAAACACGCTGAGGATCCTTCAAAATCACACCCCTGCCAAAATCTCCAAACAACGAGGTCTCTCAAGTCCCTCAACTATCTGCCTAACTATGTAAATGATCATCTCGCCGGCTTTAATTGCCGGTGGGAGTCCCGCATTCGGGAGCTGCGTGCTACCCGAACGCATCACTGGGGAACCCGGAAGTCAGCGGGTTGGAGCCGGGCTCCGAACCCACTCCGGGATTCCGCCATTTTACGAGCCCCCCCCCGCCCCCAACGCACTCGCTCCGCATTCTGAAAATCGGCCCCCAAAGAGCTTTAGAGCAGCGTAGACTTAAGGGTAATTTGATTGAGGTTTATAAGATGATGAAGGGAATAGCCAGCTTTCGTGTAGCCAGTTGTTTCGACTAAATAGGCTATGGAGGACCAGGGGTGAGATGTCAAGCGGTGGTTCTTTTCCCAGAGAATAGTTGTCCTGTTGGACAGGCTGCCGACTCGTGCAGTGAACGCTGATTCGCTAAATTCCTTCAAGTGAGAGTGGGACCTGTTTCTGGCTGGGGTGGAAATCACTTTGTTCAAAGGGTAGGTACTGCAAGACATTAATCATGGCCAGAATGGTCTCCTGGAATAGTTTTGATCGCCTAAAGGGGCCAGAAAGGAATTTTTCAGATTTTTTTTCCCTAATTGGGCTGGGTTTTTAATCTGGTTTTACTCCTCTCCCAGGAGATCACATGGTTTTGGGTGGGGTGGGGAGTGTATATATTGTGATGCAGTTGTGTGGGACAGGCTGGATGGACCAGTGGGCCTTTTCCTGTCCGTCATTGTTTGTATGTTCGCATGTTTATAATATGTATGACTTTCATTGGTCATTTTAGATGAGCTGAACACACTCACATCCTTTCTGCCATATTGGGGGCTTAGTAGGCCAGTTAGCGCCTGAGAAACAGGCACTGCGTTGCCGAATTTAAAGACCTCTATCTCCGTCAGTCTTTCTTTCCTCTTGCAACTTTGAAGCTTACAAAACCCAAGCTTACCACCTAATCACTACTTCCGAATTTACTTGGCCTTCCCTTGTACATCCTTTCAGATTTGGTGCGCATCATGGGTCTTTGCCCTTTCAAAATTGAAAAGAAAGGTCAGGGGACCTTAGCTGGATGATGATAAGTTTTGACATTAAAGCATTTGTAGCTCAGGTATCCTGTCAGTAACGAGGATGGCATCACGGAAACAGAAGAACATTAACCTCCATCTCCATAGCAAAATGACAGCTTGGCATATATGGTCAAGTAAAATTAGAGAGAACTGCATTTCGGCATCAAATGGGTCACTAGACTGTCTTATTTCAGTGTGAAGCATTCTGAATCAGGAGTACAGTTTCCCCTGTTTATAATGACAGTTACCCATCGGAAGTCAATGTGAGTTGGAAGGGGGAAAATCTGGACAATAGACAATTTATCTTGATGACAAATTGGAGCTGAATCTACAAAAAATGTATGATCAGCTCCTATTTGCAATTATAACCATCAGACATGAACCCATTCAGAACAAACGGAATCTGCCTTCTCTGGAACCTGTCCACCTGCCTTCTCCCTTCACACAGTGGTTCTGCTCTCAATCATTGAAATTTACCTGCATTACCTTAAATCAAGATTTCTTTTCGTAATATTAAAATATTGCTGAAGAAATGAGTGGAAAGCATATTATATAATCAGCATGCTGCAAATATAGAGTGGAGCAGTGCCACATCCGCACATACTGGGAGCTAAATTGGGCCGTCTAGCGCCTGTTGTTTCGGTGCTATGCGCCCCCCCCCCCCCACCCCCCGGAGATCTAAGATGGCGTCTTGGCTGCGCACGCACGCTTCTGGCATGACGTGCGCCGGACGCCATCTTGGTAAAGGGTTTAGCAAATGCACAAATAACGAACGCTGGCAGCATGTAAAGTAGGGAGAAAATGCGTTTGATCAGTGTGCAACACTGATTTAAAGTGATAGACACCATTTTGGCACTTAACGCTCCACCCAACGCACTGTCTTAACCGCGACTAACTAAACACGTCTTAGAGGGCCTGGAGAATTCCCCCACCAGCGCTATTTAAAGGGACCATGCAGGATTTACAGGTTAGTGGCTGGATTATTGCTTCTGGCTGCCGAGACATTTGTAACTGTTTTTGGAGGTCTCCTGTACTCGAATACTAGGATGAGGGATCATAGCTTAACATTTAGAGCCAGGAGTGAAGTTAGGAAACACTTCTACACGCAAAGGGTGATAGAAGTTTGGAACACTTTTCTGCAAATGGCAGTTGATGCTAGCTCACTTGTGAATTTTAAATCTGAGATTGATAGACCAAGGGTATTAAGGGATATGGGGCTAAGGCGGATATATGGAGTTAGGTCACAGATCAACCATGATCTCATTGAATGGCGGAACAGGCTTGTGGGGCTAAATGCCACTGCCACTTGCTGCCTCCTGATATGCGCCACCTTCTCCCGCATGTGTCTGGGTGATGTGCCTGTCGTGGTTGAACAGCTGCCAGTGTGTGTGGCCTGAGAGTTGTGGGTGGGTGGCTTGCAGCAGGGGTAATGTGTAAGGGTGAGAGGAAGCATCTGGTTGGAAGAGTTGAGTACTGATGGAAAGAGTTTGTTGGTAGGTGGGTGATGGGGGGCGTAGTGTGTGGAGCAGTGGATGCGGCTAGTGGTGCAGTTGGTAGGAGACACCACTTGACAGTTGACCTCACTCACCTTGACCACTCATGTCAAAGCATTGAACTTCTTCATGCACTGCATCCATGTTCATGATGCTGTGCACCTGGCAATGACTGTATCCCCTGCTGCCTCCTACTGCCTTTTGAGTATATGTCTGGAGGGCCTCTTGCTCCCCCTCCCCCCCAACTGCAGATATACGATCTACCTCCTTCTGTCCACCTCGTGCACCAAGGTCTCTAGTGCATCAGCAGGGAACCTTGGTGCATGCACTCTTGCAGGCCTGGTACCAACTCAGATCGGCAGATTGGTGAGGTCTGGCATGCAGATTGGAGGATGTGGGATTTAATGGTGCGCAACCTTTATTCAATGTTTTAGCATAAGTCAACAGTTTGTAAATATAGGGACGGGACCTGCATCTGTGTTTTACGAGTGGGATGTCTGATCTCCGTTCAGACTCCCTGCAGACAGCAGACTGTTATTTTTAGCAAATTACAGGTACCAGCTACCTTTAAGAGATTGTGGCTGGCTGGCAGAAAGACAGCCTGCCTTTAAGAGATTCAGGCTCCCCCTGCAGGTGGAAAGTACGAATGTCCTTGAATCCTCGTGTCAACACAGGTTTTTAACGCTTGACTGAGGAGAGTGCTGAGGCAGGACGAATGTCTCGTCCCAATGTCTCGTCCTGCCTGCAACGGAAGCGCCGGGCGCGGGTTAATTGCGGATCGCGGTGCCCCCGCCCGGTTTCATGCCTTATCCAATTTAACCCCCACCGTGTTTCAAATTTATAACCAGTACTTGAACATGGCAAGACAAGAATCTCGATTCAAGGTGACCACAATTAAAACAAATGAGAACGAGGCTGAGAAAGTGCCACAGTGACGGAAGGCAAACAGCAACATCATTTTTTCCCCACAACTGTGGGTTGTTTTTTCCAACTGTTCATGAAACCACATTACAAACAGGACAGTTTCATGGACAGGAGCCTCCAAATGTTCAAAGCTGAATTTCAGCTCCAGGGTCTGAACATAAATGAGGTTTCAGTTTCTCTTCTTATGGTGGATGCCTGAGGACCACATTAACACATTATACTGACTATAAGCTCCAGACTTGAACACAAAATCCAGACTGACACTCCAGTGCAGTACCGAGGGAGTGCTGCACTGTCGGAGGTGCCGTCTTTGGGATGAAACGTTAAACCGAGGACCCCGTCTGCTGTCTCAGGTGAACACAAAAGATCCCATGACACTATTTCGAAGATGAGCCGGGGAGTTCTCCTCAGTGTCCTGGCCAATATTTATCCCTCAACCAACATCACTAAAACAGATTATCTGGTCATTATCTCATTACTATTTGTGGGAGCTTGCTGTGCATAAATTGGCTGCCCCATTTCCCTACATTACAACGGTGACTACACTTCAGAAGTACTTCATTGGCTGTAAAGTGCTTAGGGACTCCCTGAGGTCGTGAAAGGCGCTATATAAATGCAGGTTTTCTCGTTCTTCCTTTGGATGCGTCCACAAGTATCATAGTTTGCAGAAGAGCTTTTATTTATGCTTGATTTACATTTTGAAGCAGGTATTCTAACATTAGCTGGAGCAAATCTTTGCTGTCTCAGGAGATCTGAGTGCAGGGCTTCTGCAGATGCCAAGAGAATGTCACTTTTATTGGGAACACATACTGTAAGTTGTTGTGAATGTATTTCATTCTGGAAATTCAGTATTAAGCAATACTGCATCAGTGGAAAAGATAAGTATGAAACAGTCAGTGTGCATCATGATTTATGGGGTAGATTTGCATCTTCACACAACAACAACTTGCATTTATATAGCACCTTTAGCGTAGTGAAATGTCCCAAAGCATAAGGAGCATAGGAGCGTAGTCAGACAAAAATTGACACCGAGCCAAAGAAAGAGACACAAGGAGAGATGAAAGAGGTAGGTTTTAAGCTGTGTCTTAAAGGAGAAGAGAGTGGTGGAGAGGCGGATAGGTTTAGGGAGGGAATTCCAGAGCTTAGGGCCTAGACAGCTGAAGGCACGGCCGCCAATGGTGGGGTGAAGGAAGTGGGGGGATGCACAAGAGGTGAACAACCCCCTGATTGAAAACTAATGGAAGAAAAACCTGCCTGATGTTTCTCTTTGCACTCCATCCAGTCAGTGCTTTACACCCAGGCATTAAAGATAAAAATCTACCCCATGCAGTTTACAAATCATTGCCAACAAAACTTTAATCTTAGCAATACTCGTACATGAAGATACGGTTCCTTCTTCTTGGTAAGTTTTTCCAGGATCTCAGCAGTGAGATGGACTACAGGCTCAAATCAACATTCCTTCACCCTTTCACGATTTACTCTTTCAAAACCTTTCATAATTTTGAAACGATCTATTAGATACCCCCTTAATCTCTGTTACAGTGAAAAAAGATCCAATCTTGAAAGATTTTTCAAACCTTTCTTCCAAACTGTAACCTTTCATTCTTGATATTATTCTAGTGAATCTTCGCTGGGCCCTTTCCATGGCTCCAATCTTCTTTCTATAATGTAGTGCAACTGTGACCTAACCAATGTCTTGTACAAATTCAACATCACTTCCTTGCTTTTGTATTCACTGCTCTGTTATATGAATCTGAGAATTCCATTTGCCCTTTTTATGGGCATTTCTACCTGCACTATCACGATAGTGACCTTCCTTGGGGTTCTCCCGTAACTTCAGCAGAAGAGCAGCAAAAATGGTGTAAATGGCAAAGATTCTGTTTACACCATTTTTCTGGGGTTTCTGCAGCTCTACCGCTGACACTATAGCGGAAGAACCCCCGCAGAATGCAACCACTACGTATCTGTACTTCGTGATCTCTCTTTCGTCCAAATTTGTTAAAAATGTTACTGTTTAGAGAATACTTCTGTGGTAAAATGGACTTTTTGCTTATATTGAATTTGTTTTACTTGTATTCTCGTGCTGAAATGAAATGTAAGGGGCTAACGTTTAAGGCTACAGGCAGTATTTTGTTCAGCAGAAAGTCATCAAACTGAACTAGTTTGTTTGTCGTACACTTCAAGGTGTAAATTCATTTTGGCCCTCACAATGAGGGTCTGAAGTGTTAATTGATTAGTCATCCTCAATGCAATCCCAAACATATTAAGCTATTGTCGCAGTAGACTATCTTGTACCAACGGGACATCTTGCTACTTAAGTGGCTTTTTCCAGGTATCACCCAAGGAATATGAGAACATTTAAAAAGCAGTATCGCTTTCTTCCTTTTTAAACTCAAAGATCTAATTGAATATTCTCAGTGTTTTTTTTAAATTCAGTTGCTCCAATTAAAGTTGAATTGTTTGAGTTATATTATTTGAAATAGTGGATTATAATAACCATGGTCCTTAAAAGTAATCAAGTGCAAATAACTCAAACAACAAACAAATAATGAAACTAAAGTAACTTTTTACTTATTTCAAAATAGGTCTGCAGTGAACATTTTAATCTCAGAGAAAAGAGCAAATACTTTTTTTTTAACCAGATGTAGGTTTGAACATCAGTTTAATGTCTTATTGATAGATGGAATGTGGGTTTGAAGCTCAGTTTACGAAAGATAAATTATTGCAACCAGAAGAAAAAACATCTCTAAAAGGGTTAAACGTATTCACAGGAAGTATTGGAAAAACTACAAATTTGATGTAGCTTGAAATCACAGAAAGAAATAATGAAGGGTTCGAGTCGGAGGGAAAATCACTTGTTATTTACAAGTTGCTTTGTTTCTGCAGCTCAGAAAAGCCAGAAAGTAACTTGTCACTGACTAATTACCAAGTTGAATATTCCAGCAGTAGGATCAAAGACACTTAAAGATTGACTGCTATTTTCAGAATCTCATGAGTTTTATCTGAGAAGTTCTGCAGATTTTTACATACTTTCAGTGAAAATAGTTTTCCTTTAGTCCCAAACTGTCCCACTGGAGATGTAACATCAGAAAAACCTAATAGGCAAAATTATGTTTTTGAACTTCTTTATCCTGTTTTTACTCTAGATATTTTTTGAATTCAGAACCTCAGTCCACTCCTGCAAGTGAGCCCTCACTCCTGGCGTCCCAAGAGAGTGCTTTCACGTGGCCAGACATCTAGATACATTTGTAGTGTGCCTAGGGATCAAACAGAAAATCCTCTTCACCTTAATTTGGCTTACTGGTCTTATCACATGTCTTCACACAATCTTCCTTTACTTTGCATCGTGGTATATTAGACCATGACTTAGATCCTGAAATTCCGATGGTTTGGTAGGGCAGATCTATGTGGAGGTGGGTTGGTATTTTGGACCTAGCTTGGATTGGCTAGACTTCTGCCTCGTTTAAATCCTGCCATCAATTCCACCAGAAGTGAGGGTGGGAGGAAGATGCACGCGCCCTAGCAAGAGTGCAGCCATGCAATTGATGAGTTTAGGACTGGATGGCATTGCCCATCCTAAATTCTAGTCATTTCATCTCTGAGGACTGCTTATCTGAGATAATGATGTGGAGATGCCGGTGATGGACTGGGGTTGACAATTGTAAACAATTTTACAACACCAAGTTATAGTCCAGCAATTTTATTTTAAATTCACAAGCTTTCGGAGGCTTCCCCCTTCGTCAGGTGAACGATGTGAAATGAAATCCTCGAAATGAGATTGCATTTATAATTCACAGAACAATGCTTGGTGAGTACAGACAGTTTTTTCAACTGCCCGTTGCCAAGGCAATCAGTGTGCAGACAGACAGGTGTTACCTGCCAGGTCTCACAGAATATACAAATCACCAAAAAAAAAACAACAAACAAAAAAAAACAGAGATAGAGAGGTAGAAACATAGAAAAGACAGCAACTGACCCGTTATATTAAAAACAGATAACATTTGTTCGCTGGTGGGGTAACGTGTAGCGTGACATGAACCCAAGATCCCGGTTGAGGCCGTCCTCATGGGTGCGGAACTTGGCTATCAATTTCTGCTCGACGATTTTGCGTTGTCGTGTGTCTCGAAGGCCGCCTTGGAGAACGCTTACCCGAAGGTCGGTGGATGAATGTCCATGACTGCTGAAGTGTTCCCCGACTGGGAGGGAACCCTCCTGTTTGGCGATTGTTGCGCGGTGTCCGTTCATCCGTTGTCGCAGCGTCTGCATGGTCTCGCCAATGTACCATGCTCTGGGGCATCCTTTCCTGCAACGTATGAGGTAGACAACGTTGGCCGAGTCACAGGAGTATGAACCATGCACCTGGTGGGTGGTGTCCTCTCGTGTGATGGTGGTATCTGTGTCGATGATCTGGCATGTCTTGCAGAGGGTACCGTGGCAGGGTTGTGTGGTGTCGTGGACGCTGAGATAAGCCACTATTAAACAAGTGTAACTTAGGGCAGCAGTTGAAGAAGGCTTATGGTAGATTCATAAAGATTTCATATTGTGTTTCATTGTTTCATACTTTACTTCAGAGAATTGTTTTGGAAATGTTTTGTTTGCACTTCATTTTTGAGGCACCTAGCTTCAGGCACATCCTCCACTCCCAATAATTCTCCTCTGGCTTCCTTGTGCATTGTGCGTCTCCCAGTTTTCACTTCTCATCTAACCTATGCATATCACCCTGACTGATCCTATCTGGACTGCTGAATGCAAGAGGGTGAATCTCTGCGCTCCTCCAATTCTGGCCTCTTGCGCATCCCCGATTTTAATCGCTCCACCATTGGCAGCCGTGCCTTCAGCTGCCTAGACCCTAAGCTCTGGAATTCCCTCCCTAAACCTTTCCGCCTTTCTCTCCTCCTTTAAGACGCTCCTTAAAACCTTTGATCAAGCTTTTGGTCACCCATCCTAATATCTCTTTATGTGACTCGATTTTGTTTGAAAATCGCTGTAGTGAAGTGCCTTGGGACGTTTCACTATGTTAAAGGCGGTGTATAAATGGAAGTAGTTGTTGTAGTTGGCCGAATTTCTGCAGGCAGTCCCAGATGTTAACGGTGGTGGTATAGGATCTGATTTCTCTCTCTGCAGCTTCTTTGTTGCTTCCAGCTCCTGTGGGGAGAAAAAGAATGAGAAATGCAATGAGTTTCCTCCTAGCTACTGTTTCCTCACTGTTCTGCTTATGCAAGGTTCTCTTGAGAGCATGAGTGTCAGAACACTGAAATCCTTGCTTGATCTTTGAAAATTAGCACTTCTTATGCACAAACCAATTGTGGGTGCAGGACCTGCCACAGCTCCTTTCCCTATCACCTCAACTGAAGTATCTCCATTGCCACCTCCTGCTGCTCGGGTAATACGCGGACATCTGCTGTTGCTCCTCCAGTAGCATGTTGTTCATAGGATTTTTTTTTCTGCGTGAGAACAGAATGCTTGTTAATGTCAGGCACAGGCTGATTTATTTGATAACTATTGAAGAACTCTTATCGCTACTCTTATGGCGTTTCCATGGTGAAAATTATTTTTCAGTGGGCATTGCAGGATTCTACAGCTGTATAATGTCATCGTTCTATTTGAAGGAATGTGTACAATTCATAGTTTACAGGGCTATGCCCTTATGTTTGTTACTGCATTTTTGGGCTTATTATTGACTGTAGTCTGTAAAGATTAAAATTTGGATGAATGGCAGCTTGCTGCCACTACACTTATCTTTGCTGACCTTGTGAGGTCATTAAACTTCTTCTTGTACTGGAGGGGGGGCCCGGAAGGTTAGGGAGTTGCAACTCACTGCCTATGCCACTTCCTTCCACATAGTTCTTGCCACCCACATCCATAATTATTATAACTGTTGGAGAAATGTGCAGATCTTCGTTTAGCAGTTCTCATTGGAGAAGACAAAAAAAGACTAGCATCTAGGAAAAGCCATTGGGAGTGATTTTAACCCTACCTGCCCGGTGGAAACTGGGCGAGTAGGCAGTTAAAGTGCCCCAAGTTACTTAGCTACCCCGGAGCTGCCAGGATCCCGCCACCCACGATTTTAACTTGCTCTCCTGAGCAGGCAGCAAGGACACCTGCCCAAGCCGGCAACGCCCTACTTCACATATGCTTGTCAAGGGCCGGTGACTTCATCGGGACCTGACTGCAATTTTAACTCTTCCTCCAAATAAACATCGGGAAGACTTCAGACCTCGCCACAAACTCTGTTCCCTCGCCACTAATTCCGTACGCTTCCCTGGCTGAACCAGACTGTTCGCAAACTCGCCATCCTATTTGACCCTGAGATGAGTTTCCAACACCACATCCTCTTCATCACAAAGACCGCCTAATTCAACCTCAGTAACATCACCCGTCTCTGCCCCTGCTGCTGAAATCCTCATCCGTGCTTTTGTTACCTCCAGACGTGACTATTACAATGCTCTCCTAGCCATCTTCCTCGTTTCTTAAACTTGAGCTCATCCAAAACTCTGCTGCCCGTATTCTAACTTGCACCAAGTCCCGTTCACCCTTCACCCCTGTGCTCGTTGACCTACATTGGCTCCCGGTCCACCAATGCCTCGATTTTAAATTCGCATCCTTGTGTTCCAATCCCTCCATGGCCTCGCCCCTCCCTATCTCTGTAACCTCCTCCAGTCATACAACCCTCCGAGATCTCTGCGTTCCTCCAACTCTGACTTTTTGTGCATCCCCCACTGTCTTCCTTCCACCATTGGCGGTCGTGCTTTCAACGTTTAATCCCAAAGCATGGAATTCCCTCCCTAAACCTCTCTGCCTTTCCACCTCTCTCTCCTCCTTAGAGAGCCTCCTTAAAGCCTACATCTTTGGCCAAGCTTTTAGTCACCTGTCCCAAATACCTAATATCATTTTCTTTGGCACAGTGTCAATTTTTGTCTGATTACGCTCTTGTGAAGCGCCTTGGGACGTTTTCCTCTGTTAAAGGCGTTACATAAATGCAAGTTATTGTTGTTGTAACTCAGGCCGAGTGGCGAAGTTGCTGTGACTTTCCTGTCAGTCCAACCTGGGACAGAAGAGGATTAGCCCCAGAATAGACTGGAAAAGGTAAGCATATTTTTTCCTTTGTGGGGCCAGGAGGGAAGAAAGAGCAGCACCTGTGGAGACAGTTGTATGGATAAGGTTAATAATTTTGGTTTGAATTAGTTATTTTTATGTGTTTGTTATGTTTTAAATATTATTTATATGGAGATAAATTGGGCTGCCTCACAATTTAAAATGGTGGCATTTCTGGCACTTGCTAGTAAGTGATAAGTGGCCATCTCCTAGCTGTTTAATAAATGGAAATGGTACTTGGTTCATCTTCTCATTCTTGCTGTTTGCTGATTGAAGTTTTTTTCCGAAGTGAAAGTGGACATCGCCCAGTCAGCATTGTTCAATTAACAGATGGTGACTTCTGATTGTTTAGTCTTTTACCAGTATGATGCTTGAGTAGCTTATGATGTTTTGTATAAAGTGTCGCACCTAAAACCACTTTTATGATGAGACACCCTACAGACATGCGCTGTACGCAAGACTTTTTAATATAGGTAATATACATATCTGCTGCAGGGCTTTGGAAATCTGAAATTGAAGTGTCCAACGGGTGTGTGAGCTATGACATAGAAACAGAAAGATAAAAACAATAAATAAACAAAACCAGCAAATACTGGAAACACAAGGCGGGTCCTTCGGTATCTGTAAGGAGAAAAGGCAGGCCAACATTTCAGATGTAATGCAAAATGTTAGTCTGTCTTTTTACAAATACTGACAGATCTGGTGTGTGTTTGCAGATTTTTCGATTTTCATTTTAGATTTCCAGGAATCTGTTGTGTTTTCTTTCTATTTCAATGCAATAAAATCCAGTTTAAAGGTTATTCAGATGTTATTTTCCACTTATCGATAAATTATATTTCATTGTTTTCGTCTGGTATTTCTTGGACAGAATTGACTGAAATAGATGATTCATAACAGAACCGTGAACTTACTAACCAGGGTGGCAATTGTTCATCCCACCTGGATATTTATTACATCAAAACCATTTCTGGTTCATTCAGTGGAGGTGATCAGAGATTTACAAATGCATAATCGGTTGCTTTTAGGATATTAGGAAACCGATCAAAACATTAAACTCGTTCAATTTGCTGCACCGCTAGATGCCATCAGGAGAAAAAAGAGAAAAGGCCCGTTCTCTTAAATAACACTTCTGCCATGTCATCCGTACGTTTTGACGGGGCACAGCCCTTTGTGTGGTGCTGGTAGCGAGAACACAAGTGACATAAAATGTAAGGGCAGCGTGGGGCTGTGACAAGTACAGGTGGAACGCTGGTCCTGGGTGCAAGGCTCTCCAGAGTTCTTTTGAATTCTTCGCACAAGTGTAGTATTGATAAGATAAGAACAGAAGAATTGTATCTTTTTTTCTTCAAAAAAATACCCTACAGCAATGCATGTATTATATGCATGAAAATAAATGCTCTTCTTAGTTTCCTCTTTTCTTAACAGTAGTGATAAGGTGAGAGTGACTGCCCTTGACATCAAGGTAGCATTTGACCGAGTGTGGCACCAAGGAGCCCTAGTAAAATTTAAGTCAATGGAAATCAGGGGGAAAACTCTTCAGTGGCTGGAGTCATACCTAGCACAAAGGAAGATGGTAGTGGTTGTTGGAGGCCAATCATCTCAGCCCCCGGCCATTGCTGCAGGAGTTCCTAAGGGCAATGTCCTAGGCCAACCATCTTCAGCTGCTTCATCAATGACCTTCCCTCCATCATAAGGTCAGAAATGGGGATGTTCGCTGATGATTGCACAGTGTTCAGTTCCATTCGCAAACCCTCAGATAATGAAGCAGTCTGTGCCCGCGTGCAGCAAGACCTGGACAACATCCAGGCTTGGGCTGATAAGTGGCAAGTAACATTCGCGCCAGACAAGTGCCAGGCAATGACCATCTCCAACAAGAGAGAGTCTAACCACCTCCCCTTGACATTCAACGGCATTACCATCGCCGAATCCCCTACCATCAACATCTCGGGGGTCACCATTGACCAGAAACTTAACTGGACATAAATACTGTGGCTACAAGAGCAGGTCAAAGGCTCGGTATTCTGCGGTGAGTGACTCACCTCCTGACTCCCCAAAGCCTTTCCACCATCTACAAGGCACAAGTCAGGAGTGTGATGGAATACTCTCCACTTGCCTGGATGAGTGCAGCTCCAACAACACTCAAGAAGCTCGACACCATCCAGGACAAAGCAGCCCGCTTGATTGGCACCCCATCCACCACCCTAAACGTTCACTCCCTTCACCACTGGTGCACTGTGGCTGCAGTGTGTACCATCTACAAGATGCACTGCAGCAACTCGCCAAGGCTTCTTTGACAGCACCTCCCAAACCCACGACCTCTCAACTAGAAGGACAAGGGCAGCAGGCACATGGGAACACCACCACCTGCACGTTCCCCTCCAAGTCCACCATCTCGGCTTGGAAAATATCGCTGTTCCTTCATCGTCGCTGGTCAAAATCCTGGAACTCCCTACCTAACAGCATTATGAGAGAACCTTCACCACACGGACTGCAGCGGTTCAAGAAGACGGCTCACCACCACCTTCTCAAGGGCAATTCGGGATGGGTAATAAATGCTGGCCTTGCCAGTAAAGCCTACATCCCACGAACGAATAAAAAAAAATTCCTCTTACAGCCACGTTGAGCAGTGCATGTCTTTCTCCACAGCCTCCTTTTTGTGTGATTCATATTTTAATTTAATTTATTTATGGTGAGCCATTTTTCTACAAATAGCCCAATAGAAGAAACAATTTCATTCTATGACAGCACACGGCTAAGAATTTATACAGCAATATTTCCCAAAATTACATGGAAAAAATTGAGAATCATTACATTTCTATGACTGCAATGAATTTGCACTCTGCAAGGTTTTGAAATGTATGCTTGGGGGGGTCACAGGAAAATAGCATTCTTTGAGGGAAGCCATACTGTTTATTTGCATAAGAACAATCATTGCCCTTCAGAAACTAATTCATTGGGACGGATTTTCCTCTGACAATAATGGCGAGGCTGACAGGGCTCACCGTTAATTCTGTGCATCTGTAAATGCGACTGCTCGTGCCCACTCAAACACGGAAATCCGGAAGTTGCTGTACCAGATGCGACCCTCCTCCGCAAACTCCGCGAGAACGACATCTCGCTGGCTGGCTCCCTGTTAAAGTGAATGGAACGACGTGGAGTGCCTACACTGACCAGATGGATATGAACTAATCTCGCCAAAAAAAGGTACGTCAAGTCATTACAAGTCTAAACATCCTTTTAATGGTGCGTTAAGTCTTAACTACTGTCAAACAACCTCTTTGGCACTGACGATGAGCTTTTACCAGTGTGGAGTCTCATTCCTTCAGATTTTAATTGTTGGACATTTTTTTAAAAAAGTTTTAATTTTTATTTTTTTACTTTTTCTTTCTGTCTCTTTTATATCTGTCTCTTAATTCAATCTTTCTTACCCTGTCTTTATCTTGCTTTCTGTACCTGATCTGATATTAAATTCACCATTCTAACTTACAATTCCTGGCTCTGACTCTGCGCTGCTCATTAACGATTCTTCAATCTGATTGGTTAAGGGGATACCCAGTTGCTTGCCCCGTTCACACAGGTCCCAGATGCCCTGTCGAGGGCGTCGTGCTGGATTGAACACCCCCTGTGAGGAACTTGCCGTGCAAGAGCCCATGAAAAGTCTCTGGACAAGAGCAAGTCGGCGTTCATTCGCTGCTCACAGGAAAATCCTGCCCATTGTGTGAAGTGCTTTGAAAATTTCAGGATTAGGTGCTATGTAAATGCAAGTATTATGTATTATAATTAAAAATACTGTTGTAAAAGAGCATCTTGTATTGAGGGACAGTTGTGTGACTTGGCACATAAATTCCATAAGAACAATCTCTACAAATAATAATACAACAACAGCTTGCATTTATATAGCGCCTTTAACATAATAAAATGCTCCAAGGCGCTTTAGAGGAGCAATTTTCAATTAAACTTTGACACCGAGTCACGTAAGTAGATATTAGGACTGGTCTTGGCGGTTGGTTTTAAGGAGCATCTTAAAGGGGGAGAGGTAGAGAGGCGGAGAGGTTTAGGGAGGGAATTCCAGAGCTTAGGGCTTATGCAGCTGAAGACACGGCCGCCAATAATGGATCGATTAAAACCTGAGATTCGCAAGAGGCCAGGATTGGAGGAGCGCAGAGATCTCATAATGGCTTGGGCCTTACAGTAGTAACAATGCGCTGGTCTCAGGCACACTGAGAGGCATTATTTATACAATGTGTTACCAAGGAGTCTTGCTTGCTTTCGGTGCCACATACGCATGTTTTATGATCATGCAGAGATAAATTTTAGGTTTTCTTTGTAGCAATGTAATTATGTAAGATTATTTAATATAGTTTTACCTGCTTCATGAAGATTCAGAATTACAAAATCTAAATGGGAAACATCAAAGACCAGCAGTTGAACAGAGAGCACATGAAAAGGATATTAAAAGCCTGCAGGATGGATCTCTCTCTCATGTCCCACAACATTTCAGTGCAGTACTGAGGGAGTGCTGCATTGTCAGAGGCGCTGGGGGGGAAAAAAAATTCGATAGGGCCCATTTTTGGGCGCGGGTTGCATGATCCGCTATTACCCCGTGCCTGATGGCCCCTAGGTAGGCAGCATGTGAATTTCGAGCTGCCTACTACTATGATATCTCCGTGCAGCCTGCGCTACCCACACTGCTGAGAGGCTGCAAGGAGAATGAGGAAGTTGGAAATGAGGCGTGCTCAGCGCACGTCATCAGCAGCCTGCACCTCTTAAAGGTGCAGGTGCACATTTTAAATGGGACATACACAGTCCACTAGCAGGAGGGAAAGATGGCCGCAAGGATGGCAGGACCGGTGCGAGAGAGTGCCCCATGCTTCTTGGATGATGCATTGGAGGCCCTGGTGGAAGGTTTGGACGAAAGGAGGGCCAACATGTACCCACAGGGTGGCAGGAGACTCTCCATACTGCAGCTCCGCAGGCACTGGCCCAGGAAGTAAACGCCAGGAGCACTGCACTATGCGCGTGGGTGCAGTGCCGAAGGAAGTTCAATGATTTGACACGAGTGGTCCACTGCTCCATGCATCACACTCCCCATCACCCACCAACCAACAAACACTGCCCATCCACACGCAATGCTGCACTCGACATGCTGCATCTCATCCGCACATAGTACCACACTTGCAGGCCACACAACCACCTCCCACAAGTCACACACACTGGCAGCTATTCGACCATGACAGGCACATCACCCACACACCTTACAGGAGACTCACTGACACACTGTCCTCTGTCTTGCAAGAGAAGGTGGCGCATAACAGCTGGCAGCAGGAGGGACCTGAGGGTGGACGGGCACGTTTACACGTCCTCACCTCCCCTAGAGGAGACAGTGCTGAGAATCATTGGGTGGGCCGTCGCTGCAGCCATCACAACATGCCGCGCTGGAGGTCCCGATGAAGGGGGTCTCTGCATATCCAATGCTCCTTCTCCTTTATCACATCTCCCTCCTCCTATAATCCTTTCTGACTCACGTGCTGCAGATGCTGTCAGCTCGCACATCTTACTTGCTCCTCTCCCCACTCCACAACTCAACCTGTTTCCCTTTGTCATTGCAGATACCCAAGAACATGAGGTGGCATCGTCCGAGGAGGAGGAGGAGGAGGAGGGGGACACTGAAGCCACACCGTCACTCGATCTGACACTTGCTTCCACCAGCTCAGAGACTGACACTGTGCGTCCTTTAGAGGTGAGGTTAGAGGAGGGATCTGCACGTGGTGAGACACCGAGCACAAGTGCACAGGAGCCGGGGCGGGGGGAACGGATACATCAGGTGCCAGCTCGCCGGAGGGTAAGGTCGCTCACTAGTTCTGCTGTGGAGGAGTCAGATGAGGACTTCGATGGGCCAGGCTACAGAAGTTGGCTGATGGGCGTACACCAACAAATGCTTGGGGCACTGGGAAGCCTGCCAGAAAGCTTGCGCACAATGAGAAGGGGCATGGAGGAGTCCAGCTCCAACTTGGCACAGGGCTTTGCACAGAGCTTGGAGCCCATCCTTTCCAACATGGAACGGGTGGTCACCTCCATCAGCGCACCTGTGGAACCCACCATGATGCAACGTCTGATGGCCGATGTCGTTGGTTCCATTGCAGCACAAAGCGATGTCATCAAAGGTCTGCAAGCTACGGTTGCTGCTCAGACTGCTCCTATCGTGGCTCTGGGGACCACTGTGGAACGGGACTTCCAGAGCGTCGCAGCACTCCAGCAATCCGTTCTCTAGCCGATCACCAGGATTGCTGAGGCGCCGCCCCGGGAGAGTGGCAGTGGTGCCATGGCAGCCGGACCTGCTGTCCTCTCTCAGGACGACAGCATTCCTGCTCCCACCCCTGCCACTCTGCCAGTGCCCCTGATGTTGCCTTTCGGCCAGCCAGGCCAGATTGCTGCAGCCGATGGTGCAGTCTGAAGCCGGGCCCTCCCGGCCCAGAGCTGCTCGAGGTTGTCCTCCAAGTCCATCTGGACGTTTCTCCATTGAAGGCCAGCAGCTCCCACCACTAACGCTCCAAACACTGGAGAAGCACCTCGTAGGAGCACTGGGATAGGTAAAGACACACGAACAACAGGCACTAAGGCAATGCACAAGGGTTCTGTTCTGCTTCCATAATTTCATTTATTCATTGATAAATGTGACTTTGAATTTGCATTTGGTGGTGGTTTTTATTATGCAATGAGCTGATAGGGAAACCAATGTGTAATCAGATGGAGGGTGATTTGATTGTCTTTTGGGAGCGGAAAGGTGGGGAGTGTAGGACTGTTGGTGAGTTAGGAGATGTAGTTCAAATTATTGATAGTGGGCACGGATCAGGCGAGCACGCAGAGCCCTTGCAGACAAGGCGTGTGGTTCCTGTTGCACCCTTGTGTCTTCCTCTACTTCCTCTTCTGGCTCCACCCCCTCCTCCTCCTCCTCCTCCTCAGTCTCTTCCTCCTCAGCCTCCTCCTCCTCCACCTCTTGCTCAAGGTCTTCTCCAATCATTGGTGGCAAAGGCTGATCCCTCATGATGGCGAGGTTGTGCAGCAGGCAGCAGACCCCCACGAATCTGCCCACCCGCTCAGGGGTGTACTGCAGGGATCCTCCAGACCGGTCCAGGCAGCGGAAGCGTTGTTTGAGGAGGCCTATGGTGTGTTCCACGAAGTTGCGTGTGGCAGATATGTAGCAGGGAAAACGTTTGATAAAGGGTATGAGAGGTATTGTGGGATATTATACTTCAAAGACAACGGGACAAACCAGATGGACTAAAATGGACTTTTCCAGTGCTGTGTATTCCTTTGTCCCTAGTGAGAGAAGATGAGGAAACCAAGGGAGCGTGAAGTGAAGGAGGAGTAATCTACAACCATTAAAATCTTATATTTCAGTAAAGTCTCCCCTCAGCCTCCTTTTCTTCAGTGTAAAATCAGTAGGCAGCTAATTTGAGTTCCTACTTTTTTTCTGCAGCATAATTGATAATGTTGGGGCCATCTGCAGCTCAGTTTAGAAAACTCCCTCTCATGGTGCACTTTCACTGTAACTACTTGTTTTCGTATCATAGACAAGGTTGTTTTTGAGTTATCAGTTTTTTTTGGGGCTGTGCCAGTTAATCTGAAACTCTTGGCCAGCTTTTGCTAGTTTTTCTAGATTGGCCAGTATGTAACTTCAGTGGTTGCACCCCCCACCTCTCTTGTCAGTGTTCACAGCTCCTCTTGTAGTGTTCCGAGAATCTCCTCCCTCAGTGCTTTCAACTCCCATCACCACCCTGCCCCCAACCCCCACCCCCACCATGCTCCCTGTTACATAATGTTGACCGGAGGTCACCGGTTACGGTTACTGGCTTAGTCCAAAGAGGAGAAGAGTCAATTCTCTCTTAACTCTCAATTCACTTTATTCACGCCGTTAGATCATATACATATGGCTTATACGTCTGGTTAGATATAGACATGCAGATTGCACCAGGTTATACAGTTTTATACCCAAACTAGGATCTAAACGCACACCCACTAGGTTTCTCTGACAGAATATAAAGGATAATACCTGAAAAGGAGATCTGACGCTGGCCAGGCGTTCCGTTCTCTCTCTCTTTCGACATCGTCTCTACGTCCCTGACGTTGGTTCTTCCACTTCCACGATGGTTGGTCTCCGGAGTCTTCCCTGTGGCTCCACGCCCCAGATTCTTCATTCGTATTCCGAACCTTATCTTTTCAAGTTGTGTTGTCTCTCTCTCCCGTTGGTTTAGGCTTGCTCACCTAGTCTGTGTCTTCTCCTCATTGGCTCTGTCCCAAGGACTTAGGTAGCATTACCTCATTACTCCTTTTCTAAATAAGGACTTGTGTCTTATCACATCTCCTTTGTCTTTCACAAAACTTAGCTAATTCAAACCGGTTCCATCCAGCTCAGGCCAGCGACTGAACTCAGGTTACTTCAGTTCAAAAGTTGCTTTTGCCTGTGTGTCAGCAGCTGGGAATCTCAGATTACTGCAGCCCCTGGCCAACAATAAGAACATAAGAAATAGGAGCAGGAATAGGTCATACGGCCCCTCGAGCCTGCTCCGCCATTCAATCAGATCATGGCTGATTTTCAACCTCAACTTCACTTTCCTGCCCGATCCCCATATCCCTTGATTCCCCTAGAGTCCAAAAATCTATCTATCTCAGCCTTGCATATATTCAATGACTGAACATCCACAGCCCTCTGGGGTAGAGAATTCCAAAGATTCACAACCCTCTGCGTGAAGAAATTCCTCCTCATATCTCAGTCTTAAATGGCCGACCCCTTATCCTGCACCTATGCCCCCTAGTTCTAGCCAGGAGAAACAATCTCTCAGCATCTACCCTGTCAAGCCCCCTCATAATCTTATATGTTTCAATGAGATCACCTCTCATTCTTCTAAACTCCAGAGAGTATAGGCCCATTCAACTCAATCTCTCTTCATAAAACAACCCTCTCATCCCAGGAATTAACCTCGTGATCCTTTGTTGCACCGCCTCTAAGGCAAATATTTCCTTCCTTAGATAAGGAGACCAAAACTATACACAGTACTCCAGGTGAGGTCTCACTAAAGCCCTGTACAACTGTAGTAAGACTTCCTTACTCTTGTACTCCAACCCCCTTGCAATAAAGGCCAACATGCCATTTGCTTTCCTAATTGCCTGCTGTAGCTGCATACTAACTTTTTGTGTTCTCTGTTCCCCCCTCAGTGCTCCCAAACCCAGTGTCCTTCCAGTGCACTGCCCCCAGTGCTTCCAGACCCCAACCACTCCACTCCTCTCATGCCCCAACTGCACCTCTTTTGTCCAACAAGCATCTCCAACCCGCCCTACGTTCCCCAAACCCCTCCTTGACAGAGAAAAGTCTGGAGACCTTTGAATGCCTGTATCCTGCTGAGTTTATTCTCTCACTCACCATGAATCAGGCCATGGGAGATCCACTAGAATGTATATAAATAAAATTCTTGGGGCTGCCTCCAGGGGCAGGTGGTGAACCCTGGTTGCAAAACAATCTTGAAGAAAAACGATCAAAATCATTGACTTGAAGCCTGAAACAAATAATTTATCAGCCACAAGAGCTTTGAGATATGGGTTTGGAGATGCATGGAGAAAGTAACATGGATAGACAAGAAAAGTAATGAGATGATGTTGAGAATGTGTTAGAAGGGTGGATGGAAGGAAAAGAAAGATGCATCTGGAGACTGGGAGTTAGTATAGAGAATTAAAGAGAGAAGCACAAGACAGAATGGTTTGGAGAAGAGAAAACTGAGCCGGAACCTACTGATGATGAATTCATCTTCGTAAACAGTTAGATTCCCTCAAGCTCTACTTGAGCAGTAGCTTTAAAGGGATAGGCCAATTTAGCAGCTAAACATCTCAAAAGCTGACTATCCGTGAGCTATATAAATAAAACAGTGGTACTGGAAGGACAGAAAAGTTTGTGGTATATTAATTATGTATCCAAGTATTCCCTTGAATACAGTCCATGTTGAAACTAAGAACGAATTGAGTCCCTTTTCCCACAATTAGTCAATACCGCTAAATAATTGATACAACAGCCAAATAGCAGCCTATCATCTGTAATTTTGCACAAGAATGTGTATCTTGGAGTCCCATTTTTTGGAAAGTGTTTCTGCAGAACACAGAAAAATGCTTGATAAATATTCGACTTAATGTAATGGACAAACTAAATGTTCTTTGAAAAAGGGTTTGGAATATAGGCCTGGAGTTTGCGCTAGAAGTGCCCAGAGTGCGCTGGACACTGTGCTGGTTTCGCCGAGGTGAAGTTACTCTGAAGTTTCCGCGCAAACTCATTAGCATAAGCCCGAACGGAAAATCTTCCACGAATCAGCGCAATTGAGCAGCGTAATCGAAATGAGCCACTCTTCAACTTCGATTTCTGCAGCAGCAGGGCACGGGTCACAGGTCTTATATACCGGGAGGGCAGATCAACTGACTCAATTTAAACTAGCTTGAACTGAATTTTAAACTCATTACTGCAGCAGAAGAAACAGATCTGGGCCAGCGGCCGACTGCTGGTCACTGCCGGTCAGCTGATTAATGGAGCATTCGTGTAACCCACGGGTGCCTTTGCGTCCGAGATTCTGGGTGCAATGTACTGAACCCCCCCGTCGAACTGGCGCAATTGGCAGTAACTCACCTCTCCAACCTGGCGGCATGGCCAGTTTTGTGGGCGGGGACTGCTTTGGGCGAAGGGCCTTTTGAACCAGGGCAAAGTGGTTACGGGCGCAACTCACTTACGCTTAAAATTCCGCGATCTTTAATTTGATTCCGCCAAAATTAAGCTGTTATCTCGGCAGGAATCATGTGGAAACTCCAGACCGTAATGTATTTTTACAATATTTCTCAGTGGGTAATGGCTTGAAGTGTGGAGAATGTTGCTAATCATTTTCAGAAGCTGGGACAAAAGGATATGTGAATAATGTAGTTGCCTCAAGATTACTTTATGGAATTCAGACTGTATGCGTTAATTATAACAGAGATCTATTAAAGTAGCTCACTTGCAAGATTGAGTTTTACATTAATTTCTTTATTTAATAGACTATCTATTTGACACTATTACTAATACAGCAAGAACATAAGAACATAAGAAATAGGAGCAGGAGTAGGCCATTTGGCCCCTCTAGCCTGCTCTGCCATTCAATCAGATCATGGCTGATCTTTAACCTCAACTCCACTTTCCTGCCTGATCCCCATATCCCTTGATTCCCCTAGAGTCTAACAATCTATCTATCTCAGCCTTGAATATATTCAATGACTCAGCAACCACAGCTCTCTGGGGTAGAGAATTCCAAAGATTCACAACACTCTGCGTGGAGAAATTCCTCTTCATCTCAATCTTGAATGGCCGACCCCGTATCCTGCGAATATGCCCCATAGTTCTAGACTCTCTAGACAGGGGAAACAATCTCTCAGCATCTACCCTGTCAAGCCCCCTCATAATCATATTAGTTTCAATGAGATCACCTCTCATTCTTCTAAACTTCAGAGAGTATAGGCCCATTCTACTCGACCTCTCTTCACAGGACAACCCTCGCATCCCAGAAATTAATCTAGTGAACCTTCATTGCACCACCTCTAAGGCAAGTATATCCTTCCTTAGATAAGGAGACCAAAACTGTACGCAGTACTCCAGGTGAGGTCTCACCAATGCCCTATACAGCTGGAGTAAGACTTCTGTACTCGTTTACACCAACCCCCTTGCAATAAAGGCAAACACACCGTTTGCCTTTCTAATTGCTTGCTTTACCTGCATACTCACTTTTTGGGGGTGATTTTAAACCCCAAGAACGGGTGGGTTGGGGGGTGGGTGTGAGTCGAAAATAATTGTTTTTTGGGTCGCGACCGTAACCCGGCTTTATTTCCGGGTTTAACGTCAGCGTGTAAAAGTACAAGCTTCCCACTGGGAATGCAAAGTCAGAAAATGTTGCGATTGCGACCCAAAAAAACAACTATTTTCAACTCCCACCCGTCCCCAACCCACCTGTTTTTCGGGTTTAAAATCACCCCCTTTGTGTTTCTTGTACAAGGACACCCAAGTCTCTCTGAACACCAACATTTAATAGTTTCCCACCATTCAAACAATATTCTGTTTTTCTATTCTTCCTACCAAAATGAATAACCTCACATATCCCCACATTATACTCCATCTGCCATCTTCTTGCCCACTCACTTAATCTGTCTATATCCCATCTAGCTTTGTATCATCAGCAAACTTGGATACATTACACTCGGTCCCTTCATCTAAGTCATTAGATAGATCGTAAATAGCTGAGGCCCAAGCACTGATCCTTGCGGCACCCCACTAGTTACAACCTGCCAACCTGAGAAAGACCCGTTTATCCCTACTCTCTGTTTTCGGTCCTTTAACCAATCCTCTATCCATGGTAATATATTACCCCCAAACCCATGAGCCCTTACCTTGTTTAACAACCTTTTATGTGGCACCTAATCGAATGCCTTTTCAAAATCCAAATATACTACATCCACTGGTTCCCCTTTATCTACCCTACTAGTTACTTCCTCAAAAAACTCTAATGAATTTGACAAACACGATTTCCCTTTCATAAAACCATGTTGACTCTGCCTAATCATATTATGATTTTCTAAATGCCCTGTCACCACTTCCTTAATAATGGTTTCCAGCATTTTCCCGACGACTGATGTCAGGCTAACTGGCCTATAGTTCCCTATTTTCTCTCTCCCTCCCTTCTTGAATAGTGAGATAACATTTGCTACCTTCCAATCCACTGGGACCGTTGTAGAATCTGGGGAATTTTGGAAGATCGTAACAAATGCGTCCACTATCTCTGCAGCGACCCCTTTCAGAACCGTCGAATGTAGGCCAACAGGGGATTTGTCGGCTTTTAGACCCATTAGTTTGTCCAGTACTTTTTCTCTAGTGATGTTAATTGTAATAAGTTCCTCACTCTCATTTACCCCTTGGTTCCCCATTATTTTTGGTATGCTTTTTGTGTCTTCTACTGTGAAGACAGATACAAAATATTTGTTTAGCGCATCTGCCATTTCCTTATTCCCCATTATAATTTCCCCTGTATCAGCCTCTAAGGGACCAACGTCTACTTTTGCTACTGTTTTCCTTTTTACATATTGTAGAAGCTCTACAATCTGTTTTTATATTTCTTGCTAGTTTACTTTCATATTCTATTTTCTCCCTTTTTATCAATTTTTTGATGGTCCTTTGTTGTTTTCTAAAACTCTCCCAATCCTCAGGCTTGTTACGATTCTTGGCAACATTATAGGCCTCTTCTTTCAATCTAATACTCTCCTTAACTTCTTGAGTTAGCCACGGGTGGATCACTTTTCCTGTGGAGTTTTTATTTCTCAATGGAATGTATATTTGTTGATAATAAAGTGTCAGATTATAAGGGCCACCTATGACACTAAAAACTGTTGGGTCCCTGTGTACTGTTAACCTGCACCTTGATGAGCACAACTATAGTAGAAAAAATATTGAAAAAACATATCACAGCAAAATTTATTTTACAATTCAAACATCATCAATCTTACACTGTAAGTGTCAGGGAGATACAGTGCATTGAAAGCATATTTATTTTATACATGTTGCAGTCATAATGATGAAATCTAGTAATGATGAATTTACTATTTTGTTAAATGTGGTTGCCAAGCTCTGATTTTCTTGTTTGAAATCGTAATTGTCACATTGAGAAATAGACAGATTTTGGTCATTATTTTTCACAGGAAAATAGCTTACACAGAAAAAGCTCGTAAGTTGCTCTAAACTTTGTAGAAAACTATTTGTCTTTCCAACACACAAGTATCAGCTCCACTTTCCAAATCACTTACTTTTAACCCAATAATCCCCTTCCTACATATTAAGTGTCCCTTCAACTAAACATTTCACCCACATTAGATGTTAGTGCTGAGCATTCCGCCAAATTCCAAAATCAAACTAACTTCAGTTGGCAATTTTGGGTTAAGTGCAAAATATCCAAATGCACAATCTACCTCTGCTTGCCTGCCATTATGACAGGTAATGAGTAAGCAGTTTGAGCCAAAGGTAGATGGAGAGTTTTAAGATTTGTTTTATTTCATTGTCCAGTGATGGGTATTCTTTTCTGCTGTCGTGTTGAGAGTATCCAGTCCTTGGTGGTCGAGTGGAACTATTGATCATTGGCTGTCCAGGCACAGGGTCTGTGCCTGGTTGATTTGATAGTTATTGAGGGGAGGGTATCAACCTGTGGCTGGCTTGTGGTACAATACATAAATGTTTTCTCCAGTGGTGTAGGCAGACTGATTGGCCAAATGGATGTGCCGATTCCGAGCGATGTGTTCTCCCTGCAGTTGGGGAAGGAACGCGTTCATGGTCTCTGCCAATCGAGGGAGGCTGGTCCCTGTGAATTAACCTTCAGCTTGGTGAATACTTGAATTGCACAGGTACTGAACATGAAATCGCAGGACCCGAGATGCTCATCTTAGCCCCGCGTGACATGTTTAAACACACCTTGGTTTAGCTCACCTTATTCACCTGTCAGTCAGAAACAATGAATCTTAAACATGAGAGGGGGATTTCTCAATGCGGGTGGGGGGGGAATCGCTGGCAGAAGGAATCAGAATGAGACTCTGCCCACATATCAAACCCCACTATGACTCTAATCCATTTTTCTGGATCAGGGCCTGTAAGTATGCAGAGTGCACACCCACAGTTTCCCCGCTTTTAGAATCATAGAACCATACAGCACGAAGGAGGCCATTCGGTCCATCGTGCCTATGTTGGCTCTTTGTAAGAGCTATCCAATTAGTCCCACATCCCTGTTCTTTCCCCAGAGCCCTGCAAATTTTTCCTTTTCAAGTATTTATCCAATTCCTCTTTGAAAGTTACTATTGAATCTGCTTCCACTGCCCTTTCAGGCCGTGTATTCCAGATTATAACAACTCGCTGTGCAAAACAATTTCTCCTCATCTCCCCCTTGGTTCTTTTTCCTAAATATTTTGGCATTGCACCCCAGGGCGATTCATTTTTCACATTCCTGGCTACTTCAGCGTTCAATATGTTTGTGCTCTCACACCTTTCTGTCTAAACAGTGTTTTGACCTGCAGACTGATATACAAACATCACATTCCAGTTCCAAGCTTCACATTAACGTTGACGGTGAAATATTGTGGAAACTGCAGAAGAAATCGATGCAGAAGGTGATGCTTTTCTTGGGTGAATTTTTGTTGTTCAGCAAGATAACAGACCTCAGTCAGGAAAGGAACATTTTGGACTTCCTGCAGCCGCACAACATTGAGCAGTCCGAGGTCAGATCCAATTTGGTACTAATTTCAGGTACTTTTGTGGTGTTGGCTCATGCCCACTAGGAATTGGTCTCATGTATTGTATCATCCTTACAAAGATATAAGACTTCCATTGATCAGTTTGGGCTGAATTCGTTGAGGTACAAGAGGTGAAATAACAGTTCTCATTTGCTGACTTGAGGACATAAATTTGAAGCAGTTTTTTTAGGAACAAATTCTCCCATTATTTATTTATTTATTTGCTCGTTTATTTTATAAGGAGTGAGCCTTTTGGATAATCTGCACTCCCTGCATGATGGAAATACAATTTAAAAGAATGGTAAAATATTGATTAAAAAAGACTGAATTTTTACAATCTTAATACTAAAGTATGACTTGGCCCAGTTCCCCAAGCTGATAACGAATCTTAATGTGTTTTCTACTTCACAACAAAATGTTCAGAAAACCATATATTTGTGTCAATTGCCTGCTGCTCTCATTGCTCACACAATACGCTCGTGGCATGCTAGAAGATTTTACTGGGCACGTGTGTAAAATAATGCATCGGCTGCTTTTGCTATTAGATTTTATTCACCGAATCAGTATAATGTTAACAGTACAGAATATATAAACTGGAGCCATTGCATTGAATTAAAGCTGAGTATGAATGTAGATAACAAATCTCCATAATCTGTTGACTTTATTGCAACCAGGTTTCTTAACCTTCTCTAAAGAGGGTTTGCAATCATTCACTCATTGCTGAAGGTATTCAGGTCCCATCTTATATCATAAATTTACACAATAAGTATTCTGAGTTCACAAAAATATCAAAGTAATTGACTGGAAAAAAAGCTAATTTTGAGGGGATGAGAATAGAACTAGAGCAGGAAAACTGGACATTTTTTTTGGACAGACATAGAAAAAGAGCACATCAATGGAGTTCAGGAGAAATATATTCCTCTAAAAAGCAAGAACAATCTAGCCAGTAATTACACACCATGGATGAATGAAGAAGTAAGGGCAAAATTGAAACTAGTGTGATTTCTATATTTAAAAAGGGAGATAGAACAAATTTAGAACAAATCTTTACTCAAAGATGTAATAGCAAAACATCTAGAGAAGGAAAATATAATAAAGAATCGTCAGCACTGATTTCAGAAGGGAAAATCATGCTTGACCAAACTTACTGAATTCTTTGAAGAAGTAACAGGAAGAGTGGACAAGGGTAATGCAGCAGATGGGATTGGGGGTAATATATTAGCACGGATGGAGGATTGGTTAATGGACAGAAAACAGAGAGTAGGGATAAACGGGTCATGTTCAGGTTGGCAGGCTGTTACTAGTGGGGTGCCACAAGGATTAGTGCTGGGGCCTCAGCTATTTACAATCTATATTAATGACTTAGATGAGGGGACCGAGTGTAATGTATCCAAGTTTGCTGACGATACAAAGGTAGGTGGGAAAGTAAGCTGTGAGGAGGAAACAAAGGTCAGGATTTTGACTTGGAGCCGAGAAGGGGGTGGGGGATTGAATCACCGACTGGAAACCCGGAAGTACGGTTTTCCCGGATGTCCTTACGATTTTGACATAAGGACATCTTTTATTTTTTGTTGTCGGTTTCCTGACGGACAGGCCGGCCTGATTGACAGGCCGGTCTCAGTCAGACAGGAGCAGAGCAAGGAAGAGGACGTGTTCAGGTAAGTCTTAGATTGTATGGATGGGGGGGGGATCAGGGTTGAGCATGGGGTCATGGGTGGGCACATGGGCATTGAGGGGCATGGGGGCATCAGTGGACACCGGTGGGCACAAGGGCACTGGGGGCATGGGGGTTACGGGGAGCTGGGGGTCAGTCATCGGGGGGGGAGGGGGAGGTCAGTTATCGGAGGTCAGTCACTGAGGAGTCAGTCATGGGGTGGGCGATCGGGTGTCAGTCACTGGGGGTAAGTCACCAAGTTGGAAGGGGTCGGGATCGGGGGTCATCGTCTGGGTCCGCGATCGTTTGTGGGGGGTGGGGGGTCGCGCGATCATTGTGGGGGTAGCTGCAGGTAGGCTTGTTGGGCCTGGGGGAAGCACTCCTGCTTCTCTGGACCCACAAGCTGCGCTATAAAGGCACTTACCTGCAGTTTCGGGCCTTCTCGCCTCCTCTCATGAGTCGTGAAGGAGAAGGTCCGGGAATCCCGGCCCCCAGGGGTTGAAATCGCATAACCTTTCAAAATGGAGGCCCGCAACCTCTTTGAAAGGTTTTAGTGACCAAACCCGCCTCCTGAGAGCGGTTTGATTGCCCGCCCCTCGTCCTGTCCCTGTGTTGCAATTTTTAATGCCCCCCACCCCCAACCCATCCGTTTTTCACAATTATAATCCTCCCCAAAGAGTCTGCAAAGAGATATAGACAGGTTAAATGAATGGGCAAGAAAGTGGCAGATGGAGTATAATGTGGGGAAATGTGAGGTTATTCACTTCGGTAGGAAGAATAGAAAAACAGAATTTTTTTAAATAGCGAGAAACGATTAAATGTTGATGTTCAGTGAGATTTGGGTGTCCTTGTCCACGAAACACAGAAAGTTAACATGCAGGTAAGCAATTAGGAAGGCAAATGGTATGTTGGCCTTTATTGCAAGGGGGTTGGAGTACAAGAGTATGGAAGTCTTAGTACAATTGTACAGGACTTTAGTGAGACCACACCTGGAGTGCTGCGTACAGTTTTGGTCTCCTTACCTAAGGAAGGATATACTTGCCTTAGAGGCGGTGCAACGAAGGTTCACTAGATTGATTCCTGGGATGAGAGGGTTGTCCTATGAGGAGAGATGGAGAAGAATGGGCCTATATTCTCTGGAGTTTAGAAGAACGAGAGGTGATCTCATTGAAACATATAAAATTCTTAGACGGCTTGACAGGGTAGGTGCGGAGGGGCTGTTTCCCCTGGCTGGAGAGTTTCGAACTAGGGGGCATAGTCTCAGGATAACAAGTGGTCGATTTAGGACTGAGATGAGGAGGAATTTCTTCACTCAGAGGGCGGTGAATCTTTGGAATTCCCTACCCCAGAGGGCTGTGGATGCTCAGTTGTTGAGTATATTCAAGACTGAGATTGACAGACTTTTGGACTCTAAGGCAATCAAGGGATATAGGGATCGGGTGGGAAAGTGGAGTTGAGGTCGAACATCAGCCATGATCTTATTGAATGGCAGAGCAGACTCGAGGGGGTGTATGGCCTACTCCTGCTCCTATTTCTTATGTTCTTATGTAATATATTTGGATTTCCAAAATGCCTTCGATAAGATGCCGCCTTGTAGACTCATGGCTAAGGTCAGAGCATGTGGAGTCAGGGGAGAAGTAGCAGAATGGATAGCAAACTGGTTACAGAATAGAAATCAGAGAGTAGGGGTTAAGAGTAGCTACTCAGACTGACAAAAGGTAGAAAGTGGTGTTCCACAGGGATCGGAACTACAATCTCAAAATTTGCAGATGGGACCAAATTGGGGGGTGGAGTTAATACAAAGGAAGAATGTGTCAAAAAGCAAGAGGGCATTTAATAAACGTGCAGAATGGGCGTGTAATTGGCAAATTAATTTCAATATAGATAAGTGTGTGGTGGTGCATTTTGGTAGGAAGAATAAGGATAATAAGAGTGTAAATGGGATAGAGGAGCAAAGGGATCCAGGGGTACAGATACACAAATCACTAAAAGTAGCGAGGGAGGTTAATAAGGCCATAAAAAGGCAATTCAAGCACTGGTTCATTTCTGGAGGGATAGAATTGAAGAGCAAAGTTATGTTAAACTTGTATAGAACCTTGGTTAGACCACACTTGGAGTACTGTGCACAGTTCTGATCTCCATATTATAAAAAGGATGTAGAGGCATTGGAGAGGGTGCAAAAAAGATTCACAAGGATGACACTAGAACTGGGAGGATATACTTATCAGGAAAGGCTGAACAGGCTGGGACTCTTTTCTCTCCAAGAGAAGGCTGAGGGGTGACCTGATGGAGGTCTTTAAGATAATGATAGGGTTTGATAGGGTAGATATAGAGAAAATGTTTCCACTTGTTGGGGAGTCCAAAACTAGAGGTCATAAATATAAAATAGTTGCTAATAAATCCAATAGGGAATTCAGGAGAAACTTCTTTACCCAAAGAGTGGTAAGAATGTGGAACTCGTTACCACAAGGGGTAGTTGAAGGAATAACATAGATGCATTTAAGGGGAATCTAAATAAGCACATGAGGGAGAAAGGAATAGAAGTGTATCCTGATAGGGTTTACATGAAGTAGGGGTGGGAAGAGACTCGTGTAGAGTATAAATGCTGGCATAGACCAGTTGGGCGGAATGGCCTGTTCCTGTGTTGTAGTTTCAATGTAACTTCGATGTAAAGGTAAGTACATATGAAGGATGTCATTCAGCCTTCAAGTTTTGCCTTCCATCGAAATTTACAGTGCCCCCATCACAGCATCTAACTGTTGGACTATTCCAGAATTTCGGCCTCCACTACCCAACCTGGAGGACCATTCCAGGTATTAATTACTCTTTGCAAGAAGAACTTCCAGGTCTTCCTTTCTCTCTCCACACAGCATCTTTTACACCTGGATAAAGTCTTCTTTCATTTGCTGCTTTTCATGGCTCAAAAGTCTGAGGTCTAGAGATTGTTTATGGTCTGTTTTCAGACGCGTAACCAGTGGCGCACAGCCAGCGCGCGCCCCAACCAGAAGGCCTGAGGTCGGCCCAAGGGCCTCATTTACATCATTTGGATAAGCTGCCGGCACCTGTCGTGACTCCACAGGCAGCTCACTTTTTACTTTAAGTGAATATAGGGCCTCTTGCTTTGGCAGCAGCGGTCCCAAGGTAAGACCCGCAAGGTGGTGGGAGTGGGGGAAGGTGGAACATCAACGAGTGCGGGACAATTGCGAGTACTGTGGAGTTGGGTGGAGCACTCCTGCTCCTCCTGGCTCTGTAAAAATGTTTACATTTTTAAAAAAACTGACCTTTTGGTGGCGGCTACTGAAGAATCCTCAGGGGTGGACAAATGTAAGGAATCTTACAACAACAGGTTATAGTCCAACAGTTTTATTTGAAAATCACAAGCTTTCGGAGGCTTTCTCCTTCGTCAGATGAAGTGACTATAACCTGGTGTTGTAAGATTCCTTACATTTGTCCACCCCAGTCCATCATCCACATCATGAATCCTCAGGGGAGCAGACCCAGTGACTACTGTGCTTCGCGCTGCCTCATTTAGAAGAGGGGTCCCAAAACAGGCATTGGGCCCCTCATTTATGTAAGGGGCCAAAAGTCTGTTTTATGCAGCTGGCAGGAACACCTGAGAGATCATCTGACCCAATTTCGCATCGGATGTCTTTCAGGAGTCCTGGGGGCACAGGACTACAGTCCCTGAAATTGGCCCTCCTTGCACCCATTGTATGCTCGTAAAATGGGCGCAACGAGGTCCAATTTCTCTCCTTGAGTTTTTCCAACATTTGCTTATTGCTCGTTGCCTTATGGCCCTTTTTTATTCCTTCAGCATACAGTCCTGTTCAGCTCCAGACACCACACAATATGCGTTTCTCTTTCAAGCAGCCAGAAGCCGCCTAATCAAGATCTTCATGCGGTTTGCCTCTGAATGGTAGACCCTGATTATCAATTATATTACAGTCTGTGTTTGGAGTAGCTCTTTGTTTGCAGATTATTGTGATGTTTCGGCCTGTCTTGAAACACAAAGCTGTGTATCCATTTAATTCCCAAATGTTTTAACCTTGTGGAGATTGGGTGCTGCAGTAAATTAGCACGTTGTCCTTTCAAACTAGGACCTGGGATCACATCCACACCAGACGGGGGGTATAAGTTTCTTCTGAGAGTATAAATGAATCTGGTCAGCTTCAATGCAGTTCCTAGATGGCATTGGCCCCCAGCACAAGTCTACCTGTTATTTAATACCAATTTTGACAGTAAATTGGCCAACTCACTTAGGCCACAAAAATGGATGGTATCCGAAAAATTATTGGGGCTCTTCTGAAGTTGGCGGTAAATTGTTAGAAAAGAGTTGATAGTGCTTTATTTTCCATCTGACCACTCCTGGCCTGAGATGAGTCAAAACCAAAAGTTATAACATCACGAAAGGCTGCCGTTATTTTATTTTTAATTTGTTGTAATTTTTATGCTCTTCGTGTTGACAGATACCACGTCGGCCAATGGAACATTTTTGCACTTTTGACAATGTTAGCATAGCAAAGACCAGATGAAGACTGACACTTTTCTCAAAAATGCATATCAGCCCAACCTCAGAGAAACACCACCACACCCCTCACTGAACTAATGTGACTTTTTCCAAAAACAGATATCCTTGTGACCTCTCTGGGTAATGTTGCTGGTTTGATCCCAGTTACTTCTGGATTATGGGCAGTTTTCTACAGCGCACTCACATTTATCCGACCGGGGAATAGAGGCCCATCTTATCAATGTGGATTGAATCTAAACCCAGGCTACAGAAGTGGAAGGATTCAATGCACCGCTGTTTCCCCTCATATGCAAGTCGAGCAGCCTTTGATTCTGAGTGAGCTTTGCGAACCTAAATTCTTTCTCACTGCTTACTGAAGTCTCACAATCCTCACACAACATTTAAAGCAAGTATGTACCAAATATTAAACATTTCCTTTTAAACAGTGAGTTGCTACAATCATTAATAGAAACTTATCGATTATCTCCTTATTATTTCTCTTTAGTTTCTAAAAAAAATTGTACCACTGTAAACTGGATTTTTTAACCTTGAATCTTGAAGATTATATTTGGATAATTTTGCACCTCTGATGTCAGTTGCCTATTGTGAATGCCCCTTTAAGAGGTAACTTTATATTCTTGGCAATGAGCTTCACCTGCTAGGAGCACATATCAGGAATTTGAGTGCTGGCTGCATAGGATTTTCCTTTCTTTAAAATTAATGGATAGAAAACGATGGGGAGTACAAATTTGTAAAATAACCCTTTTAATGTCACAAACCCAGTACATCCTAATGTGCCCTCTCACATTTCCAACCTACTTATACTGACGCAAAAACAGAAAATATTGGATAAACACAGCAGGCCTAACAGCATCTGTAGCAAGAGAAGACCGGTTAACAATTTGGGCGTAGATTTGAAATGTTTACTGTCTCTTTACAGCTTCTGGTGGATCCTGCTGTGTAATTTCAGCATTTTCTGTTTTTCTTTTCGATTTCCAGCATCAGCAATTTATCTCTCTTTATTCTGTATTTTAAGGAGGCGGACATACAGATGAGTATGTCATCATTTTTTTGTTTAGAGCTTCGCTTATCCACTGACATTCATTCTATTCTGAAACCAACCTCATTTATATATCAACAACAACATATCTGTGTTAAGTGCAGCAGTGTATTTTTACTTTCATTTCTGGATTGATGCTGAGCTGATTTGCATAGGTGATCTAATAGTTTAAAGTCAAGTCATGGAGCTGCAAAATGACAGTGAACAGATAACGTCAGGATTCCAGATGTTTTCTTGAATTTCTTAGTAAATACAAATATATCATCTTTACTATAAACTTGTAATTTGATGGTGAACTTTATAATTACTCTTTAGGTCAATGCAATGACTGAAATAACTTCTCTAACTAAAACCTAATTATGTCAAAAACAAATTTCATAATCTTTATCATCAAAATTATACGTTGTATTAATCTCCATGTGTAGCATTGACCAATGCGAGAGTGGGATATTGCTTAAACATTCTCTCCACATTTGGCTTCTCTTCATTCATGCCCTCAGTATGCTTTGTCAGCATGTTAAATATTGAAAAACACTGTGGGAGAAAAGATAATTATTATCTTTCTGACAGCCAGGTATCACTTCACTGGATGCTATAGTAAATATCACAGACTTAAACAGGACTGATAATGACATTTTGAATATCTTGAAAGTTAATGTGACCTGTTAGAGCAAAGCGAGAAAAAGTGCCCGTGTCGGATGTGAGTGAGGGAGAAAAAGAAGACTTACATTTATATAGCACCTTTCACAACCTCAGGATGTCCCAAAGTGCTTTACAGCCAATGAAGTACTTTTTGAAGTGTAGTCACTGTTGTAATGTAGGAAACGCAGCAGCCAATTTGCTCACTGCAAGGTCCCACAAACAGCAATTTGATAATGACCAGATAATCTGTTTTAGTGATGTTGGTTGAGGGATAAACATTGGCCAGGACACCAGGGACGACTCCTCTGCTCTTCTTTGAAATAGTGCAGAGGGCAGATGGGGCCTCGGTTTAACGTCTCATCCGTCAGAAAGGCGAACATGTATTGTTGCAATCATTCCACAAGATAAGGAAGGTAGCAGTAATATTGGTGTTCTCATCAGTCAGGAACTGAATTATTTGTATCTTGTACATCTTTAACTTTCTTTTGACTTAAACTCAATTTTTTAAAAATATGGTAAGTGAGCATCATTTTTCATCAGACACTTCCATTTTAAGCAAAATATTGATAAGTTACGTATTTTTTTATAATTAATTTAAAATGCCATAATGTAAACTATAAAATTATCTTTTGATAAACTATAACAAAATTTATATTGGTATTGCAGCTGTTAATTAGTGGTGAATTTTAAGTATAAGCTAATTGTTGTATGAATTATGGTGGTTGTTTGTCAGTTGTTATCGAAATGTTTGAAGTGGTTAGTCAGACAAAACCCTACCTCAAATTTGCACTGGAGCCACGCGTGGTGCAAAGAGCAACTTAATATAAACCTATGGTCACACGCTGAGCAACGGCAAGATAAGTCCAACTACAAAGACACTTTTGCAAAAGGTAATAGGCCAGAATTTGCTGTCAAAGTAACGGGGAGGTTAATGGCACTGGCCGTTATTTATGCACAAATGGTACAGCAACTTCAGGCGAGGGGCAGATGCGCGGTTAAACGCAAATATCCAAAAGTTGCTGTCGGAGTTGCGCTGCTCCGCTATTAGCTTCACGAAAACAGTATCTTCATGTTTAACCATGCATCTGCCCCTCGCCTGAAGTTGCTGTACCATTTGCACATAAATAACGGTGAGCCCCATTAGCCTCACCATTGAAATGCATTGAACGGCGTGAAGTTACTGTATCTGCGCGGTAGATATGAACGAAACTCTCCACAGAAAGTTAAGTCAAGTCATTTCAAGTGTAAGTACCCGTTTAATGATGTGATAAGTGATAATTACTGCCAATCAACCTCTCTGGCACTAAAAATTAGCTATTACAAGTGTAGAGTCTCATTCCTTCAGGTTTTAATTATTGTTGGAGATTTTAAAAATGTCAAATTTAAAATATTATTTTTTTAAGCTTTTCCTTTCTGTCTCTTTTCTCGCTCTCTCTTAATCCACTCTTTCCCTCTCTATTTTTCTTTGTCTACCTGATTTGACATTGAATTCACTCACTCTAATTTACACTTCCTTCTCAGTCCTTGCGCTGTTTATTTCACAATCCTTTAATCTGATTGATTGAGGAGATACACAGTTACTTGCCCTGTTCACCCAGGTCCCAGATGCCCTGTTTCCCTCGCTGCGACGTTATCAGCTCACACTTTCAGCAAAAAATTAAAAAACCTAAATGTGCAAGGGCAAGTTTACAGATGCTGTTAGATGCCCTACCACAGGAAATTATGGCCCTACAAAAAAGTGGGCTCTTTGAGTTATTTTTCAAACTAGAAACAGACGTGCCCTTCAAATAATGCGTGGCCATTGTACAAAAAAAAATCAAAAGAGAGATTGCTTTGTAATGCCTGAATAGAGCCTTTCCTTTGTTAATGATACAATCCTGTAAATGGTACTCTTAGCCTCGCTTAGCGCTGTGTGCCTCATTTGCATATAATTTGCATAGTCAATTGCATGGTTCAACGCAGAGTTTCACGGTAAACAATTTTAGTGCAAACAATATTAAAATTGCACTTATTATAACTGGAATGGGTAGATTAATCACAGAAATTAAAAATAGGGAATGCTGAAAATGCATAGCTCAGTTCAGCCAGCAACTGAAAGAGAAAGATAGGTTAATTTTTCTCTCTTCACTTCTGCTAATCTGCTGTAGATCTTCAACATTTATGATTTAATTTCAGATTTCATGGGTTATTTTTCCTACTTTTACAATTAAAGTGTTCTTTAAGTGTTTGGAGCAGGTCATTGGAGTTACGCTCTGTGCATTGGCCCGCCCGGCCAGCTCTCTTCACTGCTGCTGACTAATTTACCGGGGCACCTGTTGCCGATCTGAAGCAAAGAGGACCTCACTTGTTTCATCAGGACCTCCAAGGCAGTATCTGAAAATCAGGCTGTCCTGGCCACCATCATTCTGCCTGTGGCCTAAGTAACGTTCTGTCCGTTCACCATCACTGAACACTCCACCTCCCCTTTAAGAGCAGCAGGCTGGCTTTAAGAAGCGGCAGACCTGCCAGATTTCCCGTCCTCCTTAATGACAAGCTGCCTATAGGCAGCGTGATCAGTGCTGGCAGCTCACCACCAGTATTTTGATTGATTGGGCCTCCCACCGACATCGACAGACAGGCTGAGTGCATGTTCCCTCCTCTCCCACCCCTGCCTGATCTATGCAGAAGAGAAAAACCACCCCCTCCCATTTCAACTGACTTCCAATTTTGTTGAGTAAAGGCTGTTTTGTTTGGTGGAATGTGATTGTGAGCTCTGACCAACAGCTGCCATGGCTACTGGAGCAGGTCAGAGACTGGGTATTCTGTGGCGAGTGACTCACCTCCTGACTCCCCAAAGCCTTTCCACCATCTACAAGGCACAAGTCAGGAGTGTGATGGAATACTCTCCACTTGCCTGGATGGGTGCAGCTGAAACAACACTCAGGAAGCTCAACACCATCCAGGACAAAGCAGCCCGCTTGATTGGCACCCCATCCACCAAACTAAACATTCACTCCCTTCACCACCGGCACACTGTGGCTGCAGTGTGTACCATCTGCAGGATGCACTGCAGCAACTCGCCAAGGCTTCTTCGACAGCACCTCCCAAACCCGCGACCTCCACCACCTAGAAGGACAAGGGCAGCAGGTACATGGGAACAACACCACCTGCACGTTCCCCTCCAAGTCACACACCATCCCGACATGGAAATATATCGCCGTTCCTTCATCGTCGCTGTGTCAAAATCCTGGAACTCCCTACCTAACAGCACTGTGGGAGAACCTTCACCACACGGACTGCAGCGGTTCAAGAAGGCGGCTCACCACCACCTTCTCAAGGGCAATTAGGGGATGGGCAATAAATGCTGGCCTTGGCAATGATTCCCATATTCCCGCATGAATTAAAAAACGAATCACATAATCAGACATTCACAAAAGAACAATATAGATAATAAAGTGCACTAAATCTGCATTTTCCTGGGAGCTATTAAAAAATTCCATAAATATTTTTAATGCTGCATAACATGGATAAAATGTCACTTTCTGGAGCTGAAATTGTGCTGTGCATTTTGTCATCAACATTATTTAAATGACAACATTATAGAGGAATTCCATAGAAATATGTTAAAGTGCTTGTGATTAATATCACAGTTTAATTTTAGTGCCTTTGACAGTTTGTGTACATGTAAACATTTTAATAGTGATTTTGTTTTATAAAAACTATTAAAAACAAAAGATTTCCATCGTTTTTTTTTAATGAGATGAAATCCTGTGAAAACATATTGCAACATTTGAGAATAAATTTGAGAGTATATGGGCCATAGCTGAACTGGAAAGAAAATGAAAAATTCAAATCTACTTCCATTTTTGGACGGTGACTGCAACGTGACATGTTAAAACAAGAAATCAAGGCCTCAAATGCTCAAAAGTGATTTATGATGGTTATATCATTATACCATGAGCCAGCCTGACCTCATGACTCGCAGGCACTGCCATCTCAAAAATGTAATACAGTTGAGCATTATTAGAATCAAAATTTCATACTAGCCCTCCACGATGTTCCTCAAGGTTAGTTAGAAGTTATATTGTTAAAAGTGGAAACTGCAAATAGGGGAAGGATGCACATGCAAAATAAAATATAGACAAACAACAATAACTTACATTTATGTAACGCCTTTAACGTAGTAAAACGTCCCAAGGCGCTTCACTGGAGCGATTTTCAAACAAAATTTGACACCGAGCCACATAAGGAGATATTAGAGCAGGTGACCAAAAGCTTGGTCAAAGAGGTAGGTTTTGAGGAGTGTCTTAAAGGGAGAGAGAGAGAGGTAGAGAGGCGGAGAGGTTTAGGGAGGGAGTTCCAGAGCTTAGGGCCTAGGCAGCGGAAGGCACGGCTGCCAATGGTGGAGCGATGAAAATTGGGGATGTGCAAGAGGCCAGAATTGGAGGAGCGCAGAGATCTCAGAGGGTTGTAGGGCTGGAGGAGGTGACAGAGATAGGGAGGGGCGAGGCCATGGAGGGATTTGAAATCAAGGCTGAGAACTTTAAAATCGAGGCGCTCCCGGACCGGCAGCCAATGTAGGTCAGCGAGCACAGGGCTGATGGGGGGTGAATGGGACTTGGTGCTGTATGTAGGTAGGTAACTGTATCAATATTTCTTGTCAAAATTACCTTAGGTAAAGTGAAAAGTTTATGCTTTACCCTATTTTGCTGTTTCTATGCAAAGACAAAAAAAATTGACAATTACCTTCACTGCTTCGAATATTGGCTTTGATTCATCCAGAGTGGAGGGGGCAGAAGTTACAACCAGTAGGTCCTGCATGCCCACTAAACAGCCAGTCTTGCTGTCAATGATTAAAAGAAAATCTTGTGCCTTATGTGCTACCCAGCTCTTTATTGGGCTCAATGAAGAGGGTAGGGCTTTGGTGTGATTGTTATGTAAGAAAGAAAGAATTTGCATTTAAATAGTATCATTCACATCCTCAGGATATCCCAAAGTGCTGTTCAGCCATTTAATTACTTTTGAAGTTTAGTGATTGTTTTATGGGAAAAGTGGCAGCCACTTTGTGCACAGCAAGGTCCCACTGACAGCAATGCAATAAATGATTCTATTACTTGTTTTTTTTTTTGGTGATGTTGGTTGAGAGATAAATGTTGGCCAGGACACCAGGAGCACTCCCCTGCTCTTCTTCAACTAGTGCCGTGGGATCTTTCATGTCCACCTGAACAGGCAGGCAGCACTTTGCTTTAACATCTCATCTGCAAGATGCCACCTCTGACAACGCAGCCCTCCCACAGTACTGCACTGAAGTGTCAGCCTAGATTATGTGCTCAAGTCCTGGAATGGGGTTTGAATTGGGAGGACACCAAGTATCCACAGAAAAATAATACCCAACAAAGCCCAACTCCATAATTGAAGCTCCAGGCAAGTACCTCAGTTGAGACCTAGGCTGGTGGCTTCTACAAGATAACTTTTTCCAGGGATGTATAACTCTACATGTACATGCAACTCTAGCGAGCTGAGTCTGTGCTCCCATGGAGAGCACCACGCACAGGGACTGTGTTGTAGGAAATCATAGGTGCACTAAAATGATCAGGTAGAAAGTTACAGGCTGTGCACCAACATTTTGCTGCAATAAGTTCCTCTATGACCACCGCTCCTCACTTGAAGCATGGGCTCCACCCTAATGAATAAGAATAAGCATTTTACTCTGAATTGTTCAATTTATTTATGTACTATTTTGTCTTGTAGTTGTTACTTACATGGTTATGTTTTCAGGTAGATGAAAAACCAGTATGGTTCCTCAAGCCAAGTTCACAATTTTTTTTAAAGCAACTTGATTTGTCAGTTTCTGCTACTTGTCTGGAATCAGTAACTTTGGGGGAAAAAAATTGAGTGATTTGATTGATCAGTTTTCTGATGCTTACTTATTCTTCATTGGTGCCTTCTAACGAAACTGAACTGATTTCAAGTCACTCGCGTTTAGTCAAACAGACATTTGATGGCAACTTAACTGATGTATTCATTTCAGCCAATCGTTAATTTTTGGGCCCCACAGACAAATGGCACTTTGAGGTGTGATACCTGTGCACACACACTTTCATGTGTGACAGGCATGTGCTAGACTTTTAATTCCATATTTTTTTCTTTTTTATTCGTTCATGGGATGTGGGCGTCGCTGGCGAGGCCGGCATTTATTGCCCATCCCTAATTGCCCTTGAGAAGGTGGTGGTGAGCCGCCTTCTTGAACCGCTGCAGTCCATGTGGTGAAGGGTCTCCAATATGTTGTTTTCTTATAGTGTTTTCATTTTATATCAAATTCTGGGTGATGAGGATTGATTTGCGGAGCCGCCTCCTTGATGTGGAAGCTTGTAAGACCAGAATTGTCTATTCAACTAGAGCACCTCCTGGTAGTTGTATTGAATGATAATCCAATCTAATATCAGGGTATGAATTGCTCTGGGAAGTGCTCAATGACATCTCATTATCTCAACGCTGATGCAATATGCAGAAGTAAGTTTAATTGCTGTCCCATTTCCTTTCAGGATAACACATTAACCTTCCCAGCGACCTATTTATTGTCCAGTGATGATAGTTTTTTTAATGTCAAAAAGGAAAGCTTCAGCCTTGGGAATTAGCCCTTCATAAGCTGAATCTAACTTCATATCAGTGTCAAAACAGAACTTAAAACAAAATCCCTTCCACGCCAAATAGGTAAAAATTCCAAAATTCTCTAGATTCTGGAAAGGTCTCAGTGGATTGGAAGGTAGCAAATGTTACCCTGCTATTCAAGAAGGGAGGGAGAGAGAAAACAGGGAACAACAAGCCAGTTAGCCTGAAACCTAACATTTAAGGGCACAGAATGTACTCTGGGTGGGGGACTTCAATGTCCATCACCAAGAATGGCTCGGTAGCACCACTACTGACCGAGCTGGCCGAGTCCTGAAGGACATAGCTGCCAGATTGGGCCTGCGGCAGGTGGCGAGCGAACCAACATGAGGGAAAAACCTACTTGAACTCGTCCTCACCAATCTACCCATTGCAAATGCATCTGTCCATGACAGTATTGGTAGGAGTGACCACTGCACAGTTCTCGTGGAGACGAAGTCCCGGCTTCACACTGAGGACACCGTCCATCGTGTTGTGTGGCACTACCACCATGCTAAATGGAACAGAACTAGCAGCTCAAAACTGGGCATCCATGAGGCGCTGTGGGCCATCAGCAGCAGCAGAATTGTATTCCAGCACTATCTGTAACTTCATGGCCCGGTATATTCCTCACTCTACCATCACCAACAAGCCAGGGGATCAACCCTGTTTCAATGAGGAGTGTAGAAGAGCATGCCAGGAGCTTACCTAAAAATGAGGTGCCAACCTGGTGAAGCTACAACACAGGACTACATGCATGCTAAACAGCGGAAGCAACATGCTATAGACAAAGCTAAGTGATTCCACAACCAACGGATCAGATCAAAGCTCTGCAGTCCTGCCACATCCAGTCGTGAATGGTGGTGGACAATTAAACAATTGTCGGAGGAGGAGGCTCTGTAAACATCCCCATCCTCAATGATGGCAGAGTCTAGCACGTGAGTGCAAAAGACAAGACCTCTATCACCTAGAAGGACAAGGGCAGCAGGCACATGGGAACAACACCACCTGCACGTTCCCCTCCAAGTCACACACCATCCTGACTTGGAAATATATCGCCGTTCCTTCATCGTCACTGGGTCAAAATCCTGGAACTCCCTTCCTAACAGCACTGTGGGAGAACCTTCACCACACGGACTGCAGTGGTTCAAGAAGGCGGCTCACCACCACCTTCTCAAGGGCAATTAGGGATGGGCAATAAATTCCGGCCTCGCCAGCGACGCCCACATCCCATGAACGAATAAAAAAAACATCGGTTGTCGGGAAAATACTGGAATCCATTATTAAGGAAGTGGTAATAGGGCACTAAGAAAATCATAATATGATTAAGCAGAGTCAATTAGATGGTCTAACTAATAGGACTAAAAGCCAACAAATCCCCTGATGGCCCACATTCGAGGGTTCTGAAAGAGTTCGCTGCAGAAATAGTGGACGCATTGGTTATGACCTTCCAAAATTCCCTAGATTTTAGAATGGTCCCAGTGCATTGGAAGGTAGCAAATGTTACCTCACTATTCAAGAATGGAGGGAGAGAGAAAACAGGGAACTACAGGCCAGTTAGTCTGACATCAGTCAGGGAAAATGCTGGAAACCATTATTAAGGAAGTGGTGACAGGGCACTTAGAAAATCATAATATGATTGGGCAGAGTCAACATGGTTTTATGAAATCATGTTTGACAAATTTATTAGAGTTTTTTGAGGATGTAACTAGCAGGGTAGATAAAGGGGAACCAGTGGATGTCGTATATTTGGATTTTGAAAAAGGCATTCGATAAGGTGCCACATAAAAGGTTGTTACACAAGATAAGGGCTCATGGGGTTGTGGGTAATATATTAGCATGGATAGAGGATTGGCTGAAGGACAGAAAACAGAGAGTAGGAATAAAGGGGTCATTCTCAGGTTGGCAGGTTGTAACTAGTGGGGTGCCGCAAGGATCAGTGCTTGGGCCTCAGCTATTTACATTCTACATTAATGACATTGATGAAGGGACCGAGTGTAATATATCCAAGTTTGCTGATGATATAAAGCTAGGTGGCAAAGCAAGCTGTGAGGAGGACACAAAGAGACTGCAAAGGGATATAGACAGATTAAGTGAGTGGGCAAGAAGATGGCAGATGGAGTACAATGTGGGGAAATGTGAAGTTATTCACTTTGGTAGGAAGAATAGAAAAACAGAATATTGTTTAAATGGTGGGAAACTATTAAATGTTGGTGTTCAGAGATGATGTGGAGATGCCGGTGATGGACTGGGGTTGACAATTGTAAACAATTTTACAACACCAAGTTATAGTCCAGCAATTTTATTTTAAATTCACAAGCTTTCGGAGGCTTCCTCCTTCCTCAGGTGAATGTTGTGAATTTAAAATAAAATTGCTGGACTATAACTTGGTGTTGTAAAATTGTTTACAGAGAGACTTGGGTGTCCTCATACAAGAAACACGAAAAGTTATTTTGCAGGTACAGCAAGCAGATAGGAAAGCAAATGGTATGTTGGCCTTTATTGCAAGGGGGTTTGAATACAAGAGTAAGGAAGTCTTACTACTGTTGTACAGGGCTTTAGTGAGACCACACCTGGAGTACTGCGGACAGTTTTGGTCTCCTTATCTAAGGAAGGATATACTTGACTTGGAGGTGGTAAAACAAAGGTCCACTAGATTAATTCCTGGGATGAGAGGGTTGTTCTATGAAGAGAGGTTGACTAGAATGGGCCTATACTCTCTGGAGTTTAAAAGAATGAAAGGTGATCACATTGAAACATATCAGATTATGAGGGGACATGACATTTTTAAAAATTCGTTCATGGGATGTGGGCGTCGCTGGCGAGGCCGGCATTTATTGCCCATACCTAATTGCCCTTGAGAAGGTGGTGGTGAGCCACCTTCTTGAACCGCTGCAGTCCGTGTGGTGAAGGTTCTCCCACAGTGCTATTAGGAAGGGAGTTCCAGGATTTTGACCCAGCGACGATGAAGGAACGGCGATATATTTCCAAGTCGGGATGGTGTGTGACTTGGAGGGGAACGTGCAGGTGGTGTTGTTCCCATGTGCCTGCTGCTCTTGTCCTTCTGGGTGGTAGAGGTCGCGGGTTTGGGAGGTGCTGTCGAAGAAACCTTGGCGAGTTGCTGCAGTGCATCCTGTGGATGGTACACACTGCAGCCACAGTGCGCCGGTGGTGAAGGGAGCGAATGTTTAGGGTGGTGGATGGGGTGCCAATCAAGCGGGCTGCTTTGTCCTGGATGGTGTCGAGCTTCTTGAGTGTTGTTGGAGCTGCACTCATCCAAGCAAGTGGAGAGTATTCCATCACACTCCTGACTTGTGCCTTGTAGATGGTGGAAAGGCTTTGGGGAGTCAGGAGGTGAGTCACTCGCCGCAGAATACCCAGCCTCTGACCTGCTCTTGTAGCCACAGTATTTATATGGCTGGTCCAGTTAAGTTTCAGGTCAATGGTGACCCCCAGGATGTTGATGGTGGGGGATTCGGTGATAGTAATGCTGTTGAATGTCAAGGGGAGGTGGTTAGACTCTCTCTTGTTGGAGATGGTCATTGCCTGGCACTTGTCTGGCGCAAATGTTACTTGCCACTTATGAGCCCAAGCCTGGATGTTGTCCAGGTCTTGCTGCATGCGGGCTCGGACTGCTTCATTATTGAAGGGTTGCGAATGGAACTGAACACTGTGCAATCATCAGCGAACATCCCCATTTCTGACCTTACGACGGAGGGAAGATCATTGATGAAGCAGCTGAAGATGGTTGGGCCTAGGACACTGCCCTGAGGAACTCCTGCAGCAATATTAGATGCTGAGAGATTGTTTCCCCTAGCTAGAGAGTCTAGCACAAGGGCCATAGTTGCTGAATAAGGGGTCGGCCATTCAAGACTGAGATGAGGAGGAATTTCTCCACTCAGAGGGTTGTGAATCTTTGGAATTCTCTCCCCCAGAGGGCTGTGGATGCTGAGTCATTGAATATATTCAAGGCTGAGATAGATAGACTTTTGGACTCTAGGGGAATCGAGGGATATGGAGATTGGGCGGGAACGTGGAGTTGAGGTCGAAGATCAGCCATGATCTGATTGAATGGCGGAGCAGGGTCGAGGGGCTATATGGCCTACTCCTGCTCCTATTTCTTATGTTTTTATGTACTCCAAAATGTTACAGTGCCTCAAGTCAAGCACTGCCCAGTTGTTTAAAGTGACTGTTTAGAACTCCGATGGTAGTTGGTGGGATGAATGTTTAGCCTTCGTTTGAAGCTACATGGTAACACCAATGTGACAATCGCAGCAGAATCCACGTTGAACTGATAGTACGGCAAACATTGTTGTTCTCCATTGTTGAATTAGATCGAGCTGAGTGAGTAAGGTGATTTCAATTTGGGCACTTTTATTTCATCTTGTGGAAAACTGCATTTATTTCTGAATGTTCATTAAGAAGGCCTTAATGAGCATTAGCAAGCAACATCACATTTAAAAAAAAAATTCATACCAATTTCACTCCTCTTTTTGGCGAAAGAGCAAGTGAAAGTCTCACTCCACTAAACTTCTGCTCCCTCAAACGGATCCATAGAATTTCGACTCCTGAGTGTTACTAAGTTATTCAACTCAATGGTGGCATCACAGCTGAACCTGATCCTGTGTTGACCCCATGTCCACACGTGCACCCCAGCAGGGGTCCCGCGACAGTGGTCAGGACTGGGAATCCCGACTGATTTTTCCCCTCCGGACATACTTGGATTGAAACTCGGACTTTCCTGGCCCTTGTGGCTCAGTTCACCATTATACAATGCACCTGCCAACAAATTCACTGGAGAAGCTGCCAAATGGTTTTGGTTGAATTTTATATATGTTAGTGTTAAGTGTAGTCTGTTGTTTAGGTTTCGAGTGAATTGATGAATGAACAATTAAATGGGTTTTGGCAAATAGGTATGCAAACTGATTGGACCCAAAAATCAGTGGGGTGGCGCATCTTGGCAAAAGTGCCCCCGACGTCTGCCGCTGACCCTGTCAATGTTCGTGGGGTCAGGGGATGTCTCGCAATTTACATGGCCATGTAACTCATCTGGGGTGTCTCCTCCACTGCTGAAGAAGCCAGGAAGATCAGCTTAAGTGCCCAGGGATTGGGGGCACGGTGTCAGCTTCCCCCTTCCAGCCCGAGCACATGCTGGACTTTCTGGCCTCTTTAAGGAGACCGTCTTAAAACTTTAAAAAAAAATTCCCGGCCAGATCACCAGGATCCCAGGCCACGATCCCTGGACTCACATCTGCCACGGAGACCACCATTACTCCTTCTTTTACCAGACGATCTGCTGCCAAGAATATATATATATATATATATATATATATTCCCTAACATCCATCAGAGGGATGCAGGAAGCACCTGCCCCATGGCCCTGTCCCCTTTACATCAGTAATCTTGTTTGGGGCAGGCAAAGGCTCCGCCTCACAGGGCCATCCAGAAACTGGAGTGTAAGGTCGGGAGTCTGCATATCGAGTTCTCAGCCTAGTTTCCGTCCTTTCCAGCGGACTCCTGCCAAAGTTACAGCAAGCATATGCCAGAACGGGCATAGATTTTCAACCCCATTGTCTTTACCTACAGCTTAACCCTGACCTAAACATAACTGGTAATTGCAAGATGCTGTGCTTCCAACTGGGAGCCGTGCATGCAGGGAGTGCAGCTTCTCCGTTCGGAGCCTGCGGTTGTGGAATTACCCCTAACATTTTTGGAACACTCACTCTGTGCTTATCAGGAATCCTCAATATCATCAACTTTAGATCATCACTCCTTAAAGGGCAATTGTATAACAGGAAGTGATGGTTTCCAATGGAGAAGTTTTGAGCTATAAATGCTGCAAATAACTGAAACTGCTGGCAGAAAAAGAGCCCCCTGTGTAAATGAGAGGGGATGTCTACATGGCCCTTGTACGAAGCCTAAGCCAGTGGGTGCACATAGCAGGAAATTGCCTGCCTGCGGCCCACGATTTTCTGTCCATTTTTTGGATGGAAAACCATTGGCTACACGCCCGTGATTTCCTGGTATGTTCACTCCTGTTGAGTGAGGCCAGGAACATGCAAGTGGTCAATTGTTCCAGGTTATGGCTCAGCCATGTGAATGTTGGACTTACTATTCTGTAAAACTTTGAGGGTTTGCCTTTGGGACCTTAGATGAAGTGAGACGGATGTTCTGTTGCAGCTTATAACTACTTTGGGTTCTGGGTATGATAAGTAATAAAGCATCGATTTTTGTGAGTGAACAATAAGAACCGACTGACAGTAGAGCATTTGTACCCAGTGTCCCAGTATTCAAGGAAATCGTTTTTTACAATGCACTCAGTGTCACCGCAGTTCCTGCAGCATGGAAGATGCTAAATGCTCAGAAGATGAAATACAGAGAGAAATTGCATTTCTATAGATCGCTATTTATTGTCAACATTACATGATAAAGACTTTAAAAAAAATAAAGGTGGCAGACAAGTGACAAAAAGGTGGTGTATGGGGTTGTAAGATGTGACTGTGCCTACAGTTCTCCCCCCTCTGTCCTTTTTGGGAAGTTCTTGGTCTTAGACAGTCTAGCAAGGGAACTATAGATTGGGGCTAAGTATTCCCCAATAGGAAGGGTGGGGGGTTGATATTTTTTGAGGACCTCCAAACTGACAGGAAGAGAACAGCGGTGGCAGAAGGTAGCAGCATGCTGGCAGCACAATATCTTTTTGTTTAGAAAATCTTAAAAAGAGTGGAACAGTTAACATAAATGAAGCATGAAAACATATGAGCTAAAATCATGAAAGCATTAATGCATTCATATGAAATCCTTTTGTTTGCTATTTTAACTAAGGCCTTTATTTTAATGGATGAATGCCTTTGTTAAAGTAGCAGACAGAAGAATTTAATACAAATTAATTAACACCTTCATTACTAGTATCGCACATAATGACTTCAGTCCCACAGTGTTTCGTATCTGTACCTAAATGTTTAATTTAAGCGTAACATTTGCTCAGGTGCTGCCTGTAGTAAATTACTCAGATGTTAAGGACTTACCTCTTAATGCAAGTCTTGCTTTGTCTGCACTATTTTACTGTCTGTGGCCTTTAGTGCTCCTAAATCAGCAGGTGCATCAATTTTATGCACAGTAATGCAAAATTTGGCAAGTTCTCTTGTAACAATAACCTGTAAAAGAACAAAATAAACAAAAGCATTATCTTTAGTACATTCAATACCGTGGTGAAAATATTGGAATGTTCCTTCAAGTAGTTCAGTCTGATGAACCAATAAGAGGGGAAAAATAGGCAGTAGTAGCCAAGAAATTATCCTTGCCGATATTAGTGGCCAAATGCTTAATGTTTTTGTATGATATTTCTTTGCCTGCTAATCCTAAGGGTCAGATGCTAAACCTTTTAAAATAACCAAATTAATCCTTCTGCTAAAATAAAGGACAGAGGTTGTCATACAAAGCCATTAAATATTTGTTCACTGATGTCATCAATAATAATGTTTAGGCTTGTAAGAGGGGAAAGAGAAAAAATTGCTCCTTGAGGTGAAAAATCATTAATGATTTTGGAAGCACTGGCTGTTCTTCCATTTATTATTATCTTTGTAAAGTGTTAAAATCGTACTAATAGTACGGGCAAACAGCCGTTCAAATTCAGGCTAGTAACATCACAGCTTCAACATGATGTCTTTGCGGCAAGCACAAAGCATAGTCCCAGCAGGATTTACATTCTTACCTCTTTATTTTTGGTGAGTGTGCACCCACCTTCATGTATCATTTATTTGTACTTATATTATTTGTATTTGCTTGTCCAACTTTAGTTTTGCCAGCTCTCCACACTACCCAGAAGGAATGACTCAGAGTTCAAAGCAACCAGGAGTTTCTTAATATTTGCAAAGATTGAAAAAGGGTTTAAACTTTGCTTTCTCACCAATCCAACTTGAAGAGATTGCAGATCCCAAAGTAGCAAAATATAAGTCGTGAAATACAATTTTATCTGGCTCATTTTTTGGTACAGCTAGCTAATTCTATATTACACCAGTATTAGAGCACAGGCTGATGGAGATTGTACACTAGCCGACACTTCCAACTGTGGTGCAAATTAAAATAGCCTTCTGCCACATGGGGGTAAGTTTTAAAACCCCAAGAACGGGTGGGTTGGGGGCGGGTGGGCAGTGAAATGCTAAGTTTTCCATCACAGCACATCACCATCCGCGGCAGGCACGGCGTGCAGTTCTGGGAGTTGCAGGGACACAAGACAGAGGTGCACCACAGGACCTGGAGAAGAGCAGACAGGGGACCAATGGAAGGGCTGAGGTCGCAAAAGCACTACCCACGTCAGAGGGTGTACAGAGCGAGGCTGAGCTTCCTGGACCTCTCTGAGGAGCAGCGTCTATGCAGGCTCAGATTGAGTTGCCAGGTGGGTACGGTAGCATAGTGGTTATGTTACTGGACTAGTAATCCAGAGATCTGGACAAATAATCCAGAGTTATGAGTTCAAATCCGGAATTAAAGAAAAACTAGTATCAGTAATGGTGGCCATGAAACTATCGGATTGTCGTTAAAAACTCATCTGGTCCTTTAGGGAAGGAAACCTACCATCCTTACCAGGTCTGGCCGAAATGTGACTCCAAACCCACAGCAATGTGGTTGATTCTTAATCGCCCTCTGAAATGGTCTAGCAAGCCACTCAGTTGTACAATCTCGCTACAAAAAGTCATAAAAACAGACGGACCACTAGACACCGGACATGACAAAGGCAAACCAAGCCCAGTCGACCCTGCAAAGTCCTCCTCACTGGGAGATCTGTCCCACAGACTAGTCAAGCAACAGCTTGACATAACCATACTCACAGAATCATACCTTTCAACCAACGTCCCAGAATCTTCCATCACCATCCCTGGGTATGTCCTGTCCCACCGGCAGGACAGACCCACCAGAGGTGGTGGTACAGTGATATACAGTCAGGAGGGAGTGGCTCTGGGAGTCCTCAACATTGACTCCGGATCCTATGAAATCTCATGGCATCAGGTCAAACATGGGCAAGGAAACCTACTGCGCTCCTTGAATCAGTCCTCCTCCATGTTAAGAAGCACTGGGGGTAGCAAGGGCACAGAATGTACTCTGGGTGGGGGACTTTAATGTCCATCACCAAGAGTGGCTGAGTCCTGAAGGACATAGCTGCCAGACTGGGCCTGCGGCAAGTGATGAGCGAACCAACACGAGGGAAAAACCTACTTGACCTCGTCCTCACCAATCTACCTCTCACAGATGCATCTGTCCCAGACAGTATTGGTAGGAGAGACCACTGCACAGTCCTTGTGGAGACAATGTCCTGTTTTCACACTGAGGACACCATCCAACGTGTTGTGTGGCATTACCACCGTGCTAAATGGGATAGATTCAGAACAGATCTAGCAGCTCAAAACTGGGCATCCATCGCCGTTCCTTCATCATTGCTGGGTCAAAATCCTGAAGCTCCCTACCTAACAGCACTATGGGAGAACCTTCACCACACGGACTGCAGCGATTCAAGAAGGCGGCTCACCACCACCTTCTCAAGGGCAATTATGGATGGGCAATAAATGCTGGCCTTGCCAGTGACACCCACATCCCATGAATGAATAAAAAATAATATTGCTAAAAGGCCTGGAACGGATAAGGAACTCAATGCCACCGTTCTCACATTATAACATCCAACTCTTGTGGTGGTAACTTTTGATCTAACATGTGACACCAAGAACTAAAATTGTTTAGTGCACTTCCACAATTGCTGATGTGATTGCGTTCCGCTTCTGCAGTGACCCATTATAAAATGCTGAATAAAACTCCGAGTCTGTCCATTCAGAATCTGCTTAGGAACTCAACAAGCTCACCCAGACTTTTTGAACAGGGTCGATGTTCTGCATTTGCATCTGGTCGCAGCTATTCTACAATTATTTCCGGCTGCATTCTTTTTGTAATTTATTTTAAATTTACATAAATTTTACACCTAATCCTGGAAACAAAACCCCTTCGTGTCAGTTTTAATTTTAGGCACTCCACACACAATCCATGATAAGCATTGTGGAAGGTAGCAATGCCACATAATCTAGAGTCATGAATAATACTAGGAGCTGTAACCTGACAGGGTTTTGTGCCTTAATTCCTCATGCATGAAAACATTGGAAAGCCCTGTTTACACTACAGCTTTAGATTTGCATTTATTTGCAGCTTATCTGGAAGAACATGTCGTGTGTAAACATGGCCAATTTTCGAGTGAGATACTAGAGGGCGGACAGCAGCAGTGAAACTGTACCCAGCAAAAAAAATCGGCACCTTCCAGGAGGGAGACAATCAAAGAGAAATTTTTAAAAAAATGTAAAATCTAACTGTGTGAATGTCATTAATATTACATGTACAAAAAAAAGTTTCTTTCTTATTGCTAAAATATGCAGAAATGTACACTCAACACGCTGTCAGAAGCCTTTGCCTTAATTTTATCAGAAAAGATGTAGATACAGTTTATTTGCCACAATGCTTTTTATGATCTACTCAACATTTAAAGTGTTACTTATATAGAGTTTCTCTTTATTCAGCAGTTAAAGTTTTTTTAAAATTAAAAAGCAATAGATGAAAGTTAACTGCTTATATCCTTTAATTAAAAAGAATAGGATTCACATCTGCGTGATAATTTTTAGAAAGCTGATGGAAAGCTTCATAGTTCTGTCATCAAAACAGTCATTGTTGTTCTGGTAGAGGCTTGTGAATTTAAAATAAAATTGCTGGACTATAACTTGGTGTTGTAAAATTGTTTACAATGGTAGAGGCAAGGAAGAGAGATGAAAGTAAGGATGGAAATGTGTTTGAGTCACGAATAGAAGGGTGGAAAAATACAGCTTACACAAATAACACCGGTTTGTATGTCACGAAGACAACGGCAACACGGATAACGACTGATGGTAACCATAATGAGTGACAACTAAAGTAAGTGATGTCCAGTAAGGGACGTGAGCTATTTAAAAGACATAGAGGACTTGTCAAAGCCAGCCTTGTGATAAAATAACCACAAGTGAGACTGACTAGTTAACTCATAAAGAAAGAAAGAAAGAACTTGCATTTATATAGTGCCTCATGACATCCCAAAGCACTTTACAGCCAGTGAGATACTCTTGAAGTGTAGAAAATGAGGCAGCCAATTTGCGCACAGCAAGGTCCCATAAACAGCAATGAGATAAGAACCAAATAATCTGTTGCAGTGATGTTGGTTGAGGGATAAATATTGGCCAGGAGAGAACTCCCCCGCTCTTCTTTGGAATAGTGTCACGGGATCTTTTATGTCCGTCTGAGAGGGCAGACGGGGCCTCGGTTTAATTTGATTATTTGTTTTTTTTTTGGTGATGTTGGTTGAGAGATAAATGTTAGCTAAGATACCAGGAGCACTTCCCTGCTCTTCTTCAAATAGTGCTGTGGTATCTTTCATGTCCACCTGAACAGGAAGGCAGCACTTTGGTTTAACATCTCATCTACAAGATAGAACCTTTGACAACGCAGCCCTCCCACAGTACTGCACTGAAGTGTCAGCCTAGATTATGTGCTCAAGACTCTAGAGTGGGATTTAAACCCACAGTCTTCTGACTCACAGGCTAGAGTGCTACCAACTGAGCCCAGGCTGACAACTCATGGACAATAAAGTCACAGAGCATTGTGATCAGCCTCCTGAGTGGAGCTATCTAATATCAGATCAATGCCGACGGTATTTGCTGTTCATAATACTCGAGGCAAACTTCTACTAGGAAAATTAAATTAGTATTTTTTCCTGCTTTTTATAGCTCTAAAAATAAGTGGAGACGACTTTTGTTAATATTATATCAGTGAAAATCTAATGTTTACTTCCACTGATATTTGACCACAATAACTCAGTGAATATGATTGCCAAATGAGTAGAAGTGTTTACATTTACCATAATATTCTATTTAAAACACTCATGGTAGTTTCTTTGAACTAAAAATACATTTTTTTGTAACTTTCAAGTCCAAAACATAAGTTGAAGTTGTTTTGTCGTGTCAGTAGCAATATAATTTTGATTGCCACTGGTATCTCCACACAAGTACTGTGTACAGTTCTGGTCACCCTATTATAGAAAGGATATTATTAAACTAGAAAGAGTGCAGAAAAGATTTACTAGGATGCTACCGGGACTTGATGGTTTGACTTACAGGGAGAGGTTAGACAGACTGGGACTTTTTTCCCTGGAGAGTAGGAGGTTAAGGGGTGATCTTATAGAAGTCTATAAAATAATGAGGGGCATAGATAAGGTCGATAGTCAAAATCTTTTCCCAAAGGTAGGGGAGTCTATAACGAGGGGGCATAGATTTAAGGTGAGAGGGGAGAGATACAAAAGGGTCCAGAGGGGCAATTTTTTCACTCAAAGGGTGGTGAGTGTCTGGAACGAGCTGCCAGAGGCAGTAGTAGAGGCGGGTACAATTTTGTCTTTTAAAAAGCATTTGGACAGTTACATGGGTAAGATGGGTATAGAGGGATATGGGCCAAGTGCAGGCAATTGGGACTAGCTTAGTGGTATAAACTGGGCGACATGGACATGTTGGGCCGAAGGGCCTGTTTCCATGTTGTAACTTCTATGATTCTATAAGTGCAATAAAAAATGTGCCACAGATAACTAACTGATGGAGATTTCTTCCAGAGACTGGGAAAGAACAAGTATGAAGATCATTGTGATTACCACCAAGGATTGTAGCAATTGTTCCCATTGCAACACTGCTCTCTGTTCGACTCAATGAGGGAACATTTGACAAATCAATTAAGAGAATGAGATACAGCAATGCCTTGGCATTGCAGGATGTTTTAAACTCACGGGGTTGAAGAAGCAGTCAGTTGTTGATATAAACTGGTGAAATTTTTGTATAATGTCTAGCCTGCCAATTGTTAGCTTTTAATTCATGTTTCAAACACTACATCGAGAATTATTGTTCCAGACATTCAGAATTGATTCTATCTGATTGCTCATTAACTTTGATTTTTTTCTGGCGTGTCTTGCCACTTTTGATACTTTGGGCTGGAACAGACTGTGCGTCATAATCAATATTATTCTGTTGTTGCCATACCAAAAGTACCTCATTTAACAGAAAATTCAACCTAAAAGAGGCAACTTCTGCACTAGGACATTACAAATAAACTGCTTGACTTGTGATTAAGATTTAAATTTCTTTACACTGTTGACAGTTGCACTTGTGTGGAGATACCAGTGGCAATCAAAATTATATTGCTACTGACACAACAAAACAACTTCAACTTATGTTTTGGACTTGAAAGTTACAAAAAAATGTATTTTTAGTTCAAAGAAACTACCATGAGTGTTTTAAATAGAATATTATGGTAAATAATGCTTTTGTTTTGCTAAAAGATTGTACATTTGGCAAATAATTCTCTAAGTCCTGGTGTGTCCACAACTAATTCATGACAATGGAGGGGTTGTTGTGTTTGTGGATATCGCTCTGTTATTGCATTATGACGATGAAATATCAGGAACAATGAAACACAGAGAAGACTAGCAATATGGGCTCCATTCCCCTGTCTCTCTTTCTTTATATAAATTTTTTTCAGTTCCTATTTTATTTTTCTTCCAATTTTTCCCCTTCTCTCCTGAAGGTGTTGAGTTATGCTGTGGTATGGCAGAGTCATCAGCCACCTTCTGGTACTTTGCCTAAGTGACTATTTTTCACGTGTGAGCCGAGACAATGAATATTGGGCAGCTCTTTGACTATGAGAAGCATCACGGTTGAGCTTGATCCTGTCTCGTTTGATGTTCACACATGCGCACTTTTCAATGGAGATTACCAGATAGCCCAGGGGCATTGAGGGAAATGGTAGCCACCCAACTGCTGCCTTGTCTGAATTCAGATAACTCAACACAGACGAGGCGTCTGACACTGCAACCTTCTTGATCTGTATGGGTCAGTTCCACACTGGGCAGTGCTTTTAACAATTGAGCTGTTGAGAATCAATTAGACCCTCCTACATGAATGTTTAGCCGAGAAGTTCTGCTTTTTGCGTAGTTGAATCTGGAATAGCTATTGGCACGTTTTTGACAGACTCAACCAGGACCATGTTAGCATCCCATTTTCCACAATTAGTTCATCAGCATAACTTCAGGGACAGATTGGGACAGATCGAGGGAGCACATTAGTCTACCTCTCTCCGTGCTGCAATCATCGTTAGTGGGGAGGGAATACTGGCTGTTCCTTGCTTGTGCTTCTGCCCATCGTCTAATTCCCGGGGCCAGCGTTATTTAAACAGTTAGGGCAGGCACTGGGGGCTTTTACTGCCTGCCTCAGTCAAAGTAGTCCTTTCAAATTGAATCCCTACCTCCATGTCTTTCCTTGCACCTAGACTTGTTGACGAAATACATCATAGGACATTGTTTGCTGGTTTACTGGCATAACTGAAGAGGGAAATCTACCCACGCATCTTTTAAAAGAGTAATAAATTCCACTCTCTTACAAAACAAATCAAATCGTATGATTGAATTTTCTGGCGTATTATGTGGACAAGATATCTACATCATGCAGTTTCAAAAAATTACACACTTATGGCAAATAGACTCAGTGATCATTGGATGATATGGAATGAAATGAATAGGCTTCCAAACTGCAGCATCTTTCCAATGTGTTAACCTACACTGCCACCTATACTCATGATGTGGAGATGCCGGTGATGGACTGGGGTTGACAATTGTAAACAATTTTACAACACCAAGTTATAGTCCAGCAATTTTATTTTAAATTCACAAGCTTTCGGAGACTTCCTCCTTCCTCAGGTAAACCTATACTCACTGAAGGAGTACGTCAGTGCTGCAGTACATTTACTAATGTTTGGAGTATGGTCCCCACCTCATGTAACGGGCACGTTTGTGCTCCCGCAATTTGCCCGCTCTACACAGTGGGCAGTAAAACCATCTGAATGAAGCTGCCCGAAGTCTCCATCAGCTGTTCGCACTGTTAACAACTACGGAAGGCAGTCGGAAAGTGGAGACTTTGTTCAGCTTCACTCAGCTGTTTGCACTGCGTGTATTGAGTGAAGTTCCCCTGCCAGTTCCAGCCACGGTGATTGACAGCTGCAGGCTTCGTGCAGTTACTTAAATTACAAGGAAATTGCTTGGCTGTTCCGTCCCCGTTTTGTATGATTTTCAGCTGCAGGCCGCGTATCGGTAACGCAGGCCGAGAACACAGCAGCAAAGCCCAATGTGAAGACGGATTAACATACGCGGGCGGTTTCAATCAGCCACGGGAGGCAGTCGGAAAGCGGAGTCTTTGTAATTGACGCCGATGGTGATGACAAATGGTCAGCGCCCATTGCCCGATACAGGCGGCTGTCCAGGATGAGCGCGGACGGTATAAGTGGTGGGGACTGTAGCACGATGGCCCAGAATTTGCTGTCAAAATAATGGTGAGGCTAACGGCATTCACCGTTATTTATGCGCAAATGGCACAGCGACTTCAGGCGAGGGCAGATACGCGGTTAAACACGAAAATCCGAAAGTTGCTGTCCACGATATGCCGCTCCTCCATTAGCTTCGCGACAACGGCACCTCGCTGTCTGACTCACCATTCAAGTGCATTGAACGACGTGAAGTTCCTGTATTTGGGGAGTAGATACGGACTAAACTCGCCACAGAACGTTAGGGCTTGTCCATTTCAGTCTATCTACCCTTTTTAGCAACATGATAAGTGTTAACTACTGCCAGTCAACCTCTTTGCCACTGAAAATTAACTATTACAAGTGTCGAGTCTCATTCCTTCAGGTTTTCTCTCTCTTAATCCAATCTTTCTTTCCCTCTCTTTGTTTCTCTTTCTGTACCTGATTGATTAAGGAGATAAACAGTTGTTTGCCGTGTTCACTCCAACCCCTGATGCCCTATAGGGGGCGCCGCCACACCATTTCCTTCTCTCACTTCCTGCAATTTGCAGCGCAAATATTAAACAGGCAAGGCCAGGTCTAACTAACGGCCAGCCCCGTTTGTTGATCGGCTCCTGCAAATTCTGGGCTAGTTTATCAGGAACTAGAACACCTGTTCTCGGGGACCTCAAAGTCTGAAGACACAAGTCCTGAGATTTTGCAAGACCAAAAATATGTAAAATTTTTAAAAAGTGACAACATAACTATGAAGTTGAACAAAGGATGTTGCTAGTAATGAGCTTACTGAAGCTCAAATGTTCACCCTAGTTTCTACTGGACAATGAGCCCATCTACACAGGTACATATACTGGGAAAAGACCCAGTGATGTCTTCCAAGGTAAGTGCTGCAGCAAAAAGAATCAATCTAAGAGATCTAGTGGAAGTTTGAATAAGAAAATAATCAGTCACATTCACTGCCTTTGCTCAGCAAAAGTGTGCTTTACTTGCAACTCACTGAGGCCAATATACAGTCCTAGTGCAGCAGTGCATTGGGGATCGCTGTGCATTGGGGATCGCTGTGCATTGAGGGTTGCAGTGCTTTGGAGATTGCAGTATGTTGGGGGTCGCTGTGTAATGGGGATCGCTGTGAATTGGAGATCGCTGTGCATTGGGGTGCACAGTGCATGGTGATCTCTGTGCATTGGGGATCGCTGTGCATTGAGGGTTGCAGTGCTTTGGGGATTGCAGTATGTTGGGGTTCGCTGTGCAATGGGGATCACTGTGACTTGGAGATCGCTGTGCATTGAGGTGCACAGTGCATGGTGATCTCTGTGCATTGGGGATCGCTGTGCATTGAGGGTTGCAGTGCTTTGGGGATTGCAGTATGTTGGGGGTCGCTGTGTAATGGGGGTCACTGTGTAATGGGGGTCGCTGTGTAATGGGGATCGCTGTGAATTGGAGATCGCTGTGCATTGGGGTGCACAGTGCATGGTGATCTCTGTGCATTGTGGATCGCTGTGCATTGAGGGTCGCAGTGCTTTGGGGATTGCAGTATATTGGGGTTCGCTGTGCAATGGGGATCGCTGTGAATTGTGGATCGCTGTGCATTGGGGATCACAGTGCATTGGGGATTAAATCATTTTGGAAGTATACACAGGCATTTGGAGATTTTATTTCGTTGAACTCCCATGATCATAAATTTGGTTTGTTGCCGAATGAGTAAGTGCAGGCAGAAATTGGGAAACATTGAGGATCGCAGTGCATGGGCTGTGCTTTGGGGATCACTGTGCATTGGGGATCGCAGTGCATGGGCTGTGCATTGGGGATCACTGTGCATTGGGGATCACTGTGCTTTGGGCTTTAAATTATTTTGGAAGTCTACACAGGCATTTGGAGATTTTATTTCGCTGAACTCCTATTATCATTAACTTGGTTTGTTGCCAAGAGAGAAAATGCAGGTGGAAATTGGTAAGCTTTGGGGATCGCAGTGCATGGGCTGTGCATTGGGGATCGCAGTGCATTGGGGATCATTGTTCATTGGGGATCGCAGTGCACGGGCTGTGCATTGGGGATCGCATTGCATTGGGGATCACTGTGCCTTGGGGATTGCAGTGCCTTGGGGATTGCAGTGCATTGGGAATCACTGTGCATTGGAGATTGCAGTGCATTGGATATCACAGTGCATTGGGATCGCAGTGCTTGGGCTGTGCATTGGGGATCGCTGTGCATTGGGGATCGCTGTGCATTGGGGATCGCTGTGCATTGGGGATCGCTGCGCATTTGGGGATCGCTGTGCATTGGGGATCACTGTGCATTGGGGATTGCAGTGCATGGGCTGTGCATTGGGGATCACAGTGCATTGGGGATCACAATGCATTGGGGATTACTGTGCATTGGGGATCACTGTGCATGGGCTGTGCATTGAGGATCACATTTCATTGGGGATCACTGTGCATTGGGGATCGCTATGCATGGGCTGTGCATTGGAGATCGCTGTGCATTGAGATCAGAGTGCATTGGGGATCACTTTGCATTGGGGATCACTTTGCATTGGGGATCACTTTGCATTGGGGATCACTGTGCCTTGGGGATCATGGTGCATTGGGGTTGCAGTGCATTGGGGATCACTGTCCTTTGGGGATCACCGTGCTTTGGGGATCACAGTGCCTTGGGGATCACCGTGCTTTGGGGATCACCGTGCTTTGGGGATCGCAGTGCATTGGGGATTGCGGTGCATTGGGGATCACTGTGCTTTAGGGATTTTTTTTAAAAATTCGTTCATGGGATGTGGGCATCGCTGGCGAGGCCGGCATTTATTGCCCATCCCTAATTGCCCTTGAGAAGGTGGTGGTGAGCCGCCTTCTTTAACCGCTGCAGTCCGTGTGGTGACGGTTCTCCCACAGTGCTGGTAGGAAGGGAGTTCCAGGATTTTGACCCAGCGACAATGAAGGAACAGAGATATATTTCCAAGTCGGGATGGTGTGTGACTTGGAGGGGAACGTGCAGGTGGTGTTGTTCCCATGTGCCTGCTGTTCTTGTCCTTCTAGGTGGTAGAGGTTGCGGGTTTGGGAGGTGCTGTCGAAGAAGCCTTGGCGAGTTGCGGCAGTGCATCCTGTGGATGGTACACACTGCAGCCACAGTGCGCCGATGGTGAAGGGAGTGAATGTTCAGAGTGGTGGATGGGGTGCCAATCAAGTGGGCTGCTTTGTCCTGGATGGTGTTGAGCTTCTTGAGTGTTGTTGGAGCTGCACTCATCCAGGCAAGTGGAGAGTATTCCATCACACTCCTGACTTGTGCCTTGTAGATGGTGGAAAGGCTTTGAGGAGTCAGGAGGTGAGTCACTCGCCGCAGAATACCCAGCCTCTGACCTGCTCTTGTAGCCACAGTATTTATATGGCTGGTCCAGTTAAGTTTCTGGTCAATGGTGACCCCCAGGATGTTGATGGTGGGGGATTCGGCGATGGTAATGCCATTGAATGTCAAGAGGAGATGGTTAGACTCTCTCTTGTTGGAGATGGTCATTGCCTGACACTTACCTGGCGCGAATGTTACTTGCCACTTATGAGCCCAAGCCTGGATGTTGTCCAGGTCTTGCTGCATGTGGGCACAGACTGCTTCATTATCTGAGGGGTTGCCAATGGAAATGAACACTGTGCAATCATCAGCGAACATCCCCATTTCTGACGTTATGATGGAGGGAAGGTCATTGATGAAGCAACTGAAGATGATTGGGCCTAGGACACTGGCCTGAGGAATTCCTGTAGCAATGTCCGGGGGCTGAGATGATTGGCCTCCAACAACCACTACCATCCTCCTTTGTGCTAGGTATGACTCCAGCCACTGGAGAGTTTTCCCACTGATTCCCATTGACTTCAATTTAACTAGGGCTCCTTGGTGTCACACTCGGTCAAATGCTGCCTTGATGTCAAGGGCAGTCACTCTTACCTCACAGTGGTGCATTGGGGATCACTGTGCTTCAGGGATCGCGGTGCACCGGGGATCGCGGTGCACCGGGGATCGCGATGTTTTGGGGATCATGGTGCATTGGGCACTACACACATACTGGGGACAAAGGGCTGATAATGAAAGGTCAGCTCATTTAAATATTTTGACAGCATTCTGAAAACGTAGTACAGGCGGTGTGGGAGCGTCAGAGACAGATGTTGCTGCACTAGCAGCTGTCTGCCCACTGCCCTTAAATATGTACTTCTGCTTTGAATGAAAATGGTTGATAATGAAATGGTTGACTGAATACTCAGCCCGCTCAGCAATCAGGTGTTGGAGGTGCGGCTGCGGAAGGTACTGCAGTGAAGGGTGGTCTTACTTGGAAGAGAGATCCATCCTGCAATAAAACACACCACCAGAGCATCATGGGTGGAGGTGGCAGAGCGCATTAATGCAATCTCACCTGTGGCCTGAACCTGGGAGCAGCAGAGGATGTAAGCATGCAAAGATTATACAAAGAATTACAATTACGTAGAATATACAGCACAGAAACAGGCCATTTGGCCCAACAGGTCCATGTCGGTGTTTATGCTTCAAGGGAGGCCTCCTCCCTATCAACATATCCTGCTCCCTTCTCCCTCATGTGTTTATCTAGCTTCCCCTTAAATGCACCTACTCCTTGTGGTAGTGAATTCCACATTCTTATCACTCTCTGGGTGAGGAAGTTTCTCCTGAATTCCCTATTGGATTTATTTGTAACTATCTTATATTTATGGCCCCTAGTTCTGGTCTCACCTCAGGTCACGCCTCAGTCTTCTCTTTTCTAGAGAAAAGAGCCTTTCTTTCCTGATAGTTATAACCTCTCAGTTCTGGTATCATCCTAGTAAATCTTTTTGTACCTTCTCCAGTGCCTCTATATCCTTTTTATAATATGGAGACCAGAACAGTTCACAGTACTCCAAGTGTGGTCTAACCAAGGTTCTATACAAGTTTAATATAACTTCTCTGCTTTTCAATTCTATCCCTCTAGAATTGAACCCCAGTGCTTGGTTTGCTTTTTTTAATGTTCTTATTAACTTGCGTTGCTACTTTTAGTGATTTGTGTATCTGTATCCCTCTGCTCCTCTACCCCGTTTAGATTCTTATTTTTCAAGGAGTATGTGGCCTCCTTATTATTCCTACCAAAACCTCACAGTTACCTATATTGAAATTTATTTGCCAATTACATGCCCATTCTGTGACTTTATTAATGCCTTCCTGTATTTTGTCGCAGTCCTCCTCAATATTAACTATACCATCCAATTTGCTGTCGCCCGCAAATTTTGAAATTGTACTTCTGATTCCCGAGTCCAAATTGTTTATGTAAATGGTGAACAACAGTGGTTCCAGCATTGATCCTTGGGGAACACCAGTTCCCACCTTTTGCCAGTTTGAGTAAATACCTTTAACCCCTACGCTCTATTTTTTGCTTCGTAGCCAGATTGCTATCTATTCTGCTACTTGTCCCCTGACTCCACATGCTCTGACCTTAGCCATGAATCTACTATGCAGTACCTTATCAAAGGCATTTTGAAAATCCAAATATATTACATCTACTGCATTGCCCTTGTCTACCCTTTCTGTTACATCTTCACAGAATTCAATAGGTTAGTCGAGCTTGACCTTGCCTTTTGAAATCCGTGCTGACTATTCTTTATTATAGTTTAGATTTCTAGATGTTTCTCTATTACATCTTTGAGTAGGGGTTCCATTAACTTTCCTACCTCCGATGTGAAGCTAACTGGTCTATAGATCCCTGGACTTGTTCTTTCTTCCTTTTTAAATATAGGAATCACATTAGCTGTCCGAGGGTCGTGAATATTTTGGAATTCCCTACCCCAGAGGGTTGTGGATACTCAGTCGTTGAGTATATTCAAGACTGAGATCGATAGATTTTTGGACTTTAAGGCAATCAATGGATATGTGGATCGGGCGGGAAAGTGGAGTTGAGGTAAAAGATCAGCCATGATCTTATTGAATGGCGGAGCAGGCACGAAGGGCCGTATGGCCTACTCCTGCTCCTATTTCTTATGTTCTTATGTCTGCCAGTCCTCTGGCACTATTCCCTTTTCTAATGATTTTTTATATATGTGTAACAGTGCCTCTGCTATCTCTTCCCTAACTTCTTTTAGTATTTGTGGATGTAATCCATCCGGACCTGGGGTGTTATCCTCTGTAAGCTTGATTAGTTTATCAGTTATCTCCCCCCTTTCTGTCTTAAATGTCTTTATATCTTTTTTGATCTCTTCTTCTCCTGTCATGCCCACCATATTAGTCTCCCTGGTAAATACTGAAGTGAAGTAATTATTTAATATTTCTGCCATTTTGCTGTCATTGCCTGTGAGTTTATCGTGTGTATCCCTTAATGGCCCTATCCCTATTCTGACTTTTCTTTTGTTATTTATGTGTCTGTAGAATATGTTACTTTTTTTTTGATATTCCTTGATAATTTAATTTTGTAGTTTCTTTTTGCCTTCCTACTTGGTTTTTTGACTTCTTTCCCGACTTTTTCAAAATCCCCTTTGTTGTCTAAGTACTTAGTGTAGCCTTTTTCTTCAGTTTCAATTTTGTCCTTATTTCTTTATTCATCCATGGTGCGTCATTACTGGTAAGTTTGTTCTTGCTTTTTAGTGGAATATATTTCTCCTGGACTCTATTGATCACCTTTTTAAATGTTTCCCACTGCTGTTCTATTTCTTTGTTTGTCAGTAAATTTCCATTCTCAACTCCTCAAAATTAGCTTTCTTCCAATGTATTACTTTTATCTTTGTCTTACTTATGTCCTTCGCAATCTTTATCTTAAACCTTATTATGTTGTGATCGCTATTGCCTAGATGTTCCCCTACATTTACTTCTCCTATCTGTTCTGGTTCATTTCCCATTACTAGATCCAGCAGTGCTTCCTCTCTTGTTGGGCTTTTTACACGCTGGGTAAGAAATGAGTCCTGCACATGTAAAAACTCCATTCCCTGTACCCCTTTACCCACCTTTTCTTGCCAGTTTATTTAGAGGTCGTTAAAATCTCCCATGATTATTATTCTATGCCCTTTGCTCATTTCACATATTTGTTTACATATTTCTTCCTCCACCTCCTTTCCACTATCAGGTGGTCTGTAGTATACCCCTATTAGTGGGATCGATCCCTTCTCATCTTTTATTTCAATCCATATGGATTCTGTTTGTATCTTTCTGTTAGTTATGTCCCTTTTTTTTACTGCCATTATGTTCTCCCTAATTGGTACAGCAACTCAACCCCCCCCCCCCACCACCATGATTTGACAACATCTTAATGGGTTCTTTATTGCTCTTCACTGGTGCACCATCGCAGAGGCAGAACACAGTGAACTTTGCTAAACGTTCATCCTTCTAAATGCACAAGAATGCTTATGATTTCACATGGTACTGTGTGATGTAGCCACATCGAAGCACTGAACGGGTCACCTATTAAATGTGGCAAGTAACAAGCACCAAATACAACATCAGCACAAGTTTCCTTAATACTGCATATTCACACACTCACATAAGGTAGCTAATGTCCTGGTCACTTGGATGCACACATCTTCTCTCACGATCTTGTTTCCAATTACTATCACTTTTATATATCTGCTTGCAGGAGAAGGTTGCACACAACACGAAGGGGGCACTGAACCTTCAATGCTTGTCTCCTCATAAAGGGAGGTGTCTGTTGGTGAGTTGAAAGAGGGAGCGCTTGGTAAAGAATAAAGCATGAGTGAAAAGGTGCAAATGGAGATGGAATTGCAGGAGACACAACTCACTGGGTGGAGGGCTGGTTCAAGGACTCCTTTGTTGCTGATTTGGACCTCACAGGACTTGCTTTGATAGTTCAACATTAGCACATAATGGTTGTTATTTGAGTGTTGTATACAGTTTAAGCATTTCGTTGGAGGAGTCCACAACCTGCAGCTGTACAATGCTGCATGATCATCTGATCGAGCTGCAGACCCCTGTGTAGAATATAGCTAGTCCAAGGCACTTTGCATCAGATTCACCACTGGTCAAGATTGTAAGCATTAAGATCATAGCCACCATGATGAATGTTATGATTTGGAGCTATACAAACTTTGGGCTCCAATCTTATAGCTGTCTGTCTTGTCTGGATTCACCATGTTGGAGAATAAAGAAAGACTTGTATTTATATAGTGCCATTCACGACCTCAGGATGCCTCAAAGCGCTTTACAGCCAATTTTGAAGTGTCCACAAACAACAATGAGATAATGACCAGATAATCTGTTTTTTAGTGATGTTGGTTGAGGGATAAATATTGACAAGGACACTGGGGAGAACGCGTGCTGAGGGAGTGCCTAGCAGCAGGTGAACGACAGGAACTTGTCAGAAACGATGGAGATGTTTTTCAGGGCAGTGCCACATCCAAAGCTCCCTATTACCCCATTCAAATGACTACAACTGTGTATTGAATGCTGGGCAAGTTACCCACTGCATCACTTGTCGTGGTGCTGCAGTTAGAGGGCCATCTTATGACCCAATGCAAAGGAGGTACTGAACCACCTCCAGCCCTAGAGTCACACACTGACACCCAGCTTTCATCTATCCTACCTCCTCCTTCCACCGTGGAACATTTAGAAGGACCACACAGTTAGGATGTAGAAGACACAAACCATATACTTTCACTAAAAGGAGGTACAATGCATCAGTGACCTGCTTGATACAGGTGTGTACTGATGATGTGACAGAGATCACCTACACTTGCCTGGAAGGATCTTGCCGATAAAGTTTTAACACAGCTGTAACCTTGATAGTCAATGATAAAGCCATCCCTGTGCTGGTGCTGGCTTGAGAGCCTGCCAGCGCCCGTTTTACATGGGATCTCAGCTTATCACGCACTTCTCAACCTTACAGATCACATTATGGGGACTTTCCTCATTGACTGAAAAACTGGCCCACAATCTGTGTTCAGGCTCAAAGCACTCTCAACATTTCTGTGTCATGTTGCCATGTACAGAAGTCGGATTGCAGCCTCCACGCCTGATGATACGGAGCTCCATTGCCTGAAGCACGGTAGCATTTCAGCTGCGTCCGATTGTATTGCCCGACCTTCATTAGAGAGCATTAGGGAGGCCAATACTTTGTGATGCTAACACTTTGGAACAATTCTACAGCAGACTGACATCTTAAAGTGATTTGCACTTTCCACGAGAAACTATGGAAAGAGTAGCATAGCTCGGTGTCTAACAAACCATTTAGCAGATTGTGACAGGCAGTGCATGCATGAAGACCCTTTTTAATAATACATCTCTGGTGGTTCAATACTTCCCCAGTGACAACTGGAAGCTGGAGGTTTGGCCATTATATTCTTGGATTTGGACAGGCCTGTGTATAAGAAAGGAGTATGATGCTTTCATTCCAATTGAAAAGAGAGGAGACTAATGTTTGAAAATTTTCTAGCAGTGTAACTGTGAGGATCTGGGGTTTTGTGAGGATAGTCTCTCGACTCTGTCTGGAACATTGGACCAGAAGTAAGCCATTCAACCCCTCAAACCTGCCCCGCCATTCAATCAGATCATGGCTGATGTGTGCCTCAACCCTATTTACCCACCTTTGATCCATATCCCTTAATACCCTTACCCAACAAAAATCCATCGATCTCAGTCTTGAAAGCTCCAATCGTCCCAGCATCCACAGCCTTTTGGGGGAGAGAATTCCAGATTTCCACAGCCCTTTGTGTTAAAAAGCACTTCCTGATTTCCTTCCTGAATGACCTAGCTCTAATTTTAAGATTATGTCCCTTCGTTCTTGATTCCCCCACCCAGAGGAAATAGTTTCTTTGCATCTATCCTTTTAAATCCTTTTAACACTTTAAACACCTCAATCAGATCACTCCTCAATCCTCTATACTCAAGGGAATACAAGCCAAATCTGCACTGGAGTGCAGCCCACTGACGGCTCATAGATTCACAATATTGATGAGAATCTGAAGACCAGACATAAGAAATGTCACTAGAAATGTTCATGTGAGGCCTTTCACTCTGTGCAATAACTTTCATCGCGTTGAAAGCCGGAAAATAGCATCAAGGCTGGATCTATTTTCAGCTTCCCATTGATCCTTCCTCCAGCAGCTCTCTCTCTCTGCTCATATTGTGGGCGCTCACTGCCCCAAAATGTAAGTTGCATTTCTGACACCGAGTGGCCACAACAGCCAGACGGAGATCACCAAAACAAAACCTCAGAAGATAACGCGCGCAAAGGGAGGGACTTGAAATGTTATTGACAAAGCAGGTTGAAGGAAAATTGCAAAAACAATAGAGGAGTGAGTAAGGCATTTTAGTAAAGTGAATTACTGATTGCCATTTTTATGTATTCATGTGGTGAAGGGATTAAAAGATTACTCCAAGTTACTGAGGATTTCAAATTTATACTCCAGCTGAGACTACCACAGGGTATAAACCCGTCTTGGGCAGTAGTGTAAAATGGACGGTATCGCATTTATTGCCTGTTATACGCCTGGCCCAATATCGGGTTCAATTGACTTCGATGGGACTGAATATCGAGTGGGACGTAAAGCAGGCGGTAAATGCAATACCTCCCTATTTGCTCGACCGCGCAAGATGAAATTCTACCCCTGTGTATTCTTAAAAGTCCAAAGCTTCACAGGCGCTCTATATTAAAGTTATACTGTTTAAATACTCACCAAGTTTGTCAACATATCTGGAATGTTATTTCCACTGTATAGTTTTTAACCTCAGGCACCGATTGTCCGACTATGAAGTCCTCCCCCACTCCCCCCAAAGTTCTGCAGTCAGCCTGCTTCTTCGATTTTTACTGTAGTCTATCGAATGGGAAAAATTTAAATGTCTATATGTCGACCCTGTAAATACTTGGGTCACCCTCCTGTGCTGACCTCACTGTGGGGTCAGTGAGAGGGCACCTCAGTTGCACTGTGAGTGCATCTCAGGCACCCTCCTGCCTCAAACTGTTAGAAACACTGGCACTCACAGCTATCCGGGAAGGGGATGCTCAGGCCTTTCACTCCAACCCTTCCCTCCTCCAAGACCCCATTTTCTTCCCACTGCCACCCCCACCCCCCACCACTTCGGCTCCATGTGTAATTAAAAATTCCCTATCTTCATGGGTCCAGGCCACTTCCCTAGCCTGGACCACCTCAGTGGGGCTCACTTGCACCCCTCTGGAGGCTGGTACACCTTATCTCACTCGCCATCCCTGCCTCCAGTCCTACACCATTGACCCTTACGGATCCAGAAAGCAGGAATTTCCCAGCCCAGCTCCCTCTGACATGGCCGGCCTAGTAATGGGAAGGGCAGAGGTTCCTCCCCTTACAAGTGGAAATTTCCAGCTCAAGTCGGAACTCGGCACACCCGGGTCCCGGCCTTTATCCAAGCCGTTCCACCGGAGTTACGCCGAGAATTCGGTGAAGCAGCTGAGGGAATTCGACCCCACGTTCTTTTCATTACATCATCGAGTTACCTCGAAACTACAACACAAAAACAGGCCATTCGGCCCAACAGGTCTATGCTGGTGTTAATGCTTCACACGAGCCTCCTCCCTCCCTACTTCATCTAACCCTAGCACCATACCCTTCTATTCCTTTCTCCCTCATGTGTTTATCTAGCTTCCCCTTAAATGCATCTATGCTATTCACCTCAGCTGCTCCTTGTGGTTCCACATTCTTACCACCCTTTGGGTAAAGAATCTTGAATTCTTTATTGGATTTATTAGCAACTATTTTATATTTATGATCGCTAGTTTTGGACTCCCCCGCAAGTGGAAAGATTTTCTCTATGTCTGCCCTATCAAACCCTTTCATTATCTTAAAGACCTCTATCAAGTCACCCCTCAGCCTTTGCATTTAGAGAAAAGAGCCCCAGCCTGTTCAGCCTTTCCTGATAAGTATAACCTCTCAGTTCTGGCATCATCGTTGTGAATCTTTTTTGCACCCACTCCAATGCACCTGTAATCCTTTCTTTAATATGGAGACCAGAACCGTTCACAGTACTCCAAGATGTTCATATTCTCACCGCAAAATAGTGCTAAATATGTTCTGACAATCTGGTCACAATGCGTTGTTGAAGCTTTCCGCTGTTCAGTTTTAGAAGAGAAATAAGATCATCCTCATAAGCCCCTTTACTGTGTCACTTTGCATAGAGAAAAAAGCCTCCTGTGTTTGTATTCTATGTGGAATGAATAGTCATCGAGCAGCAATGATCCTTCAACTAGTGACTGGAAAGAAAAGAGCGGCCTGGGTGACAGTCGCAGACCGGGAGAGAGAGAGCATGAGGGTGTAGGAGTAGCATCAGACAAGACTCTCTCCTCACCTTTCAGTGAAATAAACATTATAGTCACATTTTTTGCAACCTGCACCATAATGGTAGCTGAGAGATGTGCAGCCTTTTGCGATCTTTCCAAGTGCTTTAAACAGAAATCATTTTAATGTTCAGTTGCTGGTGTTTGTGGGGCATTGCAATTTTGCATTTCAATTTTATTGAGATGTTGTAGACTGTTAAAATTTGGTTATAAAGTGGCCTTTATTATGCTACAGTTTCTGTAAGGTCGGCAAGGAATTTTTTTTAGTACAATGGAATATGGTATAAAAAATGAGATGTGTGTTATACTTCAGTTGTAGAACTCTCCCTAAAATTCAATCTTTCACACTGTTAAACCTATCTCTCAGCAGACACTATTTCTCAATCCATTATTTGTTTCATAAAATAAATTTAAAAATTGATAGGAATTTCCTTGCAGTTTAGAATAATTTATGTAAGGTTCATGAGACTATGGTCTTCTAATGCCATCTACTGGTATTGGTGTTATAAAGCATGTTATGGCAAACGTGTTACAGTAAAGTTTGTTTTTGTGACAACACAATTGGATCACTACAACTGATTGAGAAGCACTGGTGCTATCGAAAAAACTGCTGGTTTGTACAATTATAACCACACAATTCAAACATATCAGCAGGTGTAAAGCTGTGACCTGGGGCACCATGAACTATGCCATGTCCTGCCTGTGAGCAAAAAAATGCCTGACTATATGCATAGACTCAAAGTGTGCCAGCTTCCTCTTCGTACAGATGCTCCACATTACAAAAAGGATAGAGAAGCACTGGAGAAAGTGCAAAAAATAAGTAAAAGGATGATACCAGAACTGAGAGGTTTTAACTATCAGGAAAGATTGAACAGGCTGGGGCTTTCTTCTCTAGGAAACAGAAGGTTGAGGGGGTGACCCCTCAGATAGAGGTCTTTAAAATTATGACAGGGATCGATAGGGTAGACGCAGAGAGGATGCTTCCACTTGTGGGGGAGACCAAAACTAGGGACAATAAATATAAGATAGTCACTAATAAATCCAATAACGAATTCAGGAGAAACTTCTTTGCCCAGAGAGTGGTTAAAATGTGGAACTTGTTACTACATGGAATGGTTGAGGCGAATAGCTTAGATGCATTTAAGGGGAAACTAGATAACTTTGGCTGATACCTCCAGGGTTCTTTTGCCCCTTGAAGCTGGCCTCCTGACTCTTTGCATGGCCAGTATTACCCTCTTTGGCAGCAGGAATCCTGGAGGAGCCGGGGGGGGTGGGGGGGGGGGGTGGGGGGGGCGGTGGTCAGAGGAGCAGAACTCCAGCTTTGTTGCTACCCCACCACAAAGAGGGTAATCCAGCCCACAGTCGGGGTAGGGGGGAAGGGGGGGCGGTGAGGACATCAGAGACGACAGCAGCCAAAAGAGCAAATCCTGCAGGGGAAGCCCCAAACATCTTGAGCTGGCCCCATCTAACCTACCATCTGTCCTCACCATTGTGCTGATGGAAGTAACCAGCATCAGTAGCTAGGACCACAGTGACAAGGAAAGTTGTTTTTTAACCATATCATTAGTAATTTGGGCATCTAATTCCAGTGTTTTGTATGGATTGACGTTACTTAGCAGTCCTGGCAGACTGATTGGTTCAGCGGTAGGAATATCTGCATTCCTGTCCTTGGTGCCTCCATTTACTCCTGCGCTTTTATAAAGGGATGCGCCTTCTGGTCTGGTGACGAAAGGGATGTTCCATTTCCTTTCCTAGTCGGGTGGAGTGGTATGCATCAATGCCTTGACAGTCTAGAACCATTTTATAATTCACTTGTAGTCACTTTTTGTTGTGTTCATCGTGCTGTGAATGCTCAGAACGTAACGTTTTCAACGTGACATCAAGTGTAACACAGGCTAAGGTCAGTGAAGCCCACTCTGACTCAGCGATGTATCTTAACCCCAATCGCAGAAGGCTGTCTCCTACTGCATCAATGTGACTTTTTAATTCAATTTGTTCTCAGGATATGAATTACCCTCGCAAGGCCGTATATGTTGCCCATCTCTAGTTGAGCCGAGAAGGTGGTGATGTGCATTTTTTCTTGAACCGCTGCAGTTCTTACGCTGACGCTGCTCCCACAATGATGTTAGGTAGAGAATTCCTGAATTCTGACCCAACGGCAATGAAGGGACGACAGCGTGGCCCGGAGTTCTACAGCGGTTCTCTGGTTATCTTGCTGTTGCTTCGGCAGGAGATTGGTGGAACCCCTGAGAAACGTCAGCCATTTACGCCATTTCTCTCGGGGTTGTGGGGGGGGGGGGGCACCGATTTTCCGCCAAAGTTACAGCTGGTGATCGGTAGAACTCCCGCAGAAATTCAGGGCCCTCTACGTCCCAGTCAGGATGGCATGTTACTTGGATGTGGTGGTGTTCCCACGATATCGCTGCTCTTTTCCTTCTCGGTGGTCGAGGTCACATGGGGTGTGAGGTGCTGTCTACGTGACTTTGGTGAGTTGGGGCAGTGTAAGCTAATAGGTGGTACATAATGCAGCCACAGTGCACCAGTGATGGAGGGGGTGGTCATCGAGTGCATTGGCAGGGCGCTGATCAATCAAACTGCATTGTCCTGGATGGTGTCAAGGCTCTTGGGTGTTGTGGCTGCATCTATGCAGGCGAGTAGTGAGTATTCCATCACACTCCTGACGAGCCTTGTAGATGGTGGAGAAACTTTGAGGGGTCACGATGTAAGCCACTTGTCAAACAGTACCCAGCCCCTACCCTGCTCTTGTAGCCACGTTGTTGATATGGCTGCTTTCAGTTAAGGTTCTGGTCTGTAGTGTTACATAAGAACATAAGAAATAGGAGCAGGAGTAGGCCAATCGGCCCCTCGAGCCTGCTCCGCCATTCAATAAGATCATGGCTGATCTGATCCTAACCTCAAATCTAAATTCATGTCCAATTTCCTGCCCGCTCCCCGTAACCCCTAATTCCCTTTACTTCTAGGAAACTGTCTATTTCTGTCTTAAATTTATTTAATGATGTAGCTTCCTCAGCTTCCTGGGGCAGCAAATTCCACAAACCTACTATGTGTTGATAGTGAGGGACTCAGCAATGGTGGTGCTGTTGAAGGTCGGAACATAGGAACAGGAGTCGGCCATTCAGCCCCTCGAGCCTGTTCCGCTATTCAATTAGATCAGGGCTGATCTGTACCTCAACTCCATTTACCCGCCTTTGATCCATATCACTTGATATCCTTACCTGATAAAAATCTGTCGATCTCAGCCTTGAAATTTCAATTGACCCAGCATCCACAGGCTTTTGGGGGAAATAATTGCATGTTTTCACTAACCTTTGTGTAAAAAATTACTTTCTCATTTTACTCCTGAATGGCCTAGCTCTAATTTTCAGATTGTGCTCCCTTTTTCTGGATTTCTCCACCAGAGGAAAAAACACATCCATATCTACCCTATCAAATTGCTTTATCATTTTAAACAGGTCAATTAGATCAAACCTCAGCCAGCTAAACTCAAGGGAATACAACCCAAGTTTGTGCAACTGCCTTCATAATTTAACCCTTTAAACAGGTCGGGGAGGTGGTTGGTGTTTTGCGGGTTGGAGATGATCTCTGCCAGGCACTTATGTGGTGAGAATGTTATCTTACCCATGTCACCCCAAGCCTGAATGTTATTCAAGTCCTGCTGTAGGCTGGCATAGAAAGAAAGAAAGAAAGACTTGCATTTATATAGCGCCTTTCACAACCTCAGGACATCCCAAAGCGCTTTACAGCCGATGAAGTACTTTTGAAATGGAGTCTCTGTTGTAATGTAGGGCAACGCGGCAGCCAATTTGCGCACAGCAAGCTCCCACAACAGCAATGTGATAATGACCAGATAATCTGTTTTTTAGTCACGTTAAGGGGATAAATATTGGCCAGGACACTGGGGAGAACGCCCCTGCTTGTCTTCGAAATAGTGGCCATGTGACCTTTTACGTTCACCTGAGAGGGCAGATGGGGCCTTGGTCTAATATCTCATCCAAGAGATGGCTCCTTCATTATAAGAAGTGTAAACGGACCTGAACACTGTAGAAACATCAACCTCACTCATGACCGAAGGAAAATCATTGATGGTTGGGCCAAGCACCTCCCTACCAGCCGTCCTGTGCTCTTTGAGTAAGACAGTTGGCTTATGGGCAGTTTTGTGTTCTAAGCCCACTAGGAACTTGTTTGAGACTTCACATACACATTTCACAGGGAATCTTTACGGTGAGTAGAGAGAAGAGACTTTTATGCCTTTAGCCGCCACTGAATTCAAGCCGAGCTCTCAGACTTAAAATGATGCCACTTCACTACCCAGTCTCTCCGGGCTGGGAAATATTTTACAAATTTGCTTCCCTGTGCATCTGTTATTATTCCACTGCTGGTGAAAATCGTACATCAAATAAAAAAAAGTGATGAACAAATACTTCAGGCATTGAATTAAGAGTGAAATCGTTAATAGTATGACATAATTCAGCCAATTTTAAAAAACAAGTGACTTTAGATGTGAGAGTTATGAGACATGTCACGACATCAGTGTGAGACAGGAATACAAGTGTGCATCAGAGATTGCCATAAGAGGCCATTTTATTGGTGCAAAGCAGGACAAACAAAGCACAGCAACTTTGGACATGATAAGTATTAGTCATGTGACATGGTTACAGTCAGGAGTGAATTTTAATCAAGGGTTGATATTAACTTTATATTATAGCCCCTATTGTTGTCTGACTTTTTTGTTGGAAGTAACAAAGTGACAATGAATATGAAAGGCTGCGAGAATCTAGCTGCTTATACATTCCTCGTTTTTGAAACAGTAAATTGGCACCATCAGATCAGAAGAGCCTCTAAATGAACATCATTTTACTACTGCAACTAGCCAAAGCAACGGGCTCTGCAAAACCTTCACAGACTTGTTTTGACGCTGTCGCATTTACAACGATGAACTTCATTCCTCTGTAAACAACCAGGACCTCATGTGTCCTTCAGCAAAAAAACTAAAGCGGAGATTTTCTGCTTCAGTGCTCCCGGCCCACGCCAGGTGGGAAATTAATGTACGGAAAATCATGGGCCGGGGATGCGGATTTTCCCAGAGTGCACCATCAGCATTCACTAGGAGGACCAAAGCAGATAAATCTCCCCTTGACTGGCTTTGGAGGTTAAAAATGACCATCTAATGAATAAATGTTGCACGATGCACTGAGGAACAGACTAAGATTGATACTCTTTCCCCAATTCAAAATTCTATTTACTACATTAAGCTTCACTTGTAATTGTTCACTGCAGATCAAACTAAGTTTACAATAAGTTACCACTTTAAATCATCTTTGCATTACTTTTTTTTGCCAAACTCTTGTCTGCCAAACTTTGAACTCTTAGGAGGCTCTGCAGGTTTAGCAGCCTGAGGAGGACTTGCACTTGGGGAAGCCTTTGGAGGCTCTGGTGCTTTCTGTACCCCTCTTTTTATCAATGGTATCTCCTCACCGTGCTTATAGACACTTACAGTGACATCAATTGTCTCGCCGCCATATTTGTTCCTGACGTTAATGCCATATTTTCCCGAATCCTCCGTGCTAACGCCTTTAATGGTCAGGGAAGCATATTTTCCCTGCTCCAGAGTCGCACTGAGGTGATCATTCAAATCGAGGTCTTTGTCATTCTTGAGCCAGGTCACCTCAGGAGTCGGATCTCCAAACACAGTGGAAGTGAGGCTCAGCGTCTGGAGCGCAAAACACAAGAGTAAGTTAAAGTTCACAAAAACTAAGTAGCTTTTACTACTGTTGCAGGCAGGGCAGAGATCTGAATTTTCGTCCCTCTACCAACCCCCATTTCATAAGAGTGAAAGGGACAGGAGCTGGTTAAAAATAAACTTACCGTCGACTTCCCACCCGAGGCTCGTCTGCTGCAATTTAGGCAGCCAAATCTCCCGCTGGTAACAGACGGGAGCCTCAATATCGGGGTCCTATGATGTAGTTAGGACCCCGATGCCATTTTGGTTGTCATTGGCGCGACACCGTCTATACATGGGTGTTGAGAGCTGGAAAGGGCCAGGTAAAAGGGACTGCTGGTAGCTGGTCCAGCAATTTTATTAATTGATAGTTTTGGAAGGTTTGAGCCTTCAGCATCACCTGAAGTGCTTCCTGTACCTTCTTCAAAGTCCTCAGCCCCTTTATTACTGCCCTCCCTCCCCCTCCCCCCTCCCCCCTCCCACCTATGCCCAATATCCCCTTTAAGGCACTGCTGTAAAAATAATAAGTCTTGCTGAAGCACTGAAATCTGACTTGGATCATGCACTTGTCTTACCTTGCCTTCCATTATAGTTACCACATCTGGCAATCCTCCTATTACTTTGCCACGATCTATAATGGGAAAATCAATGTTAACCCAAATAAGTCAACTAAATCTTAAGCGTCTGTTATTTTTGTATTAATATTTAATAAAGAGCTTGGCAACAATTGAAATAATGTTTTTAATAAATAGGAAAATCAGACTCAGTAAGTACTTACTCTTCTCTGCAAAAGCTGCGGCTCTGAAAATGAGAATCAGAAAATGTAATTTAATAAAGCTCCCTCTTTAAAACTCAAGGACTTTTGCAATATTAGTACCATCGTATTTTCAGCTGACAAAGACAAAAGTTAATTAACAGACTGCACGGAGAAATTATGTTGAAAGCAATAATTCCATTTGAAAGAGCATTTTTGAAATTGCACGATCTGAAATTGAAATATATATATATATATATATACACCACATGGAAACTTACTTCAGCCTCTGGAATTCAGTGTATGCCTCAGCATAAGCTGCAGAGTAAATCAAAGAGAGACTTTTAAAATGAACGTACAGAGTGTCCCTACATATCAAATAGACATTTAGGTACAATTCTTAATTTCACAAACAAATAAATGACTTTTAGAAAATTGCTCTGGTTTACTTTGATACATGACATAAATCAAGTTACAGTGAAAGTCAGCCAAATTGGACCAATTATTGCTGGACTTTTGTTTCCATTTGTCTCTCATACAGCTACAATTTCCCTCCCCGATTGTAAAATTCTCATCCTTGTTTTCAAATCCCTCCACGGCCTCGCCCCCTCCCTATCTCTGTAACCTCCTCCAGCCCTACAATCCTCCGAGATCTCTGCCCTCCTCCAATTCTTGCTTATGCGCATCCCCGATTTCCATCGCTCCACCATTGGCGGCCGTGCCTTCAGCTGCCTAGGCCCTAAGCTCTGGAATTCCCTCCCTAAACCTCTCTGCCTCATTATCCTCCTTTAAGACGCTCCTTAAAACCTACCTTTTTGACTAAGCTTTTGGTCACCTGTCCTAATATCTCCTTATGTGGCTCAGTGTCAAATTTTGTTTGATAATCGCTCCTGTGAAGCATCTTGGGGCATTTTACTACGTTAAAGGCGCTATATAAATGCAAGTTGTTGTTGTAGTAAGGTTTACTGCACTGTAGCACCCCTGCGATGAACCCTCCCCTCTCCTCCCTCCACCCTACTGTTTCAATTTTGATAGCATTATGTTTCATCATTATACTGCTGTGCAGAGATTGTTCCTTCAGAGCAAACCACAAGAATAATTGTAAAAACCACAAAAATCACCCTAGGCCCCTGCTCTGGCATCTTGGAGGCATCACCATTGTGACACCAACCTTCAGCGTTCAAAGGTCGGACAACGGTGGTCAGTCCCACTGTTCTGCAAGTCTTCCCTGTGCATTCCCTTCCCTCCAATGGAAAGCCTTTACTGCCTCCTTGCAAGTGTTTGATAGTGTGTATAGGTACAATTGTCATCAAACGTGTAACAATGTAAAACCCAACAAAACAGGTGGACGACGTCATCACGAACAGTTTAAAAGATCAAGAAAGGCAAAGCATTACCAAACTTCACATGTTTTATTTGAAAGGAGGAAGGCTGGATTTCCCCTTAGGGCGGAATTGAAGTCGGAGGTGGGAATTCCGGCCAGCCAATCCAACCCAGTTGTGACTAAGATCCGCTGTCCTGGGTCAGGGTCAATTATATGTGTAGTGTGGGTGCCAGTGAGATCTCTGTTCTGTAGAGGGAGGTTGCTAACTCAATAGAGGGAAATACTGTGGTGCTGCAACAGGACACTCGTTGCTGCAGCAGAAAGGAGGAGGAGTTACAGTTGAAGGAAGCAGAGGCCCACGTGTTAGGAGGGCATAGGAGAGAGAGAGAGAGGTGACCAGGTCTAAGTCCTCTCCCTCCTTCGCTGGATTTGGTGCCCTCCCCACCACTGCAGACTCACCATTTCCACCCCTATTCTGGTCTTGAGGTGGGTCAGTGGTACTATGGCCGGACGACATTGAAACCAGACAGTTTCCCAAGCCCCACGCTGCCCCCCACCTCACTGCTATTTAAATGTGGTGGGGGAGTCAAAGAATGGACAGTCAAGGTCCCTGCTGGGGGGGGGGGGGGCGGGGGAGGAAAATTTGTGAGGGGCGGAGATTTGGTGGGTGGCCTCCCAGGCTCATTTTACTTACGTTACCATCACAACACTGCCCAAAATTGGGGAGTTGTATTGAGGAAAATCCAGAACAGAATTTCCTAGCTTCAATTAAGTGAACCACATGGAAATATCATGCCAAGGAAGACAAGAGATCGAGTTTGAGAGGTTAGATAAATATTCTGAAGTTTTAACTGATTTACTTTTGTGGGCTGGGGTAAACTTACCTCAGGATATTAAATAGTAGAGTCCAGCATAGGCTGCACTGTACATCGTCCCTGGAGTAAACAGGCTTGACAGACCTAATGGCCTCTTCTCATTCCATACTGGCTTTTCATTTTCTTATTCTCCCTCCTATGGAGACTTACCACTTTTGGTCTTAACTTGCACCTGGTGATGCTCTAATGACTTTATTAATGAGGGCAGCCTGTCTGCATCCCAGGACTGCTCCCCTCATTTAGTGTTAGTTTGGCCCAGTGGCACCACTTTCGCCTCTGAGTCTAAAGGCTATGAGTTCAAGCCCCACTCCAGAGGCTTGAGCACATAATGTAGGCTGACACTTCAGTGCAGTACTGAAGGAATGCTATACTGTCGGAGGTGCCGTCTTTCGGATGAGACCTTAAACTGAGACACCAAAAAAACAAGTGATTACACTTCAAAGTGATTAATTGGCCGTAAAGCACTTTGATTTGTCCTGAGGACCTGAAAGGTGCTGTATAAAAGGAATTGAAATCAGTGCTTCAGATTACCCTCTAAGTCAATAAAAAGCCATCTGAGGCAGGAAATATTACTACCGGTCAGGTACTGCTGTGCACTGACACTCTTTAATAGCGTATGCAGGAAAATACAAAGAAAGAGAGAAGTAAAACACCTTCAGGAATAAATTCACCTTCATTGCAGTTTCACAAATATTGACTACAATGGCAGGTTAAAGAAAACTGGGTTTAACACCGGGGCAGACAGCCTGACTCCGAAAATCCTGGTGGTTATGGGATCATGCCGGGCGATGCCCTCCAACGCTGATCCCAATGGAGTGGGAGAAGTCGCTCATTCACTTGAAGCCGGTGGGCGCCTGCGCCACTACAGGCGTATCTTAGGCATCCGCCTGTTCCCCTGCAGCAGAATAATCTGGCACTTGCCTGCCCCTGAGGCGGGTCACCTAGCCCCCCACCTTTTCCCAAGACTCTAACCAGCTTCCGTGCATCCTCGACGCAAGAGGTCTAATCCGATGCAGGTTATAAAAATCCTATTTCTTCGAGGGTTCAGACCACGGCCCTTTCCTGGTGGGGTTCTCTTCCGCCCGTTTGGAGGCCAGGATGCCTCACCTCACACAGTGTACCAACGTCAGGTCCCGACTGAGTCGGCAAAGCGGGAAACACCCTGCACAGGGAGCACTGTCCCCCAGCTCTTGTAAGGGGCAGAAGGGGCAAAGATTTTAATCCCTTTCGAGACCAACGGAACAGCCCAGAAATGGTGGCGACCCAGCACGACTGGGCACCTGCTGCTTTCCAGAGGTTTCTGCCAGTTACAGCGGGACTCTGGCACAACCCTCAAGGAATTTTGGAGCTTCCGTTAGTAGACTTCTGGGAACTCGAGTCGGTCCTCACCGTTTTGACTGCCAGAGGCACAGATACGTTCTTGCCACTATTCTGTCAGTGACAGATGTATTCACAATGGAATACTAGAGACTCAGATACATAGCCAAGAACTCAGAACCACAAGACAAACTGGTCAGAATTGATGAAACCAACAAATTGATGAAAATAATTAAAAATTACACTAACTGGATTGCTTTTCTTTTGATTTCCTTTGTGAAGAAGTGCTTCCTGACATCACCCTTGAACTGCCTAGCTCTAGATGGAGTTAAGATACAGATCAGCCACAATTTAATTCAATGGCAGAACAGGCTCGAGGGGCTGAATGGCCTGCTCCTGTTCATATGTCCTACGTTCTAATGAAAGCAGCTCACCACAGTTGGAGCTTTGGTGCAACAGAAAACGATGGCATGTAAATGAGTGTGGCTTGATGGAGCAGTGGGCTGGTGCTCATATTAGCTGTGCTAAGGAATGCTGCATGTGAGTCCATCCTCCAACTCCCCACAAGTTAATTCTTAAATCTCAAGGAGGTGCCAGGCAAGGCCAGAGGCTGCTCCACGGGGAGGAAAGGAAAATCAGAGAGCAAATCACCTTGTGAAACTCTCATACCTCTCCCAGCAGTCAAATCAATGAAAGATCAGCACAAATCACCTCAAGGTTGAGGGTGGATCAAATGATGCGCTCTACAGCTGGGGGGAAAGAAATCAAATAACTCGAATGACAAGAAAGGTCAAGCAATCTGAAGCACATTCAATTCCAAACTGCTTCGAAGTGGATCAAATTCAGAAAAGAATCCAAATCAAACTGTTCAAGGTTCCATTGTTAACGCTATGATTTTCTCTACTGATAACCCAAGTGTTTAGAGTATTCAGTCTGAGAAACTATTCAACCAGTCCAATTCTCTTGAAAAATCCTGTAGATAGGATGTGCCCAGCCTAAAGAAAATGGTGACGTTGAAGCAACTTTAATTGAGAGTGGAATGGAAAAGCTTCTAGGCAAAAGTGAAGCCGTGTTATATTTTTATCAAGGCAGTTGACATGTCATTAGTAAGAACTATAAATAGTAGTTAATTCAAGTGTTCTCAATTATATTCCAAATATATAAACGACCTTTTATTAAGGATGGTGTAGAGGAATGCATACATTTGATAGGTTTTTTTAACATCTGCCTGACTTTAGCACAAGTATCACATTCTGAATGAGCAGCTTACCCTCTCCAGAAAGGTCAAGATTCCGTTTATAAGAGGTTTTGCCGTCAAAAATCTCCATCGTGTATTTGCCTTTGTCTCGTTCTGTTGGTTCACAGATCTGCATCCACACCTGATCAAAGCTTCCTCCAATTCTCATTTTTTCAGAAGACGCAATCTTTGATTCTCTAAATCCAAATGGAAAGCAATATTTATAAGGCATTCATGCAAAGCAAACAGAAAACAGCAAGGTTACATACGTAGACACAAATTTATGTCATCCACTTAACAGTCTATTCAGCTTGTACAAAGTAGCATTGCCACACAGAATTAGGCATTAAAGATATGGCACCTGCCGCAGTATGAACTAGCTATGGTCAATAACATAGCACTTAGCCGCCCACAAACTCATTAAACAAAGTAATCAATGTACTAAGCTAGAAAATTAGAGTTCACATTTTTATTAATTTTATTTATTGATTTTTGAATTACTGGGGAGCTCCACGCCTCTGACAGTCTATGGTAATCCACAGAAAGCTATGGTGTAACCGGATCAGCCTACAGTGAGTATACTGGAGTCACAGAACCTCTTCCAGCAATCTCTCTGCTCTGGGTAAACATCAACTTTGCGCGGAAATCAATGCCGTGAATTGTGCAATTTGCTCTGAACTCTTGTTTTCTCATTAAAGCTGCTGTGAATTAGAAAGTGAGTAGCAACAGAAACCAGGGTGATTGCCCTGGCGACTGGGGCCAGCCCAGACTGTCAAAGACGGTGGCCGGGAATTTCCTCAGAGCTGCGTGTAAACTAGGGTTTCTGCTGCACTTTCGGTGAAGTTATGGCAGCGGATTGGGAGCGGCTCAGAGGAAATCCACAGCTTAAAAAAAACTGTCTTGTGAAAACACTGGATGATCTTCGTGCCATTGATATTGCTTTTGTATCACCGTTAAAGGACATAATGGAAGACTTTTTTCTGATTTGTTTTTGATGTGAAAACAGAGGGTTTGATAAAGTTCCACACAATAGGCTTGTCAGCAAAGTTGAAGCCCATGGAATAAAAGGGGGCAGTGGGTAAGTGACAGGAAACCGAGAGTAGTGGTGAACGGTTGTTTTTAGGCCTGGAGGGAGGTGTACAGTGGTGTTCCCCAGGGGTCGGTGCTGGGACCACTGCTTTTTTTGATATATATTAATGACTTGGACTTGGGTGTACAGGGCACAATTTCCAAATTTGCAGATGACTCAAAACTTAGAAGTGTAGTGAACAGTGAGGAGGATAGTGATATTCTCAATCTCTTGATATCTGTCAGGAGGACATAAACAGGCTCGTGGAATGGGTGGACACATGACAGATGAAATTTAACGCAGAGAATTGTGAAGTGATACATTTTGGTAGGAAGAACGAGGAGAGGCAATATAAACTAAATGGTACAATTCTAAAGGGAGTGCAGGAACAGAGAGATCTGGGGGTGTATGTGTGCAGGTCATTGAAGATGGCAGGGCAGGTTGAGAAAGCAGTTAAAAAAGCATACGGGATCCTGGGCTTTATAAATAGAGGCATAGAGTACAAACGCAAGGAAGTCATGATGAACCTTTATAAAACACTGGTTTGAACACAACTGGAGTATTGTGTCCAATTCTGGGCAACGCATTTCAGGAAGGATGTGAAGGCCTTAGAGAGGGTACAGAAAAGATTTACTAGAACGGTTCCAGGGATGAGGGACTCCAGTTACGTGGATAAACTGGAGAAGCTGGGGTTGTTCTCCTTAGAGCAGAGAAGGTTGAGAGAAGATTTGATAGAGGTATTCAAAATCATGAGGGATCTGGACAGAGTAGATAGAGAGAAACTGTTCCCATTGGCGGAAGGGTTGAGAACCAGAGGACCTAGATTTAAGGTGATTAGCAAAAGAACCAATGGCGACATGAGGAAAAATTTTTTTACACAGCGAGAGGTTATGATCTGGAATGCACTGCCCGAGGGGGTGGTGGAGGAAGATTCAATCATGGCCTTCAAAAGGGAACTGGATAAGTACTTGAAGGGAAAAAATTTGCACGGCTACAGGGAAAGGGCGGGGGAGTGGGACGAGCTGCTTTGCTCTTGCAGAGAGCCGGCACGGGATCGACAGGCCGGATGGCCTCCTTCTGTGCTGTAACCATTCTTTGATTCTGTGATCTCTGAGTGGTATTAAATAGTTTTGGGGTTGGAAGAGGACAAGAGAAACTGAGTAAATAAAGTATCACAGTAGGTACAGCACAGGAGGAGGATATTCGGCCCATCATGCTGGTGCCAGATCTTTGTAAGAGCTATCCAATTAGCCCCATTCCCCAGCTATTTTCCAGTAGCCCTGTAAATTTTTTCTCTTCAACTATTTATCCAATTCCCTTTTGGAAGTTACTATTGAATCTGCTTCCACCACCCTTCCAGGCAGTGCATTCCAGATCATAACAACTCGCTGCGTTAAAAAAAATGTTCCCTCGTGTCGCCTCCGGCTCTTTTGCCGATCATCTTAAATCTGTGTCCTTTGGTTACCGACCCTTCTGCCACAGGAAACTCTGTCAAAACTGTTCATGATTTTGAACACCTCTATCAAATCTCCCCTTAACCTTCTCTATTCTAAGTACAACAACCCCAGCTTCTCCAGTCTCTCCACATAACTGGAGACTTCATCCCTGACACCATTCTAGTAAATCTCTTCTGCACCCCCTCTAAGGCCTTTACATCCTTCCTAAAGTGTGGTGCCTAGAATTGAACACAATACTTTAGCTGAGGCCTAACCAGTCTTTTATAAGAACATGAGAACATAAGAAATAGGAGCAGGAGTAGGCCATACAGTCCCTCGATCCTGCTCCGCCATTTAATCAGATCATGGATGATCTTCAACCTCAATTCCACTTTCCCACCCGATCCCCATATTCCTTGATTCCCTTAGAATCCAAAAATCTATCTATCTCAGCCTTGAATATACTCAACGACTGAGCATCCACAGCCCTCTGGGATGGAGAATTCCAAAGATTCACAACCCTCTGAGTGAAGAAATTCCTCCTCATCCCAGTCTTAAATGGCCGACCCCTTATCCTGTGACTATGCCCTCTAGTTCTAAACTCTCTAGCCAGGGGAAACAACCTCTCAGTCTCTACCTTGTCAAGCCCCTTCATAATCTTATATGTTTCAATGAGATCACCTCTCATTCTTATGAACTCCAGAGAGTACAGGCCCATTTTACTCAACCTCTCCTCATAGGACAACCCTCTCATCCCAGGAATTCATCTACTGAACCTTCGTTGCACCGCCTCCAAATTTAAAAAAAAAATTCTGTGGCTTGTGTGCACTATTTGATTTCGGATAACTTCAAGGAAGGGAATTTTTGGCATGAAGCAGTTACCATGGAGAATCTTACAGCTTTAAATGAAATAAATGATTAGTAAACTACTGAGGGAGTGCTGCACTGTCAGAGGTGCCGTCTTTCAGATGGGACGTTAAACAGAGGCCCCACCTTCCCTCTACATAAGTGCAAAGTAAGTAAAATTGGGGTTTAGCTTTATTTTTATCATTTACAGTTATTATTATAGTACTAAAGCCATTCCTTATGGTGGTTTTCTACTGTAATATTAATGTTGATATCAGCACCACAGTGCTTGAACTGAAAACAAGCAAAAGTGTTTGGCTTAGGAAAATAAGACTTTACTTGAATCTATTGCCAGTCTAAGAGGTAACAAAAATTTTCTTTTCTACAATTTCTTACATTCTTTTAAAAGTAATACATGATTTGTTAAAACTCAAAGTGTATTTTAGTAGACTTCAAATAATTATCCGGAACCTTATAGTGAAGTTGGCCTTATAAATTAGATTAGAATAGCTACAATTATTCCTTTATCAGGAAATTGTTTATGGATTTTCAGTTTCTATTTACTCAACTTACTTCACTGATCATGTATTTAATTTGATAAGTTGAGTTAAGCATAACAAGTCTGCATGACCACAATACAGTGTAATGCACTTACTTCCTAAACATGCCATTAATCTACTTATTTCAATGTGTTAATACTGGTTCTCATACTTGTGATACCAGAAAACCTTCATGTCCTCCATGTAGTACTTCAAAGAAGACTGAAGTCTGATTCCTTCTGGGGTGCAATGTATCTTCAGTTCAGAAGCAGACATCCCTGAAAGTTAACGCATCTTAAATGAGTCCGCGCTCACATACATTGGGTGAGGCAAGGAGATTCAGAATTTCTTTAAGCTCATATGTAAAATATTACGCAAGGTAAAAAGTGTATCATCAAAAATCTCCGGCTTGCAAGTTAGACAGTCCCATTTTGAAATACTCGGGAACCTGGGATGAATTTCTTGTGTTCATTGCCACCGACTAGCTTTGTAAATACTGTGATATAACACAGAATTCACAAAGTGCAATAGCAACCTCTAGTGGCATCAAAAGCAAGCTCATGTATGTACTTCCACTGATACATAATGGTTGTGCAACAGGAATTTATAGAAACTATAAATCATTATTATGGAGTGTCTAAGTTGGAAATAAAGTCACTTACCACTGATTCTGCTCATTTCCTGGACAATTTCTTCATACACTGAAATAGAGCGAACATTACATTTATTTTTGTTTATTATATATCATATTAATGTTTAATGTGATTAGATGAAATTCATTTGCTATTTACAGAGGCAGTAACCTGTTTATTTAATATGCTAACTGTTCATTCGCAAACATTCATATAACATAACTTCAAGGCCAATGTCTCTACATAGTTGAAAGGGAACACACAACACACAAAGTTTGAAGACAAAGGAGGTAATTTTCTGAGATTGTATAACCGCCTGTTGAACCTGACCTGAACTAGAATCATGAGCAAAACTACAGTGATTAGTATGGTTGAAATGTTAAGTAAAGGAGATAGGGTTATACAGCTTTCTCTTACTTGCTGTTTGAAAATGTTAGAACAATGCAGAGGAGATTCACCAGGATGTTACCAGGGCTGGAGCGCTTCAGCTATGAAGAGAGACTGGGAAGATTGGGTTTGTTTTCCTTGGAGCAGAGGAGGCTGAGGGGGGACATGATTGAGGTGTACAAAATTATGAGGGGCACAGATAGGATAGATACTAAGGAGCTTTTTCCCTTGGTTGAGGGTTCTATAACAAGGGGACATAGATTCAAGGTAAAAGGCGGGAGGTTTAGAGGGGATTTGAGAAAGAACTTTTTCACCCAGAGGGTGGTTGGAGTCTGGAACTCACTGCCTGAAAGGGTTGTGGAGGCAGGAACCCTCACAACATTCAAGAAGCATTTGGATGAGCACTTGAAATGCCATAGCATACAAGGCTACGGACCAAATGCTGGAATATGGGATTAGAGTAGACAGGGCTTGATGGCCGGCGCGGACACGATGGGCCGAAGGGCCTCTATCCATGCTGTATAACTCTATGACTCTATGACTCTAAATAGAGCAGATTTTCCGATCAGTTATACCCAGTTAACAGGTGTGAAGTGGATGTAAACCGATTGGAAAAATGGGAGGAGATCCAATTACTCCCCCATCCTTCCACACCCCGCTAACCCCCCGCCCCCCTAGCGTACTCCCAACATGGACAGGGAACTCACGCACACTATGTAAATGAAGTTTACTGTACAAAATTAAAGGGGTCAGCACACCAATGATTAGGCTAATAATGCACTGACGAACAATGCTGGACCAGGAGCCCAAAATCGGAAAATCTACTCGATGAAGTCATAAAAACTCATATCTATGTACCTTTGCCAGCCACGTCCAGCACTGTGATATCCTGCCCTCTGGTATCTTTCAGTGTCATTTTGTACTCACCCACGTTCTTTTTAGAGAACTACAAGTAAAAAGATTCCTTTATTAGAAACTGCAGACAGCTTTGCACAACTGTACGGTGGCAGTGTGCAGCGCAGCAGCAACACAAAACCTCATGTAGTAAACAAACACAGCTCCAATCCCCACTCTGTCATTCTCCACAGGAGAGACCAGGCATCTCTTTGCAAAGGAAATGGAAAAATGGAGAAGTCAATGTGGGATCACTCTTGGTCCATGAGAGACAGTACCTGGAAGCTGGTGATTTGTGCAGTTGTTGCCTGTGAGATCAGAGCACATACATTATATTTGTCACATGCACGTCGCACAGAGATATTCTTTCCACATAATGCAGTGCAAACTGGCACTGAGATGGTTTCTGTAATAATACTAAGAGTTACAATGACTTGCAATTCTAAAAAAAAACATACCATTCATTATATTCTGAACGTTATGTGATATTTAAGGGAAAATGTATTTTTCTGCTTTTGTTTGCAATCGGCACGGTTCTAAAAATACATTTTATTTCATGTTATTTTCCCGCACATAGAAGTACTGAAATTATAGAGGTCAGTTGAGTCTAAAAGGGAATTGAATCTGTTCCCCAATAATTAGTTTAATGGGCGGATGTTTCTGCCCAGTTTAATTGGACATGGACAACACGAAATGAAGGTTTAGCCAAAACCCAAATCTTAATTCTTAAAGTAAAGAATTTAATGAGAGATGGCAGTTTTTTAACCATCAGGTTTTCATGGCGTCAGATAAATGTATGTAGACTTCCTTTGTCCCCCAAGTTGCAGTCTTGGAATTGGATTCTACTCTTTTACTTTTATTGAAGCTACGACTGTGGAGGAAAAATACATCTGCCAAGTTTTCTTTTGATGGGTGATTTTTTTCCAAGGCATTGATTTGTGAATGTTCTATTTTTAGTTTTATCTTTGGCTGTGGATAAGGATTCAGCAATTACCAGTGGTTGTGCAACACCAAAAAGACAAATACTTAAAAACGGGGAGATATGATATTTCCTTTTTAAGTTTGCTATTAATTCTTTCCTTAAATACATGCGTTAGTAATTAATTTGAATAAAATAAATTAGCATGAAAACATACTGAGCCTGGGAAATAAAACACGGTGGGTGAAATTACTCTAACAGACTCCACAGTACATGCTGCAAATGGCTTTTATGCCACACTGTACGATAGTATTCCTGTTACCTCAGAAACGTGCAGCTTGCATTCTCCTGTCTGGACGTTAGGTGGCTCCTCGGGGACAACTGCTGCAATATCTTTGTACCAAGCAAACTCTGTTTCGTTCTGCGTGTTTGCCACCTGTAGTGCACAATTGAAATAATGCACATCAATAAACAGATGGGACTGTTGGTCAACAGAATTGCAACAGTGATGACAAAGAGCTTCAAAGGTATTTTTCAATATCTGTCACTCAACCAGTAATTACTTGGCCACCAATACAGCATGAACACATTTCAATTATTCCTGTCTTTATTTCCTGGTGTGGGTGAATGGGGGAAGAGTTGTCGATGATAAACTGAGAAATTTTGACAGCTTCCCAAACAGTGCAATTCTGCGGCTTGTGTATTTTGTGCCTCTTTGAGAAAAATTCCCTTTTTTCAAATACTTAATTTTCAAGAGATGTCTTCATATTCATTGATGCACAGATGGCAGGTGGGCAGCATATCCCAGACCTCTACTCATACGACCTTTTGCCTGGCCACTACAACCAACAAGAAGACTAAGAAGAGGTGATCTGCTCAACCCTCATCAAGCTGGAATCCTGCATAGTTTGCTCTGAAAATAGTTTGCAGGCCCCATTACAAATAACAACAGTCCAGAGATGATGTTAACACAAATTGAGATTTTGAGGTAGAAATTGGACATAGTTTTCAGATGGAAAATGGGGGCAAAAATGATCAATTTTGCAGAGCTATGCCCTGTCACCTAAGATGTGGAGATGCCGGTGATGGACTGGGGTTAACAATTGTAAACAATTTTACAACACCAAGTTATAGTCCAACGATTTTATTTTTAAAAATAAAATCGTTGGACTATAACTTGGTGTTGTAAAATTGTTTACAACTGTCACCTAAGGGCAACAGAAAAACGTCCAATGTTGTATTTGCCTCGGACGATTTTCAGGCATCTGGGGTGGCTGCCTTAAACAGGCTTTAAGCTTCTTGCATATGCCTAACGCCTCTTTTAGGTCCCCTTCGAAGAATTGGGCTGGGTCGGACCTGTCCCGCTGATGTTTTTGAGTATGGATGCCGCCCAACAAACGGCTGCCATCAAAAAGGTAGGTTAAAAAAAAGTATTTTAAGATTGATGTGAAGCCGAGAGGAGCAGGGGCGAGGGCCACTGCTGGCGAGGCAAGCGGCCTGAAATTCAGCTGCTTGAAATAGGTGATTGCCTCTGGAGCTGCGACAGGTGCCGGCAGTTCACTTACATTATTGAAATGAGGTCCGAGGCACAATTTCCTGGATGGGTCGCATGCTTCTGTGCGCGCCGTTGGTTATGGATCCAAAAACGGACCGTGGCCAATTTCCACCCCTTCATCTTTACGGATGGACTACTGGCTCCTGGCATGGTGCTTTGGTAGATGTTGTTTCTTTCCAACAGAAAACACTAATATTTGGTTTCTAATCTGTCACTCTGGGACCAGCATCTGATTTTCCACCAAAACAAGTGCAAATCCTTTGCATTGTGAAAAATGCTAACCTGATTTTAAGTGGGGGCAACCTTATTCATATATTTACTGCCATCTTCTTTTACTATGTTTTAAGTGGATGAGTGACAGTGTCAAGGTCTGTGAAATCTGTTGAAACTTAGCAGTTCTTCGGCGATAGCAGTGTGTGGATTTCTTTGTAACGACTGCTCAGCGTTTGTAGATTTTTAATGTCCTCCCATGCACACTACCTTGGCTGACTCATAACAGTAGTTTATCCACCAGCTGGTGACATTGTTTACCTTGCATATGAACTCAACTTCGCATTCATGTGTCACATGCCAATGCATGTACTCTGCAAAATGAGGACCTAGACAAGAAAAAAAACAGTCCAATTAAAATAATGGTAACCTGTAGACTCTCTACAATAATTCATCGGCCCTGAGGGAGGGAGGAACAGAGAAAGCGAAGAAAGGCCAGCAAGAAAGGAAACAACAACAACAACTTGCATTTATACAGCACCTTTAACGTAGTGTCCTGCAGAGATAGTGGATGCATTGGTTGTGATCTTCCAAAATTCCCTAGATTCTAGAATGGTCCTAGTGGATTGGAACGTGGCAAATGTAACACCGCTATTCAAGAAAGGAGGGAGAGAGAAAACAGGGAACTACAGGCCAGTTAGCCTGACATCAGCAGTTGGGAAAATGCTGGAATCCCTTATTAAGGATGTAGTAACGGGCATTTAGAAAATCATATGATTAGGCAGAGTCAAAATGGTTTTATGAAAGGGAAATCGTGTTTGACAAATTTATTACAGTTTTTTGAGGGTGTAACTAGCAGGGTAAAAAAAGGTGTGTAGTATATTTGGATTTTCAAATGTGGTATATTTGAATTTTCAAAAGGCATTCGATAAGGTGTCACACAAAAGGTTGTTACACAAGATAAGGGCTCAAGGGGTTGGAGGTAATATATTAGCATGGATAGAGGATTGGCTAACGGACAGAAAACAGAGTGTAGGAATAAACGGGTCATTTTCAGGTTGGCAGGCTGTAACTAGTGGGGTGCCGCAAGGATCAGTGCTTGGGCCTCAGCTATTTACAATCTATATTAATGACTTAGATGAAGGGACCGAGTGTAATGTATCCAAGTTTCCTGATGATACAAAGTTAGGTGGGAAAGTAAGCTGTGAGGAGGACTCAAAGAGTCTGCAAAGGGATATAGACAGATTAAGTGAGTGGGCAAGAAGGTAGCAGATGGAGTACAATGTGGGGAAATGTGAGGTTATTCATTTTGGTAGGAAGAATGGAAAAACAGAATATATTTTTAAATGGTGAAAAACTATTAAATGTTGGTGTTCAGAGGGATTTAGGTGTCCTTGTACACGAAACACAGGAAGTTAACATGCAGGTACAGCAAACAATTAGGAAGGCAAATGGTATGTTGGCTTTTATTGCATGAGGGTTGTAGTATAAGAGTAAGGAAGCCTTGCTGTAATTGTACAGGGCTTTGGTGAGACCACACCTGGAGTACTGTGTACAGTTTTGGTCTCCTTACCTAAGGAAGGATATACTTGCCTTAGAGGGGGTTCAATGAAGGTTCACTAGATTGATTCCTGGGATGAGAGGGTTGTCCAATGAGGAGAGATTGAGTAGAATGGGTTTATACTCTCTGGAGTTTAGAAGAATGAGATGTGATCTCATTGAACTCTGAGATTCTGAGAGGGCTTGACATAGTAGAAGCTGAGAGGTTGTTTCCCCTGCTGGAGAGTCTAGAACTAGGGGGCATAGTCTCAGGATAAGGGGTCGGCCATTTAGGACTGAGGTGAGGAGGAATTTCTTCACTCAGAGGGTTGTGAATCTTTGGAATTCTCCACCCCAGAGGCTGTGGCTGCTCAGTTGACGAGTATATTCAAGACTGGGATCGATAGATTTTTGGACTCTAAGGGAACCAAAGGGATATGGGGATCGGGTGGGAAAGTGGAGCTGAGGTCGAAGATCAACCATGATCCTATTGAATGGCGGAGCAGGCTCGAGGGGCCATATGGCCTACTCCTGCTCCTATTTCTTATGTTCTTATGTTCACAGAAGTGTAATCAGACAAAAAAATTGACACTGAGCCAAAGAAGGAGACATTAGGACAGGTGACCAACTGCTTGGTCAAAGAGGTAGGTTCTAAGGTGCGTCTAAAAGGAGGAGAGAGAGATGAAGAGGTGTAATGAAAGAATTCCAGAGCTTAGGGCCTAGACAGCTGAAAACACGGCAGCCAATGGTGGGGCAAAGTAAGTCGGTGATGCACAAGGGGCCAGAATTGGAGGGAAGCAGAGTTATCGGAGGATTGTAGGGCTGCAGGGGGGGTGCGGAGATTGGGAGCGGTGAGGCCATGGAGGGATTTGAACACGAGAATCAGAATTTTAAAATCGAGCTATTCCCGGACCGGGAGCCAATGTAGGTCAGCGAGCACAGGGGGTGAAGGGTGAACTAAACTTGGCTCAAGTTAGGATACGGGCAGCAGAGTTTTGGATGAGCTCAAGTTTATGGAGGGTGGAATTCCCCTCCAAGTCACACACCATCCTGACTTGGGCATACACCGCCGTTCCTTCATCGTCGCTGGGACAAAATCCTGGAATTCCTTAATTAACATCATTGTGGGAGTACCTTTGCCACACGGACTGCAGCGATTCAAGAAGGTGGCTTGCCATCACCTTCTCAAGGGTAACTTGGGATGGGCAATAAATGCTGGCCTTGCTAGTGACGCCCATACCCCAAGAAAGAATTTTTAAAAATGCGAGGCTGGCCAGGGGGGGCATTGGAATAGTTGACTCTGGAGGCAACAAAAGCACTACTTTTGTTACGTTTTGTTAAGTTGCGTTATGTGACATTAGCAACAACTATAATGCGTTTGTATGAAATTCTCCTCCTCTGTATGTTAATGAGATATTAACATGCATTTTCATTAAAATAGCAGATAGTGGACTTTATTATTAAAACCCAATATTGGAACACATTAACATGTAGAGTGTGTCATCCCACAAGATTTCACGGCAATTTCAAGAACACAAAAGAGGGACAATTTTATAGAAGCTTTGTCCAAGATAAAGGCCATTTATATCGTACCTTGTTTTCTCAGGAATTCTTTTCTCTGGAATTCAGCTTCTGCCAGTGCAGCCTTAAATGCTACAAAGGACAAACAGTAAAAAAAACTTTCAGGCAACGTAACCCATCCGGCTAGTCAGACATTGGGTGTAAAAGAAGCAACAGCTGACTGTATTACTAAAGTGAAAACACACTTACCATCCCCAATTAAAACCAGTGATGACTGGTTTTTGGCCTTGCCATCCTGTACTTGGATAGTGTAAGTACCTTCATTCTTACTCGTAAACTGCTCCATCACCATCTCAATGATACCAGTAGATTTATCAAATGTAATCCTGTGGTCCTTTGAGGAAAATCAAGTGAAATTTCTCATAGTATGGTGCCCACTTGGATTCACATGTTTTTACAGACAATCAATTTTTCTGCAGCAGCTGAGAAATTCAGCCATTGGGATAACAGATTTATCCCATTGGGATAACAGATTTAAATAAATCAGTTGGGTGATAACTTCTATTGCAAGCAATGGCTGAAGAATGGTATTTTGATGAGTTGCTTCTGATATGCCTGGTAAGTAGTAGAAATCTGGAATTCTCCCCCAAAAGGCTGCGGATGCTGGGACAATTGGAGCTTTCAAGACTGAGATTGCTAGGATGTGGAGATGCCGGTGATGGACTGGGGTGGACAAATGTAAGGAGTCGTACAACACCAGGTTATAGTCCAACAGCTTTATTTGAAATCACAAGCTTTCGGAGCTTTGCTCCTTCGTCAGGTGAGATTATTCTTAGCCAAGGGGTATTCAAGGGATATGGAGTTAAGGTGGGTAAATGAAGTTGAGGTACGGATCAGCCTTGATCTAACTGAATTGTGGAGCAGGCTCGAGGGGCTGAATGGCCTACTACTATGTTCCTATGTACAGGAAAGTGCAGGTGTTTGGCTCAACTGGTTGACTGATTGCTCAGAACATATAGGAGAGCACAGCTATGAAATGGATCCTTACACTCAGCTCTGTGATTCCTACAAGGTGGGCCAGTGACACGACATGTTGGAGTACCAGTGCGCTGTACTGTGGAGTATTAGGACTCCTACCCACAATTGTTCAGGCAGCACATTCCTGGTCTCAACCAGGCCTCGTGCAGAGGTGCTAAAAGGAGGACAGATGCTTCCCCAAAAGGGATGTCGGGTCAATCAGAAAGTGATCACTTTGGCTTGCTCTTGTGCACCTCCTACCAGTTGGCTTAAGAATGGAACTGCAAAGGCCGGCAGTATGGCCTAGGAAAATGGAGAAGGGGGAAATTGCCAAAATTGAAAAAGAGAGGGAAAAAAATATGAGGGTCATCAATGTGCTTTACATTAACAAAAAATAATTTATAGGAATTTGTCTTGAGCGAATTGAAAATGGGCGACAGCGAATCGGTGGCCTGTTTTACAGTCTGCCCAATTTCCTTTTCCATTGAAGTCAATGGTCCATTCGGCCCATCATGCCCGGGCCAGCTCTTGAATCCCATTCCCCTGCCCTTTTCCATACTCTTCTTAAGTTTTTCATTTTGCTTGAGTGTGGCACTCATGACAGAAGGTTTATAGGCATTTGTTCATTTATCTTGGGTTTGCCGTCGCTACCTAAAGTGCTTTAACAGATAAATAATGCTATCATATGAGCAAGCTCTTTGGAACCACCACAGACTTATGAGGCAAAATTTTTCCCCGCTGTGAGTTTCTGATCTCGGCCAGTGGGAGAGATGCTGAGCAGAGGTCAGGAACTTCCATTGAGGGAGGGCAGCATAGTCTGAAAGTATCAAACTTCTAATGGTCAGTACAAAAGCAACATTAACATAGACCCAGGAGCAGGACGCCAGTCTGTCCTCTTGGGTAAGTAATAGCAAGCGAGGTGGAAGAACCTTGAACAAGGAGCAAATGAAAACAAATGGGTTGTGAGAAAGTGAAATTCTACTCATAAATTCATCGCTTTGTGCATTGCACAATTAATTTTACGAGTCCCCCAAATGTACTTGTGTATAAGAATTATGTGGCAGACGCCGATTCAAGTTGGTGGAGATGAAAAGCAAAGCCCGCAATGCAGGAAATCTGAAATAGAGTCAGGAGATGCTGGAAAGACAAAGCAAATCGGTCAGCATCTGAAAGACAGGTTGTCGCTTCAGTGTGACCCCCCCCGCCCCCCCCCCCCCCTCAGTCAGAACTTATCTTTTGTTTTTTCTGCTGCTGCCCGCCTCGTGCGCATTTCCCGCAGTTTCTACTTTTACTCCTGATTCAAGTTTATTTGTAAAATTGTGCGTCGAAATAAAGAACGGTGATGCTGTGCTGTGGCATCACAGTCACTTTTCATCCTATCACTTACAGATACTTTGCTTTGAAGGGAGTCATTACCTGGCTGTCTGTCAGCTCCAAGTCATTGACAATGAATTTGCAGTTCGCATCGGCTGACACACTCTCAGCCTGGAGCCAAAATCGAACTTGGCCTTTGTCGAAAACCTCGTAGGATAATTCATGTTTCAATGGGATTGCTGAGAGGAAAGAGAAGAAAGAGTTGCTTTGAATTACGTATTTACTGTAATCAACAAAAAAACATTACAGGAATTTATTTTTTTGATTTTTAAAAAATGCCTGTGAGGGTTCTCTTGATCGCTTGAGGTTTCAGTGGAGAATCCATGGAAAACCCAGAGAAAAGGTGTAAAGAGTGATATAGAACTCCTTCACAAATATATAACACTTCTATATATAACCTTCTACCCAATCGGTCCTGGTAAAGAACTAACATTCCATGTAACGCACGATGTATTATTCTGCCGATAAAGTGGAACCGTTTACAACCTGTTCTTTTAAGACCTATTGCTGTGAACAGGCGCATCCTGAAGCCAATTAATTGGTCATAAAATCCTGAGGTCAATCAGAGGCTGATTGCTTTCATTTTTAATATCTTTTAAATGCTATATGTTCCCTGGTGGTTTCCATTTCTGTTCAGTTGTGAGTAGTTGCCATCTCATGAATAGTGGTGCACGGAGGGCTGGATTCTCCTCCTGGCTGACCGAGGTGGCGACCGAGCTAGACCTCAGCCCATCACCACTGCCCCAATGGAAGCCCGACTCGCTTCCCTGGGTCGGGGATCATTTGTCACAGAGGGCGGGCTTCTAGCGGGATCTCGGGAACAAAGAAGCAGCCAACGCGGAAAATTCTGGTGGTGCTGCAGCAACCCCGTCGCTACAGCACCTGAAGAGGTGGTCGGGGATTCAAAAAGGGCGGAGGGGCCTCGAAGGGGAGCCGAGGAACCTATTTCAGGCCCCGGCTGAAAGGAGACCTACAATTAATAGTAGTTGTGACCGCTGCGGGAGAGAGGAGCCCACTGACTAGGCCCTCTCCCTCCATCTAATGATTTAAGGGGTCTGCTACCAATATCTCAGGGACTGCCGCCACCCTTACCCTGGCACTCCCCGGGGTTGACGGAGACAGGGAAATGGGGCAGCTGGCCTGGACCCACTAGTGGAAATGTGTCGGTAGGCCTCTCTAGATGGTTTCCCCCTATTTTCTGCTACTATCTTTCCTGATTTCAGGTAGGACAGCAGCAGAAAATCCAGCCCAGACTTTTTACGTGCAGCACCAGGCGTGTTTTTTTATATATAGATAGGTGGATGTTAAACTGCGAAACTGGTTAAAGGACTCGCACTTTAATATAGCCACGTCCTGTTTGAATTTACTCATGCTGCTCTTCATAATTCAATCCAAAGTTTGGAAACGATTTATTTCAGGACAGCAGGAGTTTGCAGTGCATTAAACCCACAGTCTTGAAGGATGAAAACTGAAAATAAATAACTCAAGGCTATCGCGAGAAAATCTGATGGATAATTGAGAGAGTGAATAATGAAGGCTCCATTGTATTGCGGTTCGCAGTAAATTTGTCAGTAAACATTCAGCTATACTCACTTGGATGTCTGATTTCGTGGCTCAATGCCTTCAAGCGTTCCAATTCTGAAAAATAGATAGGCAGATGGTTTTTTAATTTTGAGACGACATTTTCTAAGATTTAATAATAAAACCCAATTCACCTTTTAGATTCTAATGGGTAGATTTTCCATTTTTACCGTCTGGGTATAAACAATCACCTGGACAATAAGGGAAATCTAGTGGGAAGGATTCTGCGAACTGGCTTGCAAGCCTCCCTGCTAGAATTTCCTTTATGAACACCGTGCTGACCTTGCTTATTGCCCAGGCAACAAAGACGAAAATCTACCCCAGTTATTGCAACCAAACACCGTGGGGCTGAAATTCCAATTGGTCTGCTTTGCCAGCAGAAGTGGGGCAGAGCGAGCTGTAATTGTGCCCATGCCTGAAGCCCTAGATCACGTCCCGTATTGTGGGGACAGCGTCATCTGCATAGTCGAGGTGAGCCACCAGAGCCTGCAAGGGTGCATCAGGGGAGACCCCGCCCCCTCCGATCCAACAGCATACTGCGGAGTCCACCAGAGACCCTCCTGAGGGCCTAAGATTTAAAACACTTTCAAACTCTTCAGCTCTGAAGGAAGCCTTAAGGTAAGAAATTTAATTGATTCTGGAGGTAAAGGTTTGGGGCCTTTTGGAAGGCCTAAATAGGACTCTTGCCAGCTCTCAGCTGTTAAAATATCCACTGAGGCCATATAAGGGCATGACAGGCAGAATTCCCAGGGTAGCTCAGGAAACTCTCCCCTGACACGTCACCTTGAGGTAGGAGTGGCAGGCAAAATCAGCCCATGTCACTTCTACTGGGCTATATGGGCTGTCTGTGAAATGTGGGGCGGAGCCCCGGTGGAACTGAGTTTTTTGGGGCCTGTCGATCGAGAGATTCACCTGGATACGGCCTTGGCCCTGATCAGGAGGAGTGCGTACCTTTTTTTTCTAAAATATAGCTGGAAGAGATGCCATCAGTGTCCGATACTGCCACAGAATATGTTCCCAAATCTGCCATGTCAAGATGCTTAAAGATCAACTTGGACCTATAAGATAAAAAAACAAATTGGGAACTTTTCTGAAAGGGAACGTTACACCAGCCTTTTTCCAACACCATTTTTCTGACGACTGTTTCCATAAGCCGACTGGCTCTCTTACAAATTGAACCTGTATCTTTTACCCTCTGCCACAGTGAGACAGCATAGCCCGGGAGTAACAATTGACCACCGTCATAATAAATTGCTCTGGATGCCCATTGTACCTCCAGAATGTCAATCCAGAAGGTAAAAAATATCCCAACACCTTTCTACAGGCTAAACCAGTGTCCAGGTTTATTCATAAATAAAATATAATTCATAGAAGCAGCAACATAGCAAGATTCTCCACTGCACAGCTGGTAACTTACAGTGCAGACAACTGGGTCTGTGGTTCTTCAAACTGACACAGAGGTAGATTTTCCCGTTCCTATGCCAGGGCTCGTTGGATCTCCTGGGCACAGCACATAGAGGAGATTCAGGCGGTGACAATCAAGGGAGCCATCAATTTAAATTGGATGGAAAATAAGGCAGGCTGCCTTTCTGAAGTGCGATCGTCCCCGACTGATTTTCAGCTCTGAGCTGCTCCCAGGTGACCCGATACGCCCAAGTGCAGGAATAGGAAAATCTAGTGGTAAATGTGCGAGCGCTGCGCACAGAATTCTGTCATTCACGGCCCATGTAGTGAACTAAGTACAGACCTCTTGTGCATCCCCCACTTCCTTCGCCCCACCACTGATGGTTGTGCCTTCAACCATCTAGGCCTCAAGCTCTGGAATTCCCTCCCAAGACCCCTCTGCCTCTCCACCTCTCTCCTCTTTTAAGACCCTCTTTGGCTCAGTGTCAATTTTTGTTTGATAACACTCCTGTGAAGCGCCTTGGGACATTTTACTACGTTAAAGGCGCTATATCAATGCAAAGTTGTTGTTGAACTACAAATCAGAGCCAGCCCTGGGGCATTTATCCAATTGATTTCTTTTGAATTATTTTTGAAGAAGTCAAGCCAATAAACTGTTGACAGCCTTCATATCTTGGTACACAATGGGGTGATGGCTTGTAATAATTGTATTTCATTCCTGTTACTTTTCCCAATATCCACTAGATTATCTTAACATATCAACAAACAGAGATTACACATTAGTCTGGCCCATCACTTCAGGATGAACGCAATTGTTCAAGTCTTTGAATAATGTTTAATACAGGAGCCCCAAAATTCTTGGGGCTGGGGAGGGAAGTATTGTAATGGAGTGCCAGTGGGTGGAGCCCAGATCTGCCAGGGTTCTGACCCTAATGGCCCCATCACAAATCACAGTACTTTCAGAGGTGGGCCCATAATACACTCGGCTGCAAATGGGCAGTTACCTTACAATGGCATGTGTGAGGAAAATGGGCTGTTTTTCCTGTTCGCAACATTGGATGCCAGGGCTGTCTGTGAGTCCTTGACGGCCAGTGTTGTTAGGGCTGTGGGGCAGAAGGTGGGGGCGGGTGGGGGGGTCTTTAAACAATTGCCAGATCGGTTTCACCAAAACCAGCAGAGGAAAGGAGTTTTTCAGTCCTCTCCCTTCCAGAGCCGTGCAAGACCACGGGCGCTGTGGCAAATTGTTGTGGTGGAATTCTTCCCCCGCAGTCAGTCAGACGGGTACCCCGGGTATGTACCGGAAACAATGAGGGTACGCACCGTGAACATTTAAATTACCCTGACCCAAGAATTTAGGACAGACAGGGGGACTTTCAACACTGGGCGGGCAGAAGTTCCACTCCTCCCTAGATCTACCCGCCCCTCGCAAGCCTCCCTAGGAATTTAGGGGCCAGAGTGTTCATTATCAATGTAACCGTAATGAAGGTTGTTTGTATTTGAACCAACCGCTTGCATTAACCATCCACGTCACCATAGAACAAAGGGAATGCTTAGAAAGACAGCCGAGATTCACAGCTAGCTGACACCATTTCTAATACTGAGTAGCTCTAGCCATTTAAAACTATATAAAACCAACGACAAAAACATTGTAATAATTGTATTTCATTCCTTCCTCCATCGTTGCTGGGTCAAAATCCTGGAACTCCCTCCCTAACAGCACTGTGGGAGAACCTTCACCACACAGAGACTGCAGCAGTTCAAGAAGGCGGCTCACCACCACCTTCTCAAGGGCAATGAGGGATGGGCAATAAACGCTGGCCTTGCCAGCAACGCCCACATCCCATGAATGAATAAAAAAAAAATCAGGGAGATCCTCCAAAATGTTGCAATATCTGCAAAAATATTAAATATGCACTTGCTACTGTTAGCTTTTCACCAAAAAAAGAAGGCCCTGTTTTCCTGTCTTTTGGCCCTGGGAACTCCTATTCATCCGGCAGAAGGTTGGGAAATGGGGTCAGAGATGCCTTATGCTGGATCCCTGCCCCTTTTAAGGTGCCCCAGGATGTTTGGGGCTTTCCCTGTGAGGCGGAGGGGCTGCAATATGCACAGGCCCAGCAATGGCATGGATCGAATTTGGTGCTTTCCTAGTCTGTATGGTTTAATACTGCAACACACAGGTGCACCTATCCAATGAGCCATCGGGGAGCTGGATCCATACCAGACTCAACCTGGAATAACATGGTGTTTCAATGCAGCATGAAAACCATGAATGCTCGGATTCTTGAAAGGAAAACACCAATAACCTAAAAATATATAAAACTAATCTACCTACTTTTCACCCTCTGTTTCAATGGTGAACTTTGATAAGTCAGTTATTCCCTCATAGGACTTGCTCCAAGCAAATTGGGAGGCATCTGTTATATCATGGCACTCGAAGCTCATGTAGATGTTGCCTTCTGCATCGACACCAGTAGTGATTTCCTTGGTTCCTTAAAGTTTAAGTCAAGAGAAAGAAATAGTTACGATATTATTAGTGTGATTATATGATTAGAAGTATTGTTAAGGGGGAGCACGTTATGTTCAAAATGCTATCCCGTTTAATAAAAGAAAATAACATTCTTAACTGACGCGAGACATTTGGGTAGCTCCTCGCTCGCTGCTAGGACACTTTGGTGACATCAATAACGGGAAATGTCTCAGAACACTTCCGCTGCAAACAGTGAGGGACACGACTTCAAACTGATCACAGCTGCTCAACCTCACAAAGCCATGCTTTTGGCTGGAAATACAGATGTCCCAGTATGTAGCATGGTTTCCCAGGATCAAGCAGCTCAAGAGCAGCCCTTCGTCTAGTCTGAAGTGCTTCCCCCCACTTCCCGCCTGCCCTCATTTGCAACTGAGACACTTTTTAAAAAATAACATCAAATAAATTTCTGGCAAGTCTTGTTATTTCCTTCCATAAATACAGAGAGTACTTTGAACTAAAAGCTCTTCCTGGAGTTCCCCCTCCCCTTTCCTCTTAAAGGAAGACAAATGTTATCAAGTTAAAAGAAAAGGCATACAACTTGGCAAAGATTAGTGGTAAGCCTGAAGATTGGGAAAACTTCAAAAACCAGCAAAGGATGACTTAAAAAAATAATAAAGAGGGAGAAAATAGATTATAAGAATAAACTAGCAAGAAATATAAAAATTGACAGTAAGAGCTTTGACAAGTATATAAAAAGGAAGAGAGTAGCTAAAGTAAGTATAGGTCCCTTAGAGGATGAGAATGGGGAAATAATAATAGAAAACAAGGAAATGGCAGAGGAATTGAACAGATATTTTGAATCTGTCTTCACAGTAGAAGACACTAAAAGCATACCAATAATAGTAGAAAATCAAGGGGCAAAGGGGAGGAACTAAAAACAATCACTATCACTAGATATATTTCTTCATGCTAAAGGGATCAAGGGATATGGGGAAAAAGTGGGAACAGGGTACAGAGTTAGACGATCAGCCATGATCATTTTGAATGGCGAAGCAGGCCCGAAGGGCCGAATGGCCTACTCTTGCTCCTATTTTCTATGATTCTATGAAAAGTACTAGTGGGTCTGCAGGCTGAAAAGTCCACTGGACGCGATCGCTTGCATCCGAGGGTCTTAAAAGAAGTAGCGACAGAGATAGTGGATGCATTGATTGTGATCTTCCAAAATTCACTTGATTCTGGAAAGGTCCCAGTGGATTGGAAAACCACAAATGTAACGCCCCTATTCAAGAAAGGAGGGAGATAGAAAGCAGGTAACTATAGGCCAATTAGTCTAACATCTGTCATTGGGAAAAAATTTTTTTATTCATTCATGGGATGTGGGCGTTGCTGGCAAGGCCAGCGTTTATTGCCCATCCCTCATTGCCCTTGAGAAGGTGGTGGTGAGCCGCCTTCTTGAACTGCTGCAGTCTCTGTGTGGTGAAGGTTCTCCCATAGTGCTGTTAGGTAGGGAGTTCCAGGATTTTGACCCAGCGACGATGAAGGAACAGTGATATATTTCTAAGTCGGGATGGTGTATGACTTGGAGGGGAATGTGCAGGTGGTATTGTTCCCATGTGCCTGCTGCCCTTGTCCTTCTAGGTGGTAGAGGTCGCGGGTTTGGGAGGTGGTGTCGAAGAAGCCTTGGCGAGTTGCTGCAGTGCATCCTGTGGATGGTACATACTGCAGCCATAGTGCACCGGTGGTGAAGGGAGTGAATGTTTAGGGTGGTGGATGGGGTGCCAATCAAGTGGGCTGCTTTGTCCTGGATGGTGTTGAGCTTCTTGAGTGTTGTTGGAGCTGCACTCATCCAGGCAAGTGGAGAGTATTCCATCACACTCCTGACTTGTGCCAAGATGGTGGAACGGCTTTGGGGAGTCTGGAGGTGAGTTGCTCGCTGCAAAATACCCAGCCTCCGACCTGCTCTCGTAGCCAAAGTATTTATTAGGCTGATCCAGATAAGTTCCTGGTCAACGGTGACCCCCAGGATGTTGATGGTGGGGGGTTCGGCGATGGTAATGCCGTTGAATGTCAAGGGGAGGTGGTTAGACTCTCTCTTGTTGGAGATGATCATTGCCTGGCACTTGTCTGGCGTGAATGTTACTTGCCACTTATCAGCCCAAGCTTGGATGTTGTCCAGGTTTTGCTACATGCGGGCACGGACCGCTTCATTATCTGAAGGTCTGAACACTGTGCAATCATCAGTGAACATCCCCATTTCTGACCTTTTGATGGAGGGAAGATCATTGATGAAGCAGCTGAAGATGGCTGGGCCTAGGACACTGCCCTGAGCAAATCCTGCAGCAATGCTAGAATCGATTATTAAGGCAGTAGCAGCAGAATATTTAGACACTCAAAATAAAATCAAGGAGAGTCAACATGGTTTTATGAAAGGGAAATCGTATTTGACAAATTTATTGGAGTTCTTTGAGAAAGTAACGAGCAGGGTGGATAAAGGGGAACCAGTAGATGTAGTGTATTTGGATTTCCAAAAGGCATTCGATAAGGTGCCACATAAAAGGTTACTGCACAAGGTAAGCTCACGTGTTGGGGGTAATATATTTGTTGGCCAATCCTCTATCCATACTAACAGAAAATAGAGAGTTGGGGTAAAAGGGTCATTTTCAGGATGGCAACCTGTAACTAGTGGGGTGCCGCAGGGATCAGTGCTGGGGCCTCAACTATTTACAATCTACATCAATGACTTGGATGAAGGAAGCAAGGGTATTGTGGCCAAGTTTGCTGATGATACAAAGATAGGTAGAAAAGTAAGTTGTGAGGAGGACACAAAGTGTCTGCAAAGGGATATAGATAGGTTAAGCGAGTGGGCAAAAATTTGGCAGATGGAGTATAATGTGGGAAAATGTGAAGTCATCCACTTTGGTAGGAAGAATAAAAAAGCAAAATATTATATAAATGGAGAAAGACTGCAGAATGCTGCGTACAGAGGGATTTGGGTGTCCTCATACATGAAACACAAAAAGTTAGCAAACAGGTGCAGCAGGTAATTGAGAAGGCAATTGGAATATTGGCCTTTATTTCAAGGGAGATGGAATATAAAAGCAGGGAATTCATGCTACAAATGTACAGGGTGCTAGACCACACCTAGAGTACAGTTCTGGTGCCCTTATTTAAGGAAGGACATACTTGCATTGGAGGCAGTTCAGAGAAGGTTCACTAGGTTGATTCCAGGTATGGAAGGGTTTTCTTATGAGGAAAGATTGAGCAAGTTGGGTCTATACTCACTGGAGTTTAGAAGAATGAGAGGAGATCTTATTGAAACATATAAGATTTGGAGGGGACTCGATAGGGTAGATGCTGAGAGGATGTTTCCCCTCATGGGGGAATCTAGAACTTGGTGGCATAGTCCCAGAATAAGGGGTTGCCCGTTCAAGACGGAAATGAGGAGGAATTTCTTCTCTCAGAGGGTTGTGGACCTTTGGAATTCTTTGCCCCAAAGAGCGGTGGAGGCTGAGTCATTGAATATATTCAAGGCTGAGTTAGACAAATTTTTGATCAGCAAAGGAGTCAGAGGATATGGGGAAAGGGCGGGAAAGTGAAGTTGAGGCCAGAATCAGATCAGCCATGATCTCACTGAATGGTGGAGCAGGCTCGAGGGGCCGAATGGCCTACTCCTGTTTAATTCAAATGAGTGCTGCAGCAAAAAGTGCATCCTGCAATGTGGAGCAGTGATACCATAGTACAAAGTACAAAGTGGCCTTTTACCCAACACTGTCAGTAACAAGCAATGGCTCATTTGAGTGTACCTGGCCTAGCTTGAATGAGGACAGGTTCAGAAGGCTCGGAAGCCTTGCCTGCACCAGCTACGTTCACTGCACAGACTCTGAAGATGTAGCTCTTTCCTTCCTCCAACTCGGTAATCTGCGAAGATAACAACAAAGTGAAACCAGTAACTCGAACAGAATTAAGAAAACTTTTTGTTACTTTGTTCTTTTCTTTATATAATAACGAGCGAGCTTTAGGTCAGACTAGAGAGTAGAAGAGTTTTTTTTAATCCTCCGCAGTATAGTGACTAAATAAAATAGGCTCCTATTAAAAGAAGCAGCTAATGCCATTGGGGTCAATTCCTTTAAAAAGTGGATGTATGTCTGATGAAAATGGAACTGAAGTTAGTGAGACTAAGTATACACTGTATAGGGCAACTCCACTGTAACCAACAATTTTTGATTGGTGGGCACTAAGGACCTTGCATCTGCTGTGCACTGCAGCCTGGCCCACTTCTACAGGAGTACATAGTGTAGAGACAGGGCAGCATCATTTCAGTTCTCATTCAATGCTTCAAACCCCAACCCATCTCAGAGGTCTGAAGTAACGGCCCAGTCAAGGGCTCACTGCTGTAAAGAAACTGAGGTTTTGGTCCCCTCAAGGATCAGCCGGTCAAAGAACCGAGTAGCTGAGCCTTGCAGATCAGGAAGATCCCAAGTGCGATCTGACAGCGTGCACTGTTGGCTGATCTCAGTCGCAATGCCTGATTTTAGCAAAGGGAAAATCATCCAGGACTCCCGCTCGCTGGAAGTGCGCATGTGGCTAGGTGATGACAGGTTTGGGCTTGTTTGTGATTCCCCGATGGTCGAACAGCCTGCATCCTTGTCTAGACTCACGAGATGAAGAATGGTCACTCAGGCACCAGAGGACAGCTGGCACCCATGGCTCAGTGAGATGAGGAGTGGAAGAAGGAGGGGGAAAATTATGATTTTTTAAAAAAAATCATAACAAAAATGAACTTTATTGAAGAACAAGTTCCAGAACTGGAGTTGAGAAGAATGATAGGTGATGTCATTGAAACGTATAAAATTCCCGAGAGGGCTTGACAGGGTAGATGCTGAGAGGCTGCTTCCCCTGGCTGGAGTGTCTAGAACTAAGAGTCATGGTCTCAGGATAAGGGGTCGGTCATTTAGGACCGAGGTGAGGAAATATTTCTTCACTCAAAGGGTTGTGAATCTTTAGAACTCTCTACCCCAGAAGACTGTGGATGCTCAGTCATTGAGTTTATTCAAGACTGATATTTGGACATTAATGGAATCAAGGGATATGGGGATAGGGCGGGAAAGTGGAGTTGAGGTAGAAGATCAGCCATGATCTTATTGAATGGCGGAGCAGGCTCGAGGCGCCTCATGACTTACTCCCGCTCCTATTTCTTATGTAGAATTGTGAAGTTTGGTTTTTGATGTTGATTTTTTTTTCCCCCCAATTTTCTCCTTTCCTCTCCTGAAGCTGGCTCTTGCTGGAATACAGTTCTAGAGGCACTGGCAGCCCCCTGTGATAGCTCACCCAGGTGGCCATTCTTCATATATAAACTTAGACAACAAGCTTAGACCAACTATTCAACCATGCTAACCTTTCCTCGGGTGACAGCCACACACTTTCCAGCATGGGTCACTGGATAGCGATCAGGAACAGAAACACAGGCTACCTTAGCCCAGGAACTTTGGGGCCAATTGTAGCATTCCAACTGAAGCATAAATATTTTTATTATCAAAGTAAATTAAGGTATTTAACATAATAGCAAGGTAGATTCATTGCTAACCTTCAGGTACCGATTCGTTACTGCTTCCTCCGTCACAGTTCTCCATTCCTCCGAGCTTGCCTCACAGATATCTACGGTGTAGCCAGTGACAGGACTGCTGCCAGTGTAAATCGGCGGTTTCCACAGGATCACCAGAGAATGGTTTCTTACTTCACAGAATGTCAAGTCATAAGTGGGTCCTGAAGTATACAGAAAGTAAGAGGGACATCTTATTGTCATCAAGTGTCGTGACTTCTGGAAAAGCCCTGCACTAAATGAAGCAATGCTCAGAGTTAAAAGCATGTAGAGGTGAGAGCAAGGTCGGCAGTGACACCTACATTCCTTGTTACAAAAGCGTCTCAGTCACTAAAGAGCAGATTCTCCTGATCTTGTGCCTGGGTCTATTGGATTGCCTGGGCACAGCGATTACAGGAAAATCAGGTGGGGAGGTGTGCTCACCCATAAGGGAGCCCCTGACTTAGCGCCTACCATGACTTCAGGATGTCCCAAAGCACTGCACAGCCAATGAAGGGCTTTTGAGGTGTAGTCACTGTTGTAACGTCATCAGACTAATGTAGGGGCAGAGACTTAGCAGAGCGTGATCCCGAGTTCACTTTCCACCCAAGCTTGCCGCGTGCACATTTTCGGGCAGGAGAGGGCTGAAATATCCAGGCCCAATATTGTTTAATAATTCAGGGCAATATACTTCCCCCTTGTCCACAGATCCAGGGAGCTATGTCACCCAGCCCTGTAACATTTTCCAAGTTTTCAGTTCACACACTGTCACAGTGAAACCAACACTAAATATTACACTCATCAGTAGTCCTCAGACACCATTATAGCTCAAATGCAAGAATAGCTGTTTCACTGTAATGTTAACACAGCAGTACAAAAATAAGTACTTTTGCCTGGAGATTTTGCAGGGGTTTCTCAGAGCAAGGATGGTGGAAATGGCTTAAGATGGCCATTTACCCTGCTTCTCTGGGGTTTACGCCGATCTCCCACTGAAATTAAATCAGGAGACTGGGAGAACCCCATTTTTTTTTTTAGGACCTTACAGTATAATTTCAAATAAAAATAAAAGCTGCATTTCACCCATTGTCCCTGCTCTCCCCTTCCCACTCCCCCATTCTCTATTTTTCTCCCCCCATGCTCTCTGGGCTATTTTTATTTCATAGAATCGTAGAATTTACAACTCATGCCATTCAGCCCATCATACTTGTGCCAATGCTACCTCTTCAACTGGAGCCATCTACTCTACTCCCATTTCCCTGCCCTTTTCTGTATCTTTATAATTCTTCCTTTTCAAATACTTATCCAATTCCCTTTTATATCGTGCTTCTTTCTCTACCTCAATAGCCACTTGTACCAAAGCAAGTTCTAATAGTCCTCCATGTGAAAAATCTCTTCCAACTTGTGCTTTCACTCACCTTGTGATAATCTTGAGTTACCAGTTCACCAACTAGTGGAAACGCCTTTCACTATTTCAAGATTCACATTCTCAAAATCACTCATAATTTTGAAAACCTCTATCATTTCTTTAATTTTAGTATTATTAATTTCTACCTATTCTAAGATATCCTACTTTCTCTCACTATTTCCCCGCCACGCACAAAAAAACCTTGGAATATTTTACTTACACTGGTTCTTTTGCCATCAATTTTGGAAGTGGAAGCAAACTTTAAAAACAAATCATTATTCAGTGGCCGAAAACTATCTATAAGGCCTTTTATCAGCCAGTCAAAAGCACAGTCATTGAAGCTTTGGCATCATCACATTGTAAATATGGCCAGGTCGATCATCAACATGATTTTACCCATCAAAAACGTAACAGGCTGCTAAATGAGGCAATCAACTGCTATCCCTTGGGTCCAACAGCACCTGGACAAGTGAGCATGTCCACAACACTGGAAAGATTAATAGCACTCTGAAAAATCAGTAAAATATAAACCCTCTCCCCTTTAATATTATTTAAACCGGGTATTTATGCAGCGCTTATTTTCCTGTGACAGAATCTTCGGTCCCAGAATTCCCGAAGGACCACTCCACCTGTACAAGTGCAGCGGAGTGGAATCCCCACCCACCCTAGCCCCGAGCCGAGTTCCTGAGATCATTAGCACGGATGGGGCAAACCACCAGGGCCTGCAAGGGCACACTGTCAGCATTTGACCCGATCCACCCTGCTAGGCCAAAGTAGGCCACAGCCACTCCACCTGAGGCCCTCCAAGGTCCAAACAGGGCCCAAGAAAATATTTCTCTTTTTGAAGTATTCAGTTCTAAAAGGAATAATTTTAACTCCAGACAAGATAATCAAACTCCTCTGGGATCAATCACCTCAGTCTAACTAAGGTTTGGGGCCTTTCAGAAGACCTCAAAGAGACTTACACCAGGTCTCAGCTGGCCTAAGTTCCACTGGGACCTTTCAAGGCGGTAAAGGCAGAATTCCCACGGTAGCTCGGCAATCCCCCCCCAACATGTCCTACTGAAAATCCACCCAGGGCCCTCCTCCACTGGAATATAAAGGGCCATCTGAATGGGGCAGAATCTCAGCCTAACCAGCTCCTCCCGATCCAGGCGGAAATCAGGCTTTCCATCTTTCCAGCCTCAGGAATTTTGAGGCCTATGTCTTTAATACCAAGAGGTTATACCAGGAAAGATTGAACAGGCTGGGGCTATTTTCTCTAGAAAAGAGAAGGCTGAGGGGTGACCTGATAGTGGTCTTTAAAATTATGAAGGGATTTGATAAGGTAGATGTAGAGAAGACATTTCCACTTGTGGGGGAGACCAGAACTAGAGGCCATAAATATAAGATAGTCACTAATAAATCCAGTAAAGAATTCAGGAGAAACTTCTTTACCCAGCAGTGATTAGAATGTGGAACTTGCTACCCCAAGGAGAAATTGAGGTGACTAGCATGGATTCATTTAAGGGGAAGCTAGATAAACACATGAGGGAGAAAGAAATAGGTTATGCTGATAGGGTTAGATGAAGAGGGGTGGAAGGAGGCTTGTGTGGAGCATAAACACCAGCATGGACCAGTTGGTCTGAATGGCCTGTTTCTGTGCTGTAAATTCTATGTATTTCTATGTAATTAATGCTGCCATCAAACTCTTTTGCAAAGCAGGTTACAAATGAACATGTACGCCTAGTCTAAGTGACTTAGTATTTATCTGTGTTTATGAATGACTTGTGTCAATAATGACACGCCACTGGCAATTCTATTACCTGGTTGTGGCATAGTCCATGCTTCACATTTGAAAGGCCGGCTGGATTCTGAAGGGACGCCAACACCACCCAGATTCGTAGCACTGACTTTAAACTCATAGAAAGAGCCTTCTTTCAGATTTTCAACCTTTTAAGGAACAGCAAAGGAAAGAATCCATCAACATTGCTACTGCCATGGATTGTTACACTAGACTTCAAACTGCTTAAAAGAAATCTTAATACTGTAGTACGTGTTGCACTCTCCAAACAAATAATTTGTCATTCATTTTCACGGTGGGGTTTCCCAACTGTCCGCCATAAATTCAGCAGAAGATTCACGGAAACTCCAAGGAAACGGTGTAAACAGCGAAAGTTACAACGGTCGATTGGGAGAATCCCTGCATAAATTCAACCTCATTTTGTTTTATTCCAGGTCAACAAAGAGAAAGTGAACAGAAATGAAAAGGGGATAGATATGGACAGACGTTTGCTGATTATATTGATTCCCAGGGCCCCTATTCCTGGTATGCATAAGTGACCTGGAATCACAGTCACAGTGAAAAGCAGTTAAATTTGCAGCCAAGTTACGGGGGTCTATAGACTGAAGGCACAGCCAAGATTTTACAATGAGAACTCAACATGGTTTGCTCCTGGCAAGTAATTCAATATGGGCAAATGAAAAGTATTGCATATTGGAAGTAACAATAGGAAGTATGGGTGGGTTGGAACTTGCCAAGATAGAATTCTCACTTTGCTCACTTTGGCTTGGAAATTCCTTGGACCTGCTCACGTAAACAGGGTTTCCATCGCACTTCTAGCTCTGAGGAATTTGCCGGCCCGTATCTAAACAGCACGAGGCTGCACCAAACAACTTAAATAGGCTGCTGGGTTTTATTACTAAATCAGGTGAGCTCAAGTATTCTGCAGTCATTCTGAGGTGGTACGGTACACTGGTCAGCTGGCACCTGCAGTATTATGTACAGTTCCAATCACCTCGACATATGGGGGCCATCCAGGCTTTAAAGACAATGCAGAGGAAACAATAAGGCTGATCCTTGATGTGACAGGGAAGAGCAATGAGGAACTACTTGATCATTGTAAACAATTTTACAACACCAAGTTATAGTCCAGCAATTTTATTTTAAATTCACAAGCTTTCGGAGGCTTCCTCCTTCCTCAGGTGAACGTTGTTGGAAAACGTTCACCTGAGGAAGGAGGAAGCCTCCGAAAGCTTGTGAATTTAAAATAAAATTGCTGGACTATAACTTGGTGTTGTAAAATTGTTTACAATTGTCAACCCCGGTCCATCACCGGCATCTCCACATCAGAACTACTTGATCAGCTGGGGTTCTTCAGCTTCGGAAAGAAATGTCTCAGAGGGGACCTTTTCGATACTAAACGGGATAGAGAAAGTAAACCCAAGACAATACTTTTACAAGAGGGCAGCACAGGTGGGCACAGGTCCAGAATTGGGAAAGGCAAGTTTAGGACAGACATCGGGAAGTTTTTCTTTACACAGAGGGTGTCCAATAGCTGGAACGTGTCACGAAGAATAATTGATGCCAAAATGCTGGACTCATTTAAGATGCTGTAACGGGAAAATGGTAAGTTTGTAATCTGGAAGGATGAGATGAAATCGGCTGAAGAGGTTTCTTCATCTGAACCTTTATTATGATCTATAATAAGAAAATCCTGCTCTCAACAGCAGAAAGACGTTTGCTAGCTTCATAATACTTATAAAAAAATATGAAATATACTTATGAAAGCTGTAAACAATCAATATGGGGGCCTCTCAATGCGAGCTGAAATATTGTTGGTTTTCAGAGAATGCAGAACACTAATGTGCTAATGTCCGTAAATATTTGGAGACAGTGGGCTGATTTTCTGGAACCTTTGATCCCAGGAACACCTATTCCTGGGTGCAAAGGCCAGGAAAAAGGTGTTGGTCTCTACCCCATTCGTGTTGCCCCAGGATTTCCGAGGCTTTCTCCTGGGACAGAGCAGGGCCTGCGTCTGCACTAGACACAGGCCCAACAATGTCACGTAAATGAGGCAGAGGGGGCATTTCTGTCTCTCAATTTCCCCTTCTCTCATTGGTTGCGCACCCATTTTCAGGGGTATCTGAAGGAGGCAGAGTTGGACAATCTGCCGATGACCCCCTTCGATCAGGGATTCTGAAGGGGCCAGAACTTGATGGCCAATATTTTTTTCAGGCCGTGAGGCCTTTGACTGTTGTTCTCCAACAGCAGCCAGAGGCCTGCAGCAGTACTCTGGTTTCTGCCCCTCAATGTCAGCACAAAACCCTACCAAGGGGCAGAGGTGTGACTGGGCCATGATAATGAACCGGCTCATAACATTCAGGTGAACCCGGGCCTGTGCAGGTATAGCATACACCTGTCTAGTGTCCAGGCAGAGGGAGGCCAGGAAAATCAGTTCCATTGTGTTCCTTCAAAATGCACTGTAAAACATATTTAATAAACCTTTTAATTGATCCACAGTTTTAAATGATTTGTAAGTAGGGTTACTGAATCACCTTTAGCCTTCGCCAATGTTTACAGTGTGGGATGTAAGCGTCCCTACATATAGGAAGGCCAAAACGAGACAATCCCTTTACCATATACGAAGGCACTGTAACCTTATAGGGGGTAAAATTCAACTTTAGTGGGGACTCAAAATGGGAGGTAGCGGATCAGCCGCCCGTTATACACCCCACCCAACTTCCTTTCAAATTTTTTTTTTTATTCGTTCATGGGATGTGGGCATCGCTGGCAAGGCCAGCATTTATTGCCCATCCCTAATTGCCCTTGAGAAGGTGGTGGTGAGCCGCCTTCTTGAACTGCTGCAGTCCGAGCAGTGTGACTTCAACAGAAAGAAAAATCAGGTTGAGTGGATGTGGCCGATCCACGACTGCCCACTTGCACTTCACAAAAGTTGAATTTTCCCCCCATAGAACCTATACACTAATGGACAGTAGCTAAGCTGTGCTCCTTCAGTGGAAAGACCATCACTGGTGAGTCAGTGAGGTTTTAACAGTGACAATCATTCCTTGCCACAGAAACACTGAAGTCTCATTGGTGACTAAGTCATCTCTCACTGGACTGACTTTCAGCCCTCCCTAGAAAGCATTAAGCAAATTGAGTAGAACTAACAGTAGTAGAGAAATCCAACACTATACAGGGTTTTATAAATTTAAAAGATATATATATATATATATATCTAATAAAATATTATTGCTCAGTGAGAAAAGGTTGCTCACATTGTTCTGCCATACTGAGCACTGCAAGTATATGTTTCATGTTAACAGGCACAAGACAAGAGAAAGTGCAAAATACCATGGCAAAGTATACATAAGAGGGTCAGTGTTTGTCTTCACTACTTGAGCATCACCTGGGAGAAATGCAAAAAGCAAAATTAGGCGGGGAAGGTCAAACACCTGTAATGGAGTTGATCAATCTTCGTTCCATTCATTTAAAATGGCAGGAAAACCAGACATTCTCTATTACAGGTCTATGATCTTTCCTGCACAATTTTTCTCCCTGCACTCCGCCCAGTTAATGCTTAACGCCCAGGCAAGATGTTGCTGATAATACAGTTTTATCATGTCTTAAATATCAGAAATGCACAATTTAACATAAAGAAATAATGGCCCAGATTCTGCTGGAGCAGGGCAGCGTGCCCTGTTAGTTAGACTTGTTCGTGCACGTTTATGTTTTAAAAATTTTTTCCCATAAAGTTGCTGGTAACGGACAACGGGACATCTGGGACCTTGGTAAACGATGGGACAAACAGTGTATCTCCTTAATCAATGAGATTAAAGGATTGAGAAATAAACAGAGCAAAGGCTGAGAAGGAGGGTGAAATAGAGTGGGTGAATTCAATGTCAAATCAGGTACAGAAAGATAAATATAGAAAGGGAAAGAAAGATTGGATTAAGAATTATCTTAATATCAAGTTATTATCTTAATGGCGAGAAACTGGAAAGTACTGCAGTACAAAGGGATCTGGGGGTCCTAGTGCAAGAAATTCAAAAGTTGGTATGCAGGTGCAGCAGGTGATCAAGAAAGCCAACGGAATGTTGGCTTTTATTGCTAGGGGGATAGAATATAAAAACAGGGAGGTATTGCTGCAGTTATATAAGGTATTGGTGAGACCGCACCTGGAATGCTGCATACAGTTTTGGTGTCCACACTTAAGAAAAGACATACTTGCTCTCGAGGCAGTACAAAGAAGGTTCACTCGGTTAATCCCGGGGATGAGGGGGCGGACATATGAGGAGAGGTTGAGTAGATTGGGACTCTACTCATTGGAGTTCAGAAGAATGAGAGGCGATCTTATTGAAACATATAAGATTGTGAAGGGGCTTGATCGGGTGGATGCGGTAAGGATGTTCCCAAAGATGGGTGAAACTAGAACTAGGGGGCATAATCTTAGAATAAGGGGCTGCTCTTTCAAAACTGAGATAAGGAGAAACTTCTTCACTCAGAGGGTGGTAGGTCTGTGGAATTTGCTGCCCCAGGAAGCTGTGGAAGCTACATCATTAAATAAATTTAAAACAGAAATAGACAGTTTCCTAGAAGTAAAGGGAATTAGGGGTTACGGGGAGCGGGCAGGAAATTGGACATGAAGCTGAGTTCGGATCGGTCAATGCCCTGTGGGTGGCGGAGAGGGCCCAGGGGCTGTGTGGCCGGGTCCTGCTCCTACTTCTTGTGTTCTTTAGATTTGTGGTTGGGATCAGATCAGCCATGATCTTATTGAATGGCGGAGCAGGCTCGAGGGGCCGATTGGCCTACTCCTGCTCCTATTTCTTATGTTCTTATGTTAAGAAAGAGAGAAAAAAGAGATAGAAAGGAATAGTGAGAAAAAAAATTAAAAATTTGACATTTTTAAAATCTCCTAAAACAATTCACAATGAGACTCCACACTTGTAATAGTTCACTTTCTGGGCAAGAGAAGTTGATTGGCAGTCATTAACAATTATCATGTCATTAAAAGGGTACTTACGCTGTTAATTACTAGACTTAACTTTCTGTGATGAGTTTAATGGGCAATTAATGTGCAATGCAGCAACTTCATGAAAATCACGGGGAGTTTAAGGGCGAGATGCCTTTTTCACAAAGCTAACGGCAGAGCGGCGAAAATCAGCCAGCAACTTGTGGCAATTCACAATTCACGAGGAATCTCTTCCTCGTCACAAGTTGCTGGCCGATTTGCACATTGTTCAGATGCTGTTATTTTTTCAGCAAAATCTGGGCCATAAGATTCTTAACTTCAACAGCATATATTTCAAAAGTTCCATTCTGTGTGATTTACCAACAGATTAGGAGATATTTGGATTTTGCATTTGGTGACTGGCTAGTGGAAACTGTTCATATCCCAAAGAAAAGCTCTTCACATTTGTGGGAAATTGTTCCCATTCATATAAATATTGAACATAACACTAACTTTGTAAACTGTTGCAGTGATTGCTTTAATGTTGCTTTCATGCCAATGCAGATCAGTAATTTCACGATGATCCACGTAGTATCCAGTGATATCTGAGCCACCGGTGAATCTTGGTTCCTTCCAGCCCAGGGTCATGGAGTCATTTGCGCAGTCGAGGAGAGTTATACCATATGGTGATGATGGGCCAGCTATGGGGAGATAAAGATTGAGGGATGTAAATCCTGACTCCAGAATCTGGAGATATCACCCAGTAAGTCCCAATGGCTTTCAAAAAATAACCAGCCTTTCCTTGGCTCAAATTACTATATAACTGGCTAATTAAATTACAAGCACAATCAAGTGATTTTTGATTATTCCGTACATACTTGATACACTGTATTTTGAATAACTTACTTTAGATTTTTAGGGTATCGTGATACGACTGCTAATGCATTAGAGTGGTGAAGTAGAGTGATACGGAACTGACAGACTCAAGTTATACTATTGGCTCTACGTTATCGTCTAGTCAAGAAAACAGAGCACTGCTCTGCTCACAGGTTTCCAAATATTCTCTAAATTTTAATGTCAGGAGGATGGGACAGTTGGCCTCTGCTAGCATTAAAAAGGTTAACTAGTAACTTTAAAAGGTTTGCTTTTAAATTTCACCTTGCAGCCAAAGCAGTGTGAAGCCTCCACCTTCTGGAGGAGTCTTCAAACTGCTTCCTAAAACACAAACTGCTTCCTAAAACACGAAGCACTGTGAGCTTGGCAGCTTCGCACCCGAGTGTTGTGTCGATGCAAAACCAATCAGTGCAGGTTGTATGGTATAACTGGCATCTATGAGGCTTTAAATAACAACTGTAATTAATAACTATTTCATGGATCTAAGTTCAATTGTGAGAGGTCATCCGTGAAAATTAAAAATTAATTGTTCCACAATTAGAGCACTGGTATTTTACGTTTAATAGGGAGTGAGCATTAAACTGTGCACATGTACTAGCACCGCAGTGGGAATGTTAATATGTTGATCCGCTAAAGAAACAACATGGTGTTAGCCGAAAACAAATGTGACGGATTGCTTCACACATGCTCCAGTACCTACCATGAGGAATACCTCCTCCTAAAATGGTCATATAAAAAAGTCATTTAGATAAAGCACAGAACTAACATCCATACTATTAAAAAATGACTCCACGACGCATAAGGAGAGAAATTACTTTTTAGCAATAATAGCAGACATTTGCTTAACATATTCATGTAATATTCCTATCTGCTATTTTAATGAAGGACTTAATCCATTTAAAATTGACCTATTTATCCACTTAAAATGAACAGGTTAATACGTCAATTAAAATAGCTGACAGAAGAATGTTATATGAATACTCTAAGCTTTCAGCCATTATCACCCACAGTAATTTCTACACTATACCATCTACAGTTTGAATAATCTTCAGATATAAGAAGTTGACAAGGCAATTTCTCTGATTTATATCTGAAGATCATTCAAAATGTAGTGAAGCATAAATGAATACTTTTGTAAAATTAAAATAAGGACTGGCTTCAAATTTGAAGGATTTGTCAAGTCTGGGTCAATTTTACCCAAATATATGAATACAGAAATTATCTGGATAACATTAATATGTAATTTGGGAAAAATAGAGTATAAGAAAAAAATACAAAATTACACAAAGTGACATGGCCACTTCCATCTCCTGTACCCACACTCCTCGAGCAACCGATATTGCTACCTCCTCCTTTTTATTGCTTTTCATCAGACCTTACTGCTTCCCTCTTCAATATGTAAACTACCCTTCAAAGGATATTATTGCTTCCCTTCCCAGCATCATGGCCCCGATATTTATGGGGAGGTGGGGAGCGTGCATTTCATGAGCCATGGGAAACCCAGCCGGCAACTGTTAAATTTAAATCAGGCTCCCAATCACACTGCGGGAGCCTGATTTAAATATGTTAATGAAGTGTTTAGCCTCTCGACGGCGGGGCACTCGCATGACACAAAACCTGCCGTCGTAAAAATGGCAACAGGCGCATTCGCGGTGGGTTGGGGACGTGTTCCCCATTTTAACCCTCCCCCCGCCCGTTGTGGCCAAATCAAGTGTGGATCGTGAATATTCAAATAATCTATTGATAAATTGTACTGTTGTTTCTGTGCATTGTTATGTTTTCTACAAATTATGGAGGCATTGGTGTTATGTGTTTAATCTGTTTTTTCATGCTTCCCAATGAGGGATTAATACCTTTATGTATTTTGATGGTTTAAAGCTTAAACCTTAAACTATATACAAGGCTGTTAATATCTTTAACTGAGAAGTGTGAAAACAAATGACTCGACTACCAATGCTTTACTGACTTCTCTCCCCAAGAGTTGATGTGTCCCTTCCAGTCCTGGGCTATGGTAGCAGGATCATTGTGATCTAATTGTACTTGAATATTGTAGGTATTAAAAAATCTTTAATGTTTGTTTTTCAGACATCCATACAACCAGAAATTATGATATTTTACATTTTTCTTGCACACTCAAATGTTTTAAATCTGAAAATCCATCAGGAAACCATTATTCCAATGATTAAACCCCAGTCTTTATTTGCATCAGTAACGGTTTCAAGCCTTGTGCTCTGTATTTCCACTATTGTAATGTATAAACTGTTTGAGAATCAGGAATGGATACTCACTAAGAGCGGCTTGGACAACAATGGGCTCTGATTCTTGGGACAGCTCACTCATTCCCACAGCATTGACTGCCTTCACACGGAAGATGTACTTGTGCCCAGTCTTTAGACCATGAACAACAAATCTAATGGGGAAAAATATTATGTGACAGTAATTCTTCAGTTTAAGCAAATACATTGTAACAGTGACTACACTTCAAAAGTATTTCATTGACTGTAAAGCACTTGTAAAGGGCAGGCAGAGGTTCCGCCCCTTACAAGGCTAACTGGGGGTCAGTAGGGATCCAGCATAAACTCACTGAGCCATTCAGCCAACCTATATATTATTTTAAGAGGAAATCTTATGTACTGCAACACACAATGTTGATTTAGTGAAATGTGGTGGGATTCTAACTTAAAGCAAAATGTTATTTTTTTTATTCCTACAAATTGAAGACAATGAATTGCGAGAATGACCTTGTGTATTTTACAGGTTTATGATTGCATGGTTGCCAATCATTGGTTCGCACCAGGCAGGAATCGATATAGTAGCCGATCAGTTCACTGGCAGCTTTTGATGCTGCCCACTGCACAATAACTGAATGCTTTGTGTTTCTTGTAGATCGAACAACACCAGGCGGAGATGGAATCACTGAAAAAGGTAAGAATAATCACAACTTAAAACAAATTTACAATATAAAAGTGAAATTAAAAGAGTTCAAGCTAGGACAAGAAGGACTATTTTATAAGTGTTCAGCTCCATTCATAACTCCTCTGATAATGAAGCAGCACAGTTTACGGCAGGACTTGGACAACCTCCAGGTTTGGGCTGCCAAGTGGCAGGTAACATTCACACCACATAAAGGCAGACAATGGCCATCTCGAACAAGAGAAAGCCCAGCTATTTTCCTCCAATCACATCACCATCATCAAGTCACCCACCATCAACATCTTGGGGGTCGCCGCTGACCAGAAGCTTAACTGGACCGGCTGTATCAACACCATGGCTTCCAAGGGCAGGATGGAGGCTGGGTATTCCGTGACGAGTGACTCATCTCCTGACCCCCCCCAAAGCCTCTCCTCCATCTACAAGATTCAAGTCAGCAGCATGACTCCCCACTCACCTGGAGTGGCGAAGCTGCTCAGCACCATCCAAGACAGAGCAGTTTGCTTGATCAGTGTCCCTGAAACTGGACTCAATATCCACCCCCTCCACCACTGGCTCGCTGTGGCTGCAGAATGTAAAAGCTACAGGATACACTGCAGCAACTCTGACAGCACCTCCCTCCCCTGCATCCCCTACCACCAAGGTCAGGAGCAGCGATGTCGTGGGAACACCATCACGCACCATCCTGACTTTGTTGCTCCTTCATCGTCGCCGGGTCAATATCCCAGAATTCCCTGTCTAACATCATCATGGGAGCACCAGCACTGCGAGGACTGCAGTGGTTCAAGAAGAAGGCCCATCCCCACCTTCTCAGGAGCACGAGGGGTGGAATAGTGGCCTTGCCAGTGTCACCCACATCCCAAGAACAAATAAAAGAAACCTAGAAACAAAATTATAGATCCTGTTGTTTTAAAGATATAATGATAAAGTGATACTTGACACCTCCAACAGTTTAACTAGTAAGTGCAATACCCATTGCGTTACAAAGCCAAAAAGGCCAACAGGGTATTGGATTCAATCCCTGGACTGTACCGAGTTAACTGATCTCAGCTGGAGCAGGTATTCAGAATTGGTGGACACCGATTCACTGAATTCCTTCAAGCGAGAGCTGGACCTGTTTCTGGCAGGGGAAGAGATCACCTCGTACAAAAGATAGGTGCAGCATAAAATTATCAGGGCCAGGGTGATCTCCTGGATTAGTTTCGATCGCCTAAGTTGGTCGGAGAGGAATTGTCCAGATTTTTTCCCCCCCCAAATTGGCCTGTTTTTTTAACTGGTTTCTCGCCTCTCCTAGGAGATCACATGGTTTCGGGTGGGGTGGGGAGTGTATATGTTGTGATACACAAGGTTTCACAATTGTGCGGGACAGGCTGGATGGACCAAGGGGTCTTTCCCTTTCCGTCATTGTTCGTATGTTTGTATTACAATTAGTGCCAGTGCCCCTGATTGAGGGAAGCCCGTTTTCCCGTTTCTAATCACTATGCAGTGACTCCTCCTGGAAAGCGTATGGGTGTGAATATGGCGGGAGGGCAAGACTAGGCTTGGCTGTGATGCTGCCTACAGTCAAAAATGTCATTGCTGAAGCTCACATATAAAGAGTGGCTACTTGAGGCAGGTAAGTATCTCCAAACGCCATCAGACGGATCACAAAGCAGCTTCAACTGATTTTCCTGGGTTAAAGAAATGTAACAATAAGTGTTGAAATTCATTATTTACTCAGTTGAAAACATGCTACCAGGAGGCTGAGCGCTGTTGTAACTTTGCCATTGATGAGTGAGCTGGGTCAGGCTCAGATGTGGCGTTATCTATCCTATCGTACTGTTTCCCAGATATAGCCTCCATTTATGGAATGATCATAAATTATAGTAGATGCATTAAACCGTGACATTTTACACTGGGTGGCCATGCAACAAACAATCTCCCAAACCAGCAGCTTATTTTCTTTGGAAAACAGGAGGATTTGAAGTGACTTCAATGAAGTTTTCATTAATTATGAAGGATTTGACGGTTGGTGCAAGCAATCTTTCTATCTGGCTTATCAGGGACACTAATTTAAAATTAGGACTAAGAAGGGAAGTTAGGCAGAACCTTTTCTCTCAAAGAATAATAGTTATGGAACAAGTTGCTGAAGAATACCATTGAAGCCGAAGAATATATGGGTTTAGGAGATAACTGAATGTGTATCTGAAGAGAGCAGGGTTCGAAGAATATGGTCAAGTTAAATTGAGAACCATCAAAAAGGGACTGTTCATATTCATTATAATTACACTTTGCTCTAATATAGGACATTGTCACTAAAAACAGACAATGCACGACCAAACAATTATTTCATAAGGACAACACTCTGTCATAACAAGAGCCTGAGGGCAATGAATCTTTACAGTTCAACTCTAGTGGTCTAGCAGAGCACAGATGATCGCATTGCATGTATTCTTCAAGATATACATGAAGAGAAAAGCATGTGTTTGTAATACTAACTCCACAATAAAATTTACTATGCGTTGAACAAAAGAATTACCAATGCGGTCCTGAACCACCACCGGTCCAGTGGACACCGATGGTTCGCTCATACCAAACTTGTTAACGGCATAAACACGGAATTCATAGGATTTTCCTTCAGCCAAGTCAAATATAGCGAAGCGTGGGGATCTTGCAGCAATCTCTACATTAACCCTTTGCCAGGATGCGCTGCCAGCCATGGTCTGAAAGAGAAAACGGAACTTTATTACAAAAACTGTCTGGTTAATCATTTGGAGACTTGCATTACGGACAGAGCATTTTACTTGCTTTTTCTGTCAGTCAGGGAGCCACAAATAATATTTGTGCTGTGCAGAACTTGCATTTATATAGCAGCTGTCACGTTCCAAAGCACTTTACAACCAATGAATTAGTTTCGAAGTTCTGTCACCGTTGTTATGTAGCAAACACGGCAGTCAATTTGCACACAGCAAGGTAACCAGGTAATCTGTTTCGGTGGAGGGGTAAATGTTGGCCAGGAGACCTCCCCTGCTCTTCTTTGAATAGAGTCATGAGATCTTTTGCGTCCACCTGAGATGGCAGACATGGCCTTGATTTATCGTCTCATCTAAGGGGCAGCACCTTTAACAAGGGCGCACTCCCTCAGTACTGCACTTAAATGTTAACCTAAATTATGTGCTCAAGTCTTGGAGTGGGGCTTGAACCCACAACCTTCTGACTCAGAGACAAGAGTGCTACCCACTGAGCCAAGGCCGATACCTAATTTGGTAACAATTTGGGGCATGGCAACTTTAAAACTGAACATTAAGAACTATGTTTGACATGAATTATAAATTGAGTTCCATAAAGGAGTTGTAAGATGTAGATTTATAATTCAGAAGGGAATCACTCTTCTGCTTCCATATACAGAGGCCCTACACACTGCAGCTCTATTGCACCACACCCCCTAAACACTGGGCTAGAAATTCATTTCGGCCCATTTTCAGGTGCAGAATGGTCAGTGTGCTGACAGCATGCGCCTCAAGCTCAAGGCTCGACCGAAATTGGGCCTTGGACCTCATCAGCATTTTTCCAGCGAGCTGTGCATGCCAATCTTGGTTCCAGAAGCAGCCTTGCCGGCGGTGGCCCTCAGGTAAGTCCTGTGAGTGGGGAGGAATACGGGAGGGGGGTGAGCGCAGGCTGTCAATGGCCAACAGTAGTACTTTGGAGCCGGGGGATCACTCCTGCTCGCCCCAACTCCAGATGAAGGCTAGTTTAAAAGAAAAAAGAGTTACTTTTCTTGCGGCGGCCTCCAGCGGTCCCTTTAAGGACCTTTGGGTAGGCCGCTGAGGACACCGGAGAGGAGCATGCCCAGCGCGTGCTCTGCTCAGTCCTAACGAATTTCTGGGAGAAGTCCTGAAATAGGCGCTAGGCCCCTCATTAACATATGCAAGGGTCCCAACACCAGTTTTGGGTGTCCGAAGAAGATCGCTCGACCCAATATGGCGTAGAATATATTTCCAGCGCCCTTGGGCCATGGGCAACAATAATGGATAATTGGTGCTTTTTGCACCTGAAAAAAGAGTACAGCAGGGTCCAATCTCTGCCCCAGTTCAACTATTTTGTACTACAGTTCCTTTGTGTTGTAATGCATTGCACTGCAGTCACTTTCCACTGCAGTGGAAAGTGACTGCAGTGCTTTGGCATTGCAGCCCCTTTGCAATAACTGCAGCCTCTTTTGCAATGACTGCAGCCTCTTTTTGCAATGACTGCAGCCTCTTTTTGCAATGACTGCAGCCTCTTTTTGCAATGACTGCAGCCTCTTTTGCAATGACTGCAGCCTCTTTTTGCAATGACTGCAGCCACTTTTTGCAATGACTGCAGCCTCTTTTTGCAATGACTGCAGCCTCTTTTGCAATGACTGCAGCCTCTTTTTGCAATGACTGCAGCCACTTTTTGCAATGACTGCAGCCTCTTTTTGCAATGACTGCAGCCTCTTTTTGCAATGACTGCAGCCTCTTTCCCTGGATCTTCAATCTGCAAAATCCATTTTCAACAAATGTAATTTTTATTTTACTGTCAAGTTATAGATTGATTATTCGAAAGTTACTTTGATCTAATATGATATTTTAATTTTGTATGGCAGGAAGTAATATTATAAAAATTGGTTAAAAACTTAAATCATTACAAAAACTTTTGGCGAAAGTACAAACAGAAGTTTTATACCTTTTCAATGTAGTACCTCAGTGGCTCTCTGCCACGGGGCTCAGGCGGTTCCCAGCTGAGTACAATGTAATTCCTGCTGGTCTCTGCTGCATGCACATTAGTGGGTTGCCCTGGGGCTTTTACGTCCTCTATGGAATAGAGATAAGAGACAAATGGATTACTGTTACTAGGATTTTAACCTCCATGCTAAAACTCTAATAAAAACTAGATGCATGTAGATGATAGCACTGCCTGAAAAGAAACACCGCTGTGACACTAAACCATACGTACCGGGAAGGTCCCAGACTCATTCTCTGGTTTTTACTGAGCTGATCTCAACTGGCCTGGCAGTAGACTTGTACAATTAGACTAAGAAGAAAAAAATCTACCAGACACCCCACTCCTGATCACTGTTCAGTGACCAGTGCTGGATGTGCTTGTCTGTGAAGGTCGGTTGAAGACAGAATCAGATTTTTGTTGTGATGTCCTTAACAGTTCAGTAGCGGCCAACCGTTCAAGCTCATCTATGAAGAATTACTTGGGTGAGAGGACCGTTGACATCCATGGACCCACATCTCAGCATGCATCAGTGCCTTTAGCAGAGATGGGGTAAGAAGAGATACTCAGACTGGGAATTAATAAGTAAACAAACAAACCTAACTGGATCACTTTTCTTTTTGTGCTAAATGCATGACGATTATCAATTGATATTCTAAATATGTGTCTGATTTTCAACAGGTAAATGGTACTCCAAATATTGGCTATGAGTCAACATAAAAATTACTCAGGGTCGCAGATATATAACATTTAGAGGAAAATAAGGAAGTAAAATTCGTCCATTCGGTTGTCGCTCACACCTACTACTTCACAGAAGGTCCAAAAACGTGCCCCACGCCGCAGCTTCGGTATATCAGGCGGTCAATGTGGGCCCCAGAGTCTCACTGTGTATTGTTACTACTATACATAAGCAAACTAACAAACTGAGATTGATAGATTTTTGTGAGGCAAGGGTATTAAGGGTAACGGAACCAAGGCAGGTAGATGGAGTTAAGATACAGATGAGCCATGATCTAATTGAGTGGCGGAGCAGGTTCGAGAGCCTGAATGGCCTACTCCTGTTCCTGTGGTCCTAAACAGTTCACACTTGATCACTTTTAGTTAAAACAAACATGGGACTGGAGAAAAAGGCTTTGAATTGCAGCCCTAAGGTTGAATAAAATTACAGGGTAATATTACAAACTAAAGGCATTTTTTTTAATCTCTTCCTCCCCAAAAGGTGACTAATGATGGAGTTATAGTTCCAGTGAGTGTCGACAAGCTTTTAGACTATGAGGGGCAGCAGAGCCAAGGCCGATCCAGTCCTCACAAACATCAATGCACAAGGGCCCTGAACATCTACGGGGGTTCTCCCGATCTCCTGCGGTATCTTTGGCAGCAGTTTACGCCATTTGTCCGGAAGTTCTGCCGATATCCCGGTGAAGTTATGGGGAGAGCCCCCACGGTAACCCAGGGCCAAGTTCTTTCCAGCAGGGGCCACTGGGTAGCATTGGAGAGCAAAGGCCTTTCTGATCTTTTACCCTTCCTTAGCTCAGGATGTTGAGGCCAAGTATAGAACCTCCATCATCATTCCAGCTAAGATCAGCTAACTCAACTCAGCACAGGGATCAAACCTGTAACCTTCATATTCTGTATTGCTCACTATCACACCATTCAATCTACGAAGGGATTCGGGGAGCAATTCATATCTACCTTTATAATAAGAAATTAAACTATTTTTAGGGTATGCTGCCTCCAATAAAGGGTACTGTATTTTTACTTATTTTCTTCCCTCTTAGATCTTTCCATAGGGGATGTGCTTCAACTTCTGGGAGACCAGGTCTAAGGGCCTGCTGTCAGTTAAACAGTAGGAAGCATACAAGAACAACCTTCTCTAGACAGCCTCTTCACTGCAGGCAAACACCCAATCTACAGTAGATGCCTTCTCAAACAGTGCGGCTGAAAATCGAGCTCTCGCTCTGTTGAATTCCCAAACGCCTATTGATGTTCTAACACGTGCAGCTAGAAAATAAACTTTTGTCAAATGATGTTAAAAAGTTAACGCTATTTGTGATCTGATGTAGCATATTGGTACTTAGATGTTACATAGGACTGCTGTGCCTGAAGGTTTAGGTCAGAAATCCAGACAACCCCGACAAGAGGGAAGTGAGTGTAAAGGTCCAACATCATGAACATATATTGCAAATATAAAAAGAATAAGTGGCAAAAGAGGAAGAGGCAGAAGGAGATAGCACATTGCTACTAAGGCTAACACTCCCGGCAACTAGAATTCTTGTCACTGGGACAAACTTTATTGCAAGGTATTAGGTCCCATTCGCAAAATCATGGTCCATTCGCAAAATGATTGTTCCAGATATCCTGTTTCACATGCACTGAGTGCAGAGTGCAAGCTCGGGTCCAGTAGCGTGCTGTTTTAAATTTGCCTCATGTCATGCCTTCGGTGGATAGGTGTGGCAATCTTGGGTTTCCAAACCAGTATGTTACTATCTTCATCATCGCCTTCCATTTTACATTCAACTTCATCAAAACTTTATTATTGCTGCCTTCTTTCTCGTTGCCATTGCTTACCCTTCACCATTGTGGGAGAATATATATTCACTTTTGCAACTTTTTACTGAAACCAAGGCAGAACGGCTAACGCAAGGGTAGGATAAAGTGTGTAAAGAAGTTAGCCTAAGAAAGCAGTGTGTGTTTCTGCACATAGCCTTTCTGAAGCCCTTAACTCAGGATAAAACATCTCGAGCAAACCATACAGGAAGCAGAAGTTTAACGTTTTAAATAACTTACTTTACCAGCTGTGCAGGAAGGTATTCTGGCAGAGACATGTGTAATGAAAGATAGTTGACCACTATCTACAAGGATGATGATTTTAGACAAGGCACAGGATCTGATAAGGATGAGGTCACTATGGTTGTGCATGTTCAGCGATCTGTTCGGTGACCCAAGGGTCATAAGATGCCCAACAAAGTTAAACTCAATGATTTACGGGTCACAAGCTAAACCTTGATGACCTAAGTGAATTGTAAAAGTCAAAAATGTGACCATATATGGGTAATGAAATGACTACAAAGAGGGGAAAAAGCTCTTGCTATCTGTCACTTTGGGAGAACGGGAGACAGCATCCAAATCCAGCTGAGTGTCCCAAGCATGTATGTCTGCAGGCAACTACTTAATTGCTGCTTGTATTAGAATAGATCTGATAGTCACAACATTAATAGACAGTTAACAAGAGTCTAACAGAGTTCGCATGGACTCAGCTAGACATAAGGTTAATAGACGATTAATAAAGTAATATGTCGAACTGAGGTCTCATGAGTTAATTCGATCCTAAACCCTGAACATTTTATTAATGATTGGTGTAAAGGAGGTTGTAATACTGACTTCCTGTAACGCCATATTATTAGCCTGGATATAACTGTGAGTGATATAATTGTACAAACACTTGTTGGGATAGATTTTGACTTTGTGCGATAGTGTAAAACGGGATATAGTGAATCAGTAGCCCATTTTACATCTCTCCCAATTTTTATTTCCACTGAAGTCAATAGAAAGAAAAATCAGGAGAGATCTAAAACAGGCTGCTGATTCACTATCACCAGTTTTACACTATCGCACAAATCAAGTTCCACTCCACACTATTTTCACTGAAGCATTAGGCTATTTAAAATGAGTTAATCCCCCCGTTAAAATAGCAGAGAAATTAGTTTGATACACCCACATTTAGCAGTCATACAATAACAATATTTATTGTAACTTCCAGGTTCTAATAAATCTGGTTTAAAAAAAAAGCACAAGAAAATAACGTTTATAATTGAATCTACCTTCCAAATCATCCTGGCATATAACGATCTGTCTGTCTTTATCCAAATGAATAGCTGAGGAAAGAAATAACAAAATAAACTATGTTATACAGTATAGGATAAGAAAAGAAAATAATCAGGAATCATGGTAATGAGACAAATGTATCAGAATATTTAAACACATTGCTAGTTATTTTCCTGGTTTGTTCTTCTTACAAAAGTATCATAAAAATATACTTTTAGGTGCCCCAGTGATGTGGGTTTGTTGATGCAGTGCACTCTGTGCCATGGACCGGGAAACAATGCCTCTTAACTTACGATGTGGAGATGCCGGTGATGGACTGGGGTTGACAATTGTAAACAATTTTACAACACCAAGTTATAGTCCAGCAATTTTATTTTAAATTCACAAGCTTTCGGAGGCTACCTCCTTCCTCAGGTGAACGATGTGGAAAATCGTTTTCCACATCGTTCACCTGAGGAAGGAGGTAGCCTCCGAAAGCTTGTGAATTTAAAATAAAATTGCTGGACTATAACTTGGTGTTGTAAAATTGTTTACAATTCTTAACTTACGCTCAGCTGATATTCCCTGGTCTCAGTCAGGCTATCAAGCTCAGCACCAAACACTGGTGAGAGGAATTGAAGGGAACGACCCTGAGGCGCCCAGACTGAACCAGGAAGATCACTGGCATCGCTCACAAAGATGGGCCCAACCCTCTAACCATTCCAGTCGGGATTAAGGAATGGAGAACACAAGTGACAAGGTGCAGAAATAAATCTTCATTTTCAGAAAGCTGTAGATAATGTAATCAAAGTCCATTTTGGAACGAGCACATTTAACCAGAGCCAGTATAAAAACATTTGAAATGAAAGGTTTAAATATGGCGGTGTAATAATAAAAGCATATACAGTAGTATCAACATAATAAAACTGTTTCTTAAAAAGGTACAGCATTCAGACTTTTAATGTAAATGACATTTATTTCACAAATTATCAGGGAGCAGGTTACAGTGTTTACACTGAATTGAATAGAACTAAATTGCAAGGCAGCAATGAAACTGTGCAGGTTCACCACATCTCATATCATTCCAGCAGGGAGACACAGGGCTGTACCGTCCTCTGTTATACCGTCCAAAATCGGGTAGTACAGCAGCGGAGGAAGAAAGAAAATGGGGAGGAGGCCTGGCGTCCAATCCCCGCCCCTCAGAACACCCCTGGAAATTTTACTTCCCTCTCCCCCACTCCAAGCAGGGAACTCAGCTGCTTGACCACCCCCACCACATGTGAATGACAGAGGGGAGAGGGCCAAGAAAACCAGCCAATTGCCCTGCCTCTCGACAGAAGTATCATTGACCTCAGCTACTGGCAGGGGAGGGGTGGCGGTACCTGATGGGGTGGTGGCAGGCTGGCCCTGTTGGAGGGAAAGGGCCTAGGAGCAGCCACCTCTCCCCCATCTTCTGACACCATACCTGGTCCGGATGAAGCCGGAACGCATGGAGAACCTTCAATTCAATTTAAATAAAAGCTCCAGGGCATTTCTGCCCCCCCCCCCCCGCCCCCGGTTAGCACAGCCTTCTCCTCTTTCTCGGGCTGCAGCAGATGTCCTGTTGCAGCACCACTGTGTTTTGCTCCCTGGCAGTGGTGGGCTCCCTCTATGTGACAGAGATGTCACTGGGAGCCCACCACTGCATCTATCATGAGCGCCAACCCAACAAAAATGGGTTGGGGTCACAGCGAGGTCAGTGAACAAACCTTGGACAGTGATCCAGCCCATAATCTTAAAATTAGAATAAAACTGGTTGACAGTGAATCCAGGAAAAATCTCTTCACACAATGGTTGTGAGGATGTAGAACGAATTACCAATGAAGGTTATAATCAATTGAGATGTTTAAAAGGGAGAGATATACTTACTTAGGAAGTAAGGGTATTAAGGGATACATAGAAAGGACACAAGTAACGGTGACGGTTAACAAAATGGCAGAATAGGCGTGATGGGCTGAACGGTCTACTGCTGTCCCTGTGCTGATTTAGATATTGTAGTATATAATATTGGGACTATGATAGGAAGGGAATTCCAGGATTTTGACTAACAGCACTGTGGGAGAACCGTCACCACACGGACTGCAGCGGTTCAAGAAGGCGGCTCACCACCACCTTCTCAAGGGCAATTAGGGATGGGCAATAAATGCCGGCCTCGCCAGCGACGCCCACATCCCATGAACGAATAAAAAAAAAGTCCCAAGTAATGAACTGTGGATCATTGTCCCACATTTAGCAGTGAGTGCATCACGACTGTTTGGACATCATTATGCACCAAATAGACAAGAGTCATCCTGCTTTGCTCCAAACAAAACCTCTGTACTTTAGCCCCCAACTCCGTCCCTCTCTCTATCTTCCTTCTCAGGCTGAACCTGACGGTGTACAGCTGTTTTACCCTGAGCTGAGCTGAGCTGAGCTGAGCTTCGAACCCCACATTCTAGACATCGCCAGGACCACCCACTTCCACCACCCCCTCAACACCTGACTCCTACCTCACTCCCCACTGCTGCTGAGTTTATCTCCACACCTTTGGTCACTCCAGGCCCAATGGAGGAGATTTTGAGGCCTCCCTCCTGGCAGAAACTGGGCAGTAGCTCCCTGAAAATGGTGGGGAATGACTTTCCGCCCTAGTCATGCCCATGCGATAGCTGTCGCAATCTTTCCTGGGCCCACTGTTGGGTGGTCAGAGTGCCCACCTGAGCCAGGTGGTAGGCCCTTCTAATATGTAAATCGGGATCCTATGACGTATAGAAGACCGCGTTTGCCATTTTAGGACAGTACTGCGAGAAGTGTGTACCCTCCGCCCCAGTATCAACTGGCAGTCCAGCCCAAGAGGAACCCACAGTTGCATTTTACTGTATTTTTGTGGGGCCAGGAGGAGGAGGAGTCTTCCTCTTGGCTCCACAAAACCAGCCGGGGCCGCTGCCGGTCTGGCTCTCCGCCCTCTTGAGATTGGACCCCTCCCGAACCTACCTTTCTCCGGACCAGAGACCAGGGCTATTGTAGCGGCCCTGAGCCAACGGGCTACCCTAGGGCATTCGTTTTCCGCCCGCAGCCCGCCGGTCGAGTGCTGATCTGGCCCGGCCCTCAAAATTACATAGAATTTTACAGCACAGAAACAGGCCATTCGGCCCAACTGGTTCATGCTGGTGTTTATGCTCCACACGAGCCGCCTTCCTTCTTAATTCATCTAACCCTATCACCGTATCCTTCTATTCCTTTCTCCCTCATGTATAGAATCATAGATGGAGGATATTTGGCCCTTCTTGCCTGTGCTGACCGAAAAAGAAAACAACCCCAGCCTATCCAATCTTTCCCCATAGTTAAAATTCTCCAGTCCTGGCAACTTCCACGTAAATCTCCTCCGTACCCTCTCTAGTGCAATCACATCTTTCCTGTAATGTGGTGAGCAGAATGCACTTATCTAGCATCCCCTTAAAGGAATCTATGCTATTCGCCTTAACTACTCCATGTGGTAGCAAGTTCCACATTCTAACCACTCCCTGGGTAAAGAAGTTTCTCCCGAATTCTTTATTGGATTTATTGGTGACTATCTGATATTTATGGCCCCTAGTTTTGGTCTCCCCCACGAGTGGAAACATCTTCTCTTCGCCAACCCTATCGAACCCCTTCATAATTTTAAATACCACTATCCATGTCTTACCATTGATACTCAATGACCTTCATTTGTAAAGAAGTCTCTTGTAGAATCATAGGATTTTAGAAATTTACAGCACAGGAGGAGGCCACTCGGCCCATTGTGTTCGTGCCAGCCGAAAAAAAGCCATCCAGCCTAATCCCATTTTCCAGCTCTTGGTCCATAGCCCTGTGGGTTACAGCCCTTCAAGTGCGTATCCAAGTACTTCTTAAATGCAATGAGGGTTTCTGCCTCTCCCACCCTTTCAGGCAGTGAGTTCCACCACCCTCTGGATGAAAAAAATTCTCCTCAACTCTCCTCTAATCCTTCTACCAATTACTTTAAATCTATGCCCCCTGGTCACTGACCTTTCTGCTAAGGGAAATAGGTCCTTTTCATCCTATCTACGTCCCTCATAATTTTATATACCTCAATTAAATCTCCCCTCAGCCTCCTCTGTTCAAAGACAACAACCCCAGCCTATCCAATCTTACCTCATAGCTAAAATCCTCCAGTCCTGGCGACATCCTCGTAAATCTCCTCTGTACCCTCTCTAGTGCAATTACATCCTTCCTGTAATGTGGTGACTAGAGCTGTACACAGTACTCTAGCTGTGGCCTAAACCAATGTTTTATATAATTCTAGCATAAACTCCCTGCTCTTATATTCTATGCCTCAGCTAATAAAGGAAAGTATCCTGTATGCCTTCTTAACCACGTTATCTACCTGTCCTGCTACCTTCAGGGATCTGTGGACATGCACTCCAAGGTCCCTCACTTCCTCCACACTTCTCGGTATCCTACCATTTATTGTGCATTCCCTTCTCCGGACTGAATTCCATTTGCCACTTTTCTGACCACCTGACTAGTCCATTGACATCTTCCTGCAGTCTATAGCTTTCCTCCTCACTATCAACCACACGGCCAATTTTTGTATCATCTGCAAACTTCTTAATCGTGCCCCCTACATTTAAGTCCAAATCATTGATGTACGCCACGAGAAGCAAGGGACCTAGTACTGAGCCCAGTGGAACCCTACTGGATGCAGTACTTTATCAAAGGCCTTTTGGATGTCAAGGTGTGCTTTGTTGCATGGCTCCCCTGTCAATTTGGGATGTTACCTGCTTGAAGAGTCGGAGGTTGACTGGGTAAGGACAGGCTGGGTCTCTGCCGCGGTGAAACTGAAAACTTACATCAGTATAGTTTAGGATCTCATTACCGTAAATACATAACTATTGCCCAGGATATTTCTGCATTTCCGTTAAAGGCTTCTGCAGTGACAGATTTGAAGATATCCCCGTCATGCGTGCGGAAAATTCAAAGTACAGCACTGCCCATGATGTCTAAGCCCACTCTTATGGAACAGTCAAGCCCTTACAACAGTGTGAATGCAACTTATCCACCCAATCCCCTACATGGTCAGCTTAAAATGGTCCTGCCTCCTTTTAGGAAAAAAGCAATTGCCTCCTGTCCCACTTCTGAAAGAAGTCAGTCGTATATTACATCACGTGGAAAGGTAGGACACGAGTTTGCAGCTTAATGTCTGCAAGTAGCGAGTTCACCAGCTGCACTTGACCAGAGGGACAGGAGGTATCAAATCACTTCCCAAACAAGGGGAGAGAAATCCAAGAATGGAGACAAAACAGTGAAAAGGTCTCACTGCTCATTTGATGGGGACGGATCTGTGCAAATTAGCCATAATTCCAAATAAATAACTTAATTGAAAACCCACTTAAAGGGAAACTGTAAAATACTTGGCCCAGTAAAATGGACCGTATTTTATTGTAAAACTATGCTGCGATGGCAATGGATTGATATGTGCTTATGACTCTTCCAGCCTTCCAGATATATTTTGCATTAATGACAGCTGGGAAGGTATTAGCGTGATACAAGGGCTGAGCAAAGTTACAGCAGTATATCAGTTAGAAAACAACAAAGGTTAATTGTTGTGGTCTGCTGAATTTCCATCTGTAGTGTCGAAGAGTGCAATACAGCAGAGAAGTACACGACAAATGCTGTTTCCCAATGCTCATGATACAGTCTGAGAAAATCAGTGCTCGTTGTCTCAAATTCTCCCCTGCAGGACAGATCTCACCTCAGAGCCCACCTCCCTCTTCTGCTGCTCAACTCAGCCAGTGTCTTTAGGCCTTTGTCTCCATCATCTCTCTTACAGTAAGCATTCCAGGCATCCTCAGGATCAGTAAAATTCACTGGCACTAAGACCCCTGACTCTATAACACGCCCAGTCACCGCTACAGCAAGTGGGTGAGGATGGGGAGGGCAGTAGGTGAGTGGGAGCAGATGGTGCTGACATTGGGTACGATTGTTTCAGGCTCACATCAATCCAACAAAAATGTTATAAAAAAAATTACTCCCGGCTACCACAATTCTTGGCATACATCTGTAATATATTATGCTGGAAAAGGTAGTGGTCATGAGAGATTGGACCATTAGGTTTCTATTCCTGTCTATAATCTTGACGATATACTGGGGCGTTAAATTACCACCACGCTGAAATATCAAAAAAATCTGTTCAGTCTGAGCTCATGATTTTATAGGTGGAACAGGAGAAGCTTTAGATTACATGAATATCCTGTGGTTCATATCACCCAACCCTAACTGCAAGTACTGTATAAACTCTTCGCACATACAGCAAGAGTGAGAGATCGTGAGAGATCGTGAGAGAGCGCTCGAGAGAGAAAGTGAGAGTGAGAAATCGAGAGAGAGAGCTTTCGAGAGAGCGCAAGAGTGAGATATCGAGAGGGAGAGCTTTCGAGAGAGAGTGAGAAATCGAGAGCGAGAGCTTTCGAGAGCGAGAGTGAAAAATCAAGAGAGAGCTTTCGAGAGAGAGTGAGAAATCGAGAGCGAGGGTGAGAAATCGAGAGAGAGGGTGAGAAATCGAGAGAGAGAGTGAGAAATCGAGAGAGAGGGTGAGAAATCGAGAGAGAGAGTGAGAAATCGAGAGAGAGGGTGAGAAATCGAGAGAGAGGGTGAGAAATCGAGAGAGAGAGAGCTTTCGAGAGAGCACAGAGTGAGAAATCGAGAGAAAGCTTTCGAGAGAGAGTGAGAAATCGAGAGAGAGCTTTCGAGAGAGAGTGAGAAATCGAGAGAGCTTTCGAGAGAGTGAGAAATCGAGAGCGCTCGAGAGCGAGAGTGAAAAATCGAGAGAGAGAACTTTCAAGAGAGCACAAGAGTGAGAAATCGAGAGAGGGCTTTCGAGAGAGAGTGAGAAATCGAGAGCGAGAGCTTTCGAGAGAGCACGAGAGTGAGAAATCAAGAGAGAGCTTTCGAGAGAGAGTGAGAAATCGACAGCGAGAGCTTTCGAGAGAGCACGAGAGTGAGAAATCAAGAGAGAGCTTTCGAGAGAGAGTGAGAAATCGACAGCGAGAGCTTTCGAGAGAGCACGAGAGTGAGAAATCAAGAGAGAGCTTTCGAGAGAGAGTGAGAGTGAGAAATCAAGAGAGAGCTTTCGAGAGAGAGTGAGAAATCGACAGCGAGAGCTTTCGAGAGAGAGCGAGAGTGAGAAATCAAGAGAGAGCTTTCGAGAGAGAGTGAGAAATCGAGAGCGAGGGTGAGAAATCGAGAGCGAGGATGAGAAATCGAGAGTGAGCGCTTTCGAGAGAGAGCGAGAGTGAGAAATCGAGAGCGAGAGTGAGAAATCGAGAGCACTTGAGAGCGAGAAATCGAGAGTGAGAAATCGAGAGCACTTGAGAGCGAGAAATCGAGAGCGAGAAATCGAGAGCGAGAAATCGAGAGCGAGAAATCGAGAGCGCTCGAGAGCGAGAGTGAGAAATCGAGAGCGCTCGAGAGCGAGAGTGAGAAATCGAGAGCACTCGAGAGCGAGAGTGAGAAATCGAGAGCACTCGAGAGCGAGAGTGAGAAATCGAGAGAGAGCTCGAGAGAGTGAGAAATTAAGTGAGCGTGACAGCGAGATTGAGAACGAGAAATTGAGTGAGCACACGCGATGCGAGAGAGATCAAGTGAGAGGAAGGGAGAGAGCGAGAGAGAGGCGAGGGGAAAGGGAAAGAGGGTTTTTTCAATTCCCTTTGTACATTGGCTAAGTTGTTCAATTAAAGCTGCTAACTGTGGGTTATCTCCGAGCTTGTCGATTATTTTGTAACCTTCTAATTCTAACTGCTTGAGCGTTTGTCCGATGTAATCAAAAGAATCCGCCTTTTCGAGGTAGTTTACACAGTATTTCTTTACATCTACATTTTCAGTCCTCTGATGCAAAATATTCTGCACTTGTGTACTTTCTGGATGAGACCAGATAGCATAAGGGGGAATGAAAACTTCCTCTCAGTTAAATGGACCGGTCCCCCTGCCGGGGCTATCGGGCAGCCAGAGGTCACCCTCTGCCCGCCGGCTGCTCAAAGTCCTCGGCGGGGGGAAAATCTACCTGAATTACTCCAATGCGGTCAAACTGCAGGTTGTCTAAAATGTCACCACCCGCATCCTTTCCTGCACCTTGTCCCACTCCCCTAGCAGCAATGTCCTTGGGAACCTTCATTGGCTTCCCATCCTTCAATGTAGCGATTTCAAAATCCTCGTTCTCACCTCCATGGCCTCGCTTCTCCCTACTTCATAAATTTGCTTCAGCCCTATGTTCTCGTTGCTCTTCTGACTCTGACCTTTCCACGGCTCACGTGGACCATAAACACCAGCATGGACCTGTTGGGCCGAATGGCCTGTTTCTGTGCTGTACTTTCCTTGTAAATCTTTGTAACTTTCCCCCGCTCCCCAGCCCCCCAAACCTTCACCAGCACTGCTTTCAGCTGCATCGGCCCCCGCACTCTGGAATGCTCTCCCTAAACCCCACCCCCCCCCCACCTCGATACCTCAAAAGACCACTTTGACATTGCCTTCAGTCTCCATCTCGAACCCAGAGGTAGATGGAATACCAGGCCATACATGCATGGTCAGTTTGGTCTCCTGGACTAGTTTTTGACTGCCTAAGGGGGGGTCAGAGAAGAATTTTCTCTCTAATTGGCCTTGGATTTTTAGCCTCTCCCAGTAGATTACATTGGTACTGGTGGGTAGGAGGTGGGGGGTCTAATCCTGATGCTTCACGCACCACCAATGTGTGAGGCAGGCTCGATAGACCAGATGGTCTTTTTCTGCCTATTATTTTTGTATGTTTGTGACCCTTCTCCCATCCCTGCTTAATGTCCAATTTCTTGTTTACACCTCTGGGAAGCATTTGAGTCATGTTAGAATGTTAAATGTACTACAAAAGTGCAGGTTATTATTATTCTGGAGTCTGAAATAGCTCCATAAGCAAAGTAGCTCTAACTAGTTATAATGACTGATTGCAGAAGGACAGCCATTTCATTACAAATTATAGTTTTGAATTTTGACAATAAATACTGTCACATTTTTGCCATAAAAGTGTAGCCATTACTTGACTTACAATGTTCTCAGGCTGCAACACCATGCGGACTGATGAATGAACAATTTCAGCCACCGCATAATCTGAGCACAGTAACAGCATCCTAGCTGTGCGCAGTCAGCGGTCAATAAAGTGATTCTATTGCCCTGTGGCAGTACTTGCTGCAGACTTGACTTCCAAGCACTGAATGAATTTTAAGAAACCCAGTGAGAGAGCTCCATTTCCCTCAGACAATGGAGTCTTTCGATTAGCCTGTGACATCCCTTGTTTATGGCTGTATAAGTGTGTTACCAAGAAACGGTGAAAATGTCAATAAAAAGTCTTGATTTTGGTGGGGGGGGCGGTGGGGGGGTGGAGGGGACCAGTCACATTCCAGATTTCAGTGTAAGAGTCGATAGCAACATGTTTTACTGCTTTCCACTCTATTCATACACCCTGGCAGCGATACACTGGGTCAGAAACTATCACAAATCCTTTCCCCTGCTGTAATCATCACCATGACAATATGGAATCTTACTGCCATGGTTAGTCTAACAAACATAGCTTTACAAATTGATTTTCTTTGAACTAGTACCCACTTTCTGGACTTTAAACATCAACACAGCTTGGAATGACTCGAGTGACAAGTTACCTTACATTTGTGTACCCATAACTTTTTTTTTCTTGATTTTGCTGCCTCGATTTTCCCTCCCCTTTTCTCTTACAAACTACGACTGATGCTGAGGTATCCTTCCATATTCGCCAGCCGCCCTCTGCTACCTCACCCATACATGTCAACCCAGAAAACTACCAGGAGCTGACCAACTGCTTCAATAAAAAGCTGACGTGACCGCAAAAGAACTGTTAAGTCAAAAAACCTGCCCTGAAGAGAGGCCTGTGACACTGGTTACATTGAAAGTGCAGTAGGGCATGGGATATCCAACATTCCAACACTTGTAGAGTGGAAGGTTCTGGCAAACATTGTGGCAAACATTATCACTTATTTCTGTCAGAGAAATCATGGACTATTGAGGCTATGTATTGGTACTCTGTTGCTAAATCCAATTGTCAAACAGTTTTAAAATGGTTTAAATGGTTGTTGTAGTGACACAGAGGCACTCATCTCTCCTCCTTCTAGCAGTCCTTCTCACTGTCCCCACCTCTCAGTTCATTCTGTTATCCTTCAGCCCCTCTTCCTCTAGTTCATGCTGACACTCTGTTCTTCTTCTGCCTGGTAGCTGATGCTATCGCTAACTCCCTGTCCCTAAGTTCATTCTGGTACTGTTCTCAATTCCCCACCCCAGTTCACAATGACACTCTTCCCCTCCACTCCTCTCAGTTCAAGTTGATATTCTTGTTTCCATATATCTCAGTCCATGTTGGCACTCTTCTTCTTGCCATTTGGCCCCTCCCAGTTCAAGGAGGCACTCTTCTCCAATTCTCTCCCTCTTTTCCCCAAATTCATGAAGGCACTCTTTTTATCTGCTTTACAGGGTGGGTGGTCTAGCACGCCATTTACTGACCTTCAGGTAATCATTTTCAAAGGTTGCCCATGTAAAAGGGCCCAGTTAAATATGTGGAAGCTAAAATATTTCAGTCATTTGTTGACTGTTTTTGCAAATTTCATTTTTTTTTCCATTACCATTTAGGTTCAATTTTCAATTTTTTTGCCCCCAAAAAACTGGCAACAAATGTGTTTCCCAATGGGAATTTTCCTATCTGAAGTGGAAGAGGAAGACCTACAGGCCGATGCCAGATGATCTTATTGATCGTCTGGCATCAATAAGATCATCTGGCATTGTGAAGGGGCTTGATCGGGTGGATGCGGTAAGGATGTTCCCAAGGATGGGTGAGACTAGAACTAGGGGGCATAATCTTAGAATAAGGGGCTGCTCTTTCAAAACTGAGATGAGGAGAAACTTCTTCACTCAGAGGGTGGTAGGTCTGTGGAATTTGCTGCCCCAGGAAGCTGTGAAAGCTACATCATTAAATAAATTTAAAACAGAAATAGACAGTTTCCTGGAAGTAAAGGGAATTAGGGGTTACGGGGAGCGGGCAGGAAATTGGACATGAATTTAGATTTGAGGTTAGGATCAGATCAGCCATGATCTTATTGAATGGCGGAGCAGGCTCGAGGGGCCGATTGGCCTACTCCTGCTCCTATTTCTTATGTTCTTATGTCAGGTTGCATGAGAGCAGGTGCTATGTTCTTACCCATCGGGACCATCACATGCACATCTTCAGAAAGAGTTGGCCAAACCTCACTGAGGTGGACAATTAGCGTGTGCAGAGTTTCCTATTCCCAAAGAAAGCTGCAACAGCAGACTCAATGGCGCCACTTAAGTTGTGGGCAAGCATACCTATCCATAATGTTCTTCGGAAACACTCAATCACGGTGTGTCATGCTTTCAGTGGCACTGCATGAAAGAAGGCATGCCAGGGTGATGAACAGGGGCATACCCTGATTAGTCATATCCATCAAGGTACCATCAACCGGGGGCCGGGAACCAATATAGGCCAGTGAGCACAGAGGTGATGGGTGAGCTAGATGGTACGGAATAGGATATGGGCAGTAGGGCATTCCATAGTCCACTTGGGATACCATTTCCTCAAAAAGAAATCAAAGAGGTTGTTAAGGCAGGATCTTTCCCTGCTGAATCCATGTTGACTGCTGTTTAGTCCTCATGTTTACTCCTGATAAATAAATCTATTATTTTACACGGGACTGAAGTAAGATTAATGGGTTTGTAGTTGCCTGTATCTGCTATGTCACCATTTTGGAAAATAGGCACCATGTTAGTCTGTTTCCTGTATTTATTCACCATCACAAATCTTTCCCTTTGTCTCACTTGGTAGAATGTATATCCCTAAGGATTTGTTTGGGGTCTTTTTATCCTGTCTGGGGTTTCCATATCATGTTAGCTGTGGCTCAGTGCTAACACTCTCACCTCTGAGTCAGAAGATTGTGAGTTCACAGTCTCACTTCACAAACTTGAGCAAAAATATAGGCTGACACTCCATTGCACCACTGGGGGAATGCTGCACTGTTGAAGGTGTTGTCTTTTGGATGAGTCATTAAAACGAGGCGCCTTCTGTCTTCTCTGGTGGAGGTAAAAGATCTCACTGCTCTATTTCAAAGAGCAGGGGAGTTCTCCCGGTGTCCCTTAACCAACATCACTAACACAGATTATCTGGTCTGCTGTGTACTGCTGTGTACCATGTATTGTTCTGTAATTTATAAATGCGTAGGCTTCGAGGAGTTCCTGACATTTACCTGAGGAAGGAGGAAGCCTCCGAAAGCTTGTAAATTTTAAATAAAATCGTTGGACTATAACTTGGTGTTGTAAAATTGTTTACAGATTATCTGGTCATTTATTTCATTGTTGTTTGTGGGACCTTGCTGTGCACAAATTGACTGCCACGTTTCCTACATTACAACAGTGACCCACACTTCAAAAGCACTTCATTGGCTGTAAGACGCTTTGGGACATCCTGAGGTCGTGAAAGGCCCTATATAAATTTAAGTCTTCCTTTCTTTTATTTAGCTGGAACAGACCAATTTTTCTCACTGTGCCCCTTGCCCTCTGATTTTGTGCTTCAATGCATCAGATCGTGCACTCTTACCGAGGCACTTTTAAAGCTGTGTTGCAATACCTGAAACCTGAAAGTCTGCCCCACATTTTTTTTAAATTAAAAATACTCCTCCTTGAGATCGGATTAAGTACATAATTAAACTGATGTAGTCTGTGAATGAAAGATACTCACTGTGCAGTCTAGCCAAATCAGCAGGGTCAAGGGCTGTCACTGCGTCTGTGACTCTGGAAGGTTTGCTCACCCCACTCTTGTTTACTGCTCGCACACGGAAACAATAGGAACGTCCTTCAAACAGGCCAGCCATGGGATATTTGCAAATTTTAGCTGGGGCATCATTGCACTGGATCCAATTGTCAGTTCCGACTTCACATCTACAAGAACAACGTTAATGCTTGGACAGTTTGGTGAAAGGCACGGACATCGATGCAAAACCCCCAAGGCAAATCCTGAGTGTAAAGACACATTTTATCCTTAAACTAACATTACATGCTTAGTTTTGTCCAAAATACCAAATGAGCTCATATTTTCTTGCACCATCTTAACATAAAAACTACTTATGTGCACAAAAGCTGCAGAATTGTTGAATCCCCTTTGTTGGTGACTAGCAAAGTTGCATTAAACTTCTAAACAATACCTCATGGACCACTCCCTTATTCCCACTCTCCCCTCCCCGAACAGCACACATTCAACTTCTTAAAATCAACAGGGGCAATGGTGATACCGAACACTGGAGAAGCAATACTCAACACCAAGGAGTAGGAGTAAGCGCCCAGACTGCTCAGTTCCCGATCTGGGCCAAACTGAGTTGGAAGGAGTCGAGTCGAGATGTCAGTAGGGAGGAATTGGATGGAGGAATCGTGCTTGGTTTGGATTATGTGCCTCCTGACAGCAGTATAAAATTGGGCATCAAGGTGGAGGTTTGAGTGTAGATCAACTGCCCACCCTGTCATCAAAAGAGATGTAGGACCCAGGGAGAACCTACAGATACTATTGAGAAAACTGAGAGTGCATACCCTTCAGAGGAAAGTAAGACAATAGAAGGAAACATAAAATTACAAAGCGATATTAATAGATTAGGTGAATGGGCAAAACTGTGGCAAATGGAATTCAATGTAGACAAATGTGAGGTCATCCACTTTGGATCAAAAAAGGATAGAACAGGGTACTTTCTAAATGGTAAAAAGTCAAAAACAGTGGATGTCGAAGGGACTTAGGGGTTCAGGTACATAGATCATTGAAGTGTCATGAACAGGTGCAGAAAATAATCAATAAGGCTAATGGAATGCTGGCTATCTGGAGGACGAGAGTACAAGGGGGCAGAAGTTATGCTGCAGCTATACAAAACCCTGGTTAGACTGCACCTGGAGTACTGTGAGCAGTTCTGGGCACCGCACCTTCGGAAACACATATTGGCCTTGGAGGGAGTGCAGCGTAGGTTTACTAGAATGATACCCGGACTTCAAGGGTTAAGTTACGAGGAGAGATTACACAAATTGGGGTTGTATTCTCTAGAGTTGAGAAAGTTAAGGGGTGATCTGATCGAAGTTTATAAGATATTAAGGGGAACGGATAGGGTGGATAGAGAGAAACTATTTCCGCTGGTTGGGGATTCTAGGAGTAGGGGGCACAGTCTAAAAATTAGAGCCAGACCTTTCAGGAGTGAGATTAGAAAACATTTCTACACACAAAGGGTGGTAGAAGTTTGGAACTCTCTTCCGCAAACGGCAATTGATACTAGCTCAATTGCTAAATTTAAATCGGAGATAGATAGCTTTTTGGCAACCAAAGGTATTAAGGGATATGGGCCAAAGTGGGGGTATATGGAGTTAGATCGCAGATCGGCCATGATCTTATCAAATGGCGGAGCAGGCACGAGGGGCTGAATGGCCTACTCCTGTTCCTATGTTGCTATGAAATGGCAGGGACACAGATGTATCCTTCAGACAGCAGGGAACCATTAATCTCACAGACATTTAAAATTCAGATTTTTATCCATTGCTTGCACAATTTCACAAGTAGTTTCACCACCTGCAAAATGGAGACTGATGCAGTATGAACTGAACAGGGTAATTAAGAAGAGACCTTGAACAGGATAATCTTTTAACAGGTAGGCCTTCCTCCAGTTCCTTGCTGTAGCACACATGTATATATAAATGTTATTGATTATGCGTTCAAGGGGGGTGGTGAAGAAAATGAACAGATTGACAGTTGATCTGCGTCCAGATCTCTGCCAATGCCCCTTTTTTTGCTGTCCTTTTAACTGATTTGGTGATGAACCTGTTCGTTGTTATCTTTATAAACGCCCCCATTGCCACCCTCTCTATGACTGGGAACAGTGGAGTTTGATTCTTTATCTCAGGCAGGTATCCTGAATGGAAAGGGTGATCAGGAGCCCATGAGAAGAATTCCCCACAGGTGCCAATGAGTACCAACTAAATCGTACTACACTCTGCAACTTTACCATCAGAGCATTGAGTTCTGACCTCATCCTACTGCTAAGAAAACTGACATTTACAACAGCAGTCATACCTGTCAACAAAATATCCAATCACAGGACTTTCTTTGATTACATTTGGCGGTTTCCAGGTGAGAATGACATAATCCTTGTTGGCATCGTGGCATGTGACATCCATCGGGGCTCCTGGAGCTCCCACCACTGGGGCTTCTGCATCTGCAAGGAGTAAAAGGATATGCAACAAGGAAAGGAAATGTTCCTGCCAACTTGCATGGCGTTCCTTTGCGTGATACGTGAAGCCACTGCAACTACACCGAAAACGGGAAGTCTTCTGTAAGTCGGCAAACAGGTTTGGAAAATACATCCTGCAGAGAACAGGCAATTCACACTGTAGTACAGGATGCAGTGGAGCGGCGCTCTGCTGGGGCTGGGTTTGGGATCTATTGTCTGAGTAGCGCAGAAGAAGCACTGTCATATGCCTGACCTGTAGCTGTGCTGACCTAGGACCACTTGGAAATGTTCCATTCCACAGAACTGACAACATCCATGAACTTGACCAGCACAAAAATTCTTCAAAACAAGCATTTAAAACAGGAAAAAGTCCTTTGACTTCAAGCGCTAAAAAGTTTGGTTGGTAACTTGAGGGGTAGAATTTCCACGGGGGTTCTCCTGATCGTCTGCCATAACTTTGGCAGAAGAACTGCAGAAACCCCGGAGAAATATGTAAACGTGGAGTTTACGCCATTTCTCCAGGGATTCTATGGATCTTACGTCAAATTTACGGCAGATGATTTGGAGAAGCTATGAGGAAATGGCGTTTTGACACAGAACCCAGCTATAACAGAAAGTAACCTCAGTTCACGCAGAAATTCCTCAGCCATTAAGCCAATCTGCTGCCATTTCCAGGAGTTTCTTGGTTGTCTAGTAAGGGATAGAACATCCGTCTGCCACTGACAAGGCAAATGATGACCAGTCGGTGGAGCCATAAGCAAGGACTTCCTAAACTGGGAGTTCCAACCCTTTAGGATGGACTGGGTCCTGGTGTTAGAGATTCAGATTGAGAAATAGTTGAGAAATCCATTTTACGCAAAATGGTCATTTATATTAAGGTCTGTTGTTAAATCCTAGAATTAAAAAACCTGCAAATTTAGTTGACAGACAATATCTGCATGGCTGTAATTGTCATATAAAATAGCCTTGGATAGTTCTAATCTTCTCATGGATACATCTATATGTTTATTCATTTCTGTACAAGGAAATAGATACCATAATTTATGTTTTGTCCTGAAATCATGCTATGGAGCCTTTCTGAGTCTTGGTATGTTGAGCTAATAATACCTAATGTAAAACCAAGAGTCAAGGTCATGGAGGAAGTGATGTAATGGCTTTTTAGCTAAGCTTAAAAGCAAGACCATTGTACTGTGAGATGGAAGATGAAGAGAGGAGCCATCTGGCGGGCTGAACTCACCTGACTGTAAGGTGTGTATTTTCAATGGCAAAACATCCTTTGTAACCTCAGGCATTGGCCGTGCGTATATGTAACATTTAATCTTTAATAAAACTTCAAGATTTGACTTTGACAACACTTGAAGCATTTGACTGCACGTTGAATGAATCCTTGGCATATAGGCACAGGACTGCAGCTTTTGTCTATATTATTACAAAACTCACATTCCTAACACTGCCATATCAGTGGAAATCAGTACACCCAGTGAGCGGAGGGATACTGGTTTCCACACGGGCGGATGTGGGCCCCACCAGTGGGTCTCACGCTAGGCAAGTGGCCTGGAACCCCCAAAGAGAAGCAAATTTGTTTTTAAAAATCGGCCTTCTTGCTCAAAGGGCTGAGAGGGACAGTGCCTGGGATTGGGGCGGGTGAAGTTCCCTGGGTAACCCCACCGTCCCCCATGGGCGAACCAAAGCCGAAGTTTCCATGGATGTGGGGCAGGCAGGTGCCAGAGCTGTGACCCCTATTGGCACTTGTGCCCGCCTGCACTGTGCTAACTAGGGGCTCTCCCACCCATGCCACAAACTCCAGCAGACATGGTCCTAGCCCAGACACGAGTTACAGCCCTGTGGTCTCTAACTAGTCAAAGAGATCAATAGTTGGGGGGAAGAGGGGAGAAAATGCAAAGTTTAAAGCTTAAAGGAATGGCCTGAATAATATCAGCTACCTGTAATGAGGATGACATAATTAAAAATATATCAAAGCAGTTTATACACATTTTGGGAATCCAGTGAGTGCGTTACTAATTTTAATCAATTAATGGAGTAAATAATTCACTCATCCAATTTGTCACCAGGCACTCTAAAATCAGGGAACTCTGAACGGGTTCGGGAGACGCCACCTCCTAGCCGGGGTGGGGGGCACTGTTGCATATCTACATCAAGCAGGGCAACTGCCCTCTCTTTTGGTGGGTGATAGTTAGGGACTGCAAAACGGGGAGAGGAAATAATACAAAGTTTGTAAGGAGTTGATGAACTACTCTTTACAAAGAAGGCTGAGCGAAATCACTGAATTCCATACCTCTCACAAACAGATATGCACTGTGCTGTGAAACGCCACCCCTTGTTATCAAGCGTAATGTATACAGGCCTTCATCATCTTTATTTAGGTGAGGCAGGGTCAGGGTAGCACTGCATTCTCCGTAATGCATTGAAGCCCACTTGGACTTCTTTATCTCAACATCTAGAAAAACAAAAAGGTTACATGGCTAAGGACTAGAACAGACTCTGACGATCAAAACCAACATTTACTAAATAATTAAGATACACCGTTAAAGATGTCATTGACTCAGTTCAAAACAAAACCGCCGCATCTTGTAACCAAGCGGGTTAGTTTCATTAACAATCTCAAAATAAGTTCTTTCCCACTGTACAGGTAAGTGCTCAGGACGCTGATCATGGTCTTCTGAGCCCCATTTATTCTGAAGATATTCCACGTTTTGCAGCGGAGATCTATTTCAGAGTGCCTGCTTTGTATGGGGTCGATTTTCAACTTGCCACCCAGCCACAAAACTGGCGTTGCGAATCGGTTACTCATTCATTTCCATTGAGATATAACAGCCGGCTGATCTACAAACACCAGTTTTACACCTGGGCAGCAAGCTGAGAATCTACTCCCGGGTCCCTGACAATCATGGGGTCAATGGGCTGAGCACATGCGTTCCTGAAAACCGAGTATTTTCATAATGGATGGTGCTGGAAGAAATATTTCAGCAAGTCGCCATCTTTGCTGTTGCTTGTAAATCTGCACATATGAGAACATAATAACAATTTCTGAATATAGACTTCTTCTTCTCATGGTGACCTGTGTTGTTATGTGATGCAGCCCATGGGAAAAGCAGCACAGGCTCTTTCCTCAGAGAAGGGAAGGAAGGAAAATTGGCAGCAAGGCCACTTCCACAGGTACCTCCACCCACCCACCCCCCCGCCCACAACTGTAAACGACAGTAATAAGTAAGACTGTAACTGAAAAATCTGATTACAGAGAAAATGGATGAGATAAAATATTGCAATCACTCCTTCAACAGAGCTGGCCTTGGCAATGGTAACTATGGGCAGGTTTCATTTGGTAATCAGCCCTTTCAAGTGCCAACAATGTAAAGACTTATGGAAAGACAATGGGCCATGGAAGATTTCTACTGTTTGCTATTTGCAGCAAAATCATAAACACGTTCTTTAACTCAGGTTTGTGATCTTCCTACAAACAGTGAACAGAGAAAACAAAAAAAAAATCGGAATGTCTGATCAATCAGTACAATTTTTCAATCACGTCCAGAAGAAACTTTATGTTAAACAATATAAATGTCACTTAAATTGAAATCCAGAGTTGCAGCTTTAGCTCCCTGCGAGCAACTAAAACAGCACAGCAATTCAGCGTCGAGACAGCAGATGTCAGCCGATATCATGGACAGAGTCCAGACAGAGAAAGTACGCCCACTATTTGCGATATGTTGAGACAGTGTACAAGAAGATCTCTGCCATTTGAATCTGTTCCTGACAGGGTTTCTGTACAAGTCTCCACCAGTGTTTCTATCCCATACTTTGAAGCTAGAACAAACCAAATCTGGAAATAAAGCTGCACCTCCAAGATAGTGACCAGATCGAAGAGGTCTGTAAATACATGGCGTTACATCGGGTCTACAGCAAAGAAACAGGCCATTCAGCCCAACTGGTCTATGCCAGCATTTATGCTCCACACGAGCCTCCTCCCACCCTTCTTCATCTAACCCCATCAACATAACTTTCTATTCCTTCCTCCTTCATGTGCTTATCAAGTTTCCCCTTAAAGGCATCTACGCTATTCACCTCAACTACTCCTTGTGGAAGCGATAGAATTTTTACACTGATTTCTGTGGGCACTGTCTTCATGAAAAAGTTTTTGGACAAATTTTGGCACTTGTTTGCAAAACACGATAGAATGATATATAAATCAAAGGGATACTCATCATTCCATCACTTGCAAGGGACAAAGAAAATGTATGGACTTCCTGCTTTTCTGTCTTCCCCCCGTAAGGATTTTGGACATTGGGTCAAACCCCATTTTATTCTTTTGAACTATTGGGTGATTCAACATAAAGGGTTAACCAGTCCCTTTAAGGATTTGGATGCTTGGATAGTCCATTTAGAGTACAAAGCAAGGGATAACTTGCCCTGGATATTACAGTATAAATGCACAATTGCAAAACAGCAAAGTGCAGAGCATTTGAACTGGACAGCTGGACGTCAGTTTACCGCTGCAGGAGCAATACAGTACAGAAACTGTAGACAGGCTGCGACTTTCAATAACAACTGATAAGGAGATGCTTCTAGAAGCTTCTCCTTAAGGTTTTTGATGTCAACAACAACTGCGAAGGACAAAGAACTGATAGGACACCTGGCTTCGCGTAGAGAGGAGGATATAAAGGGGTTCATACGGTTCATGAGTGGTTCAACCAGCCGTCCATCTTAATACTACGGACAAATTGGGCCTTCTCGTAACTTGGTCCACACCTATTTGCTAAGAAGCATTTAAAGGTAAGACATCGTAGCAGTCAAAACAACAGACAACATTGGAGAAACTGGAAGAAGCCTCAAGAGGTAACGACTGCAGCATGAGTTCCTCCAACGAGACTTTGCTTCTGAACTTTGACAAAAAGACTTTGATTCTGAGTTTTGACCACAGCACTTTGGGGGTGCTTTTAAACCCCAAGAACGGGTGGGTTGGGGGCGGGTGGGAGTTGAAAATGGTTGCTTTTTTTGGATCACAACCGCAAAATTTTCAGACTTTGCATTCCCAATGGGAAGCCTGTACTTTTCCGCACCGACATTAAACCCGGAAGTAAAGCCGGGTTACGGTCGCGACCCAAAAAACAATTATTTTCAACTCCCACCCGCCCCCAACCCACCCGTTCTTGGGGTTTAAAATCACCCCCTTTGTCTCTAAACTTTGATGAAAAGACAAACCTTGATGAGAAGAACCTCGACACATCACTCAACACATCTCTCAATGACGCACCTGTTACCGCAGCAAATGACACCCTATCTCTCGACCTAGACGGCTGCTTTGATGCATAAGGTTGTATACGCTATTTGCCCATTTTGCTTCATGCCTGCCTATGTGCTCTTTTAAATCATTAAGTAAGGAACGTTGCAAACTCCCACTTGTATTATCGGATAGGGTAAACCTTGTACTAACTGAGTTGCTTCATGTTTGCTATGTGCTCTTTTTAAATTACTAAATAAAGAATCACTTTGATTCACAAAACTACCGCGGCAGGTGGCTTTCTTTGCCTGAACTATCATCCAGATCCATGAATCTCTGGGAAAGACCCTAAATTCCCTACATCCCGAAAATGTTTGCCAAAGGTGGATTTTTCAATTTTGTTTTTATTGACAATTTTGTATGCATAAAGGTGAGAAACGAGAGTGCTGGTAAGTTATTTCAGAACGCTCCTATGCTCCAACATTACCAGATTGAACCTTTAGCCTGAACTGCAGGCACTTCTGACAATCAAACAGTAGCTGGAGTTCTGCCCTGGGATCCCAAACACCAGCAGAGAAGCCACACTCACAGGGAGTGTAGGACCGAGATGGGGCTACAACACTGTAACCCTGATTCTCTGACCCACGCTCTCTGTGATCACGGCTCCCCACTGGTGGCGCACGATTGTGGAATCATCCCTTATACACAAACAGTCATGTGATTTAGTCTCAAAGGTGCTGCTTAGCAAGGAATGCAGCACCGACAGGTTTTGTCATTGTAAATCACTGATAAAACTCGCTTCACTGGAGACAGAGTTGGCCATTGGCAAATGAGCTGACTCCAACCCTAAAGAGGTAGTTAAAGTTCTGTGACCCAAGGCGTTAAATTTCCACAGGCTGACTTTGACCTGGCTGGAAACCTAGAAGCAGGAAGCTTGGAATGCAGAGCTCTGCAGGGGCAGGAATCTGCAGCCACGGAGATACGAGGGCAGCCTCTCCTTTGGTGCCACTGGCTTATTTTAACAGATGTACATTTCCGCAAATACAGTCCGTGCGTTCTCGCAAGTGAAAACGGATAGCAAACTTGACACAATTACTGACCATCTCTGTACCACACAACATCCGGCTGAAGACGGCCGAGGTTTGGTGTAATGATCATCCGGCAGGACAGTATCATTGTCTCTCCTTCGGTGCCAAAGCTCACACCAAATTTCTCAATATATTGAATGTCTATATGTGTAAAAACAACTGGTGACAACAGAGGAACTGGGGGAAGAAAACACAGATACGTTAGTGTATAGAAGCAATTCTTATTCACATAGAATCATAGAATAATACAGCACAGAAGGAGGCTATTCGCCCCACCTTGTCTGTACTGACTCTTTGAAAGAGCTATCCAATTAGTCCCACTCCCCTGCTCTTTCCCCGTAGCCCTGGAATTTTTTTCTTTTCAAGTATTTATCCAATTCTCTTTTGAAAGTTACTATTGAATCTGCTTCCACCACCCTTTCAGGCAGCGCATTCCAGATCATAACAACTCGCTGCATAAAAACATTTCTCCTCATCTCCCCTCTGGTTATTTTGCCAATTACCTTAAACCTGTGTCCTCTGGTTACCGACCCTCCTGCCAGTGGAAAGTTTCTCCTTATTTACTCTATCAAAACCCCTCATAATTTTGAACACCTCTATCCAAAGAGCTTCTACAAATACATAAAGGGCAAAAGAGTAACTAGGGAGAAAGTAGGGCCTCTGAAGGATCAACAAGGTCATCTATGTGCGGAACCACAAGAGATGGGTGAGATCCTAAATGAATATTTCGCATCGGTATTTACGGTTGAGAAAGGCATGGATGTTAGGGAACTTGGGGAAATAAATAGTGATGTCTTGAGGAGTGTACATATTACAGAGAGGGAGGTGCTGGAAGTCTTAACGCGCATCAAGGTAGATAAATCTCCGGGACCTGATGAAATGTATCCCAGGACGTTATGGGAGGTTAGGGAGGAAATTGCGGGTCCCCTAGCAGAGATATTTGAATCATCCACCGGTACAGGTGAGGTGCCTGAAGATTGGAGGGTAGCAAATGTTGTGCCTTTGTTTAAGAAGAGCGGCAGGGAAAAGCCTGGGAACTACAGACCGGTGAGCCTGACATCTGTAGTGGGTAAGTTGTTAGAGGGTATTCTGAGAGACAGGATCTACGGGCATTTGGAGAGGCAGGGACTGATTAGGAACAGTCAGCATGGTTTTGTGAGAGGAAAATCATGTCTCACGAATTTGATTGAGTTTTTTGAAGGGGTAACCAAGAAGATAGATGAGGGCTGTGCAGTAGACGTGGTCTACATGGACTTTAGCAAAGCCTTTGACAAGGTACCGCATGGTAGGTTGTTACATAAGGTTAAATCTCACGGGATCCAAGGTGAGGTAGCCAATTGGATACAACATTGGCTTGACGACAGAAGACAGAGGGTGGGTGTAGAGGGTTGTTTTTCAAATTGGAGGCCTGTGACCAGCGGTGTGCCTCAGGGATCGGTGCTGGGTCCGCTGTTATTTGTTATTTATATTAATGATTTGGATGAGAATTTAGGAGGCATGGTTAGTAAGTTTGCAGATGACACCAAGATTGGTGGCATCGTGGACAGTGAAGAAGGTTATCTAGGATTGCAACGGGATCTTGATAAATTGGGCCAGTGGGCCGATGAATGGCAGATGGAGTTTAATTTAGATAAATGTGAGGTGATGCATTTTGGTAGATCGAATCGGGCCAGGACCTACTCCGTTAATGGTAGGGCGTTGGGGAGAGTTATAGAACAAAGAGATCTAGGTGTACAGGTTGAAAGTGGAGTCACAGGTGGATAGGGTGGTGAAGAAGGCATTCAGCTTGCTTGGTTTCATTGGTCAGAACATTGAATACAGGAGTTGGGATGTCTTGTTGAAGTTGTACAAGACATTAGTAAGGCCACACTTGGAATACTGTGTACAGTTCTGGTCACCCTATTATAGAAAGGATATTATTAAACTAGAAAGAGTGCAGAAAAGATTTACTAGGATGCTGCCGGGACTTGATGGTTTGACATATAGGGAGAGGTTAGATAGACTGGGACTTTTTTCCCTGGAGAGTAGGAGGTTGAGGGGTGATCTTATAGAAGTCTATAAAATAATGAGGGGCATAGATAAGGTAGATAGTCAAAATCTTTTCCCAAAGGTAGGGGAGTCTATAACGAGGGGACATAGATTTAAGGTGAGAGGGGAGAGATACAAAAGGGTCCAGAGGGGCAATTTTTTCACACAAAGGGTGGTGAGTGTCTGGAACGAGCTGCCAGAGGCAGTAGTAGAGGCGGGTACAATTTTGTCTTTTAAAAAGCATTTGGACAGTTGCATGGGTAAGATGGGTATAGAGGGATATGGGCCAAGTGCAGGCAATTGGGACTAGCTTAGTGGTATAAACTGGGCGACATGGACATATTGGGCCGAATGGCCTGTTTCCATGTTGTAAACTTCTATGATTCTATGATTCTAAATCTCCCCTTAACCTTCTCTGCTCTAAGGAGAACAACCCCAGCTTCTCCAGTCTCTCCACATAACTGAATTCCCTCATCCCTGGTACTATGCTGGTAAATCTCCTCTGCACCCTCTCCAAGGCCTTGACATCATTCCTAAAGTAATTAAAGTAAACATCTAATGAGATTTTCATTAAAAATCGTATTTCACTATGCTATCTAGTAGGGTCTTATCCAACTGTATTTATTCAAAGGTCTTTCGCTGTGAATTACATTTCTATGTCAGAACCAAGTTACATTTTTATAATTCTGCAACTCCAACATTTTCTCTTATACGAGTAACATCACTATTTTGTTGACAAAGCCAAGTGTGCGGCCAAATGGGCCATAGCGCAGGGTTGGAAAATGTAGGAGAGAAGATAGGATAAATCAAGAAACAGGGAGTAGAAAATGCCAAACTTATGAAAGGGCACAAATTGTAGAAAGAGGTCCTAGGAAATGATGAATTAGATTGGTGGATGTACTCTTTGATCATAACACAGGGAGGAAGAGGAACAGATAGGATGTGCATTTAGAAACTAGGAGGAACAGTTGAGGGAAGTTCAGACAACCAATGACCATAGTAGTAGTGATAAATAAAGTGAGACGAGAAAATCTGGCGACAGAGAAAGAGGTTGTTGGTTAGAGGTGAAAGAAGGACGGCCTATCAGGTAATTATGTTAAACAGATTGAAACCTCCAGTAAAATAGCAGAGGGAGGAATGAGTTAAGTGTTCCGATTATATCATCACTAACAGCAATCTCTCCTCATATAGACTTAATAGAAGTACGTTTTCTACTTCTGTAGATTTGTTGAATTTTTTTTTAATGGAAAATGCTGGTGGCAGCATCAGAGGAACTGGCTCAGAGGCCTCAATTTTCAAGGAGCCTTAGACAGCAGATAGGCAGTTCTTGCATCATTGACGGTATTCCTAAACAGTGATGTGCAGCCCATGGCAGTGCAGACCAACTTTTTTTTGTGGATCTTGCCATCTGCAAAACGAACAACTGTCTCCCCCTCTGGTACACTAAATACACTGAGCTATTCCACGAGTGCACAGGTATGCAGAAGCACACAGCCCCGCTGGGTACTATCAATTCTCAGATTCCCTTACATGCGTCAATAAGATGGATTGATTCTTTACATCATTTCATTATTAAAAAAAAAACCCTTTGATTTATTTCTCCCTTTTGCAGCAGTTTCACTCAATCTAACCATGTTTAATTCCCAAGAGCTCAACATCCTAACTATGAATTTCTGGTGGGCGGGGGAAATCAGGACACTCGGTGCATGTGTGGACGGGAGACAGGAGACTCTGAACATGAGCGGAACATGAGTGTTCCCAATTTTCCTTCAATAGGACTGTAGGAAACCACCGGGAGATTTAAATATTAAAACAGGAGGGTGATGCAGGGAGGCTGTCGTGATAGCCCTCTCTCGGGGACACAAACTGCAAAACTAAAGATCCTTCAGCCTCAAAGTGTGAGAGAGCTGAATTAACAAGCACATTTAAAACTGAACCATTTCTAAAAGCAGCCTAGGCATGTGATTGTATTTCTATTGAATTTAACCTGTCTCTTTCAAACCAGCAGGCTCAGTACCTCTCTACGCCAGTTTCCCCCAAGATTGCTGACAGTTTGAGCGTTTATTTCTTAAATTAAGTAACAGAAATAAACTGAAGAAAATTTATCAATCATAATTCTTTGCGATTGCTTCTTCAAAGAAGGTACTAATGGTGAAACCCAGGCTTTAAATTACTAAATGCCAGCAGAATATTTAAGGGTAATTGTCATACCCTCAGCCCAGAATCATAACATTATTGGTTACTATGTTAAACGCTATTTCCTATGGCTTCACAAAGTGAGGCGAGGGGGGGCAGTGGGACAAAAATCCATCATTCATTGACTTATGTCAGTGACCTTTGATCTCTGGTGAAAGTAAAGCCTGGTCCTGCCTGAGGCACTCGCTGGAATAACTCAGTGTTGTCGAAGTTGTAGAACAGACTGAAACAAAGTGAAGAGAGGGGCCTCTTTACTTATTGTTCACCTTCCCCTCTCTGTTTTGCTCCATTCTATAAACGTGTTATCTTCCTTTTTCCAGTTCTGGCGCAGGGCCTTTGCCTGATATGTTGACCTCTTTTTTTTTTTCAGATGCTGACAAAATTTCCTGGGTATTTTTTGTTTTCAGTAGTCCTTAAATTGTTTCCTCCCTTCAGATTGAGGTTGGATTTTTTTTGTTTTCCTTTCTATGCTTCCAGTACTCGATCCGTGTTTCCAGTCCAGTGACATTCACAGAGTGTGACAAACAGCAGTAATAAATCCAAACAGGTCTCACAAACAAGTAACTGGAGCCAAAGGAAATCATAGTAAATTTAATGTGCTCAGAATCAGGGATAAAGGAAAACGCTTTGACAGATTAGTGAATAAACACACTGGCCTTGTGAACGTGAGCCAATAGATCAGGAAGGTCTCGGGTTTAATCCCTATTTGTATTAAATTAGCTCATCACAGTTGGGGTAGTGATAGGGTTGGTACAGTTTGTACAGTCGGCTTCAGTGTTTCTAGGGCAGGACTCTTGCTCCTGATTACTATCCATCAACACCAGGATGAGGACATGATCAAGCTCAGCTGCTGCTTTGCCTCTTTGGCTCTTTATATCGTCAATGAGAACACAGGCTACATTCTGAAACTCAATGGGCCAGAATTTGCTGTCAAAATAACGGCATGGCTAATGGCGCTCGCTGTTATCTGTAGGTTATTGGTACAGCAACTTCAGGCGAGGAGCAGATACGCGGTTAAACGTGAATACCCAGAAGCTCCGGTCTGAGTTGCGCCACTCCGCCGCCAGCTTCACGAAAACGGCACTTTTAAAAAAATTCATTCATGGGACGTGGGCGTCGCTGGCGAGGCTGGCGTTTATTGCCCATCCCTAATTGCCCTTGAGAAGGTGGTGGTGAGCCGCCTTCTTGAACCGCTGCAGTCCGTGTGGTGACAGTTCTCCCACAGTGCTGTTAGGAAGGGAGTTCCAGGATTTTGACCCACCTTGCCCTTAGCCTCCCCGTTTTCTGTTTAGGAACTTGCTGTATTTGCCTATTAAACTCGCCACAGAAAGTTAAGTCTCTTTTAACGACAATAAACCTCTCTGGCACTGAAAATTAACTATTACAAGTGTAGACTCTCATTCCTTCAGGTTTGGAATTTTTCGGGGAGATTTAAAAAATGTCAAATTTTAAATTTGACATTTTTTTTCTGCTTTTCCTTTCTGTCTCTTTTTTTCTCTCTCTCTCTTAATCTAATCTTTCTTTCCCTCTCTTCCCGTACCTGATTTGACATTAAATTCACCCCCTTTAATTCACCCTCCTTCGCAGTCCTTCCGCTGTTTGTTTCCTAATCCTTAAATCTTCTTATTAAAGGAGATACCCTGTTGGTTGTTCTGTTCACTCAGGTCCCAGATGCCCAGTTTCCTTCGCTGCCCCGTCATCAGCTCACACTTTCACCAACTTTGTGGGCAAACATTTTTTGAGCTGAAGAACGCAGGGGCAAGTCTAACTGATGGCAGAGGCCGTTAGATGCCCTGCTGCAGCAAATTCTGGCCCAATGACTTTCCACTATCTAGGTTCACACGGAGCAATTGGACAAATATTGAAGGGCTACTAGCTTGCACGGAACCATATCTTCGCAAGAGTCCGCGTCTTCAGGAGAGGAAAGGAGAAAAGCGGGAAAGGGAAAATACAATGCAAGCTGCCCTAAGAAATGTAACGGTAAAGATTTCATGCTGCGAGGTTTCCAAAGCGAGTGAATATCGCAGGAACGACAGATAATGATATTAAATCACAATAAACATTATATTCACTTACGGTTCACAGGGAGCAAGACAGAGTGGTAAGGCTCTTCCTCCCCTCGGAACCCTGAAAGGAGATGATAGTTCAGATGATTGTTCAGAAAACCATGCCCCCTCTCCTGTAAAATATGCATCCCTTGAGTCGAGAAACTCACGTTTGACAATGACAGCAGCAGTGGTTGATGACTCTCCGTGAATGTTAAAGGCCAAGGCAGTGTACTGAGCGGTGTCACTAGTGGTACATCTAGGAAATAAGATCGTCTTAATAGCATCGCACCAAGTTTGACATTTTAAATACCCCTCATCATATTAAGTAATTAATTATTCTATTAAGAGATTCAGGGGAAAAGAGCACAGGAGTGCAAGAGAAAGAATAAAAGTCTTTTTGCCAGTTCAGGCTGCGCCACCATCAAGATTCTGCTTCATGAATCAATGCGATCACTTCATTTTTATGCTGCCTTAAACCGCAAATCTTCATATTGGGGTTTTGCAAAGGGAGCACCAGGACGTCAGCAAGGTCACGATACTTTTGTCCATCGGTGCTTGGACTTCTGCAATTTTCTGTATTTTTTTTGACTTGGGAGCGCATGATCTCTGCTACGGTATACTAACTGAAACATTTTCTGCAATGATAGCATGGTTTCTCTTTGGAAACTTACAACAGGCGGTCTTTGGAAGTCCGTCCGTATTTACAGGGAGTCTCCATGAGAATGACAGTATTTGCAGGCATTGCTGTCATTCTCATGGAGACTCCCTGTAAGTGTGTCAATATTTGCCAGGAGTCTCTGGGAGTGTGTCAATATTTGCAGGCAGTCCCCATGAGTGTGTCAATATTCGCAGGCAGTCCCCGTGAATGTGTCACTATGTGTCACACTCGCTGTGAGTGTGTCAATATTTGCCAGGAGTCTCTGGGAGTGTGTCAATATTTGCAGGCAGTCCCTGTGAGTGTGTCAATATTTGCCAGGAGTCCCTGTGAGTGCGTCAATATTTGCAGGCAGTCCCCATGAGTGTGTCAATATTCGCAGGCAGTCCCTGTGAATGTGTCACTATTTGCTAGGAGTCCCTGTGAGTGTGTCAATATTTTTAGGCAGTCCCCATGAGTGTGTCACAATTTGCAGGCAGTCTGTGAGTGCCAATATTTGCCAGGAGTCCCCGTGAGTGTGTCAATATTTGTCAGGAGTCTCTGTGAGTGCGTCAATGTTTGCAGGCAGTTCCTGTGAGTGTGTCACTATTTGCCAGGAGTCCCCGTGAGTGTGTCAATATTTGTCAGGAGTCCCTGTCTGTGTGTCAATAATTGCAGGCAGTCCTTGTGAATGTGCCAATATTTGTCGGAAATCCCTGTGAGTGTGTCAATATTTGCAGGCAGATCCCCATGAGTGTGTCAATATTTGCCAGGAGTCCCTGTGAGTGTGTCAATATTTGTAGGCAGTCCCCAGGAGTGTGTTAAGATTTGCAGGCAGTCCCTGTGAGTGTGTCAATATTTGCCAAGATTCTCTGTGAGTGTGTCAATATTTGCCAGGAGTCTCTGTGAGTGTGTCAATATTTGCCAGGAGTGTCTGTGTGTGTGACAATATTTGCCAGGAGTTCCTGTGTGTGTCACTATTTGCAGTCAGTCCCCTGTCTGTGTGTCAATATTTGCAGTCATTCCTTTGGGTGTGTCAATACCTGCAGGCAATCCCTGTGACTGTGTCAATTTGTCTGGAGTCCCAGTGAGTGTGTCAATATTTGTAGGCAGTCCCCGTGAGTGTGTCAAGATTTACAGGAGTCCCTGTGAGTGTGTCAATATTCACATGCAGTCCCCGTGAATGTGTCACTATTTGCTAGGAGTCCCTGTGAGTGTGTCAATATTTGCAGGCAGTCCCCATGAGTGTGTCAATATTTGCCAGGAGTCCCAGTGAGTGTGTCAGCATTTGTAGGCAGTCCTCAGGAGTGTTTCAATATTTGCCAGGAGTCCCTGTGAGCGTGTCCTTGTTTGCAGGCAATCCCTGTGACTGTGTCAATTTGTCTGGAGTCCTTGTGAGTGTGTCAATATTTGTAGGCAGTCCCCATGAGTGTGTCAAGATTTGCCAGGAGTCCCTGTGAGTATGTCAATGTTTGCAGGCAGTTCCTCTGAGTGTGTCACTATTTGCTAGGAGTCCCTGTGTATGTCACTATTTGCTAGGAGTCCCTGTGTGTGTCACTATTTGCAGTCAGTCCCTGTATGTGTGTCAATATTTGCAGTCATTCCTTTGAGTGTGTCAATATTTTCAGGCAGTCCTGTGAGTGTATCAATATTTGCAGGCAGTCCCTGTGAGTGTGTCAATATCTGCAGGCAGTTCCTCTGAGTGTGTCAATATCTGCAGGCAGCCTCTGTGAGTGTGTCAAATTGCCAGGAGTCCCTGTGAGTGTGTCAATATTTTTAGGCGGTCCCTATGAGTGTGTCACGATTTGCAGGCAGTCCCTGTGAGTTTGTCAGGAGTCCGTGTATGTGTGTCAATATTTTTAGGCGGTCCCTATGAGTGTGTCACGATTTGCAGGCAGTCCCTGTGAGTTTGTCAGGAGTCCGTGTATGTGTGTCAATATTTGCAGGCAGTCCCTGTGTGTCTGTCAATATTTGCCAGGAGTCCCTGTGCGTCTCTCAATATTTGCCGGGAGTCCCTGTGCGTCTGTCAATATTTGCCAGGAGTCCCTGTGCATCTGTCAGTATTTACCAGGAGTCCCTGTGAGTGTGTCAGTATTTACCAGGAGTCCCTGTGCGTCTGTCAATATTTGCCAGGAGTCCCTGTGCGTCTGTCAGTATTTGCCAGGAGTCCCTGTGCGTCTGTCAATATTTGCCAGGAGTCCCTGTGCGTCTGTCAGTATTTGCCAGGAGTCCCTGTGCGTCTGTCAGTATTTGCCAGGAGTCCCTGTGAGTGTGTCAGTATTTGCCAGGAGTCCCTGTGCGTCTGTCAGTATTTGCCAGGAGTCCCTGTTAGTGTGTCAGTATTTGCCAGGAGTCCCTGTGCGTCTGTCAGTATTTGCCAGGAGTCCCTGTGCGTCTGTCAGTATTTGCCAGGAGCCCCTGTGAGTGTGTCAGTATTTGGCAGGAGTCCCTGTGCGTCTGTCAATATTTGCCAGGAGTCCCTGTGCGTCTGTCAGTATTTACCAGGAGTCCCTGTGAGTGTGTCAGTATTTACCAGGAGTCCCTGTGCGTCTCTCAATATTTGCCAGGAGTCCCTGTGCGTCTGTCAATATTTGCCAGGAGTCCCTGTGCGTCTGTCAATATTTGCCAGGAGTCCCTGTGCGTCTGTCAGTATTTGCCAGGAGTCCCTGTGAGTGTGTCAGTATTTGCCAGGAGTCCCTGTGCGTCTGTCAGTATTTGCCAGGAGTCCCTGTGCGTCTGTCAGTATTTGCCAGGAGTCCCTGTGCGTCTGTCAATATTTGCCAGGAGTCCCTGTGCGTCTGTCAATATTTGCCAGGAGTCCCTGTTAGTGTGTCAGTATTTGCCAGGAGTCCCTGTGCGTCTGTCAGTATTTGCCAGGAGTCCCTGTGCGTCTGTCAGTATTTGCCAGGAGTCCCTGTGCGTCTGTCAATATTTGCCAGGAGTCCCTGTGAGTGTGTCAGTATTTGCCAGGAGTCCCTGTGAGTGTGTCAGTATTTGCCAGGAGCCCCTGTGAGTGTGTCAGTATTTGCCAGGAGTCCCTGTGCGTCTGTCAGTATTTGCCAGGAGCCCCTGTGAGTGTGTCAGTATTTGCCAGGAGTCCCTGTGCGTCTGTCAATATTTGCCGGGAGTCCCTGTGCGTCTGTCAATATTTGCCAGGAGTCCCTGTGCGTCTGTCAGTATTTGCCAGGAGCCCCTGTGCGTCTGTCAATATTTGCCAGGAGTCCCTGTGCGTCTGTCAATATTTGCCAGGAGTCCCTGTGCGTCTGTCAATACTTGCCTGTGAGCGTGTCAGTATTTGCCAGGAGTACCTGTGCGTCTGTCAATATTTGCCAGGAGTCCCTGTGCGTCTGTCAATATTTGCCAGGAGTCCCTGTGCGTCTGTCAATACTTGCCTGTGAGCGTGTCAATATTTGCAGGGCATCTACAACACAGAAACATTTGAAAGCCATTGCCTAAAACCTGGTGTCTCAGCTCTCTGCTCAACAGGGAATTTATCCAATTGCCTTGAAAGGAAGAAAGAAAGAAAAAGAAACAAAACAGGAACAGAATACAATGGAACAGAACAGAAAGAACCTGTACTTCTATAGTGCCTTTCACATCCTCAGGATGTCCCAAAGCTCTTCAATCTACTCCACAAGTTAATGACTCTAAGCAAGTTATTCCATGAGAAAAAACACAGCTCATGCAGACTGCTGCTCCCTTGATGACCCAAAGAGCATTTGCCAACTCGCATTTTGCAATCTGTTTTTTTATGGAACCTCAACAACACATTGGTATTTTTAATTTTATTTAATATTTGAATTCTAAAAGCATTTCTATGCTTTAACTGTTTAGTGAATTCTGTATTATGGATAAAGATAATACTTGTACTATCCACTTCCCTCTTTAGCCACCTACCAGGCTAATTACATTTAAGGTTTGGTTCGTGTCTCTCAAAGCTCCATAGGCATTCGTCAGACATCAATCATTGAAAAATTCAGGGCTCATAATATATTACTGAGCTACGCAGGTTTGATCCTTGGACTGTGTGCCGAGTTAGTGGATCTCAGTTAGCATGTGGTGTGCTACAGTTGTTTCCTGCGTCCCTGGAATATGGAGGGAATAATCAGGCAGGGGTTGGGGGAAATCGGTCCGGACTGAAAACCAGCGCAAAGCGGGCGACGGGCCTGCAAACCCGCACCCGAAAACGAAGGCCCGAGGCTCGCTGGAAACTGGGCCTCGTCTAAATAATACAGCTGCGAACGCCAATCGGGCATCCCGGTGCAGCTCGCCGGTCGGGGCCCTGGAATGTTCAGATGGCTCCGGCGCAGAGCGGACCCGCGGGTAGGTCCCGAGAAGGGCCCGCGGCGAAGAGAAGGATGCGAGCACGGCCTGCAGTGAAGGCAGGAGGAGCGCACCGATTTCTCCCCCAGGGTGCCCGCTCTTGGTCGCTATCCAGTGTCCGCCCCCGCCCCCGCCATAAAGTAAGTATATGTCGGTAGCAGGTGAGAGCGGGATTAGGCTCTGCCGTGATGCCCTTCACAGTCAAATAGCCCGCTGCTACTCAATGGTACACATATGAAAAATGGTCACTCGGGCAAGGTACCCATGGAAATATAGACTACCAAGAACCATGGCCTTCAGGGGCAGAGGGGAGGAGAGTACTCGCGTAATTCAATGTACTGTACTGATAGACACTGCTATTGCCCAGAATTCTGTCAAAAAAGGCAGTGAGATTGCCTTTTCGAATAAATATTAAGTGTTAAAGGGGCACCTTCTGCACAAACGTGTGTTGACGAAACAACTCATCATTTGTTTACTAACACGTCAGATTATTCCAACGGCATCAGCCGAGTGTCGCTTCAGCACAATTAAAAATGATACATGGCTTTTTCCAGCTTTCTGCCTCCACAGAGGGGATAATCTTTGCCGAGCTGTTTTTGTTTTCATCGAGCCACCGCCCCTTTAAAACCAGCGTCGGAATAACGCAACAGAATGGATGAAAATCCCGAAATATCAAAATTATTTAAAGTGCCGTTCGGAGAGAACAGGACTTCAGCCTAGAATCCCACCGTACAACCCAGTCTCTACTGAAAACTAAAGACTGTTTTGGAGGTGAAAAAATGGGCGATAACAAATGATTAAAAATGTATTTTGGGCTGTAGCGCAGCAGAGAGACTTTCACAGCGTCGTACAATGAGGCACAGGCCACTCGGACAATAATCTGCACCCTATAACCGTGTGGCAGCCATAAATATACCACCAATCAGCTTCAAAATAGAGATATCTATTTAGAAGGCAGTTCCAACTTAGACTGTCTTAGATACTGGCTCAGAAAATCCGGTGGGGAGGGGCGATTCCGGCAATTCCACCACGAAACTCTGCCACTGACCGCACCAAAGTTCGCCTGTTCAGGAGAGAGGCCTCCAGCAGTGGGCCTTTGGTGGTTTGCAGGTGTATGTCTGACCCCTGCCTGCCAAACACGCTGTAAACGTGTGGCCATGGTTGGGGGGCAAGGTGCCTACGTCTCCTTGGAAGAACAAACTGTCTGCCTCCTTACAAAAGGGACCGCTTTAAATAGTTAAAAGCTCCAACCTTCCTCATCTTCGGCCCTGGTCCTGGCCTGGACCCCTAGGTAGGCCCCACCTCTGCTGGTTTTGGGCCAGGTATGCCGAGAGAGACCAGGCGTATCTATACCGATGCTATGCTGAGTCCCAGCTAAGGGCCAGGGCAATGGGAATGCCCCGACCTAGGCAGTCCCCTCCTGGCTCTGCCCCCCGCCCCACTCCTTAAGTCGATGGCCTCTTAGGGGTGAGTGGAGGCTCAACCTCCGTAGGGCCATTCCAGAAACATGCCTTGAGGCCAGAACCCTGCAGAGTTTGTGGCCATTCCGGCAGACTCCCGCTGAACTTACCCTGGGAGTCCACCAGAACAGCCGAGCAATTTCGGGGTCCTCAAGTCTATAAACAGATGGCGGAAATCAAAAAAAAATGGCATTTGTGCTGCCCCCACACAAATACCTTCACATTAACAGTGCAGCTCCAGGCTAAGGAATCTAATGAGGGTGAATTTGTAAAACCTTAGTAATTAGGCTTACTGCAGAGCAATCTGATTAGGATCACATTACCGTGCAGTACTCAGAAATATTCATGTCATTCAACATGTGTTGTTTCATGATTAATTACTTTCTTGGCCAGTGAAGTGCCTGAGTTGGTTCTAGTGCTCACCACTAGGTGGTGCAACAGCAGCCTGTGGGTTGCTTGGCCGACTAATGCTACGTTGGGTCATTTACAACAAAGAATCATTGCCGGGGTTTTTTTTGTTATTCTTTCTTCCCCCCCACCCCCCCTCCCACCCCCCTTCCAACCCTTCAATCTTCTCCTCTTCTGAAGCCACTGATACATGAAGGGTTACAGTTCCAAGGGCACAAACCACCCTCTGGTACCTAACAAAATGGCCATTCTTCATGGGTGTCATTGGACTGTTCAGTTGTGATGATGGGGACATCATGGTCAAGCCTGATTCTGACCTTGGCCAACATCTACAGAAAGCACTTTCCCAGCCAGTCACTAGACACTGATCGGGAGCAGGAAACGTGGGCGAGTGGATGTGGTTTATTTGGATTTTCAGAAGGCCTTTGATAAAGTCCCACATAAGAAGTTAGTGTGCAAAATTAAAGCACATGGGATTGGGGGTAATATACTGGCATGGATTGAGAATTGGTTAACAGACAGGAAACAGAGAGTAGGAATAAATGGGTCTTTTTCTGGGTGGCAGGCAGTGACTAGTGGGGTACCGCAGGGATCAGTGCCTGGGCCCCAGCTATTCACAATATATATCGATGATTTGGATGAGGGAACCAAATGTAACATTTTCAAGTTTTTGAAGACACAAAACTAAGTGTGATTGTGAGTTGTGAGGAAGATGCAAAGAGGCTTCAAGGCGATTTAGACAAGTTGAGTGAGTGGGCAAATACATGGCAGATGCAGTATAATGTGGACAAATGTGAAGTTATCCACTTCGGAAGGAAAAACAGATGGGCAGAGTATTATTTAAATGGTGATAGATTGGGAAATGTTGATGTACAAAGGGACCTGGGTGTCCTTGTACACCAGTCGCTGAAAGCAAACATGCAGGTGCAGCAAGCAGTTAGGAAGGCAAATGGTATGTTGGTCTTCATTGCAAGAGGATTTGAGTACAGGAGCAAGGATGTCTTACTGCAGTTATACAGGGCCTTGGTGAGACCACACCTGGAGTATTGTGTGCAGTTTTGGTCTCCTTACCTAAGAAAGGATATATTTGCCATAGAGGGAGTGCAGCAAAGGTTCACCAGACTGATTCCTGGGATGGCAGGACCGTCATATGAGGAGAGATTGGGTCGACTCGGCCTGTATTCACTTGAGTTTAGAAGAATGAGAGGGGACCTTATTGAAACATATAAAATTCTGACAGGGCTAGACAGACTGGATGCAGGGAGGATGTTTCCCCTGGCTGGGGGGTCCAGAATGAGAGGTCACAGTCTCAGGATACGGGGTAGGACATTTGGACTGAGATGAGGAGAAATTTCTTCACTCAGAGGATGGTGAACCTGTGGAATTCTCTACCACAGAAGGCTGTGGAGGCCAAGTCACTGAATATATTTAAGAAGGAGCTGGATAGATTTCTAGACTCAAAAGGTATCAAGGGGTATGGGGAGAGAGCGGGAATATGGTATTGAGATAGAGGATCAGCCATGATCATATTGAATGGCGGAGCAGGCTCGAAGGGCCGAATGGCCAACTCCTGCTTCTATTTTCTATGTTTCTATGTTTCTCCCTTTCTTGGCTCAAAACAGTAATAATATTCAGGAATTTAACAATATTTTTCTGGTAAATATGGGCACTGGTTGATAAATAACAATATTTTCAGTGATTAGTAAAGTGCTGAATATTACCGATCACCTTTAGAAGATCATTGATTACTGCCTTGGCTTTTACTGTGACAGTTCTACTTCTTCCTGCTCTGCATTCTGAGTAGTCCTTGTCGCCTCATCTTAATGTATAATTTTTCATGGAATTTCAGTTCTTAAAAAGCCATATAAAGCCGTCTACAATTATATCATCCTTCCCAGAATACGCTACTGCTGAATTCCTTCGCAACACAAGGTTCTGGATGCCTCACGAGATTTGCACTGTTAAAATAACAGCTTCAAAGATAGTATACATTTTATTAATATGCTGTATACTCAGTCAGTACTTTGTTTGCCCAGAGCCAGACAGATTTGGATCATCTATTTTGCTAGTCTGATGTCCATTAAAATGAATGGCACCGTCCCAGGCCGCAGACTCAACCTCAACCAGATTATCGAAGGATAGGACCCGTAAAATGGTGGGGTTACAAATGTCTCAAAGTTTGAAGACTTTGAATAAAAACTACCCATCCACTATGGCAAGAATGGAAAATTTAGCTTGGAAGCTGACATATAACTACATGTTTTATAAAGCTATAGTAACCCTGATTGAGATGGAAGGTGATCCTTTCTGGGGTTTCCAAATGGAAGCCTAGAGATGGTGCATGTATGATAATACAAGAAGTTTCGTTTGATCAAAGATTAATTAAGATAAAGGCTTTTTTTGGTTGAGAGACAGTGTGCTTAATATGCAAAATAAAGACTGGAAAGTGTCAGCACCTGAGCAAACACTCTGATAACTTACCCCTCAGTACTGGGACTGGAAAGCAGATGTTTAGCCTCACTGACGTTTTAAAATAGTTCACTTCGGTGTCTGCAGCAGTTGATCTCTGTAATACTGCATTTTAATATTAAAAGAAACTGCATGTTGTGTCAGAATAGTTTTGTTATTATCCTAACTCCAAAAGGAAAAGTGTCCTTCCAGCAGGACTGTAAAGTTCTGCAGTTCACTTCTTCAACTCAGTGGTCCGCGATGTTTAAGGGGAGGGTGCAGGGGAGGGAAGCGAAAGGCTGAAGAACCCAGCAAGGCCGGGGACACGGAGGTCCTGCCAAACTTAACGGCACCGGTGGGGGGAGGGGAGGAGGTGAGGCCCTCAATCGGGGTTGGGCGGAGGTTGGCAATCGGGGGAGGGGCTGGGGTGAGGCTGGTGATCGAGGCTGGGGGAGGCTGAAGGCTTCCTTGAAGGGTCTGAGGGGGAAGCACTCCTGCTCCTCCTGGCCCACAAGGTGTGCTGAAAGAGCCACTTGCTTTGTGGAGCTGGCAGCTCTCGCCTCCCTTTCACTGCCGAGTTTCCCGAGTCCTGGAAAACCCGTGCAACAACAGTCAATTTTAAATCGGGCTCCCAATTGTACTGTGGGAGTTTGATTTAAATAAGTTAATGAAGTACCCCGCCTTTCTACGACGGGACACTCGGACACCCCGATATCCGCCGCCGCAGAAAAGGAGGCGTGCGCTGTGTTGGGGTCGCATTCCCTGTATTTAAATCTTTAACCCCGACTCTCTCGGTCCGTCGTGGGGTGGGGGTGGGGGTGGGGGGTTAATATCGAGGCCAGTGTCTCAGAAGGATGAGCGCCATAACAAAAGCAGGAGAAGATTTTAGAGAATCAGTCCTATGGTGTAGGGCAGCCCTATCTCCGACTCACACTCCCATCTAGCGAGACTTCATACCAGCAACGGCACCTTGCTAAATTATCCCTCAAGTATAATTACAAGGGCAGACCTCAAGGGACCAATAGATATTGCTACAGAAGTGTTTTTTTTTGTTTGTGTCATAAATGTTGGAAGATTTTTTTCTACTATAGAAGCTGAACCAAACAGTTAAGTGACCTGTTTTATGCTGTATTATGTACAATAAAATTGCCTCGTGCTTATGGTGTTGCCTAGTTCTCGAACTTCTGCACCTGACAGTCTGAACTGACGCTTGATGCAATTTAGAAGACCTATGGAAATCCAACCTAAATTTCAGTGTGCAGTTTTATCGGAAAATAGCATTATTGTTCAACCAGAGACTTCTAGATCACAAGGGGCATGGTTTATTCGTGGGGAGTCCGGTGTAAACAATGGAAGGGGAAGAAAGTGTTAACAAGCCCGAACGGTAACACTTCCCTTCAGTGTTCCCTTTAGCTTCACAAGTGAACCTTATATTTTAAAATAACTATTTAAAATTTTGAAGCAAATCAAGCCACATGGAAATTCTGGCCCAGAATTTTGCTGGAGGGTGCCCCGTGAGTTGGATTTTTTTCCTCACCCTTCGGCTCAAAAATCTTTTTGCGCCATGACTCGCTGGAAGTGTGAGCTGATAACAGCATGGGGTCAACGGGGCATCTGGTCAACGATGGGACCAACAGTCTATCTCCTTAACCAATGGTATTTAACGATAGAGAAAGAAACAGAGGAACGACTGAGAAGGAAATAGGATGAATTAGAGTCAAATTAGATACAGAAAGAGAAATAGAGAGGGAACGAAAGATTGGATTAAGAGAGGGAGGAAAAAAAAAAGACAGAAAGGAAAAGTAAGAAAACAATTTTTTAAATTTTAAATTTTAAAAATTAAGAATCTGTAAAATCAATTTACTACCTGCAGCAATGAGACAACATAGTTTAAACTGCTAACTTTCTGGGCCGGAGAGGTTGAGTGGCATTGCAGGAACATAAATCTCATCATTAAAAGGGTCCTTACATCGTTAAGTACCAGCCTTAACTTGCTGTTGTGAGTTTAATTGGTAATTAATGCGCAAGTCCAGCAATTTCCTGACACTCGGGGAGAATATCGGCGAGATCCCATTTTCACACGGTTAACGGCAGAGGGACACGAACCATCCAGCAATTTGTGGCGATTCGTAACTCACGGGGTAGCTCTTCCTCGCCACAAATTGCTGGGTTATTTACACACTAATAACGGTGTGCGCATTAAACTCGCCATTGTTTCCCAGCAAATTCTGGGCCATTATCAGTAATGCAAGAATTAAACGGTAATTTTTTTTTTCTTTTAATGCTGCAAGTGGCAGGACATAGAACCACTAAACTTATTTTTACATGAGCAAGTATTAAAATCTTACGCATCAGATATTTTTGAAAGCTATAAGACAGGCGTAGATATATCAGAATTAGAAAGGTTTCAAATCACCAACTTAAATGCTTTAGTAACAAGGTGATGGCCAAGAGAATCTAATCTGCTATGAGGGAGCAGGGATCCAATCGCAGAGAGCTCAGCATTTTGATGAGGCCAGCTGTGATTGACGGGGGCTGTGGTGCAAATGAGGAAAGCAGATTACATCATTCGTCTATATCAGGTGGAAGAAAGGGTTGTGTCGAATCCTCAGAGAAACACAGTTGTCAATCAAAAAAAACACTTAAAGAAATGGAAGATCGTTTTCTTCCCGTCAACCTGGACTGATCGTGCCTTTACAGTCTTTGAAATGAATGAAGGTAATGCTTCAGCAATTCGCACTGATGGTCATTACCAGTGTCCACTTCCTTTGCTTTTCTGGCTAGATAATTGAATCTAGCAGCCAGAGGTCACAACAAATCAGTCAGGCATCCAATCCATACACAATTAGAATAAGAAGGGATACAGTTGCATTGTCTGCAGTTGACTTTTATTGTACCAAATAAAAGCAAAACCTCTTTTCAGTTACTGAAAAGAGTCAGAAAGAAAGAGAAAAGATGGATTGGGAGCAGTAAAGAAAGAATATGTATAACTAAGATAAGATCAAATAGACTAGCATGTGCCTAGTGTAAACATGAAAACTAAAGTATACTCCAATCAAACAATAATTCATACATGCAAAACATGTGTTTTGTATAGACTCCTGATTAACAACACATCATTACAAGAGGCTTTCTGCGTATTGCTCACCCCCCCCCCCCATGCCAGGCTTTCTCCCACCCTCTTCTGAGGGGAGCGAGTCATGCTGGGTTACAATTGTTTGAGCTCCACCAGCCCTCCAGCGTCTCCTCCGAGAGGGCTTCATCATTTGTGCCTCTTGACAGTGAGGGGGACATCTTATTTAAACGCAGTATCGGCGCATGAAACAGGTCAGGGCAGGGCTTCATCCCACTGATCCAACTCTGCTGTAATCCCAACCCATTTTCCTGGGTTTGGATCAAATGTGCGGACAGGGTGATCTCCCAGCGGCATCTCACTCTTCAGAGGGACTCCACCATCGTTGGGGTTGGAAATGTGGTGGCGCTGCATTGGATCATTCATTCCTTAAAGAGCAGGGCATGTCTTAAAGGGGGCTGAATGAGCCCAGAACCAACGAACAGCTTTAGGATGTGTTTTTGGGAGCGGGAGAAGTAGCCATCTCCTATCTTGCAGCCAGTCCTCCTGCCTCCCATTACCACAGTCCCCTCCCCTCCCCCCACTTCTCCTTTCCTTCTGACCTTCCCCTCCATTGGCAGTGTAGAGGCAGCCCCACTCACTCACCATCATTTACATTCAGTGTGGCGGGCAATGGGTGAGTATCCAATATCACAGACAATAGAGGGAAGGCGGGGGGGGGGGGGAAAGAGGAAAATGTTGGTGGCCGGCTTAAGGAGTGGGAATTTGGCAGGAGGCCTCCCCGCCCACTTTCCTCTGAACAATCTTCCCTGACCACCCGAAAACAGCCTGATTCTTAGAGGAAAGCCCAGCCCCGAGTGTCAGCAGACTATTTAACCATGGGAGGGCAACCAGACTGAACCCGATCCTGTCCTCACACACATATTTTCCAACTGGAGTTAGTCACTGGCAATCAGGAGTGAGGTGATCAGGGTTTTCCCTCCCTGGGTGCTGAGGATAATTGTAGCACTCACAATGCCACTGCAACTGAGATCCACCAACTCAACAAAAAAACAATGATCAAGCATCAGACCTCCCTGCTCTGGATTTCTCAGCAACACATTGTGTGGTGACTTTTCCCACTGAGCCATTGGAATCGTCGGTTTTTGGCATGGCTTTCCAATGAGAAATACAGAAGGTTTCCAAGATGAATGATTGAATGGATTAAACATTAAGACCATGTAAATAAGCTATCTGATAACATTTAAATAAATGAATGCCTTTTAAAACACAGTAGAGAAAAAAAAATCAACCGTGATCACCATGGACCCCTTGAGCTCCCTTTGTATTTCTGTAGAAACTCACCTGTTAATCTCCAAAGAGTGAACTCCATAGTAGCTTTCAATCCTGTATTTGCCTGGTTCACCTGTTTGATCAATGTAGACGTCATCTTTATACCTACCGGTAAAATGCAAACAAGTCAGATGGACTGTTTCCAGAGAGAGGGGATTAACTCCACTGCTCTTTTATTTTAGTCACAAAGTAGGAATAAGCAAAAAGCAATACTTGGCCCCAGTGAGATTGCTGAACCCATCCAACCACATTTATTTATCACTGATTGGGATTATAGATTTCCTACATTACAACAGTGACTATACTTCAAAAAGTGCTTCATTGGCTGTAAAGCACTTTGGGGCTTTCTGAGGATGTGAAAGGTGCTATATAAATGCAAGTCTTTCTTTTTAGATTAAATTAATTATTATTAACTTTGATATTCCTTTTGCACAAGGATAGTTGTAAATGATCATGGTTTTCACGCAGGGTTTGAAATTGCGCTGAGTGATTTCAGGTTGGATGAAATTCTTTTCCCGCTATTGGTTCAATGCCTTCATTAAAATAGCGGACAAGAGGAATTTCATACAAACACAACACCAGTGTGCACTTACTGGGCACTTTTAACATGGGAAATGTCCCAAGGTGCTTCACAAGAAGGCATAAGGGAAATGAAAAATGGAAAACGGACACCGAGCCAGGAAGGTACAAATTGGGAGGGGTGACCAAAAGCTTGGTCAATGAGGTGGGTTTTAAGGAGGAGGGGGAGGTGGAAAAGTGGCAAGGTTTAGGGAAGGACTGAGGTGTCTGGAAGCTCTGTTAAAACACATTGAACAAGTAACAAACATATCAATGCGTTTGTTATTTATAGCGCACAGCCTGATATTGGAGAGGTAAAATCTTCATTTTAGCTGCCTCTTGACACACTGCAGATACAGTCAGACTAATTGTTTACAAACATTATCAGCAAGTTGACCTTCACCCACCCTTCTTATAATATTTGGTCTCACATTTAAAAAAATCACATTGTAGTATCAGTGACACTGCTTCAAGCTCAGCATGGCTAGTTTTAACTGGCAGTGTTCAAGATAAGCTACCTCAAGAGTTCCACCCAATTATCTTGGACTTCAACGTGGAGGTACGCTTAACATCCTCAAAGAAACATTTATTCAGATTCTTAATCATCCAGTTAACCCTTTATTTGTATTTTCTGAATCCATGGTGATTAAAATATCTATTACTTCAGTCTGAATCAAGCACCAGTCTTAGAACGCTGTCTATGGTATAAAGGGTGCATTGTGTTACATTAAACATTAGTAAGTCTAATGTATGTACACTGCACTCCTTCTCCCAAAAGGAAGGCAGGCCCACTCATTGCAAGGGGAGCAGCTTTTTTTTTACTTCTAATGTGTTCTGATTGTCTTCCTTCGAGCAAAAGCTGGACCTGCTTCTGGCTGGGGCAGAGATCACCTCTTTCAAAAGGTAGGTAATGCGTCGAAAAATAAGGGCCAGAGCGATCTCCTGGGTCGGAGGAATTTCACGGAATATTTTCCCCCAAATTGGCCCGGGTTTTTCATCTGTTTTTTCGCCTCTCCTAGGAGATCACATGGTTTCACAATTGTGCGGGACAGGCTGGATGGACCAGTGGGCCTTTCCCTGTCCCGTCATCGTTCGTATGTTCGTCTCCAGTGACTGCACTGCAAGATAATTCATTGCGCGCAAAGTGCTTTGGATTGTTTCAAGACGCTATAGGGGAGATTTTAACTCCCTCCACTCAGCGGAAACAGGCCGGTAGCAGGGTTAAAATCAAGACTGTCGACATTTTAACTCGGGCCTACTGGGCGGATCATGCACCGTGGACATCCCACTCGGTAAAACCTGCTGGTCAAGGGGAAGAATCCCCAAAAAGGTAAGTCTAAAATTATTTTGTGGGGCCAGGAGGAGCAGGGGTGCTCCTCCGGGCTCCCCAACAATAAGGTGGGCTGCCTTGTGTCATTATTCCCATTTTTGTACTCCATACTTGGAAATCTTCTAACTGCCACTTAACTAAACAATATCTGCGTCTGCTACATGAGGCGAGCTGCCAGTCAGCCTGCCAGTTGTGTGGGCAGCTCGCCATCTATATCGGGCGGGTGTTGCAACCACTTTGCCCGCTGCCCGCTCAGTGTACACCGAAGACCAAAATCGGGGCTGGTGAATTACTTTCGTTGGTTGAGGGAGGAACATTAGCCTGGGCGGCAAGAGAACTCCCTGAACTTCTTCTTCAAAAAGCACCATGGGATCTTTTATATTCACTTGAAATGGGGTCTCAGTTTAACGTCTCATCTGAAAGGCAGTACTTCTAACAATGCAGTACTGCCCTGAAGCGTCAAATCTCGATTATGGCCTCTGAAGCTGGAGAAAGGCTTAAGGGTCGGTTCCGCTTGGGGAGCGGGGGGGAACGAAAATGGGCCGATCCTGACTCTGCTAGGGTTCTGCCACATTTTGAAATTGCGGTCGAGGGGCCGTGGCAGACCTTCCACCTGTGCCCTCACCCCACGTCAAGGCGGCATGTCGGGAAAGTTCTCGGCCTTCCCCTGGGAAACACCTCCCTACACGCTCTTTAAAGTCCTCTGTGTATCTCATCCCAGTGGAGACTTGTCTCAAGTCCCTAGGAGGCCTTCTAAAAGACCCACACCTTTACCAGCATAAGGTAATCATGGGACACCCTTCGCTAGTCAGTTTGGCTTCAATGGGAGCTGAAGAATTTTTAAAAAGCATTCTTTGGCCCATTTGGGCCTCCAGAGGACTCAGCTCCACCTCGGGAAGGCAGACTGGCTTAGGTCAGGGGCAGTTGCGCTGATGCATCCTGGCAGGAGGTGCCAGCAGCACCTCCCCCCCCCCCCCCCCCCCCCAATGCTTTGCAAATGACCCCATGCCCGAAATGTGGGGCAGGGTCTCTGGCATTGGGCAAGGGTCCCGTTCTGCCAAACCTACACCTGCAGAGCAGGGGTCCCAGGAATTACCAAGCTTATATGTTCAAGGCTCGGAGTGGAGCTTGAACTCACAACCTTCTAACTCCGAGGCAGCAGTCCGACTAACTGAGTCAATCTGACACCTAAAAATGTGGAATCTCCGTATTTTACCCTAAAATTAGTTCCAAGATACACAGCTAACTTCAAGATGTTGATTCATGAGGATGCCAAAACTTTATTGCAATTCATCATGGCAAACTATTAATGATTGGTACATTGAAGCAAATCATATTCTGCAGCTCAGCAGACATGCAAATGAATAAATGGACATTGGGGACTCAAGGCTGGAATTCTAGTAAAGAGTGCAGACCATGTCATAAAACCATCAATGGAGGATTTAATTTCCTTATGAGGAAACCTAAGCCATACACTGCATCAGAGATCCATGTACCCTGTAATACTTCCCTTCACAAACTAAAGTTAAACAGTCACAATAACACATTTACGATCTGCTGCCCATCTCATAATGGTTGAAGAATGGTGTAAATTAATCACAAGGCAGTAACCAGAGTCCTGAAGTCACCACCTTGCTCCTTTCTTCTCCGTATTTTATTTTGTATGGATAGATTGTAGGAGCAAAATTCTGATCGTAAAGTTCACATATGAATGCTTAATGCGCTCATACTACATTCCTGTCTGTGCTATTTTTAGGCAGGTGTTAACCTGATTATCTTAAAAGATGCCTAATGCCTGCATAAAAATAGCTCACACGGGAATGTAACACGAGCACATTAAGCATTCATACATGAACTTCACCAATTGGAATTTGTACCCTTGTATGTCTTAACTCAATGCTTTATTAAACATTAAAGGCACTACCGCCAATGGTGGGCGAAGTAAAGAGGGGATGCACAAGAGGCCAGAGTTGGAGGAACGTAGAGATCTCGGAGGGTTGTAGAGCTGGAGGAGATTACAGAGATAGGGAAAGGCGAGGCCATGGAGGGATTTGAACTCGAGGACCAGAATCTTGAAAACCGAGGCTTTGGTGGACCGGGAGCCAATGTAGGTCAGCGAGCACAGGGGTGATGGGTGAACGGGACTTGGTTAGGATATGGGCAGCAGAATTTTGTTGAGCTATGCGGGACCCAGACCCTGTGATGAGTATCGGCTGTGGGGTCTCAGACCCTGTGATGAGTATCTGCTGTGATATCGTTTTTGCAGACGACACAAAAATTGGCCTTGTAGTTGATAGTGAAGAGGATAGCTGTAGACTCCAAGAAGATATCAATGGGTTGGTGGAGTGGGCGGAAAAGTGGCAAATGGAGTTCATCCCGGAGAAGTGTGAGATAATGCATTTAGGGAGGGCAAACAGCAAAAGGGAATACGCAGTAAACGGGAATATATTGAGAGGGGTTGAGGAAGTGAGAGACCTTGGAGTGCATGTGCACAGGTCCCTGAAGGGGCAGTACAGGTAGATAAGGTTGTGAAGAAGGCATACAGAATGCTCTCCGTTATTAGCCGAGGTATAGAATACAAAAGCAGGGATGTAATGATGGAACTGTATAAAACCCTGGTAAGGCCACAGCTGGAGTATTGTGCGCAGTTCTGGTCGCCACATTACAGGAAGGATGTAATTGCTCTGGAGAGAGTGCAGAGAAGATTTACAAGAATGTTGCCAGGGCTTGAAAATTGCAGCTACGAGGAGAGATTGGATAGGCTGGGGTTGTTTTGCTTGGAGCAGAGGAGGCTGAGAGGTGACTTGATTGAGGTGTACAAAATTATGAGGGGCCCAGATAGAGTAGACAGGAAGTACCTGTTTCCCCTAGCGGAGAGTACAAGAACTAGAGGACATAGATTTAAGCTGATTGGTGGAAGGATTAGAGGGGATATGAGGAAAAACATTTTTACCCGGAGGGTGGTGGGTGTATGGAATTCGCTGCCCGAGGCAGGGACCCTCAACTCTTTTAAAAAGTACCTGGACCTGCACCTAAAGTGCTGTAAGCTGCAGGGCTACGGACTGGGTGCTGGAAGGTGGGATTAGAACCTGGTTGTTCTTCGAGCCGGCATGGACACGATGGGCCAAATGGCCCCCTTCTGTGCTGTATCTTTTCTATGGTTCTATGGGTCTCAGACCCCGTGATGAGTACCTGCTGTGGGGTCTCAGACCCTGTGATGAGTACCTGCTGTGGGGTCTCAGACCCCGTGATGAGTACCTGCTGTGGGGTCTCAAACCCTGTGATGAGTATTTTGTTGTGGGGATTCAGGGTCCATCAGGAATATCTGCTTCTAAGGACCCAATCCAACGCAGGTGCTGTGGCTAACAGGTTTACAGACCTTCTGAGCTGATTTGCTTTAAGAAAAATGTTTTTACCAACTTTACTTCATGAACTAGTTTGAGTTTTGGATTATAATACAGTTTATGACAACCTGAGGCCCAGCCAGTTAAGAGTGTGAATTCATTTTAAAAGTTATTTCTTGTGCATGAAGTTCAGAACTTGCAACAGTGAGCAGAATTGCACCTCAATTACATATTGAAATGAAGAACAAAGCAAGCAAATGTTCTTTTTTAAATAACACACACACACTTCCAATGCATAATGTCAACACGACTTACCATCTGACTATTGGGGTTGGATATCCATGAACGGTGCAACACAATTTTACAAAGGAATTCTCCCAAACAGTGTGGGACCTTAACCGGACAAGAAATTCAGCAGCACGGCTTACGGAATCCTCACTGGCTTGTCTCTGCACAGCTGCCCTTTCCTCTTCCTGTTTAACAGATTTCATTGAAAACAGATAATTAAAACATCTCAAACAGACTGCTACAATCTGTGAACTGAGGCTGCCGGTGGACCAGTCAAACTGATGACTTACCATCCTCTGGAGAGCCAGCATGTCCACATGTTCATGGGTAGATCTTCTGAGCCTGGAAATCTCTTCCTCCATCGCCCGTAGTTCGCTGCTATATAGAACTGTTCTTGATCTAGTCTTGTGTTGTCCCTCTTCATCCTCCCTGTCAATCACAAAATGGACATGACTTTTCTAAAGTTTCTATAATTGTTTTTGAGTTTCAGTTTGAACGCAGCCTTTCACAAATTACATTTGTTTGTAAGCAACACATCAACCTGACATTATTCTGTTAACACACTGACATGGTACTACAGGTTCCAGTCCGAGACCAGTAGCTGCTAAGTGACTGCCACAGTTAATTGTACTGCCAGCTCCCACACGAGCTATTTGTATTCCCAGTGCTATCCGAATGCTGATTAATTTTACAAGTAGCAGGGAGCCAACTGTCTCATCAGGTTTCTGCTAACAAACTCAAGATGGCCACTTGGGAACCTTTTATACTTCGCTTTGAGCTGATTATAATTGTAATGCAGCCAATACAAAACCAAAGTATCGCAAGACTCTCTCTGGGGGGGGGGGTTGTCTGACACCTGTGCCTAAAACACACTGGAAAATCAGGGGAAGAACCAACTTATGCCACTAAAACTGTACCATTTCAGAGCTTGTGGATACTATACCACTAGAACCCCCTCTCCTTCTCTCCCTTGATTTGTACATAAAGGCATTTCTGTACCTTTGAGGGAATTCTAAACATGTAAATAAGTGAAATAACTAAAATAACTAATTCAGTAAATCAAGAATTATATTAGAATTTATTTTCAAACCATTGGATAAATCTTGTTCACCATTAAATAATTTTATAGGTGGTACAGAATAATTTAATCATTAAAATAAACAAAATCATCCTTTTACAAAGGGCATGCTGCCTCCAGTTTCCCTCCCTCTTCTGCAGTCCCACAAGCACTAGGCACTCTCTGGTCCATGTAGCCATCAACCGTACTTAAGCCTAAAACAGTAAACCCCGGAAATTGTGCACCACTGCCCCTGGCACAGGGTCTCTCTCGAAGGGAGAATCGGGTTCAGAGGTTAGTGCTCCCAATTTTCAGAGCCTTCAATTTTACCATCTGCCGCTCCGGGAGTGCAGCCCCACCTGGCCGATTCCACGGTGCGGTGAGGGGCAAGTGCCGTATCGGGGAATCAGCCTTGTCGTGTGAAGGTAATGTCTGCACGGTGTCTATAATAGCATGTTAATATAATGCATTGATATACCTGATCGTAAATAGAGGCACAGCGTATTCAGGAACTTCATATACGACACATTGACAGATCCTCTTAGCACGAGGACTGTGTCTGGAAGATTCAGATGTGGTTGAAGAAGTGTGAAGTTCTGATGTAGCCCTTAAAAAGTTGAAAAGAAAGCAAACATACTGTTTAAACATAAGAAGCAAGATAAAGCATCTAATCCTAAACCCAAAAACCCAAATTACAAAAGATGCTACTGCTACCTCAATTAATACCAGAGACAGTAAAACTGCTACCATATATTTGCTTCATTCTGAAATGTGACCTTTGTTGACATAACTAAAGGGATTCTTTCTTCTATGGCTAATTATACGCTCATTTTTGACATACACATCTACACTTCAACGTGTCAAAAGTATTTTTTTTAAAAAAGAGAAAGCAAAGCAATCATTTCACGCTGGTTTCTTCTGACGTGGAGCCAGAAATTCACAAGTCTGAAAACTTCCCTCACCAACAACAATTAACCTGCAATTGACCCGAGGATGTGCATATTTAAAATTAGTCTTTGCGATTTTAAAGGGACAGGCTAAATTGCTTACGGTTCCATCATGACAACAGAATAACACATTGTACGCAGAGTGAAAAATGAGGTATGGATGAGGAATTTTTTGGTGGTCAAGAACAATGGCTTTGCGACAGTACATTGGTATAAATGTATCAGAAAATAAGGAAGAACATAAGAACATAAGAAATAGGCGTAGGAGTAGGCCATATGGCCCCTCGAGCCTGCTCCGCCATTCAATAAGATCATGGCTAATCTTCGATCTCAACTCCACTTTCTTGCCTGATCCCCATATCCCTTGATTCCCCTGGAGTCCAAAAATCTATCGATCTCAGCCTTGAATATACTCAATGACCGAGCATCCTCAGCCCCCTGGGGTAGAGAATTCCAAAGATTCACAACCCTCTGAATGAAGAAATTCCTTCTCATCTCAGTCTTAAATGGCCGACTCCTTATCCTGAGACTATGCCCCCTAGTTCTAGATTCTCTAGCCAGGTGAAACAACCTCTCAGCATCTGCCCTGTCAAGCCCTCTCAGAACCTTATATGTGTCAATGAGATCACCTCTCATTCTTCTAAGCTCCAGAGAGTATGGGCCCATTCTACTCAATCTCCCCTCATAGGACAACCCTCTCATCCCAGGAATCAACCTAGCGAACCTTCGTTGCATTGTCGCTAAGGCAAGTATATCCTTCCTTAGGTAAGGAGACCAAAACTCTGCACAGTACTCCGGGTGTGGTCTCACCAAAGCCCTGCAAATTGCAGCAAGACTTCCTTACTCTTGTACTCCAACCCCCTTGCAATAAAGGCCGAGATACCATTCGCCTTCCTTCTAGCTTGCTGTACCTGCATGTTAACTTTTTGTGCTCCGTGGGCTGAAGAAGAGCCCATTCAGCCCATTAAACCAGCTCCTTCCATTCACCTGTCCTCTCATGGAATCTACCAAAACTATTTAATCTCCTGAGGAAAAGTTCTGCAAAAATGCTCCCTGATCACCAAAGGTACTCATGCAAAACTCAAGAATATTCATCCATCCATCCCCATGTTTCCACAATTCGAGCAAAGCTGAAACCATCCGTAGACATTTCGGCTCACATCCTGGTCCCAGTAACTCAGTGACCATCACGTCCAGCTGAACATCTGATCGCCTTAGTCTATTATTATCCCTATAACCTGCACCCAGAAACTATCCAGTTTCCTTTTGAAAGAAGCAATCAACACAGCATCAATCTCTTTTGCTGGGACACATAATCGGAAAAAAAAATTCTCGTCTCGATAGAGATTTGTTATTTTGACACCTGGGCCTCTAACTCTATGCTCGCAGACCAACACAAGTAGCCTGCTTACATCTACATCACCTAGGATCTAATGATCGTGCTCCACATTTTTTCTCAGTAGTCGATTCACCACCAGAAGTGCACTAGAACTGTTCTTGAATCCAAATACCGAGATGAACCCACACAATTTTCCTCAGCGCACTATCATATATTCGAGGTGGGCTCCGGGCATTATTAACACCCTCTCTAGACATCCCGCCTCTGCAAAGGAGGATATTCCAATGCCGTTGCAGCAGCTGAAAGGACCAAGGAATCCACTTTGTGTCTGTGACCCTGTGGCTCAATGCAATGTCTGCGGCTGGTGCACCAAGCCCACATTTTTTTAAAGACTCTTCAGTTGAGGTAGAATCCAGCAATGGAATCTAGCTTTCAGGCCCTGAGGAAAGGAAGCTATGAAGGGTATGATCCAGGCCTGTGGAGAAGGTGGCTTTGACAATGAGTGCCACCCCACCCTCATTAACGATTTCCTACTGAAATCTGGATGGTATTCCACAAGATGTCATGAAGAATGACTTCACACTCTCTACCTTTTTCTTAAAAGAGGAATGTCCCACAGCCAAAGACAAGGCAGTACCTCCTCAACTACCAAGACTCTTGCTGCAAATTACCAACCGCTTCAGAACTAGAAATAAGACTACAGTTGAAAGAACACACAAGAGTACGCTCCAAGGGGAGACATGGTGGCCTTAAGCAATAGGAAGGTTCTCAGATTTTTTTTTTGCCAGTGAGATGTTTTTGTCACTGATGGGATGTATGCAGAATAATTTAGACAAAGGTAGGGGAATGCCTCTGTGAAAATGATCTCCATATTGGAGCCTTGGAAGTTGTGTCAGCCAGTGACTGAATTGAATTTGTTATCAAAAAAAGGGACCCAAGATGGCAGGGCTCATTTGACAGTCGCTTTGCATCTTAGTTGTCTGAAGGTCTCCCTTATGAGCTGTACCTGCAGCTGTTGCAACTTAATTATTGCTTCATGAGGGAGGCACATCCTTCCAAAGCCTTGCCAAAGTCATGGTGAAGCAACCCATCTACGTATGGGGAGGCATAAGTACCAGTGGGTAGAGGCCAGAGGCCAGAGGTTGATAATAGCACCCATTCAACTTGACAACCTTGCAGTGAGCCTCCTGATCCTTCTTCTTTTCCTCCTCAATGCAGGGGAGGACTAAGGGAAACCCCGTTGGTTCCTGAGACCTAGTCCACAGCCACAAGACTTAGAAAAATACTTTTAAAAGACTTATAATAATTTACAAACTCTTACAGGTACTTTCTAAAAAAATTTTTTAAAGGAACTTAAAGAAGGGTTTAACAAATTCTTAAGGAAACTTTACAAGAAAATTGAAACCATCTTTAAATAATACCAACAAAAAAAAACATTCTTATCTGGTCCTATGGCCTTTAGGAATGGAACATCTCTGGTTTGCCACAAGCAGGCCTCAATGTCTCTTCCCCTAAAGCGAATGTACCTCTGGCGGCTACTGTGTGGTAAGTGAGGGTAACGTGGCGCGGTGGCAAACCCTGCCCGTTTACTGTCATTTACATGCCATGGTGGGGGGGGGGGGGGGGGTGGGGAGGAGTGCAGTGGCCCAAGATGTCCTCTCCAGCAGAACCCGAGGAAAAGCCAACAGTAAGATTTTAGGGCAGAGTCATGGTATTGGGCCTTTCTCTTGTACCCACCTCCCACCCCCACCATGATTTTCCTTGATTGACCACCGTGGGTACCACCAGAAAAAGGGCAGCGTAATGCAGAAAAACATCCAGCCACTTGTCTCCATTGAAACCAAGTTTAGGTCTTTGAATCTCTCATAATTTAGACTCCTAAGTCCTACTGAATATCGTGCACTCAGAAAATGAAGCAGTCCATGCCCGCATGCAGCAAGACCTGGACAACATCTAGGCTTGGGCTGATAAGTGGCAAGTAACATTCGCGCCAGACAAGTGCCAGGCAATGACCATCTCCAACAAGAGAGAGTCCATTCAACTCGCCTTGACATTCAATGGCATTACCATCGCCGAATCCCCCACCATCAACATCCTGGGGGTCACCGTTGACCAGAAACTTAACTGGACCAGCCTAATAAATACGGTGGCTACAAGAGCAGGTCGGAGGCTGGGTATTCTGTGGCGAGTGACTCACCTCCTGACTCCCCAAAGCCTTTCCACCATCTACAAGGCACAAGTCAGTAGTGTGATGGAATACTCTCCACCTGTTTGGATGAGTGCAGCTCCAACAACACTCAAGAAGCTCGAACCATCCCAATTGGAAATATATCGCCGTTCCTTCATTGTCGCTGGGTCAAAATCCTGGAACTCCCTACCTAACAGAACTGTGGGAGAACTTTCACCACACGGACTGCAGCGGTTCAAGAAGGCGGCTCACCACCACCTTCTCAAGGGCAATTAGGGATGGGCAATAAATGCCGGCCTCGCCAGCGACGCCCACATCCCATGAACGAATAAAAAAAAGCTCAACATAAGACAAGTAAAATAATTACTGAACAATCCGTATATTCTAACAAAAGAACATCTCCTTTATGCAGATACATAGTGTAACTCATTATATGAAGCACTGAGTCATTTCAATACCATAAGGTGCTATTTTACATCGAATTTACAACACAGAAACATGCCATTCGGTCCAAAAGGTCTACGCTGGTGTTTATGCTCCATACGAGCCTCCTCCCACCCTTCTTTATCTAACCCTATCAACATATCCTTCTATTTCTTTCTCCCTCGTGTATTATCCAGCTTCCCCTTAACGTATCCATGATTTAATGTTCGTATTATTTTATCAGACTTGGATGTTTTGCCAAAAATGTGTGACAGCAAGAGTGACAGTGAGATCCCAAGTTGTGTAGCTGTCTGTGAACACTGCTGTGCATTAACTCAGCTGTTTGTTCACCTCGCAGATCCTGGAACTAATTGAGGGAATACAGTGACACTTGCTAAACTGCATTTGATTTCTTCTAAAAAGTCTTGCATACAGTACGGAACATAAAAACAGGCAAGGAAGAGTAAAGTACAATGTTACAAGAGGCTAATAATGGATTCGGCTGATCTTGTAAACTATGGACGGGAAGTGTGAGTAGTATATGACGGTCATCAAAAACCCCATATCAGATGACAGCTTTGTAATTCATCCTTCCATTCCTTTCAATTCTATATATAATGTTCAGAATCAAACATTATTCAATTCAAAAAAAGACAAAGTGCTTGACGTATGTCACAGCTCAGTAATCACATGCAAACTGGGAGATATTTTTTAAAGTTGGAGTGAGACTTTTGGATTTGCTTTAGAATTCAATTTGGATGTAAATCAGAGGTCACTGCAACTGGCAATGCTTGAAGAGCCGCACTGCTGTGGAATGAGGTAGGTTTAAGGAGGCTGCGAGTCGAAGCCAGGTGTCGAAAACAGCTGAGCGGGTCTACAGCATGTGGCAATTCAAGCACCAAGCCCAGGACAGCTGCACCACTCACTGCAATCGCAGCAGTGCAGCTTCCAATAGAACCCTGTCTCCAAGTATATCCGAACCTTTTATTGGGCTGGATCACTTTGATGGCTGCAAGTATGGCAGCTTTCAGGCTCACTGCACACTCTTCCTTCGGGATAAAAAGAAAGAGCCCGCACCGGAATGCAATGCCCTTCTGGTCCATCCAGCCTGTCCTGCACAATTTGTGATATCTTGTGCGTCACAATATATACAACCCCATGCTCACCCGAAACCATGTGATCTCCTGGGAGAGGCGAGAAACCAAATTTAAAAATCCCAGGCCAATTCGGGGGAAAAAAAATAATTTGGGTAATTCCTCTCCGAATCCTGGTTGTAAAGGGGCTACAAAGCAACCCCTAGAAAGTTCCGTGTTCAGGCAAGGATGGCAGAAGGAGACTTCTGAGCCTTAATCAGGGCCAGATTTGTCTCCTGGTCTAATTTTGGTCGCCTAAGGGGGGAGTCGGAGAGGAATTTTCCAGATTTTTTTTCCTAATTGGCCTGGGTTTTTAATCTGTTTTTCGCCTCTCACATGGCTTTCGGGTGGGGTGGGGAGTGCATATATTGTGATGCACAAGGTATCACAGTTGTGTGGGACAGGCTGGATGGTCCAGTGGGTCTTTTCCTGTCCGTCATTGTTTGTATGCTCGTAGGTTAAACGCCATCTATTCCAAAATTGGATCTAGTAGAGGCCAATGGGCCACCCATTGTGGAACCCACTTGATTTTCCTCCCATTGAGTTCAATGGTTTCTGATAAAGACACTGGGAGGTCTGTAACAGGAGCCCGGGGTGACCATGGATTTTCCCTCTCCCTGCGGAAAAGTTGCTGGTTTCCAAAACGAGACTGGGGATTTATGTGGAGAAGTACAGGCAGGAATCCACATCCTGGTACTCTGTGGCTTGGCACACTAATATATCAACGCACTGGAGGGAATTTTAACCCCCAAGAACGGGTGGGTTGGGGCCGGGTGGGTCGTTAAAGTAATTGATTTTTGGAGCGCGACCACAACCCGGCTCCAATGCGCCCACTTCCGGGTTTAACGGAGGCGCGTTTGAATGCGTGCAAATAATCTACACGCCGCAGTGGGGATCTTAATTAGTTCAGGCGGGCGGGTAGTTATTGCATCAGTTAATGTCCTTGTGAGACGTTAATTAGGTCTTTTTAAATTGAATGTTACTGACCTTTAAATTTAACGCTCATGAACCTCGCCAGTGAAAAGGTGATGAGAAGGGTCGGATTATGCCCTTACTGCACTGCTTTTGTGGGCCAGGAGGAGCAGGAGTGTTTCCTCCAGGCTTAACAAGCTTACCTGCCATGATCCGAGCCTCGCGATCAGCCGACCTCCCCTCCGATGTCCGAGATCCCCCCGATGGCCGAGACCCCACCCCCGATGGTCGAGACCCCCCCCCCATGGCCGAGACCCCCCCCCCATGGCCGAGATCCCCCCCACCGATGGCTGAGATCCCCCCCACCGATGGCCGAGATCCCCCCCCCCGATGGCCGAGATCCCCCTCCCCGCCGATGGCCAAGATCCCCCCCACCCCGATGGCCGAGTTCTTACCTTCCCCCCTCCGTCCCCTCGCAATCAGCCCCCCCATACAAACTCCAAAGATCCGGTTCTCCCCCCGACCTCCCCCATTCAACCCCCAAAGATCCCGATCTCTCCCCGACCCCACCCCCCCATACAAACCCCGAGGACTCTCCCCAGCTGCCTTCCCACCCCATAGGCAGCCGGCCTGTCAATCAGGCTGGCTGCCGGCGCGAAACCCAAAAATAACATTTTTATCCTTCAATGAAGTTGCGATCGCAGATTCCGACCTGCCAACTTCACCTCCGGGTTACATGTCGGATAAACTGCGCCCCCCCCACCTCCGCTCTCTTCCTGACTCCATGTCAAAATCCAGGCCACTGTGTCACTAGGGCGTCCAAGCAATACCCATGGGCTTTCTAACATCTCATATGCTCTCATACTATGACATCTGTCATGCTGTGTCATTACTCTTCTGTTCGTACACAGTTGCTGTCTGGTTATTGAAACAATTCAGTCGTACAATACACTTAATGTGCTGTGACAAACCTGGGAATCAAGAAGTGTGCAATTATGTGATTGTTGACAATGATAATATTGTGATGCCAAACCAAATTTGTCAATTCATTTTTTTACTTGAAATAAAGTTAAAATACAAAAGTGAAAACTGCAGCTGTGGAAGGGACATGTAATTATTGGAGAATGGGCAGAGAAGATCAATAAGCATGATTCCAAGTGTGGGGACTGGGGTGTTGAGTCATGAGAAAAGGTTAAAAATCTCAAGCTCCACAACCTGAAGAGAATACCTGCACGGAGGAGATCATTGTCGTATATATTAAGTGACTGAGATAAGGGTAATAGGGTCAGAAGTCAATGATAAAGAAGCTTGTGAAAAGTAGATTTAAATCAGACACTAGAAGGAACTCCTTCATTTAGGGATGTATATCTTTGTCCCTCCTAGTGATTGACAGCTGCCAGGTATTGCCAGCTGTATTGTAAAGAATAATCCTCACAAAATAATTTTGCAAGATCATCTACCAGCCAACTGCTCTGAGACTGCCCAACTCATTTCACCTTACTCTGTATCTGGTTCAGGTGGAAAGATGGTCCAGTGCTGCTCACCTTTTGCTGGCGCTGCTTTTGCTGGTGTACTGCTTGACAAGGTGTCGGCTGTCGATGCTGCGGTAATTGTAGTCATAGTGTTTGTGTTTCTTTTGGTAAAATGGCACTACCTTTGTTGCCATGGTGATCAAATGTCTTTACCCAAACCTGCAGACAAAAATGCATACAAATTATTATTTAAGTTAGTATACTGAAAATACTGAGTTGCACAAAAGTACACACAATTTGAGAAGTGGAACGTCTTAATATAAGTCAGAGGAGATGATTCTTTTATTTAAAAAAAAAGTGTAATTTTTGCGCAATTTAATTTATCTTGATAATGTTTTATTGAAACAAGAAATTAAGTTTAGGGAATCAATCCTTCAAACACACAGTTCCATCTATATCTGCCTGTCTCAGTCAGGAAGAAGGACGGGAATCACAGGGAGTGCTCTCCCATCTCTAGAATAGGCAGCACCATGTAAACGATAAAAATGGCCTCCAAGATACTCCATGATTCTTTGTGATCACTTTGTCCTCCCTCCAAGAATTTCAGTGGCGATTTGTTGAATGGAATTTGGCACAACAGGAGAGAGGAACAGCAAAACCACAAGAAGAAAATGAACCAGAAAAGGCATGCAACCGCAAAACAAGAGAGGATAGCAAAGGAAAGCAACCCGAGAGTAAATAATAAGTTAGTAACATCTCAGTAAAGCCTTAGATTCAAATAAAACTGTTCTGCACTCATGAATGACAAGCGATGAAGAAAAGTCTGAAGACAGTTCCATTATTTCTCTACATTGCACTGGGAAATATGCAGGAGAAATAATAAAAACAGAGGGAAATTCAGGAAAAGAAACCTGACACACATTAAAAATCTGATAAGGATTCTCGAGCATTGCACATATGATGCTTGTCCCTTTATCATGCTCTGCTGGAGAACAGGGTAGCGTAATTATGATTATATTTTAATTTGAGAAATTGTTTGTGGTGGAATTACAATATTACCAATTTTAGCAACAAAAAAATAAATTTGACCCTTCTAACAGTTGCTGATTCAGAATCAATTAACTGTCTCTATATATTCTTCTGCTTGAGAACTTGACAGGAGACTACAAAAGCATGGTTATCGAATGTTTGTTTTCTGCATTGCTACAAACCTCTATCATCAGAGATGATAGTACTTTATGGTTTGATATAATTATTGCTTTCTCAAAGGGTCTGATTATTATCCATTCGTTTGTTGAAATCTAAGTGACTCCTAACAGGCGTTTCACCAGTTTGCTCAGATATTGTTATTGAAACTCCATAATTACTTCTCTTACTGTGACACTTAGTTCTTGCTTTGTTAGATGAAATATGACAGCTTCACAAGTATAAGTCACTCTAAAATGTCCTGCCTTAATCTTTAATATAAATGTTATCTGAACTATTACCTCTACAGCATGTGTGTGGCATAAGGCAGCTTGTGCTGATGCGAAGTACAAAGGCTGATGTCAGTCAGTGTAACAGTAAATGTCAATCAGAACTTAAAATATGGAGTTACAAGAAAATTCAGGTTATAACAAAACAACGGCAGTAGATTCTTAAAACTTAAGGAAACTTTTTATTGTCTTATTTTATTATTTTTATTGAAAATTGTTATTGTATTATGATTTTAAAGAATACTATATAAATTCATATTTGCAAATGTACACAGAAAAGTACAGATGAAACTTGCAAATTCTGTGAGATATATTCAGACCAATGACAAGAATTATGCTGCTTCTCCCCGAGAAAAAAATATTTGATAAGAGTGAAGGATGATTATTTAAAGGGGAGGGGAGAGCAACCGAAATGCAATTGAGTAAAGCGGCAGCAGGTTAGATCTGTGGGTATTCTGGGCTGTCGGCCCGAGATCATTAGCTACAAAACCGACTCACAGCCAGCAACAACTGATTTACCCTGTCTGGCTGGAATCGTATTCTTGTGGTCAGGAAAGGACTGTGTGCAGATGTGCTTCATTCCTGGCCCATATATTTTAACAGTATGAAAGGGGCATCGTCTTTCTCAAAACATTTTTTTTAAAGTACTGCTAAGTTTATAGATTGCCCAGGAGGTGCAATGGATCCCTGAGCTCTTTTGAAACCTGGCTTGACGCTACAGTGGAGCCATACTTGGTGAGGTATCAAATCCAAGTGCAGCTGGACAGCACCCCCCACCCCCCAAAGGGAGTCTCAGACCACTTCATGGTGATGCTAAAGTGTCAGCGTAACTGGACAGTAAGGGGTTAGACTGATATCTCAAAAGCGTCAGCTTTGGTGCTTAAACCCATATCTTACATATGAAAGCCTCATATCTAGCACACGTACAACACAACTCAGATGCCACACTTCCAAACGTCAAAAGTATGCACAGAAAAAAAAGAGAAGGAAAGTCATTTCCTGCTGTTTTTTCCAGCCTTGATAATCTGACCTCCACCCAAGGGCTTCTACCAGGACTTGATCAGCACCTACCAAGCCTCAGAAAGATCCTCAATAATTAACCTCCAGCAGCATTTGCTCATTGAGACCATTTTTCCCCAAAGGTAGGGGAGTCTATAACGAGGGGGCATAGATTTAAAGTGAGAGGGGAGAGATACAAAAGGGTCCAGAGGGGCAATTTTTTCACTCAAAGGGTGGTGAGTGTCTGGAACGAGCTGCCAGAGGCAGTAGTAGAGGCGGGTACAATTTTGTCTTTTAAAAAGCATTTGGACAGTTACATGGGTAAGATGGGTATAGAGGGATATGGGCCAAGTGCAGGCAATTGGGACTAGCTTAGTGGTATAAACTGGGCGACATGGACATGTTGGGCCGAAGGGCCTGTTTCCATGTTGTAAACTTCTATGATTCTATTTTCCCACAAGGGATGCCTCAGCAGCAGCTTTAAAGCAACAGGCCAGATTAAATGCAGTTCCATTTTAGCAGCTAAACATCACAACTGTGCTCCATATCCCTGACTACATGTGAGTCATGCCATGGGATATCAGTTAGCTACCTGGTCCAGCACATCCCCTCCCTGCAACACATCTTTCTCCAGCTGCCTATTTCAGTATAGTCACATACTCAGTTTTCAGTAATGAGAAAAGAGCTAGTCTTTGCAGCGTACCCCACCTGTAAACATTATGCAAATCAGTTCCATCATTAATTACTGTTTACATAATAGCCATAATATTTGATTTGGACCACTCCTTTTCCCATCAACTTTCTCTCCATCCATCCTCGCCAGCAGATGCTGACTCCTCGATAGTTCACAGTTCCTTCAATTTCTCACCTAGGGAGCTAATCTTCACATATGAAGCTTAGACAGTGAGCATTACAGTCTATTCATTGGGTTGGGGAATCACTGCCAAGCTCAATCCTACCCTCACCTGATGTTCATCAGCTTCCAGCAAGGGTTGCTGCCTAATGATCAGGAGCAGGAACACTGGCTGATTTGCCTTCTCCCAGCTCAGGGGACAATCGTTATACCCTGGCTTAGATCAGCTAACAGTATAGACCAAGAATTGAACTTGGGATTTGATACATATGACTCAGTTATTCACGGTCTGAACCATTGGGCATGGAGCAATTTACAAGACACTGCTTTACTGCCTACAAACCAGCTGGTAGATGCAGCTTAATCCCTTCCACACTTATCTTCAGTATTAGCAACTTTTTTTTTTAAAAAGCTGCTTTTTAATACAATTATTGTCAGTGTTATTCTGATGCATTGGTAGAAAAATCTGGGATATTTTAGTTCAAATGTTGTCTCCAGATGATCGATTGGTGTTATTCTGTGAAGTGGTGACCCTGTCACTGGCTCAGACACCAGACTGAGGCCATTCATCTGGGAAACCCAACTAACGAAAGTAACAAAAGCAAAATACAGCAGATGCTGGAAGTCTGACATAAAAACAGAAAATGCTGGAAACTCTCAGGAGGGAGAAACAGAGTTAAGGTTTCAGGTTGATGACTTTTCATCAACACTGGAAGACACTAGAGATGAACAGCTTTTAAGCAAGTACAGAGCCAGCGAAAAGGGGGCAGGAAAAGAACAAGAGGGTGGCTACAAGAGCAGGTCAGAGGCTGGGTATTCTGCGACGAGTGACTCACCTCCTGACTCCCCAATGCCTTTCCACCATCTACAAGGCACAAATCAGGAGTGTGATGGAATACTCTCCACTTGCCTGGATGGGTGCAGCTCCAACAACACTCAAGAAGCTCGACACCATCCAGGACAAAGCAGCCCGCTTGATTGGCACCCCATCCACCACCCTAAACATTCACTCCCTTCACCACCAGCGCACTGTGGCTGCAGTGTGTACCATCCACAGGATGCACTGCAGCAACTCGCCAAGGCTTCTTCGACAGCACCTCCCAAACCCGCGACCTCTACCACCTAGAAGGACAAGGGCAGCAGGCACACGGGAACACCACCACCTGCACGTTCCCCTCCAAGTCACACACCAGCCCGACTTGGAAATATATCGCCGTTCCTTCATCGTCGCTGGGTCAAAATCCTGGAACTCCCTACCTAACAGCACTGTGGGAGAACCTTCACCACACGGACTGCAGCGGTTCAAGAAGGCGGCTCACCACCACCTTCTCAAGGGCAATTAGGGATGGGCAATAAATGCCGGCCTCGCCAGCGAACGCCCACATCCCATGAACGAATAATAAAAAAAGAAAGTCACATACACGGTGGGAAAAAACGCGGGCAAAAAAAAACGTGGCCGTAAATCGAAAAGTATTCCCCGGGGTTAACAGCTGCACTTTCTATATCTGAAATATAAATGTTGTAAACTATTGTCCATAAAAGAAAAGTGTCAAAACGTAGCACGAGGAGTGACACCCAACTCTGGGGTGAAGGGTGGCGTCTTGTCAAATATGCGCACGCGCGAACTTGTTGCCGGCACCGCGCGTGCGCGTACGCATTCTTGTTGCCGGCACCGCGCGTGCGCGTACGCATTCTTGTTGCCGGCACCGCGCGTGCGCCGTTGACTCGCGTGCCTGTGGATAGTCACTGGGTGAAAGTCAAAGCCCGAAGTTGGATTCAGTGCAAAAAAAAAATCATCCAACTCAAACCAAAGGGGGTGCATCTTAACCGGGCGGTCAAGCGAAATCCCAACAAAAGGAACCTCCTCAAAAAGCAAACTTAATTTCAGAAGCGAAAGTTACTCTCTGCCCGGTCACAGGGTGAATATTAAGAGTGAACCCTTCAATATCCCGGCCCTCGAGGGCTCCTCTCCTTGTTAAACATTATTACCGAATGAAATCGCCTTCCAGCGCCCCCCACCCCCCAACTAGATCACCTTGTCAACAACTGGCTGCAGAGGATTGACTGACAATTAAACAGATGTTGCCAGTAGTTCTGCTCCTTTAACCACCCAGCTCAAAACGACTGATCCCCAATCCGCTTTAGCTTGGGTTTTTTTTTTGCAACAAACCCACTTGTTGGCCGGAGTCCACCCATTTGCTGGCATTGGTCGCTGTGCATTTCAACAGCTCCATCGCTAATGGGCTCAGCTCTAGGGATATGGTGGGGGTGGGGGTGTCTGAGGAATTATTATTAGCGAACAGCAACAGCTACTAGGAATTCAGAGGAGCCTTGTAACTGCCAGCTGTCTAAATCCACAGGGATAGCTCGTTACATATTGCCCATATCAAAGTCAAATATCGTGCATGCAAAGAAAGTTGCAATTGCATTTGACAAACTTCTAAATGCACTTGTTAACAGAGTAATCCATCAAATAAAATTAAAATAGGTAACACATTAAATAAAATGAAAAGTAAATTAATGGACCCATTCGAGAACAGCCTGTTCCATAGTAAGAAACGAATCGTTTTTGGGCAGTAAATGGGATGTATTTTCTGACACGCAAAAAAAAAAATCAAAAGTTGAAAGCTCAGGGATTCTGATCACACACTGTAGATTATCTGCTTTCTACCTCACCGTCGGTCTTAACGCGAAATTAGAGGGGAAAATACTCACCGAAATGTCGGGAGAGTCGCAAGGTAAAGGAGGATCAGCCTTCCCAGCCGTGAGGGTCCGGCTGATAAAAGCAAACATAAGACTCTGGGTGAAGGAATGCTCGTTCAGCCAGCGCCCCTTTTATGGCCAGACACGCCGTTATATATAGAATCGCCCGTGTTACGTTGTTACAATATCTGATTCATATTTAACGATTAGGTGCATATATATATATATATATATATAAATATATTAAAAAACATCAGCCATCGCCTACAGCCTAATATTCATGCACTTTAACCAGGCTATCCCAACTGTGCTTTAACTGTAAACTGATCCCTCCCCAGCCAGTGATTAAGCCTTGCTTACATCTCCCAGTTACTTTTTAAGAGCTTGTAATGATTATCTGCAAGGGATCTGGAGTATTTGTACTGACCCCGTGTGAGAAAATTATTGTAATGATCTCTGAGAGACTGTTCAGGGTTCTTTGCGACCATTTAAGGGCTTCACAAGACACCAGCACACTATCTAACCACCATCTATCTGTATCTCAGATTGGGGACAGATCACCCATATAAAACCTCTCTATAATAAGTTATTTCCTTCATGCACTGCGAGTATATTACTTAAAACATAAGGGTAAAAGTGTCGGCTTTTTTGCTGCGCCTGCCTCTTTAGGATGCTGAAGAAAGTTTAAGTGGTAAAAAAAAACTGCTGACTGGGCTGATGTTAAATAAAGTAACTGGTAAAGAGCGGGCCTGATCGTCTTACACCGACTATCTGGTTTCCGAATGAACCCGAACGCGACGTCGAGAAGGGAGGGGGGGAGGAGGCTTGGGCGGTGTCAAGATTTTACAGTCTCCACCAACAGAGAGGAGGGAAGACAGGAGGTCAGCTCTACCTGAGAGTGGGATTAGTGATAGCGACCTCTGCTCCAACAGATACTGGGCTGCAGCCACCGTTCCACCTCTACAAAACACACTTTCTGCACTGTGCATGGGAGATTCTCTCTGGCAGACTTATTCCAAATCTTACAGTTATGCCTCACTATTCAGCACGGTTGAACTGATAGATTTGCCCATATAGACCTTTCTGATTATATAAAGTACTACATCATCCGTATCCATAATATGTTGCAGAATTTACCTAAACATCACCTGGGAAAGAGGGCTTTATATGTCCTCAAAAGCTTTTGGCTACATGTAATTATTCTCAGTGGAGCATATGTCAGACTGCGGATCAAATCTAGGACTTACCTGTTCCATATGGCTCAGTACCACACCACGTGGTGCAGTTATCTACTGAGATATCATGGGACCAAGGAGATTACTATTTAAAAGCAACCATTTGTAGATAGATGGATCGATCTTACAAATGTAATAATGGTAACTGGGCCATTTCAAAAACACAACCGGGGTTGTAAAGACAATATCTACAGGATGGTGAGCCATCTACCTGGAGCTGGAGCAGTATATATTGAGAACAGGTTAGAAGGGATACTGAAGGAGACAGAGGGAGAAATAACATAGAGGCTTTTCAGGCCGCTTATGCTATTTCTCCCTCTGTCATTTACATGGTGGCAGTCCATGTAGGACAGAAGGAAAAACAATACAGGAGCTTAAAAGTCACACATATGAGGATTGGCTCGAAATTCAAAGATAGAAGATTTAATGTAATGTTTTCTGCTATACTTCCAGTGTTTGGGAGAGGGGAGTTTACCAAAAGAATTGAGCAGATGAATGAGTGGCTGGTGCAAAAACAACAATGGCAGCTTCATAAATAACTGGGAATCCTTCCACAATAAAAAAGACTGGTTGAGGAGAGACAGGTTAAACTTAAATCAAGTCAGGACAAAGAAGCTTGCAAAGAACATCGAGACAGCAATAGAAACTTTAAATTAGACAAACTGGGAGGGAGGGAGGAAACAGGATCCCAGATGAAACAGATCATAGGGTAGAAAGTCAACAGCTGGGTATGGACATAGACACCCAAAAAGACACACATGAACCAGAGATCAGGAATAGGGGGACACGGGGGACGCGAGAGGGGGAAAATCTATAATGTTAGAAGCCTTTGATATAAATTGCCAGAACTGGAGGCTGTAGAAAACTATAATGTGATGGGACTATTAGAATATTAAAATGAATATTCCATTCAGAGGTAAATATTGTTTAGAAAAGACAGAGTGGACAAAAAAGGAGCTGTTGTAGTAATAAATGTCAAACATCTGGGAGGAAAAAGAAGTTGATCCTGGGGGAGGTAGAAAGCTACAAAATTAACTACTTTGGTTGGACATTTCTAATGCAAAGGACTCCAGACCAACCCTAGGAACATACTACTGACCTCCAGGTCAGCATAAGAAGGAGGACAACTTGCGCTGTGAAGAGATAGGAAAGGTAGTGAGAACAGGAAAATTATTTTAATGGGCAATATAGTGCACAACTGTTTCTTGATCCAGTGCATCAAGGATACCACAAGAGGTAATGCTCATGATTGATCTTGTAATCATTAATGACCTAGAATATGTACAAGAAATGGAAGTTGTAGCCTCTCTGGAGGGCAGCGACCATTGAATGATAACATTTAACATGTTCTGGGAGTCAGAAATACCTATAATCAGGAGTCAGGTACATTACTTTAAAAGGGCTAAATTCGATGAAATAAGGGAACAGCTAAAGCAAATAGACTGGGGGAGATTGTTCAACAACACTTCAGTCGAAGATAAGTAGAACACCTTTAAGGACATAACGCTGAGCATGCAGGATAAATACATTCCGAAAACTGATAAACTCAGACTAAACAAATGTGACCTAAATGGATTAATAAACAAATGAATAGTGAGATAAAGTGGAAAATAGACTGTACAAATCCTGCAGAGAGAAAGGAAAGGGGGCTCACAGGGATGAATACAAGAAAATGCAGAAACACAGGCTCCAAAATAGGTGGTCACAGGTGTCTCTGATTAAACAAACAAGCGAGGGGGTTGAAAACAAAGCAACGGTTTTAGATTGGGGCAGACTGACAGGATAGAAAGGCATCAATCGGGCTGCAGCAAGTTTTAAGTAAGTGTATTTTGTTTGATGAATCTAACAATAAAAGTGTGTGGGAGTGCTGAACTGAATTAGTATTGAGAACACAAAGGGGTGATGCAAATGCTGGCCATCCTGAGACAAGGGGTGCTTGATCACACAGGGTTATCAGTGTGGAAATAGAGATCTGCAAAAAAGCATAGCAGCTGAAGTATAACAGTTAAAGATTATTTCAGTACTACAACTGCAAGAGGGCAGTCAGAGAAGAGAGGAAAACTATGAAAGATGCATGTGTATGAGCACAATATAGTAAATGTTCTGAATGCCTACTTTCTCCAAGTATTCATAAAGGAAAACATGAGCAACATGTCCTCCCCCAACAAAGATATCACAAGTAAAAATCTGTGATTTCATTATAAATGAGGTGGAAGTCCCAGGCAGGCTAAATCAGATTTAAAAGAAATGTGACCAGGGATAATTGGTATTTATCTGAGTGCTAGAACAGATTTGGAAGGAGATTTGTGAGGCACTGACAATCATTATGGGAGATGGGCACTGAGATGGTACCAGTAGATTGAAAACAGGCTGTGGTGTCCAAATTCAAAAAGGGTGACAAAACAGACATGGGTAACTACAGACCTGTTAGTCTTACTTCCATTCCAGGTACAATAATGGAATCGATTATCAGAAGTAAACTTGAGAACCATTTGTACAACAATAACCTAGTTTAGAGAAGTCAATGTGGATTCAGAAGGAAAGGTCTTGTCTGTCCAACCTTCTCAACTTCTTTCAGGAAGTGACAACCAAAGTAGACTGTGCTAAGCCCTATGGTGTAATGTACCTTGACTTTCAAAAGGCTTTTGATAAAGTTCCACATGCAAGGCTGTTAATTAAACTCAAAGTTGTGGGCATTTAGGATAAACCTTGGGAATGAATAAGAAGCAAGGTGAAGGGTGGGAAATGAGTATCTGTTAGTGGAGTTATGTCAGAGTGAGGGGAAGTACAGAGAGAGGGGTGCCTCAGAGATCAGTGCTGGGGCCATTACTGTTTCTAATTTACATAAATGATATAGATTTGCTCAATGCAAAATGGTCAAATTTGCAAATGCTACCGAACCAGGAGGGGCAATAGAAGTGGATGATTCAGCTCTGAAATTACAGAATGACTTGGACAAGCTTTGTAAGTGGGCAGAACAATGGCAGAAGATAGTGCTACACAAAGAAAGGAAAAATAAATGAGCTGTGTACTCCCTGAATGGTGTTGAAATAGCTAAGGATGAAGCTGAAAGAGACCTAGGAGTCTCTGACTCAATGCTGAACATGTTCAACTGGGGCAACAATCTTAAAAAACCAGTAGAGTATAAGTCAGAAAAGGTAGTGCTCAAATTCATAGTTTTCTGGTCAGACTTCATCAAGCAGATTGTATCCAGTTCAAGTCACCAAGAAGCAAGAGAGACATTCAAGCATTGGAGGCAAGCAGAAAAGAGCCAGCAAGCTGATCCCCAATGTCAGGGGTCTGAGTTTTGAGGAAAGACCGGAGAAACTTGTGCGTTTCAGACTTGAAAGGAAGTGTCGGAGAGGTGGGTGACCTTCGAGTTATATATCAACAACTTGCATTTATATAGCACCTTTTTAATATTGTAAAACGTCCCAAGGTGCTTCACAGGAGCATAATTTAAGATTGTTAAACGTATAGAAAAAGTTAACCCTGAACATTACTTTAAATTAAACTATGGGAGTAGAACCAGGGGACATAGATTCAAACCTAATGAAGGTAATTTTATGACTGGTATCAGGAGATTCTTCTTCAGAGTGATCAATATGTGAAACAGACTTTCAGAAGCAAAAACTCTGGAATCATTTGACAAATAATTGGATTCTACAATGGGGGGATCTTAGGATCTCTCTGCATGGACGAAGTAAAATGGGCTGAATGGCCTTTCCCATCTGCAATTATCTTGTGATCTTGCAGTGTAAATGCACCCTAAAATAAAGGGTATGTTAGCGTAGTGGTTATGTTACTGAGCTAGTAATCCAGAGGCCTGGACTAAAATCCCGAGTCACGAGTTCAAATCCCGCCACGGCGGCTGGTGAATTTAAATTCAATTAATTAAATAAAAATCTGGAATTAATATACTAGTATCAGTAATGATGGCCATGAAACTACCGGATTGTTGTAAAAACCCATCTGGTTCATTAATGTCCTTTAGGGAAGGAAACCTGCCGTCCTTACCCGGTCTGGCCTATATGTGACTCCAGACCCACAGCAATGTGGTTGATTCTTAATTGCACTCTGAAATGGCCTAGCAAGCCACTCAGTTGTAAAATCTTGCTAGGGATGGGCAATAAATGCCAGCCTTGCCAGCGACGCCCACATCCCGTGAACGAACAAAAAAAAAATTGAAATGACTTTTGGAATCAATAACAGAAACATGATCACTGCTCCACCCAGTGGCAGGAACTATGATTGATATCCGTCCAGTCCAATCTCTTCTTTCTGCAGAATAGATCAAAGTTTAAAGGAACTGTATTCTGCTACCACTGTCACTGAATTGTGGTCTTCAAGGGTGTGTTTGTTCTGCACCTTTAGCATCGCTGAAGTGGTTTCTACTTTGCAGTAATACTAAAGTTGCAGTAAAAATCTGGAGCCAGGATCCAACCTGAGTCTTGAGACCATCCCAGAGCAGGTGGTCTCGTAGTACTTGGATTTGACACCAAATAGAGGGTGACGTAGGTGCAGTGTTAAATTGGGTTTAAAAAGTGCCTGGGAGTGTGTCTTGGACATCTTGTGAGCTTTTAAAACCCATCTGCAATTCATTTAGAGAGTATGAACCCGCATACTCTCTGAAAACATTTAAAGTCTGATATTCCTGGGCCCCCCTCCACCTAGGTGCTAAACAGGAGCAGTGCACCCAAATTGTGCCGCACCTGTCCAGCCCCAGGATCACAGCCACGTGATCCAGGAGGGCAGCCCTAAACACAGACCTGCCTTCTGCCAGAGCCTAACGCTAGCGGTAGGACCCAGAAGATCAGAGCGAGCTTGCAGGCCTTCCGAGCCTGGGTAATTGGGGCTTTCCGCCTTCCGATGAAACTGGCAGCCAGAAGTTTGAACTTGAGGTGGGGGTGGGAAGGTCAAAAAGAAATAAATGAGGCCTACTTTGATATCTTGGGATCCCCCCCCCCATGGACCCCCCCCAATCAGCAGGGGCTCAGCGGCAGCATCATCAACTTTTGCGCCTCTGCGCTCGGGCACCCATGAAGTGTAAAGGGCAGAAAGAGGTGGGAAGCCAGGAATTCCCCCTCTCACCTCATTAACAAGGTAACATCTGTGCCTTCTACAGGTGCAAGGCCGATCCCACCCCTGCAGGAAAGCTCTGGGAATGCTGGTGCAATGTGGAAGGGGAGGAGACTAGGCTGAGGAGACTGGCCTAGACAAAAGGTCTAGGAAAACAGGTTCTTTAAATTCTAACTCCAGAGGGAGGAGTTCTGTGCATGCATGTAAGCATTCTTGTGCTGAGGTCTTCTCTAGGCATGAGACTTTCAGTTCCAGCCAAGCAGTGTTAAAAGGTATAGTTTGGCTGGAACCTGTACTTAGAATCATAGAATCTCATAAGAACATAAGAACTAGGAGCAGGAGTAGGCCAATCGGCCCCTCGAGCCTGCTCCGCCATTCAATAAGATCATGGCTGATCTGATCCTAACCTCAAATCTAAAGAACACAAGAAGTAGGAGCAGGACCCGGCCACTCAGCCCCTGGGCCCGCTCCACAAACCACAGGGCCTTGACCGATCCGAACTCAGCTTCATGTCCAATTTCCTGCCCGCTCCCCGTAACACCTAATTCCCTTTACTTCTAGGAAACTGTCTATTTCTGTTTTAAATTTATTTAATGATGTAGCTTCCACAGCTTCCTGGGGCAGCAAATTCCACAGACCTACTACCCTCTGAGTGAAGAAGTTTCTCCTCATCTCAGTTTTGAAAGAGCAGCCCCTTATTCTAAGATTATGCCCCCTAGTTCTAGTTTCACCCATCCTTGGGAACATCCTTACCGCATCCACCCGATCAAGCCCCTTCACAATCTTATATGTTTCAATAAGATTGCCTCTCATTCTTCTGAACTCCAATGAGTAGAGTCCCAATCTACTCAACCTCTCCTCATATGTCCACCCCCTCATCCCCGGGATTAGCCGAGTGAACCTTCTTTGTACTGCCTCGAGAGCAAGTATGTCTTTTCTTAAGTATGGACACCAAAACTGTATGCAGTATTCCAGGTGCGGTCTCACCAATACCTTATATAACTGCAGCAATACCTCACAGCATAGAAGGAGGCCATTTGGCCCATTGTGCCTGTGCCAGCTCTTTGATGAGCTACCTAATTAGTCCCACTCCCCCGCTCCTTCCCCACAGCCCTGCAACTTTTTTCCTTTTCAAGTATATATCCAATTCCCTTCAGTCTCAGAATGTTAGCTGAACAATAAATGAAGCAATAAGGAGAAGGAGTTTCACCTCCAGGATTTTTCTGCACAGAATCCTTTTACAGCAACTTTATAAATTGTATTTTACTGAATCAAATATTGGTTAGTGAGAGGCTATTCCAGTGCATGATGGGATTACCCAGCCATTTGAAGACCTCGTCCTAATAATATTAGAGACAGATCGGGAATAACATGAATTGAAGGAAGAGTCTACTGTTAGTTGCGTCTTTAATATTTAATTTTTCCAGCTCGGATGGGATGTCGAAAGCAAACATTTTACTCAGTTCAGTGTTTGTGAATCAGCTCGTTTAAGTAATGAAAATCCCAATAACACAACAGCTGTTAATTTCCTACGGCAGTGAAAATGTAATGAGTTTGTGTGCTGAAAATTCACCCATGTCTAAACTTAAATTTGCTTTTCAACGAATTCATTTGAAGTTGGTCCATGATAACCTGGCCCAGGTTTTGCTGTATGCAATTGTTCAGCCCAGCGCGCAATGTGGCAGGCAGGTTTCTGCCCTGTTCTCCTGAAGGTGCTGACTCGTACCATTCGTCACGTGTTAGCTGAGACAGTGAGTGTCGGCGGAGTATTTGACCGCAGGGGATATCGTAACCGAGCCTTGTCCTCCTGTCCTCAATCAGCAGCCATCTTACGCATGGCAGATGAAATTTAATGCAGAGAAGTGCGAAGTGATACATTTTGGCAGGAAGAATGAGGAGATGCAAAATAAACTAAATGGTACAATTCTAAAGGAGGTGCAGGAACAGAGGGACCTGGGGGTATATGTGCACAAATCTTTGAAGGTGGCAGGACAGGTTGAGATCGCGGTTAAAAAATGCATACGGGATCCTGGGCTTTATAAATAGAGGCATAGAGTACAAAAACAAGGAGGTTATGTTGAGCTGGAGAATTTTAGCTATGAGAAAAGATTGGATAGGCTGGGGCTGTTTTCTTTGGAACAAAGGAGGCTGAGGAGAGATTTAATTGAGGTGTATAAAATTATGATGGGACTAGATAGAGTGGATAGGGAGGACCTATTTCCCTTAGCAGAGGGGTCAGTGACCAGGGGGCATAGATTTAAAGTATTTGGTAGAAGGATTAGAGGGGAGATGAGGAGAAATTTTTTCACCCAGAGGGTGGTGGGGGTCTGGAACTCATTGCCTGAAAGGGTGGGAGAGGCAGAAACCCTCATTTAAAAAGTACTTGGATATGAACTTGAAGTGCTGTAATTTACAGGGCTACGGACCAAGTGCTGGAAAGTGGGATTAAGCTGGATGGCTCTTTTTCGGCAAGGACACGATGAGCCAAACGGCCTCCTTCTGTGCTGTAACTTTCTATGATTCTATGAACCTTTATAAAACACTGGTTCGGCCACAGCTGGAGTATTGTGTCCAATTCTGTAGGAAGGAATGTGAAGGTTTTAGAGAGGGTGTAGAAAATATTTACTGGAATGGTTCCAGGGATGAGGGACTCCAGTTATGTGGATAGACTGGAGAAGCTGGGGTTGTTCTCCTTAGAGCAGAGAAGGTTAAGAGAAGATTTGATAGAGGTTTTCAAAATCATAAAGGATTTAGATAAAGTAAATAAAGAGAAACTGTTCCCATTGGCAGAAGGGTCGAGAACCAGAGGACACTGGCAAAAGAATCAAAGGCGACATGAGGAAAAACCGTTTTACGCAGTGAGTAGATATGATTTGGAATGTGCTGCCTGAAAGGGTGGTGGAAGCAAATTCAGTCGTGGCTTTCAAAAAAAGGAATTGGATAAATACTTGAAGGGAAAAAATTGCAGGGCTACGGGAAAAAGCGGGGGAATGGGTCTAACTGTATTGTTCTTACAAAGAGCCGGCACGGGTTCGATGGGCCGAATGGCCTCCTTCTGTGCTGTAACCATTCTATGATTCTATGTGCTTTCCAGCAGGGATCACAGGATTGCAATCAGCAGTGGGAGCACTCAGTTGGGCTGCAGTAAAGTGTCCCACTGGCACAAGTCAAGCCTGGGATCATCTTAGTCTGTAGACCACATTGGGCAATGAATTTACCAATCGAGCTATGAAGGTAGCTATCTCCAAGCATCTTCTTGGAAACTTATTTTTGGACAGACTTACTGACTGCTTATTCTATGGTCTTCATGGAAAAAACGTTTAGCAAATCTTTTTTGTTTGGTGAGAGGAGGAAAAGAGCCGGAAAATCCATGCATTATTTTCATCACAGTGACACTCGGCAGGAAGTGATTCAATGATGTGTTTCAACGGCATTATTGTGTGTGGGGGGGAAGGGTTCTCCCCATCTCCCGCCATAACATCACTGGAAGATCAGTGGAAACCCTGGAGAAATGGACATTTACGCCATTGATCTTTCCTCAAAGTTATGGTAGGTAATTGAGCTAACCCATCCCAACCCCCCCACACATGATCTGTGTGTGCCAATTTTAAAAAAGTTTTCAACCATTTTTGATGAGGATGGCTTCCCTTTACATTAAGGTCTCTTCAGGCACGATTCATTGTTTTGAATTGTTCTGGAAAGTTTTGTGACTGCTCTGGGATGGAGAAAAGAAGACACAAAAACGTGAATGGCAATGCTACAGTTATAATTGAGGGTGTATCTCGCAGGTCACAAACTATCACAGTTCTTTTCTGTGTTAAACTGAATAAATTGCTAGAGGCTCATAAACTGCAGGTGAGTCTATTTTACCTCTTGTTCCTTTGCACCACTTCCTGTAGTAAACAGAACGTTTTATTGCACCCATTTCCTCCAACATTAGTGAAATAAAAGTAAAGAAACATTGGGGGCAATTTTCCCTCTGTGCTATTTTAGGGTGGCCTGTTGGCGGGAAAGCACCGCCCGGTCGCCCGGCAGTGGTGACAGGACACCTGGCTCGGTCCATTTTGAGGGCCAGGCTCAATAACGTAGAGCTGGCGGGTTCCCGGCGGAAAATGAGAGACCTGGGGCAGCCGGTCGGATCTGAGCTGCTGCAACATCAGGGTATAGGTAGGTACATGGGAGGGGAGGGGAGGGGCAAGGTGCGGCAGTGGCCCCGGTTGCTTTTGTGTAGCTTAGGGGAGTGTTCCTGCTCCTCCCTGCCCCATGAAAATAACTTAAAACTTACCCACTGGGCTCCTCTTCGGCAGGACTGCTGGCTGAAACTGGGCTATCACGGTCCTGTGTACGTCATAGGATTCCAATTTGCATATTAAAAGGGCCTAACAGGTGGGCGCGCCGACTCTCCAGAGCTAATACCTTAGGAAGATAGCATCGGCCTCAACGTCGGCAGGAACGGAACGGTTGGTCATACCCCACCTTTCTCAGGGTGCTTCTGCCCCGTGGTCAGCCTGAAAATCCTCCATTTTTGTATACCTGTAAAAGATCCCATGGCATTATTTCGAAGAAGAGCAGGGGGGGTTCTCCCTGGTGTCCTGGCCAATATTTATTCCTCGACCAACATCACTAAAACAGGTTATCTGGTCATTATCTCACTGATGTTTGCGGGGCCTTGCTGTGCACAGAGAGTTCTCCTGGTGTCTGGGCCAACATTCTTCCCTTAAATAAGAAAAAGATTAACTGGTCTTAACTGTTTGTTGGAACCTTGTTCTGCATAAATTGGCTGTGACATCTGTCTACACTTAAGAGTAGAGCATTAGTTGTAAAGTGCTTTGGGATGTCCTGAGGGCATGACAAGCCACTATATGAATGCAAATTCTTTCTTTAATATGAGGAATTTCACTAATTAGGAAATTTGTTCTATTTTGTGTAAAGAAAACCCTCACCACCAGTTTTGTATGCTTAAAATGGGTCCAAATACTCCAACCAAAATCAACTTAATTAATTAACTCTCAAAGGTAAAAATTGTCCTCAGCAATGTAAACATGTGTATCCTGTCATAGGCAATGATTTGTATACAGGCAGTTTAATGATAGACTGAAATACTGTATGTGTATTCACCCTAGTGTAATGGCAGTCTGAAATGTAATTTTCAATTGTCATTTTAAAATAGTCTGTTTCAGATGAGTGAAAACTGCAGGCAGTGGATACAATTATCTCATGCGATCAACTCCAATTGTTTACTACAATGTTAGACCGTTAAGATTCTGTTTGCTTTACAGTCTTCGAAGGATTTCATTTTATATCAAATAAATTAAACATATAAAGCAAAAGAGCCTTTCAGTAGTCAGCAGTTCTGACGTTATCCAATACACATTCGAGATGTAACAAACTCTGTGAGCAGCTGCTGAAGTATAATAGGAGAGACTGTGTCATTTCAAGAGTTGGCCAAAAGATGCTGAGAGAACAATAGACTCTTTTAAACAGTTATCCCGGTTGTATGTACTATAAATGACCAATTGTGCTATATAGTATTTTGTCTATGCCCTAATTTCTGTGAATCACCCAATTGTAAATAAATCTGATTAGCAGTTTTAGCCTGTACAACGTGATCTACTGTTGCGATATGCTTTTCTTTCCAGACTGACACCTTGCGTGAAATCCAGTAATCAATTTACTACACAGCTGGACAATGTGATTTTCACAGGCTCGGCTGTCCGTGCATGCGTAGTGGCACCCTAAGTTTTGGAGAATATTGGAGTGCAAGGTAAGCAAAGCGGAGGAGATATAAGTGAAACCTTTTAATGCTGCTTCATTTGTGTGGCTGTAATTGTTATTACAGTAGTAGTATTTTCCACTTACTTATTATTTTATGATCTATGAGGCCAGTACATTTCAGCCCTATGAGGCAAGCATAGGGACATGCTACTGAGGCTAAACATCTGAAGAACTATGTCCTTTAGCTGACATACCAATGTACCCTGTCAGTCTATGAAAATGTAATGCAGGTGTTCCATGAGTGGAGGGAATGTGGGGAGATTAGTGCTCTGTTCCGTATCATCTGGGCATCCCCAGGAGATGAGCTATAAGTGGATTCCAATTGATCCTGATCCCTTCCATTGGTTGCAAGCCTTAATAATTCAGGCAGTTCTGGATCCTGCCTGAAGTAGGCTTCTGCTTGTCCTCCTGTACACTGTACCCAGGTGTATTACTTTGTTGAAGCATCAGGAGATTGTAACTTGTCAAGTGGGCTGCATCAGGATGATTTTTGGGGGTGGAGGTTGGTTCAGTCGGAAGTAGTGACTTAGCTCTTCCACTTTGATCAAGAGAACGTTTGTGTGTGCATTCTTTGTTTTATATACAGTGAGTGTAGAGCAGATATGTGAATATTGGTGATTCTGTCCTGATATGAAATTCATTGACTGGGCAGATATAGGCTTCTGAAAATTTACTTTGTCTGATCCCCCGTAAGGAGTGAATTTTCTGCTGGCTCTGCTAATAACCTGTCTTCAACCTTGTATAAACTTTAACGTAAGCTGTGAATAGCACTCAGTTATAACTCAGGACTCCTTTTCCTGTGGATTTTTCGTTTCCAATTTTCTCCCTACCATGCTGAAGGGGTTCCCTGTTTCTGGTGTATGGGGCACCATGGCTATTATTCACTCATTAACTTTGATGTGGAGATGCCGGTGATGGACTGGGGTGGACAAATGTAAGGAGTCGCACAACATATAGTCCAACAGCTTTATTTGAAATCACAAGCTTTCGGAGCTTTGCTCCTTCGTCAGGTGAGTGAAGAGTTATAGACACGGCACTGAATTATGGTCAGTTCTTCCCGCATTTCACAATTTTCCTTTCTCACGGTAGTACCAGCTTCTTGACCACACCTTCACATTTCAGTAAATCAACTTGGAACTTTGAATTCTCAGAACACAGAGATCAAGTTCTGTTTGTATTGGCACAATTGACTTCAGGCACCTTGGAGATAAAATTTCACAAGCTTTTTGACACCGAGCCAAAAAAAAAGAGTCCATTGAACATTTTCCTGATTGCTCAGTGAGTTTATCCATTGAGTCACTGAGCTCCAAAGACCAGGAACTCTTCACTTCACCTGACGAAGGAGCAAAGCTCCGAAAGCTTGTGATTTCAAATAAAGCTGTTGGACTATAACCTGGTGTTGTGCGGCTCCTTATACTCATTAACTTTGACGGTGATTGTCAGCTGACTATTTGATTGTGGAGGCATCACAGCTGAGTCCGAGTCTGTCCTCGCCCCCAACGTCCGCACACATGCACTTCCATCAGTGGATAGCGATCAGAATTGTCAACCATGATCTAATTTCCACTCCCTAAATGGCTCGAGGAGAGGAGCAGATGCCAATTAATGCTCTCTTACCACTGCCCTGGGTAAAATCAGTTAAATCAGCACGGTCCTGGGACGTTCCTGGTCTTTGTAGCTCAGCGACTCAATGGATAAACTCGCTGAGCAATCAGGAAAATGTTCAATGGACTCTGTTTTTGGCTCGGTGTCAAAAAGCTTGTGAAATTTTATCTCAAAGGTGCCTGAAGTCAATTGTGCCAATACAAACAGAACTTGATCTCTGTGTTCTGAGAATTCAAAGTTCCAAGTTGACTTACTGAAATGCGAAGGTGTGGTCAAGAAACTGGTACTACCGTGAGAAAGGAAAATTGTGAAATGTGGGAAGGACTGACCATAATTCAGCGCCATGTCCGTAAACTGTATCATTAAAATGTACTGCATGTGTCACGTAGAACGACAGAAAGCTCATTCTGAGCAATCTGCCAACCTATTGAAAGTCCCACTATTCTTAGTCAAGCTGTCTAGAGGAGGAGGTGGAGCTGAGGAGAGAAGGTGAGGTATCTTGACCTCTGCCAGGCTTCCAGTTAGGCTGCAGCTGTGTAATGTTGACCTCCACGCAGCAAACCCGTACAGAAGCAGATGCAATAGACTCAGCATCAAAGTCTGTCACCATATACCTGATCCTCTGACGCGTTATCAACTAGTCTACCCAAAAATACCCTGATCAGCTCCAATTAAAAAAAGTTTCATGATGGATGTAATTTTGAGATAAAATGACTGACGTGTTCAAGGCTACGGAGATGACTGGAAAAATTGAACCAGGCAAATAGTTCACGATAATGGTGGGCTCAAACAGCAGGAATCATGTTAGAAATAAAAAAAATTAAGGGTAACAAGAAAGTCATTTGGAACTTTTTCATCCAAGACATTGTGTAATATGTTATCAGGGAATGGGTTCTAAAGGGAATTAGATGTGTTTTGGAAAAGAGAAAAGATTGGGAGATATGGTGACAAAGCAGGTAGGAGACGTTGATCTATCAAAAAAGTCAGGTGGCTTGGGCCTAATGGTCTTTGCAGGTTCCTTTTTTAATTACGATTTAGAAATACACAAGGGTACAAATGATTTATGGCCATTACCAGGAAACTTCTTGAGAATCATTCTGTCCTAAAAGGGAGATTCACATCAGGGTCTCTTTTAAAACCAATTACAATTATGATTTTTACACCCTTTTCTTTGCTCCGTCCATTTTATATTTAAATAGTAAATGCTGATGACACACTCAGGAGCGTAGGTTTAAAAGAGTTATCAAGTCTGATTGTGAGAGGGCTAAAGTAGCATTTATGGAAACATCATTACAATTAGTGGATGAATAATAGTGAGGTGTCTGCCTGCAATTTCTTGATACACATTCCTGACGGACGAGGCTCCGTCAGGATCGCAGTTTTGTACCATCTGCTCTAGAAGCATAAACACAGGGACAATTCACTACCAACTGTACTTATCCTAACACTGAGCTCAGGAACCCTTCCAAGTCAGTACCGACTAATCTTGTCAAAAGCATTTCAATAGAATTTCGCACCCAATTTTTTTCCCCTTTCCTTTCCTGATGGTGAAGACTCGCACTAAAGTATGATTCCCTGGGCACTAGCAGCCCAAGTGTCCTCCCTTCATGTGTGAGCCTAGATAGAAAGAATCAGCAGCCTGTTGGACCATGGCAAGCTTGAAGGCTAAATCTGATTTTATCCTCATCAGATGTCCACACCTCTACACCTTGCAGTAGGACTCACTGGTGGCAATGAGGATCTTTTATTCCCCAACCCAGAGACATCGGAACCAATTGTACCACCCTAATTGCTGCCCTGACTGAGGTAAGCCTAACTTAACACAGATGAAGGTTTGAACCTAGGAGTTTCCTGGTCTGCATAGCTCAGGTGCCCATGGGTAGTGCATTCATTCACTGAAACATCAGCATACTTCTACAGAAATATTTTATGGCCTGGAATTTCCTGTGTATTTGCGCCCAGAGATACGCGCACTCTGGGCGCAATTCAAATACGCGGCCTACGCAATCGCGAAATTTTGGGTGCGAATTACTCACGTAACTCATTTATGGCTTAACCTCCTCGACCATTTGTGTTAGCCTACAGATCCCCGCCCACAAAACTGCACCCTCCCCTCCCCAGGTTACAAATGCGAGTATCCTGCAATTGCTCTGGTTCAGAGGCCCTCTTCAAATTATCACCAGATTTTCAGGAAACAAAAGTAATTTTTCTGGTGTTTTTATTGAATGTTTTTTTAAAAAATTGATCCTTACTGAGACCTGCACTGTCTTTTCTGTTTCTTTGGATGCATTTTTATGGCATAAGTACAAGGCCCATTAAAAATTGAAAAGCTTCCCCGATTTCAGGTTCTTAAACATGCTGTGCATAAATGATAGTTAAATCAGTTGAAACGATAATTTACATACTTAAAGAAGGAATATATGGTGTAATTTCTGCACTTTCCTTGGGCCCCGATTGTTTCCGCCCACTTTACATTCGGGCTTTTCTACTGAGATGCGCAGGAAATCTGAACGCTTGACATCAGCAGAATGGATGCAGGATTGGGCTTTTTTTCGGGTCTAACTGCCAGGTTGGGCCCACGGAGGAAATTCCAAGCCGACAAGTCAACTAAAATTGACAGAAGAAAGTTAATGACCATTGTTCGTAACAATTTGATTTTGAAAGGATGTCAATGATGAGAGTCCAGGGTAGATTTTCATCCTCACCGCTCAACTGGTAATGACAAAAATCTACCATTCTCTCTTTCATTGGAACGATTTGGGCACAGAAACTCTCAAATGTGGAATATTACAACCATAAACTAAAGGGCAGGATGCATTTTTTTGACAAAAATGTATATAAAAACAAAAACTTTCAACAGTAACCAAAATATGCTAATAATGATTCACATACATGACTGAGCAGGTTGTGTATTGGTACTTTCATGTGCTGTGCCAGAGAAAGGTGAGTGTGGGTTTGAGGTCACAGTTCCCCAAATAGGGAGTTCCATCCCATGAGTGAGTGGAAGCCAGGCACTTTCCCATGGGGTAGGAGAGTTATCAAAGCCATTCCTGAACACTTTCTGATAGCTAGTTACAGAGCAACATAAAGAGAAGCCTGGAAACTGGGTGTTTGACCTGCCTATTGGGTAGGAATAGTATCTGGACCAGAGATGAGAAAAGGATAGGGAGAAAATATTATTTACCTTTTTATAAATAAATAAAATGATTGATCAACTGTACGAGTAGTTCCTGATATTTTTATGTATATCTATGGACTATCTACTAAGTGTCAACTTACCACAAAGACTTGGGCACATATTCACACTCCAGTGCAGCACTGAGCGAGTGCTGCTTTATCACAACTGTCTTAGCTCGAGATATAATAGAGGCCCCGTCTGTCTATTCAGGTGGGCGCAAAAGAACTCACTGCACTCCTTGAAAGGCAAGATCCCTTGTCCTGGCCAGCATTCCTCCCTTAACCAACACCATTAAAAACAAACTGATTGGTTATTCGTTGCTGTTTGTGGGATCTTGCACAAGACCGGTGTAACTGTCCATATGACAAATGGTGCATTTCAAAGTTAATTCACTATTCGTGGAGCACTTTGTGAGATCTCAGTGACTTAACGAGGCACTATATAAAGTGAAATGGAAATAAAAATCGGGAGGGATATAAAGCAGGCTGCCGATTCGATGTCACCTGTTTGACACTATCGCACAAAGTCAAAATTACCCCAAGGTCTGTCTTTCTTACTCCACTGTATAAAACAAAATGACTGTGGTAACAACATGTAATTTTGAATCAGAAATAAATACTGGAAGGAAGAGCGAGCGAGCATTAAAGAGGATTGTTGTAGGTTCATTAGTGGTGTGAATCTCCCATATTTAATCAAACTGAATCCATAGAATACACACTTCAAACTTGCTGAAAAATTGCCACAAGCATTTAAGCTCTTTATTACATCACTTCTGTTAGATTGAATTGGTCTGTATTAAAGTTTTACATTTTCACTCAAACTATACAATGTCCATAAATGAAATGTTAATAAATACATCAATAAACAATAAAAAAGATGCTTTTAGCTGCACAGTGCCTTTGTAACATTAGCTCTTCTCACAAGGTGGTAAAAGTTAGCAACTCCCATCATGTCATGGATTATTTACAAGTGGTCCAAGCACAGTCCATCAAAGGACCACATGGTCCTTTTATACATGAGTAGAAAGAATACTGACAGTTCAAGGAGTTACCAGTGTAAACATCTGCAATTCCGTTCACAAATACACAGCATAAATCATCAACTTTCCTTTATTTAATAATTTTACACTTTTGGTGGGGAACACTGGAAAGGGTATTCTGGATTAAAATGTCCTGTGCTTACATAAATCAATGAACGATTAATCATCATTAATAATTCTAGATTGAATAAGAACCGACACCGTTTCAATCATGTTCTCCACAGGCTAGTGCATTAGCCTTTATCAGACTCTGCTTTATGAATGCGAACAGTCCTAGCTTGGTTCAGAAGAGTCAAGTGCTTGGGAAATTGAGGCAAAGGTTGAAAGACGGAATCAGATTCTTTTTTGTCCACTTAATTACTCATTCCAGTCCTTAACAATGATCACTGCGGCTGTGCCATTAATCATAAAGCAGAGTCTTAAAGTTGCTATCCTTTCAAGATCATGTTCCTCTTGCAGTGCGAGTGGCTTTATCACAGATAATGAATAACAGTTTGACCATCAAAACTACTGTAAAATTGTTTCCAATCTGTCATCTAAAAAAGTCTGAAAATATTTCAGCAGTTATTTCTTGAGGTGTGGCCAGAACCATACTCCACAATGCAACTGAACAACGTGAACATTTACTGATAATGTCTTATATTTGCCTCTTTATTTACATGCCGAGGCCTTAGAGGAGATTGACACCTGAATCACATGGCACCGCATGCATTGGTTGCACTGACTGTGCAATAGGCAAACATGCTGCATTTCCACATACAATATACGAGCTGGAATCACTGAGTCACAAATAGTACAAATTTAGTAGCGGTCCCACACAACTTTTTAGGTTCCATTATTATCATACACACAGATTCTGAGCACTACCTCTTCCACTTGACATAGAGTTTTATTTATTTTAGGGTTTAACAGTTTGTATGCATAACATATATAAAATGCATAATGTACTGTATATTTTTCTGTGATCTGACATTACTGTGGCATTGTTCCTGTGATGCTGTGCCTTCCACTCCTGTGACACCACTATCATTTTTATGTCCTTTCTGTCTATATCACATTACTTCTACCACACTCAGCCCGTCTCCCACATAGCAGTAAAAAAATTAATGATTTTTTAAAAAATAAACTATGCATTATGAGAATAACAAGTGATGGGTAGAGCATTTGAGGGAATAATTCAACCTTGGATGTTCAGAAACTGCTCGAGTTCACAATGTCATTCAGAGTACATTCACATGCCAACTCGCAGCGAAGTGCTTTGCCACGATGCGTGAAGGTGGTACGTGAGCAATGACTAATGATCGACCACATCGAACTGCACTGGCTGATGGTTTTGACATCCAAACTGCAGATCACAGTGCAAAATAAGGCCTCCTGCAGTCTGGGTTCAAGGGACGGGGAGCGAGTGGTTTGGCTGCAATGTGACGACGACATCACATGATGTCATATTTCGGTCAAGCTCCTCCTACCTGCTGCGAAAAGCAGATTTTTGTTCATAAAAAAGAATGTTCCGCCCAAGTGACTTTGAACCATTTACTCATATTACTGACAACTTTAACTATGGTGCTCGGTCTTCTGGTGAATGCACTCCGATTGTCATGAGGTCACAACAATATCATTGTAATGTCTAGCAATTTAAGACTGCTAAATCCAACTGACACAGACCAAGTTTTGGAGATGCCAGTATCAATCAGATCTCTAGATTCCTGATTAACAAGGGAGTCAAAGGTTATAGTAGGTAGACGGGAAAGTAGGGTTGAGGTCACAATCAGATTAGCCATGATCTTATTGAATGGCAGAGCAGGCTCGAGGGGCCGAATGGCCTACTCCTGCTCTTAATTCGTATGTTCTTATGTATGTTGTATCTCCAAAACTTGGGAGGGTTTCGCTCTCAGTTCACTTTTTACAGTGTGAATAACCATCCAAATTGAATTATTGCCTTGTATTGCACTGCCAAGTGTTTACTGTCCTATACATGACATTAGATCTGATAAATGTCTCACTTGCATCCCTCCTAATTACACAGACTTGCTTGGATTTGGAGTCAGACTAAATTTAGCTTTTCTGTCCAATTCAGGGCAATGCCATTTAGTTAGCTGTTAATTTATTTGGATCAATAGCTCAATCACATTGATTATTCTAGCGGTTCAGTTAGAAACACTACTACTAATGGCTAGGAACTGAGTACATCAAGCTAGATTGAACCTGACTTTTAAAACCATAAACTATACAGCCTAGAACATGTTCAGGTATTTTTAAGTAGGAGACAAACAAGCTGGAATGTAACAGAATCTGCATATGCAATACAGTGAAGCAGACAAAAGTTTTCCTTTGAATCAGACCATTTATAATCAGAGTGGGTACATCTGTACCAAATAAATGAGGTAAAATGGGTCTTGGTAAGGCCTGTTTTTTAAAATTATATGTGGCACAACAAAAGGGTGCTGGAGACAACTACAATGAGAACAGATACCAGGTAAATTTGACCCTGGTAGTTGCTGGGGTGCAGAGTGTGATTGTACTGGTGTAACAGACAATTCACAGATTTCAAAGCCCTAACTCATACTCCAGCAGCTCTGGTTCAGCAAATGATGGGTTAACTCTACTTCGACATCAACACACAAGGGCAGACTTCTAGTTGATAACACTGTTGGGGTTTAAACGAGGAATCATTTGGATCAGAAAAGTGCATTGATGTTGCTTTTGGATGCACGCCACTATTTAGCAGCAATAAATTTTCTAGTTAAGTCACTAGACTTGACAAAATGGATATTCAATTGATTTACGTCAATCCCACATGCACGCTGGTGACATTCACTGGGCTATTGACTCTGCTTAAAGTTCCATTGTGTGTAACAATGGCTGCTAAATTGTAAAGAAAGAGCAGCATCGGCTGTTTTGTGTGTGTTTGGCAATACAATGACCCAAACCAAGAATACATTATTGGAATATATTGTCAGGTATTTTGACCTTGATTTGAAAACATTAATTGGCATGGTTAAAGATTTGATTAAAATAAAGTGCTGAAATGTCAGGGGAAATTACAGTTTTGTGCATTACAAAAGAATGGGATTTAAAGTGGTAGAACAATATAATTTGATATTTCCCTTGTTTAATTGTGAAAATAATTCTAAGTATTAAATTATGAATTTTGACCAGTAAAAAGGTTCTATTTAACTGTCTGATTTTTTTTTTCAGAAGATTCTATGCTGCAGGTTTGTCACCATGTATGGTTTGTAAGGGAAGTAATTCATCAAAACAGATTTATATAATTGGATCTAAAGGATAACAAGAGGCCAATGTAAACTAACAGAAAACCCCAAAGAATACAAGAAGTGTCCTTATGAAACCGATGGTGGTTAGACTGCTGCTGGTCATGCCGCTGACCTCTGATGTCACATTATGATAGCTCTTATTAAAATCGTGAACTTCGTGACATTTGAACAAACTTGAACAATGCTTCAACCGTACTGTAATGTTTGTGAAAGAATACCCTCCCCCTCTACTCTACTTTCAGCAGTGGAGCCTTCAGCTGTTTCGGTCCCACTCTGGGAAGCTCTTCTAAATCCCACCTTGTTATCTCTCTTTCCATCCTTCAAAAGCCTCATCAAAATCTACCTTTTGATCATGTCTTCAAATCAATAACCTTAATCCTTCTCTCATTACTGCCCAATTTATTGGGTAGTTTGCCTCTGTGAAGCATTGGGAAGTTCTATTACGTTAAAGGCACTACAAAAGTGCCGGTTATTGTTGTCGACTGTGGAGAAATCAATCAATACTGTTTTACACAGGATGGGATTAGGATGGACAGTAGCAATCAAATGATCAGCAGCTCTTTAATTAAAATTAAGTCATGGGGCAATAAGCCTCCAAATATTTTGATCTGGTGAATTCCTGAACACATTCCCAATTTCTGTAACTACCTTTAGATGCTAACGCATCTTAGCATTGCCCCAAGAATAGCAGTGGGACACAGATTAAAGCTCACTATCCCCCATACATGCTAAGTCCCTGGTGTTAGTCATGCTACTTTGACGTGCTTGGGGAGTGGGAAGTGCTCCACTACAAGGATGGAGGGGAACAAGTCAGAGAGTGATTCACCCCAGGTCATCCCTGTCACCTCCTAGTGCCCAGCTCAACAGCAACTTTCCCGGACCCCTAGAATCAGGCTAGCTGCCTGGTGACATGGTGACAGGAATCTACGAAAGCAAGGAATATTGTTTTAAAAAGACTTTACAACAAGAGCAAGAAAAAGACTGTCTTCATCCAATAATGTAAGGCTGCTGTTAATATCCTGCAAAGCACAGCATCAATTGTGCTCGTGGATCTTTAACAAACGGGGCTATCAATATAAAGAGGATTTTTAAGCGAACAAAGCTTTTAATGTTTGTGGTTTGGGGTATTTGCCAGGAGCTTAGGCTGTGACTTTTATCAGTTTATATAAGTATCTGTCTGGTCTCCAGAGTTGACTTTATGGATGGTATCTTGGTTTTGCCAATATAGAACTAGTGAGACGCTCAATGAAATTCTGTTCTTGACATCCCATCTCTTAACATTTTCCAGTGTGGTGGTCCGGGGGGGGGGGGGGGGGGGGGGGAAGGGGAAGGGAGGAAACATTTCCCCGATATAAAATCATAAACCTGTTTATAAAATAATGGATTTACACACAGCACACAGAGGAAACTCCTCCCATAGTGCTGAAAGCCACATTCATATAAAACAATCACTGCAAACTACCCTTCCAACCAAATAATCAGCACATTTGAAAAAAGAACTAGCATGGAAAAATACAGTTGGTCTTAAACCCCGGGAACAGATTACTAACTTTCATTGTAATACTGTGTTCACATAAACTCAGTTCACATTGCAATTATTCTAGTCTAGTAAAAACTTAATGATTGTTGTCCTGGAGACAACATAGGTGAATTGCTGATCCGACTATATATTAGGGCAACTATTTCAGTAGCTATTCACTTCAGTAAAATCTGATTAAAAAAAAAATCCGTGATTTTCTCAGTAAAACTTTGAGCATGTTCATGTGTATTGTTTTTATAGATTATTTCGCTCCAAGATCCAGGAAAACAACTACAAATAAATTGTTTTAGGCTACAGTTTTATTGTAGTGCCAGTCTGAGACTGGTAATTGTGGAGTGCAAAGTACAGCTGGCAATACCCAAGGACTGTGAACTGCACTCTTCCCACAACGGGAGAGTTCTGCCAATTATGTAAGCAAGCAGCTACTGAGAAGGTTTCGTGGTTTCAGGACAGGGGGGCTGATGGCAGCGATTTTAAAAGTGGCGAGGAGTCCAATGGACTACCTGAGCATTTTCTAAACCCTACTTCACATCAGACTGGAGTTGTATTCAACATGGTGACAATGTGAGACAACTTCCTCATGGGGGGTTTTACACTACTTGGCTTCAATGCGTTCAGTCAATTCGGTCCCTTACTCTGGGGTTACACTAAAAATTTCATGCTGATTTATAACTCACTTAATTACAATTCTCATTTTAATGCATCCAGAAGTGCCATTTTTCACAACTGGAACCTATACTTCCAGTTGGGAAAAATTTTATTGCAATTTTCTCATTGCAATTCCCACTTACATGCAAGTATGATGTGCAGAAATCCCACTTTAATGAGACTTGTCACCTTTGAACATGAGACTTTCACCTCTCAATCTAAGTGTATTTGGTGGTCAATGTACCCAAGGACCAGCTTGACTTGGTTTCTGCCCGTTTGCTAGTGTTGTGTGGGTGAAGATGGAATGGAATGGAAGGTGGCTCAACAAAAAAAGCGCAAACAAGTGAATTTTTTGAACAGTTTGAAGGAATTGAGGATTCAAAAGGTAGTCGCACAGAAGCACGGCATTTCTGAATCTTAGGTTTCTAGAATTCTGAAAAGAAAAGCAGATGTCTTGAAGGACTGGGAAAGAAATGAGAACAGAGATAGGAAGCATGAAAGTAAGATGGCCGATGTTGATGAAGCACTGCTTAGGTGGTTTAATCTCAAAAAAAGCTCAGAAAATCCAGCTTTACGGCTGCCTGTTTGAAGCTAAACCTAATGAGCTTGCCAAAGAACTCAGCATCAACAGTGCAGAGATGACTGATGCAGGAATCGTGTCCCAAAATTTGCTGGGAAACAATGGCGAGTTTAATGCGCACGCCTTTATTTAGTGTGTAAATAACCCAGCAATTTGTGACGAGGAAGAGATATCCCGCAAGTTGCGAATCGCCACAAATTGCAGGACGATTTGCGCGGCTCCGCCGTTAGCCATGCAAAAATGGGAGCTCGCCATCAACCTCCCCGTGAGTTACAAGAAATTGCTGGGTTTGCACTGTTAAAATGAACTGAACTTACTGCAGACAGTTAGGGTTGGTACTTAATGACGTAAGGACCCTTTTAATGACAAGATTTACATTCCTGCAATGCCACTCAACCTCTCTGGCCCAGAAAGGGAACAACTGAAACTGTGGAGTCTCATTCCCACAGGTAGTAAATTAGAGATTATTAAAATTATTTTTTTTTTAAACTTTTCCTCTCTCTCTCTTAATCTCAATCTTTCTTTCCCTCTCTTTATTTCTCTTTCTTTAACTAATTTGACTCTAATTCACCCTATTTCCTTCTCCGCTGATCCTCTGTTTCTTTCTTTATCCTTAAATCTCACTGGTTAAGGAGATAGACTGTTGGTCCCATCGTTCACCAACGTCCCAGATGACCCCATGCCGTTATCAGCTCACACTTCCAACAATCTGAGGCGCAAAAGATTTTCGAGCTGAAGGGTGAGGAAAAAAAATCTAATAAACGGGGTCTGCTGCGAGATATCCCGCTCCAGCAAAATCTGGGCCAATGTCTTCTCTGAAAGACTGGGAAACAGACGATGTAAATAAAGACGTGCCAGAGCTGGAAGTTCCCAAAGATACAGAGATAGATTCTGCACTGTGCGTTCTGCGTCGATACACTGAGTTAATTGATAGTGAAACTTTGATAAATTTTATGCACTAGAGGGGAAGGTGCGGAGGTTTATAACTTCAGATCTCCACCAAAAAAAAAATCACAGAATTCTTTGCTGCGTTAAAAAAACTCACTATGTCAGCAATTTTCTTTAGTTTTTAAGACCCTATACGGTATTCCCCTTTGTTCTAATATGTTGTACGAAATTTAGTTAAATAAAGGCTGTTGTGCACCAGATCAGCTTCGCCTTTTGTTGCTTCCCGCTTTATAGAAATTCCTGTTTTATCGCAATTTGCAAGGTTGTCCCAAGCTGTTACAATTATGTGGGTTCCATTGTATAACTGCATTCTTAATAACCTGATGGGGTAAAACTAATACATTAGAACACTGGTAACTTACACAGAATGGATATCAGATGTAGAATCTACACTGTAATTATCCACAGCTTATCCCTCAAGAACCTGGGAGGGATGACATCCAGTCGGCCCTTGTGTGTGAATATCGTTGTACATCTATAGCACAGCAAACACTGGTAGTTTCTGTTAGCAATGAAACAGTGTACTTAAAAAAAAACCCATATAAGAAAGCAAAAATAAACAGATAGTGGGCAGTGAAAGTTTCGGCTATACTCCAAATTTGGTAGCTGAGGATGCATCTGATAACTACACTATGCAAATTTTGGTTTCATGGTTTAGACCTAAGCTGAATCAGTTAGATTACCACTTTGTAATCAGTGCCAAGCATCTGCTATTCTCTATATCCCTGCAATTATGCCATGGGATACTAGTGTATGAAGTTAACCCTTTCCGCTGAATTTTCTTTGTTCACTATTTTAGCAAAGGAGTTAACCAATCTCTTTTTTTTAAAAACAGGTTAACGCCTTGGCTGAAATAATGGAGAGGGGGGTAAGCATTTGAATACTAGTATCCCAGTGTAATATCAGGGGCTGTGCAATGACAACAGGCTATGATCGCTATTTAAATATCAGCACTACACAATTAAGCTATTTTTACATCATGGGAAAATTTGCTCAAACTAATCATTACTGGTGTATACGTAGGAGTGATTACAAGGCAATAATCTCATCAAAGGATTCAGTTGAGATGCACAGCAACAATAACTTGCATTTATATAGTGCCTTTAATGCAGTAAAATGTCCCAAGGTGCTTCACAGGAGCGTTCTCAAACAAAATTTGACACTGAGCCATATAAGGAGATATTAGGACAGGTGACCAAAAGCTTGGTCAAAGAGTACGTTTTAAGGAGTGTCTTAAAGGAGGAGTGAGAAGTAGAGAGGCCGAGAGATTTAGGGAGGAAATTCCAGAGCTGAGGGTTTAGGCAGCTGAAGGCACGGCCGCCAATGGTGGAGCAATTAAAATGGGGGACGCGCAAAAGGCAAGAATTGGAGGAGCGCAGAGATCTCGGAGGGTTCCAGGGCTGGAGCAGGTTACAGAGATAGGGAGGGGCGGGGTCATGGAGGGATTTGAAAACGAGGGTGAGATTTTTTAAAATCGAGGCATTCCCAGACCAGGAGTCAATGAAGGTCAGCGAGCACAGGGGTGATGGGAGAATGGGACTTGGTGCGAGTTAGGATACAGGCAGCAGAGTTTTGGATGAATTCAAGTTGATCGAGGGTGGAAGATGGGAGGCCAGCCAGGAGAGCATTGGAATAGTTGAGTCTGGAGGTAACAAAGGCATTGATAAGAGTTTCAGCAGCAGATGAACTGAGGCGGGGCGGAGACGGGCAATGTTACGGGGGTGGAAGTAGGCAGTCTTGGTGATGCAGCGGATATGTGGTCGGAAAGCTCATCTCAAACAGGACACCAAGGTTGCGAACTGTCTGGTTCAGCCTCAGACAATGGCCAGGGAGAGGGATGGAGTCAGCGGCTAGGGAACGGAGTTTGCAGTGGGGAACCATAGACAATGGCTTCGGTCTTCCATTAAAAGCAAACCTTGAATGGTCTGAGAATGTTATTTGAACATCCACTATGTACGTGTATAGAATAAATTAAACAAAATTCTGTGTGAATTATTCAGTCAGTTGAATCCTCATCTGCCAAGTTTACAGTACAGCCTTAACTTTCACCGCCCACTATCTGTTTATATAGTTTTATTTAAGTTTGTCCTTTGGTTAATGGCCTCGCGCTCTGTATAGTTAATGTGTGATGACTGGCGTCTACAGTGCAGTAAATATTGTGACGTCATTGCTGCTATCGAGCGATAATAAACACTTTATCACAGGGTTATAACAGTCAGTAATAAAGCAATAACAAGCCAGTAAAAATCCCTGACATTGCAAGTCACACCTATCTATTCAGGTGTTAGAAAATGCAAGAAATGCAACAAACTCCAACTGCTGTTGATGTTGGCATGCTAACAATCCAAAACGTATGAGAGTTTCATCGACCTCTCGAGTCCATGTTTAATAGCTTAACCTGGAGTGGCCATTTTTACTGCAAATTCCAAAGAGATTGCAACTTCTCAAATATACTCAATAGAAAATGCTGGAAATGCACAGCAGGCCCATTTAGTATTCAGGTTAGTATCTGCAGTGTGGACACTCACGCTGGGAATTTCCTCGGGGGTGTTCTCCCAAGCGGCCACCGCAATTTCGGGGTTTCTGCCCAAGATACGGCACCCAACGTGCCACAGCTCCCTACAGGGGCTTTTCGCACCTAGGGGGGGGGGGGCGGTTTTGACTTTTGGGCGATGGCGCGAAACGGCCGATCATCGCACGAGCTGCCCGTTGTACATCTCTCCCCGATTTTCACTCCCCTACCGAAAGTCAGTGAAAAATCAGGACACGCGTAACGGGCGGCTGATCCGATATTGGCCCTTTTTAAAAATCGCCCCAAATCGAAATGAACCCTCTCGTTAGTCTCCGGAGACCGGGGCGGGGCGGGGCGGGGGGCGCCCACCTTTGCGTTGGTGCCTGCCCAAAACTGCTTTGCATCAAACTCTGAAGCGGCAGCCCCAAGACCACCTTCACCCCACCCCACCCCACCCCACCTCTCTCTCTCTTTCAGTTACTGACAAAACTGTTGTGTTTTACTATTACTTAAAACAAAATCCTGAATAATGCCATTTAAGAGGAGGAGGCTTTTGGACATGGGTGGCTGACACATTGGTGGCTTTCAATGATTTAAAAACCGAGCTGCAGCTTTGCCCGAGTTGCAGAAACAAAGCAATTTTAACAAATTATTAATAATAATAATAATAATAATAAAGTTGGAAAGTGCAGTTTCCCGGGCGGGGTGTGCACACACCATTTTGTTCTGTTCTCATGGCCTCTTCCTCTCGGGGACGGTGAGGACGATGGGGAAGAGCAGCCCCTTGCCCTCCACGCACGCCTTGAGCTCCTGGCTGTCGAAGGCCGCCGCTTCCTCGCCGCCGCCGCCGCCCTCCTCCTCCTCGCCCAGCACGAAGCGCAGGGTGCAGGCCCTGTTGACGCAGTAGACGGCCCGGCCCATCAGGGCGCAGCGGAAAGGCTGAGGCGGGGGCCCGCCGGCGGCCGGGCCCAGGCAGGCCAACTCGGACCACACCCTGGCCACCGTGTTGTACTTGAAGACGGCGATGCCGGGCCGCCGCCGCCGCTCCTCCTCCTCCTCCTCCTGCCGCCGCCGCCGCCGCCGCCCCCGGCCCAGGTCGAAGCGGTAGATGGAGTTGCCCAAGGCCACCATGTCGGTGGACCTCCTCCGGCTGCTGCTGCACGGGCACTCCTGCCACTCGTCCCGGCGGGGGTCGTACTTGAGCAGCCGGTAGAAGAGGGAGCCGCCCGACACGTAGATCTCGCCGCTGCAGGTGGTGGCTTCGTGGGCCACGGCGAAGGCCCCCTTGGGCAAGGGGGCGGCCGGGCTCCAGCGGTCGGCCCGCGGGTCGTAGCGCTCGACGGTGAAGAGGCACTCGCCGCCGATGGCGTACAGGTGGCCGTCCAGGGCCACCAGCTTGAGCTGCGAGCGGGCCTGGATCATGGGCCGCACCTCGGCCCAGCGGCCCGTCACCGGGTTGTAGGTGAAGACGCGGTCCGAGAGGCGGGCGGACGGGCCGCAGCCCCGGATCCCGCCGGCCACGAACAGGTAGTTGTAGAGGGTGCACAGGCCGCAGCCCCGGGTCTCGGCTTGCTCGGGGATCCGGCTGAGCGGCCTCCACTCGTCGGCCGCCGCGTCGTGACGGTAGAGCCAGCGGCCGGGGTCGGGGCCGGGGCCGTGGCCGGAGCCGGGCTGAGGAGAATCGGCCGCGGCGGTCGGGCTCTGAGGCCTGCTGCTCTCCCGGCTGGCAGGCCGCTCGTACACGTCGTTGATGTCGGCCAGCACCAGGCACCTCTCTCCCCCGCCTCCTCCTCCTCCTCCTCCACCCTGGGCCCCGGCCCCGGCCCCGGCCTCGACCGCCGTCCTCCTCCTCAGGATCAGCTCCCTCTCGGCCCCGCTCAGCCGGCCGTAGACGGCGGGCTCCCGCAGCACCTGCAGGTAGTTGTCGCTCATGAACTTGTAGGCGGCGTCCTTGAGCGGGCCCAGCCGCTGCCTCTTGGCCAGGCCCAGCAGCTCCAGGCAGTTGGCCACCTCCAGCTGGGCCGCCAGCGAGTCGGCGGCCGCCAGCACGGCGCACGGCACCTGCAGGAAGCGGGCCGCCGCCAGCACCTCGGCCGCGTTGCCCCCGCTGACCGCCAGGCCCCCGCCGTACAGGTAGTCGAGCAGCACCCGCAGCGCCTCGTAACTCACCCCCTTGACGCCCAGGAACTGGCGCGACAGGCGGGCGCGGAAGAAGTCGCTCCTCGGGGCCAGCACCGCCTTGTGAGCGCGGATCCTCCGGCCCGACACCTCGATGATCAGGTCGGGCTGCCCGGGGCCCTGTGGCTGGGGCGGGTTCGGCTCCTGCTCCTGCTCCTGGTCGGCGTCGTCTCTGGTCGGCCCGGCTCCGGGCTCTAGGCTCCAGGCGGTGACAGGGGCCGAGGTCGCGGCCGCTCCCCCCCGTTCCCGCTCCCGCTCCCGCTCCTCCTCCTCCTCCTCCAGCGTCCTGTTATTAATCTGTCGCTGGCTCTTCACCACCGTCTCCCGCTCCCGCTCCCCCGCCTCCTCCTCCTCCCCCTCCCCGTCCCTCTCATCGCTCGACGGGCCCGAGAAGCAGAGGGACGAGCCGAAGCTACAAGGCGAGCCGTTCCGAGGCCCCCCGGGCTCAGCTCTTAGTCTCCCGCCCCCGCCCCCGCCCGTCTCCAGCTCGGCCCCTCGGACATCGCCGACCCCCGGGCCGCTCCGCCGCACGCCGTTCGCGGTCTTTCCGATGTCCCGCTGCTGCTGCTGCTGCTGCTCGGCCGCCCGGGTGAGTGGACGGGGTGTGTCTGGAATCACACGCCGAGCACCTTCGCTGCTCACACCGCCGCCGCCGCCGCCGCCCGGGGCGCCTCCAGCGGGACTGGGGCTGGGGCTGGGGCTGAGGCCGCCCTCGGGTCTCGCCTCCTGGGGCTCCCCGGTGCACGGTCTGCCCGCGGACTCCCCGGTGCACGGTCTGCTCTGGGGCTCCCCGGTGCGCGGTCTGCTCTGGGGCTCCCCGGTGCACGGTCTGCCCGCGGGCTCCCCGGTGCACGGTCTGCTCTGGGGCTCCCCGGTGCGCGGTCTGCTCTGGGACTCCCCGGTGCGCGGTCTGCTCTGGGACTCCCCGGTGCACGGTCTGCTCTGGGACTCCCCGGTGCACGGTCTGCTCTGGGGCTCCCCGGTGCACGGTCTGCTCTGGGGCTCCCCGGTGCACGGTCTGCTCTGGGACTCCCCGGTGCACGGTCTGCTCTGGGGCTCCCCGGTGCACGGTCTGCTCTGGGACTCCCCGGTGCACGGTCTGCTCGCGGACTCCCCGGTGCACGGTCTGCTCTGGGGCTCCCCGGTGCACGGTCTGCTCTGGGACTCCCCGGTGCACGGTCTGCTCGCGGACTCCCCGGTGCACGGTCTGCTCTGGGACTCCCCGGTGCACGGTCTGCTCTGGGGCTCCCCGGTGCACGGTCTGCTCTGGGGCTCCCCGGTGCACGGTCTGCTCTGGGACTCCCCGGTGCACGGTCTGCTCTGGGACTCCCCGGTGCGCGGTCTGCTCTGGGGCTCCCCGGTGCACGGTCTGCTCTGGGACTCCCCGGTGCACGGTCTGCTCTGGGGCTCCCCGGTGCACGGTCTGCCCTGGGGCTCCCCGGTGCACGGTCTGCTCTGGGGCTCCCCGGTGCACGGTCTGCTCTGGGACTCCCCGGTGCACGGTCTGCTCTGGGACTCCCCGGTGCACGGTCTGCCCTGGGGCTCCCCGGTGCACGGTCTGCCCTGGGGCTCCCCGGTGCACGGTCTGCTCGCGGGCTCCCCGGTGCACGGTCTGCTCTGGGACTCCCCGGTGCACGGTCTGCTCTGGGACTCCCCGGTGCGCGGTCTGCTCTGGGGCTCCCCGGTGCGCGGTCTGCTCGCGGACTCCCCGGTGCGCGGTCTGCTCGCGGACTCCCCGGTGCGCGGTCTGCTCTGGGACTCCCCGGTGCACGGTCTGCCCTGGGGCTCCCCGGTGCACGGTCTGCTCGCGGGCTCCCCGGTGCACGGTCTGCTCTGGGACTCCCCGGTGCACGGTCTGCTCTGGGACTCCCCGGTGCACGGTCTGCTCTGGGGCTCCCCGGTGCACGGTCTGCTCTGGGGCTCCCCGGTGCACGGTCTGCTCTGGGGCTCCCCGGTGCACGGTCTGCTCTGGGGCTCCCCGGTGCACGGTCTGCTCTGGGGCTCCCCGGTGCGCGGTCTGCCCGCGGACTCCCCGGTGCACGGTCTGCTCGCGGACTCCCCGGTGCACGGTCTGCTCTCGCCCGCCTGCTGCTCGGCTGAAACTCCCCTCGCATGTTGCAAACAAGCTGCTGCCGCTGCCGCTGTCTCCCTTCCTTCGGCAGCCGGCGTCTTCCCGCCTCCCACAGCCAGAGTTCGCCCCTGGTGCTTTTCTGCTTCTACCCCGTTGCTGCTCTGTCCCGGGAAAGGACTCCCGGGAATGCCCCTCAGCAGAGACTCAATGTCCAAGTTCTCGTTCCTTTGCAACGGGGAAGCAGTCGTGACAATGAATAGATCCTGGCCGGGCTGATCCATCGATCGGATGAGGTTGAACACATCCGCTGGCTACAGTTCAACGGTGCACGCTGTCGTTGGCACAACTCCCATCAAGTACCTGGACCCAGCACTCAGTCGTTCAGTTATAGCGTGTCCCTTCACACTCTGCCTGTTCTGGGTTTGCAACGATATTGCACATTTAGCAGCAATGCTTTGTGAGCTGGACGCTGCACGGACTTCCCTGTGGGACGAGGTGGGGTAACCTGGTGTTCACGGCCTGTTGAATCAGGTTGGCAGGATCTCTTGTACGGCCAAGCTTCCCCGTTGTATTCGGTCTCGCACGCATCCCCCTTTACACAAAGGAAAATAACTTATTAGTTCGACGGTCTAAAGGTTAAAAAAGCTCAAAACTTGAACATTTTCTCATAACACAAAAGGTGTTTTCCACTAGATCTGTAGTTGTCAAAATATCTGGTCAAAGACAACCTCTTTTCACAGTATTTGAAGTGAGAACCATCATTTCCTGACTGTCAGAACATCTGGTTAAATTCAATTTCGTCGAACTGACGAGATCAATGTTTTCCTGCACCAGAAAGTTGCCTTGAAATGATCTGAATTCAAATTAAAGATAATTCCAGTAACAAAATAATCACGGTTTCTTGATGGGCTTAAAAAAAGTATTTGACATCAAAGTTTTATATTCTTGTTTGTTTGTTTTTGTTTGTTTACAAACATACAAGTTAATGATCTCAAAATACCCAATCAAATCACCAATCTGAAGGGCAATCAGAGTGAAAACGGAAGACCGTTCTCCGGACTGCTCTCTCCTCAAACAAAAATTTACCAAGAACTTTTTTTATATGAAGACAGCGCCCCTTTCGAAAGGTTACTAAACAATGCTTATTATTTTGGCATCAACTTTCTCTGGGCTCTTGTTCTCTTATAGTGTTACCTTTAAATTAAACATGAGCGGGTGTTACTTCTAGGCAATGAAAGGTAAGTAGGGTGTGTTGTACATGTCCCAGATATTTTCACAAGGTACTATCCCGTTTATCTTAGATCTGCATTATAATTAACTGGTTAAATCTGATGTCTCCTCTGTAATTTGCAACAATAAGGACACTGGCTGCATTCAGGAATCAACATAAAAACAGGATCACCCACAATAGGAAACTGTATTGTAGCTATTTTAATTATTATAAAGGTATAATCATAATTTTAAGTGTGTCTGGCAAACATTTTCCCATTTATTTGCAAACGCACAACACAATGGGGGTCATTTTAACCTTGGGCGATTTTCGTTTCCAATCGGGAGAGGTGTATAACGGCCGGACGATCCGGTATCACCACGTTTACACCATCGCCAAAAGTTAAAGTAACCACTACATTGTTTCCAAGCAAAAAACAAACGTTTGTCACATATATGCCTTGCGCACATCCAATAAACTTGTGGTGTCACAACTGAAAATGTCAAAAGTACAAACAGCCAGTCCAGTGCGGTCTTACTGTCTTTTCACCTTTGGGAGGAGCCGGTGATTTATAAGCATCTGCCAATCGACAGAGGGCCAGTTACACTCCAATTGATCTCTTTTTTTTTGAAGACTCCAATTGATCTCAGAATATGTCTACCTAAAGCATTTAGACTTTGTGGCCTTAAAGGGACAAACTACGTTACAGACAAGCCGTTGACAGCATCAGATTAATGTTTTGCATATAATGCATGATAAAAAATGCTCGTGATCTTATATCATAGTCTACTCTACGTGAAACACGAGCAACGCCACGGGAGATCCGCGAGTAGAATTTAGTAAAGGCAGTGCACCTTTAAGACAAAATCAAAACATTTTATACTTGCATCATAACCTCAGGCGTGAATCTTCCCTCCTCCATAACGGACAGCTTGCTGTCATTACAAACGAGTCGATGATTGCTAATTGTGCCACTCGAATGACACCTAATGCCTCTTTCATTACATCTGCCAACAGGCTGAATATTAAAATAATTAACGGCTTCATGCCAAGCCACGTAAAGGTCACTTGCCTTGCCTCCCATGTTCCCAGTTAATGAGCTAAAGTTTAAGTTTAATATGATTCTGCAAAGAGCGAACCTACATGTATACTGCGTGTAACGTGGACCCAGGTCAGTAGCGGATGGTGAGGAACGGAGGGACCCCCAAAAAACAGAGCTGAGTTGGTTGGTTGAAGCAATCACTATCAACGCTATCCGCGGAACAGCTCAGTTCTGCCCTGCTGGAGAACAGTTTTTGCTTGAGATCATTGAAGACCCAGAAGTCTCTGAAGGGAATCCGCACTGTGCTCTTTCACATTGACTGGCTCAGCCCTTCTGCTGTGGAACTGGGGAATCTGGGCTCCCCTGACTGTTCCACTTTATTTCTGTAGTGATGCCAACACCCCCCCCCCCGCCCCCCGGGTTTTCTATGTCTTTTTATGGGCCTTTGCTGGAACTAGTTTCGTTGGATAAATTCCAGATGATCTCAGTAATCGCTGTAACTGCTACATTGTAGTCAGGCTCAGACTCATACCCTAGAATTAAAAACTGGTGAGCACCATGGTAACGCCGCCTTTCATAATAGTGCAATAAACTTGACGCTGGTAACATCAACATTGATATGAGAAACGCAGAAACGTCATGAATATAGTCTCAACCGGAACGTCGCATTGCATGTTAATAAATGATGTTCATGTGGGCAACAGGGAAAGAACAAAGGAAATAGAATGGGAATCCTGACATTAATACAAACAGAAGGGTCCTTAGGCATTTTTGTAAAAATAGAAATCATTGGGGGTTTTTATTTAGCAACTGACGGTTTATCCCGTTAGGAGTCTTTAAATCGCACATTTGTCTCTCATAGACAATACTAAGAAGATAAGACATTCCTCTGGAATGAAACTGCACTTTTTTTTACAAACAGAACTATGTGTACCGCAGTGTAGTGCAGTACACCCACAGAGTGGGCTCCTGTCTGGATCTTTGATATCCCCCGCTGAATTAAACGTTCTTAAGTTGACTACTACGCGTTTAAATGAAAGACTTGAGATATTGAGCACCATAAAACTATCAAAAGGCACATTGTGTGTGGTTAAAAAAAACTCGGGGGGGGGGGGGGAAGAGAAGGGGGCGGAGCATCTGAATAGCGAAGTACAGTATGAACAGTTCAGTGCAAACTGAAGGTTGGTTCCAGACTGACGAGACAGCCTGATTAGAGAGAGACACTGAGCAATCTGCAGGGACATAGCAACACCAGGGTTGAGAAACCTGTTGTTGTGGTCACGCAAAGAGTGGTAAAAGTTTGGAAGCGGCAGTTGATGTTAGTTCAATTGTTCATTTAAAATCTGAGATTGATAGATTTTTGTTAACCAAAGGTATTAAGAGATATGGGGATAAGGCAGGTATCTTACTGAGTATAGTAGTGTTTAAGTGCAGTAGTATTGCACTCAGTATAGTAGTGTTTAAGTGCAGTAGTATTGCACTGAGTATAGTAGTGTTTGAGTGCAGTATATGGAGTTAGGTCATAGATCAGCCATGATCTCTTTAAATGGCGGAACAGGCGCGAGGGGCTAAATGGCCTGCTCCTGTTCCTATGCTTCAATGTGATAAGCAAGGAAAGCTAAAGCTTTGCAAGACAGAAAAGGGGCGAGCAGCGAGCAAGAGGTGTGAGAGGTTACATTCGCAACTTACACAAGTACATTTGTGACTAAATGAAAACCATCTGATCAGCCATATTGTACTGAGTGCAGTAATACTGTACTGTATTGTGGAGTGCAGTCGTACTATACTGTACTAAGTGCACTGACTGCAGTAGTATTGCGCTGAGTATTGTTGTATTTGAGTATAGTAGTGCAATACTACTGCAGTCAGTGCAATACTACTATACGCAAATACAACTATACTCAGCGCAATACTACTGCAGTCAGTGCAATACTAAGTATAATTGTATTTGAGTATAGTAGTATTGCACTGACTGCAGTAGTATTGCACAGCGTATAGTTGTATTTGAGTATAGTAGTATTGTACTGAGTATAATTGTATTTGAGTGCAGTAGTATTGCACTGAGTATAAATGTATTTGAGTGCAGTAGTATTGTACTGAGTATAATTGTATTTGAGTGCAGTAGTATTGCACTGAGTATAGTAGTATTTGAGTGCAGTAGTATTGCACTGAGTATAGTAGTATTTGAGTGCAGTAGTATTGCACTGAGTATAGTAGTATTGCACTGAGTATAGTAGTGTTTGCAGTAGTATTACACTGACTGCAGTAGTATTGTACTGAGTATAATTGTATTTGAGTGCAGTAGTATTGCACTGAGTATAGTAGTATTTGAGTGCAGTAGTATTGCAATGAGTATAGTAGTATTGCACTGAGTATAGTAGTGTTTGCAGTAGTATTGCACTGAGTATATTAGTATTTGACTGCAGTAGTATTGCACTGAGCATAGTAGTATTTGAGTGCAGTCGTATTGCACTGAGTATAGTAGTATTGATGTGGAGATGCCGGTGATGGACTGGGGTTGACAATTGTAAACAATTTTACAACACCAAGTTATAGTCCAGCAATTTTATTTTAAATTCACAAGCTTTCGGAGATTTTCTCCTTCCTCAGGTAAATGTTTCAAGATCTCCTTGAAGCCTACGCATTCAATATGTATAAATGCGTAGGCTTCAAGGAGATCTTGAAACATTTACCTGAGGAAGGAGAAAATCTCCGAAAGCTTGTGAATTTAAAATAAAATTGCTGGACTATAACTTGGTGTTGTAAAATTGTTTATAGTAGTATTGCACTGAGTATAGTAGTGTTTGCAGTAGTATTGCACTGAGTATATTAGTATTTGACTGCAGTAGTATTGCACTGAGTATAGTAGTATTTGAGTGCAGTAGTATTGCACTGAGTATAGTAGTATTGCACTGAGTATAGTAGTGTTTGCAGTAGTATTACACTGACTGCAGTAGTATTGTACTGAGTATAATTGTATTTGAGTGCAGTAGTATTGTACTGAGTATAATTATATTTGAGTGCAGTAGTGTTGCACTGACTGCAGTAGTATTGCACTGAGTATAGTAGTACTTGAGTGCAGTAGTATTAGACTGACTGCAGTAGTATTGCACTGAGTATAATTGTATTTTAGTGCAGTATTACACTGACTGCAGTAGTATTGTACTGAGCATAATTGTATTTGAGTGCAGTAGTATTGCACTGACTGCAGTAGTATTGCACTGAGTATAGTAGTATTGCACTGAGTATATTAGTGTTTGCAGTAGTATTGCACTGACTGCAGTAGTATTGCACTGAGTATAGTAGTGTTTGAGTGCAGTAGTATTGCGCTGAGTATAATTGTATTTCAGTGTAGTATTGCACTGACTGCAGTAGTATTGCACTGAGTATAGTAGTACTTGAGTGCAGTAGTATTTGACTGCAGTAGTATTGCATTGAGTATAGTAGTGTTTGAGTGCAGTAGTATTGCACTGACTGCAATAGTATTGCACTGAGTATAGTAGTATTTGAGAGCAGTAGTATTCCAGAGTATAGTAGTATTTGAGTGCAGTAGTATTGCACTGAGTATATTAGTGTTTTGAGTGCAGTAGTATTGCACTGACTGCTGTAGTATTGCACGGAGTATAGTAGTACTTGAGTGCAGTAGTATCGCACTGAGTATATTAGTGTTTGCAGTAGTATTGCAATGACTGCAGTAGTATTGCACTGAGTATAGTAGTATTTGAGTGCAGTAGTATTGCACTGAGTATATTAGTGTTTGAGTATAGTAGCATTGCACTGACTGCAGTAGTATTGCACTGAGTATAGTAGTATTTGAGTGCAGTAGTATTGCACTGAGTATATTAGTGTTTTGAGTGCAGTAGTATTGCACTGAGTGTAGTAGTATTTGAGGGCAGTAGTATTGCAGAGTATATTAGTGTTTGAGTGCAGTAGTATTGCACTGAGTATATTAGTGTTTGCAGTAGTATTGCAATGACTGCAGTAGTATTGCACTGAGTATAGTAGTATTTGAGGGCAGTCGTATTGCACTGAGTGTAGTAGTATTTGAGGGCAGTAGTATTGCAGAGTATATTAGTGTTTGAGTGAAGTAGTATTGCACTGACTGCAGTAGTATTGCACTGAGTATAGTAGTATTTGAGGGCAGTAGTATTGCAGAGTATATTAGTGTTTGAGTGCAGTAGTATTGCACTGAGTATATTAGTGTTTTGAGTGCAGTAGTATTGCACTGAGTACAGTAGTATTTGAGTGCAGTAGTATTGCACTGAGTATATTAGTGTTTGCAGTAGTATTGCAATGACTGCAGTAGTATTGCACTGAGTATAGTAGTATTTGAGGGCAGTCGTATTGCACTGAGTATATTAATGTTTGAGTGCAGTAGTATTGCACTGACTGCAGTCGTATTGCACTGAGTATATTAGTGTTTGAGTGCAGTAGTATTGCACTGACTGCAGTCGTATTGCACTGAGTATATTAATGTTTGAGTGCAGTAGTATTGCACTGACTGCAGTCGTATTGCACTGAGTATATTAGTGTTTGAGTGCAGTAGTATTGCACTGACTGCAGTCGTATTGCACTGAGTATATTAGTGTTTGAGTGCAGTAGTATTGCACTGAGTGTAGTAGTGTTTGATTGCAGTAGTATTGCAGAGTATATTAGTGTTTGCGTGCAGTAGTATTGCACTGACTGCAGTAGTATTGCACTGAGTATAGTAGTGTTTGATTGCAGTAGTATTGCACTGAGTATATTAGTGTTTGCGTGCAGTAGTATTGCACTGACTGCAGTAGTATTGCACTGAGTATAGTAGTGTTTGATTGTAGTAGTATTGCACTGAGTATATTAGTGTTTGCGTGCAGTAGTATTGCACTGAGTATATTAGTGTTTGAGTATAGTAGCATTGCACTGACTGCAGTAGTATTGCACTGAGTATAGTAGTATTTGAGTGCAGTAGTATTGCACTGAGTATATTAGTGTTTGCAGTAGTATTGCACTGAGTATAGTAGTATTTGAGTGCAGTAGTATTGCACTGAGTATATTAGTGTTTGAGTGCAGTAGTATTGCACTGACTGCAGTAGTATTGCAGAGTATATTAGTGTTTGAGTGCAGTAGTATTGCAATGACTGCAGTTCTATTGAACTGAATATAGTAGTATTTGAGTGCAGTAGTATTGCACTGACTGCAGTAGTATTGCAGAGTATGGTAGTGTTTGAGTGCAGTAGTATTGCACTGAGTATATTAGTGTTTGAGTGCAGTAGTATTGCACTGACTGCAGTAGTATTGCAGAGTATAGTAGTATTTGAGTACAGTAGTATTGCACTGAGTATATTAGTGTTTGACTGCAGTAGTATTGCACTGAGTATAGTAGTATTTGAGGGCAGTAGTATTGCAGAGTATATTAGTGTTTGAGTGCAGTAGTATTGCACTGTGTATTTTAGTGTTTGCGTGCAGTAGTATTGCATTGACTGCAGTAGTATTGCACTGAGTATAGTAGTATTTGAGGGCAGTAGTATTGCAGAGTATATTAGTGTTTGACTGCAGTAGTATTGCACTGAGTATAGTAGTATTTGAGTGCAGTAGTATTGCACCGAGTATAGTAGTATTTGAGTGCAGTAGTATTGCACTGACTGCAGTAGTATTGCACGGAGTATAGTAGTATTTGAGTGCAGTAGTATTGCACTGACTGAAGTAGTATTGCACGGAGTATAGTAGTATTTGAGTGCAGTAGTATTGCACTGAGTATATTAGTGTTTGAGTGCAGTAGTATTGCATTGACTGCAGTAGTATTGCAGAGTATGGTAGTGTTTGAGTGCAGTAGTATTGCACTGAGTATATTAGTGTTTGAGTGCAGTAGTATTGCACTGACTGCAGTAGTATTGCACTGAGTATAGTAGTATTTGAGGGCAGTAGTATTGCAGAATATATTAGTGTTTGACTGCAGTAGTATTGCACTGAGTATAGTAGTATTTGAGGGCAGTAGTATTGCACTGAGTATATTAGTGTTTGAGTGCAGTAGTATTGCACTGAGTATATTAGTGTTTGATTGCAGTAGTATTGCAGAGTATATTAGTGTTTGCGTGCAGTAGTATTGCACTGACTGCAGTAGTATTGCACTGAGTATAGTAGTGTTTGATTGCAGTAGTATTGCACTGAGTATATTAGTGTTTGCGTGCAGTAGTATTGCACTGACTGCAGTAGTATTGCACTGAGTATAGTAGTATTTGAGTGCAGTAGTATTGCACTGACTGCAGTAGTATTGCACTGAGTATAGTAGTATTTGAGTGCAGTAGTATTGCACTGACTGCAGTCGTATTGCACTGAGTATATTAGTGTTTGAGTGCAGTAGTATTGCACTGACTGCAGTCGTATTGCACTGAGTATAGTAGTATTTGAGGGCAGTAGTATTGCAGAGTATATTAGTGTTTGAGTGCAGTAGTATTGCACTGAGTATATTAGTGTTTTGAGTGCAGTAGTATTGCACTGAGTACAGTAGTATTTGAGTGCAGTAGTATTGCACTGAGTATATTAGTGTTTGCAGTAGTATTGCAATGACTGCAGTAGTATTGCACTGAGTATAGTAGTATTTGAGGGCAGTCGTATTGCACTGAGTATATTAATGTTTGAGTGCAGTAGTATTGCACTGACTGCAGTCGTATTGCACTGAGTATATTAGTGTTTGAGTGCAGTAGTATTGCACTGACTGCAGTCGTATTGCACTGAGTATATTAATGTTTGAGTGCAGTAGTATTGCACTGACTGCAGTCGTATTGCACTGAGTATATTAGTGTTTGAGTGCAGTAGTATTGCACTGACTGCAGTCGTATTGCACTGAGTATATTAGTGTTTGAGTGCAGTAGTATTGCACTGAGTGTAGTAGTGTTTGATTGCAGTAGTATTGCAGAGTATATTAGTGTTTGCGTGCAGTAGTATTGCACTGACTGCAGTAGTATTGCACTGAGTATAGTAGTGTTTGATTGCAGTAGTATTGCACTGAGTATATTAGTGTTTGCGTGCAGTAGTATTGCACTGACTGCAGTAGTATTGCACTGAGTATAGTAGTGTTTGATTGTAGTAGTATTGCACTGAGTATATTAGTGTTTGCGTGCAGTAGTATTGCACTGAGTATATTAGTGTTTGAGTATAGTAGCATTGCACTGACTGCAGTAGTATTGCACTGAGTATAGTAGTATTTGAGTGCAGTAGTATTGCACTGAGTATATTAGTGTTTGAGTGCAGTAGTATTGCACTGACTGCAGTAGTATTGCAGAGTATATTAGTGTTTGAGTGCAGTAGTATTGCAATGACTGCAGTACTATTGAACTGAATATAGTAGTATTTGAGTGCAGTAGTATTGCACTGACTGCAGTAGTATTGCAGAGTATGGTAGTGTTTGAGTGCAGTAGTATTGCACTGAGTATATTAGTGTTTGAGTGCAGTAGTATTGCACTGACTGCAGTAGTATTGCAGAGTATAGTAGTATTTGAGTACAGTAGTATTGCACTGAGTATATTAGTGTTTGACTGCAGTAGTATTGCACTGAGTATAGTAGTATTTGAGGGCAGTAGTATTGCAGAGTATATTAGTGTTTGCGTGCAGTAGTATTGCACTGACTGCAGTAGTATTGCAGAGTATGGTAGTGTTTGATTGCAGTAGTATTGCACTGAGTATATTAGTGTTTGCGTGCAGTAGTATTGCACTGACTGCAGTAGTATTGCACTGAGTATAGTAGTATTTGAGTGCAGTAGTATTGCACTGACTGAAGTAGTATTGCACGGAGTATAGTAGTATTTGAGTGCAGTAGTATTGCACTGAGTATATTAGTGTTTGAGTGCAGTAGTATTGCATTGACTGCAGTAGTATTGCAGAGTATGGTAGTGTTTGAGTGCAGTAGTATTGCACTGAGTATATTAGTGTTTGAGTGCAGTAGTATTGCACTGACTGCAGTAGTATTGCACTGAGTATAGTAGTATTTGAGGGCAGTAGTATTGCAGAATATATTAGTGTTTGACTGCAGTAGTATTGCACTGAGTATAGTAGTATTTGAGGGCAGTAGTATTGCACTGAGTATATTAGTGTTTGAGTGCAGTAGTATTGCACTGAGTATATTAGTGTTTGATTGCAGTAGTATTGCAGAGTATATTAGTGTTTGCGTGCAGTAGTATTGCACTGACTGCAGTAGTATTGCACTGAGTATAGTAGTGTTTGATTGCAGTAGTATTGCACTGAGTATATTAGTGTTTGCGTGCAGTAGTATTGCACTGACTGCAGTAGTATTGCACTGAGTATAGTAGTATTTGAGTGCAGTAGTATTGCACTGACTGCAGTAGTATTGCACTGAGTATAGTAGTATTTGAGTGCAGTAGTATTGCACTGACTGCAGTCGTATTGCACTGAGTATATTAGTGTTTGAGTGCAGTAGTATTGCACTGACTGCAGTCGTATTGCACTGAGTATAGTAGTATTTGAGGGCAGTAGTATTGCAGAGTATATTAGTGTTTGAGTGCAGTAGTATTGCACTGAGTATATTAGTGTTTTGAGTGCAGTAGTATTGCACTGAGTACAGTAGTATTTGAGTGCAGTAGTATTGCACTGAGTATATTAGTGTTTGCAGTAGTATTGCAATGACTGCAGTAGTATTGCACTGAGTATAGTAGTATTTGAGGGCAGTCGTATTGCACTGAGTATATTAATGTTTGAGTGCAGTAGTATTGCACTGACTGCAGTCGTATTGCACTGAGTATATTAGTGTTTGAGTGCAGTAGTATTGCACTGACTGCAGTCGTATTGCACTGAGTATATTAATGTTTGAGTGCAGTAGTATTGCACTGACTGCAGTCGTATTGCACTGAGTATATTAGTGTTTGAGTGCAGTAGTATTGCACTGACTGCAGTCGTATTGCACTGAGTATATTAGTGTTTGAGTGCAGTAGTATTGCACTGAGTGTAGTAGTGTTTGATTGCAGTAGTATTGCAGAGTATATTAGTGTTTGCGTGCAGTAGTATTGCACTGACTGCAGTAGTATTGCACTGAGTATAGTAGTGTTTGATTGCAGTAGTATTGCACTGAGTATATTAGTGTTTGCGTGCAGTAGTATTGCACTGACTGCAGTAGTATTGCACTGAGTATAGTAGTGTTTGATTGTAGTAGTATTGCACTGAGTATATTAGTGTTTGCGTGCAGTAGTATTGCACTGAGTATATTAGTGTTTGAGTATAGTAGCATTGCACTGACTGCAGTAGTATTGCACTGAGTATAGTAGTATTTGAGTGCAGTAGTATTGCACTGAGTATATTAGTGTTTGAGTGCAGTAGTATTGCACTGACTGCAGTAGTATTGCAGAGTATATTAGTGTTTGAGTGCAGTAGTATTGCAATGACTGCAGTACTATTGAACTGAATATAGTAGTATTTGAGTGCAGTAGTATTGCACTGACTGCAGTAGTATTGCAGAGTATGGTAGTGTTTGAGTGCAGTAGTATTGCACTGAGTATATTAGTGTTTGAGTGCAGTAGTATTGCACTGAGTATATTAGTGTTTGAGTGCAGTAGTATTGCACTGACTGCAGTAGTATTGCAGAGTATAGTAGTATTTGAGTACAGTAGTATTGCACTGAGTATATTAGTGTTTGACTGCAGTAGTATTGCACTGAGTATAGTAGTATTTGAGGGCAGTAGTATTGCAGAGTATATTAGTGTTTGCGTGCAGTAGTATTGCACTGACTGCAGTAGTATTGCAGAGTATGGTAGTGTTTGATTGCAGTAGTATTGCACTGAGTATATTAGTGTTTGCGTGCAGTAGTATTGCACTGACTGCAGTAGTATTGCACTGAGTATAGTAGTGTTTGATTGTAGTAGTATTGCACTGAGTATATTAGTGTTTGCGTGCAGTAGTATTGCACTGAGTATATTAGTGTTTGAGTATAGTAGCATTGCACTGACTGCAGTAGTATTGCACTGAGTATAGTAGTATTTGAGTGCAGTAGTATTGCACTGAGTATATTAGTGTTTGAGTGCAGTAGTATTGCACTGACTGCAGTAGTATTGCAGAGTATATTAGTGTTTGAGTGCAGTAGTATTGCAATGACTGCAGTACTATTGAACTGAATATAGTAGTATTTGAGTGCAGTAGTATTGCACTGACTGCAGTAGTATTGCAGAGTATGGTAGTGTTTGAGTGCAGTAGTATTGCACTGAGTATATTAGTGTTTGAGTGCAGTAGTATTGCACTGACTGCAGTAGTATTGCAGAGTATAGTAGTATTTGAGTACAGTAGTATTGCACTGAGTATATTAGTGTTTGACTGCAGTAGTATTGCACTGAGTATAGTAGTATTTGAGGGCAGTAGTATTGCAGAGTATATTAGTGTTTGAGTGCAGTAGTATTGCACTGTGTATTTTAGTGTTTGCGTGCAGTAGTATTGCATTGACTGCAGTAGTATTGCACTGAGTATAGTAGTATTTGAGGGCAGTAGTATTGCAGAGTATATTAGTGTTTGACTGCAGTAGTATTGCACTGAGTATAGTAGTATTTGAGTGCAGTAGTATTGCACTGACTGCAGTAGTATTGCACGGAGTATAGTAGTATTTGAGTGCAGTAGTATTGCACTGACTGAAGTAGTATTGCACGGAGTATAGTAGTATTTGAGTGCAGTAGTATTGCACTGAGTATATTAGTGTTTGAGTGCAGTAGTATTGCATTGACTGCAGTAGTATTGCAGAGTATGGTAGTGTTTGAGTGCAGTAGTATTGCACTCAGTATATTAGTGTTTGAGTGCAGTAGTATTGCACTGACTGCAGTAGTATTGCACTGAGTATAGTAGTAGTATTTGAGGGCAGTAGTATTGCAGAATATATTAGTGTTTGACTGCAGTAGTATTGCACTGAGTATAGTAGTATTTGAGGGCAGTAGTATTGCAGAGTATATTAGTGTTTGAGTGCAGTAGTATTGCACTGAGTATATTAGTGTTTGATTGCAGTAGTATTGCAGAGTATATTAGTGTTTGCGTGCAGTAGTATTGCACTGACTGCAGTAGTATTGCACTGAGTATAGTAGTGTTTGATTGCAGTAGTATTGCACTGAGTATATTAGTGTTTGCGTGCAGTAGTATTGCACTGACTGCAGTAGTATTGCACTGAGTATAGTAGTATTTGAGTGCAGTAGTATTGCACTGACTGCAGTAGTATTGCACTGAGTATAGTAGTATTTGAGTGCAGTAGTATTGCACTGACTGCAGTAGTATTGCACTGAGTATATTAGTGTTTGAGTGCAGTAGTATTGCACTGAGTATAGTAGTATTTGAGGGCAGTAGTATTGCAGAGTATATTAGTGTTTGAGTGCAGTAGTATTGCACTGACTGCAGTAGTATTGCACTGAGTATATTAGTGTTTGAGTGCAGTATTGCACTGACTGCAGTGGTATTGCAGAGTATAGTAGTATTTGAGTGCAGTAGTATTGCACTGAGTATATTAGTGTTTGATTGTAGTAGTATTGCACTGAGTATAGTAGTGTTTGAGTGCAGTAGTATTGCACTGACTGCAGTAGTATTGCACTGAGTATATTAGTGTTTGAGTGCAGTAGTATTGCATTGACTGCAGTAGTATTGCACTGAGTATATTAGTGTTTGAGTGCAGTAGTATTGCACTGACTGCAGTAGTATTGCACTGATTATAGTAGTATTTGAGGGCAGTCGTATTGCACTGAGTATATTAGTGTTTGAGTGCAGTCGTATTGCACTGACTGCAGTCGTATTGCACTGAGTATATTAGTGTTTGAGTGCAGTAGTATTGCACTGACTGCAGTCGTATTGCACTGAGTATATTAGTGTTTGAGTGCAGTAGTATTGCACTGACTGCAGTCGTATTGCACTGAGTATATTAGTGTTTGAGTGCAGTAGTATTGCACTGACTGCAGTGGTATTGCAGAGTATAGTAGTGTTTGAGTGCAGTAGTATTGCACTGAGTATAGTAATATTTGAGTGCAGTAGTATTGCACTGAGACTATTAGTGTTTGAATGCAGTAGTATTGCACTGAGTATAGTGGTGTTTGATTGTAGTAGTATTGCACTGAGTATAGTGGAGTTTGAGTGCAGTAGAATTGCACTGACTGCAGTAGTATTGCACTGAGTATAGTAGTATTTGAGTGCAGTAGTTTTGTACTGCACTGCAATCCATAAAACACCAGGCGGTGGCTACAACAGCACGTTGTTCAGTTGCAGTTTAAAAATGATTCAAATCAACTTAATCCTCAAAACTAATGCACATACTTCCCGAATTATAACACCTATTTACTACAAAGAAATCTTTATATCAAATATTTGCATCAGCTCAGCCTGCATTGTTTAAATGAACTCCCACTGCTTGTGTATCTCTCCATAAAAGGTAGAAAATATAGCAACACTTAATACAGAAATTCTGTAGACGAAATTGCATTTTAAAGAGAATATGCAACACGCTATTTTTTTTTTTCGCAGCAGCAGCAGTAAATCCGGAGTTCAGTCTGTGTGGTTTGTTGCGGTGCCTGTGCAAATCCAATGGTGGCCGAAAGGCATAGGCTCAGTTTGTTCAAATTGAATAGCGTTGCTGTGTCATTCACAGCTGACGCGGTGCTGGACGGTCAGTGAGCAGCGCGGCACAGACTCGGTGTGCTGGAGTTTAATACTCGCCCTGTCCTCTCGTCCATATCACCCTCGGGAAGGCGAGGAGGCAGGCGCATGCGTGCTCATCGGAAGAGACCAGGCATGTGGATTAATGAGGGGATGTGGAGATTGCAGCACTGCAAGGATTGACTGCAGCCTTTCGCTGGAACAATTCTCTGGGTATTTTTGCAATAGTACGTTTGACGGCCAGATTGGAATTGGGATTTTTTTTTTTTTTTGAGTATGTAAGAATGATATTGAGCTGCACATCCAAAGGTTTCAGGACCAAACAATGGAGTCAGAACACAACAGAAAAGGATCTATTTGATCTGTGGGTTTATGGTGATATTTTAAAGAAAAATCGTCCTAACCCGTTCCGGTTTAAATAGTATTTTGCACACATTCTTCGTTTTCAAATACTGCAATGACTAAATAAGTGGAAAAAACTGCACATATTCACACTGCATTAATATCAGTCCATTTGGTTTTTTTTTTATCGTTCACACGTAAAATCGTCTTCATAAAAACAGGATTTGTATTAAAAGCTGAGTTGTAACGACTGCCCGCCACTAGCGTAAATATACATGGTGCAATTCAAATACCTGGAAGCTATTCTCGTCTCCGGTTTTTCTAATTCGAATTTAGCACACTGTTATACACAAGAAAAAGGAGGAAAGAAAAATCAGACCACTTACTGAGAGGTCAAATGCAAACTGCCATTAATCATGTCAGCAAGGAACCTGCCAGTCTGGACCTGTAGAGCTTCTCCCCCCCACCCCCCCCTTCTTGACTGTGAAAGCTTCTCAGAAATACAAGCGAGGGGTTTGATCAGAAACGGCTGCCACAACCGATGAGAGCGTGTAACGTGAAGGTGAGCAGAGGCGCCCTGTCACCGACTGGAGTGTCCTTTAATCCGGAGTTACACCATCAGCGGCTTCTTGGCCAGTCCCGCGTCGGCTCTGCTTCCCAGCGGCAGGAAAAGTCTCGCTCGTGGATCCGTCCATTCCTGGGTTTATTCATTAGTTCACCCGAATCACAGGACCCTCGGCTTCGCTCCTCCCCCTTTGCCCCTCTACCTCTTTGGTACAGCGCTCGGTATTGCCTGCTAAATGTTGATAAATAATGGGAGGTATCGCTCAGTCCATCCACTTTGATGGGGGGGGAAAAGCTGAAAAGCCTCCCACTGCTTTGCCTCTGCTGAATGAATGATTCTTGTAACCAATTTAAATCTGCTTGACGCGTGTACATATCGATGGACTGGGGTCTTAATCATTCTTTTACCGACTGCATCTTGCGTCACCGCTTTCTTGGTGCTTTTAATGGATAGTTTGATGAAAACAAAAGTATCCTTTTAGATGAATGCAGTCAGTCCCGCCCACTTCCTCAGCACTCTTTTTCAGCTGTGAGAACTGCTGATGGGACCTGCGGCAATTGTACATTATTTACAGGGAGTGGGTCATTTCCGGATATGCTCTGCTCTGCTCTATACTGGAGCCAGCCGACGTGTTCTGAATCGGACATTGTCACCAACTTGCGTGCAAGATGAAGCTGGCCTGAGTTGTCAGTCCTAGCCACCACTTGCACTCACACGGCACCTCATCTCTCCGAAAGCTCAGCTCCCACAGCACTTCACATACATTGCAGTGCAGTGGCTGGTGTTGGGTCAGCAAATTCGGCGGCCACTTGTAAAATATTACATTGGCAAGTGAGTCTCTTTCTGGGGATGGAAGAGTCAATACAGCAGAACTCAAAAGACAAAAAAAACAGAAAAAGCTGGAAACACTCAGCAGCATTTGTGGAGGAGCAGAAGTCAGTCAGTCAGTCGACGTTTCAGGTCTAAGACTGGACCCCCCCCCACCAAATGCTTTTTTCAATGTACCTGAACTACAGGAACAGACAGATAGATAGATCCAAGTTTAACGTTCCGCCTGAACTAATGGCATCTCCGTGTTTCAGTCTTGCCCCAGGACGTCAGCTTGGATTATGTGCTCAAGACCTGGAATTAGACTTTAATCCATGACGTTCTGACTCAAGCAACCGCCCGAGTAATAATTAACCCTTCCACCTTCTCCATCAGCAGCAAGTTAATGCTGCTTCCTAAAACAGGATTGAAATATTTTCACCGTGTGTCAAGGGCTACTGGCCCATATTGGAGCGACTGAGGTGGAGGGAGGCACCGCGAGGAAACCAATGTCATACTCTCTTACCAAATGTGACACCCACCCTTCCCCAATTTTTTTAAAGATCACCAGCTGAGGCACCTGTAGATTTTTTTTGAGCCTCAATGTAAACTTGTTTGTGTTTCTTGGGTTCTTACGGCTTTACATTAACATTTTATTGCCAGTTGCATAAGAATTATTAATGCCAGTTTTATTGCCGATTTGAAGACCTGGGTTTTTTGTTTTTAATTTTTTTTGTGCGAGAGAAAATCAGCAGAAAAATTGCCCCCCCCCCACCCACCCAAAAAAAAAGAAACTTGGGTGAATTTGGAGCAAATCAGTTTATTATTAAAAAAACTTCTAATTGGGAACATTGCTAAACTTCAGAAAACAAGTAAGGTACTAATAAAAGTACAGACAAGTTAAATGACAACCCACAATTATTTACCTAGTTTGCAGTTGTTACGGGGCTAACCATCTCACTTCGTCCCCGCTAGATTTGTTTTTGATTAATAGTATCTGACCCTGAAATTCCATGGGGGTTCCAGTGGACTCCTACCATAACACCAGCAGGAGACTGGTGAAATCCTCAGAGAAAGAGTGTAAATGGCAGTTATCAGCCATTTATGCTGTTTCTCTGGGAGATCTGTCCCACAAGATATCAAGGCCCCTATGTTTATTGTTGTGGTGCCAGGGATGGGGGTGGGGGGGGGGGGGTGGGGAGTGGGACTAATTGGATAGCTCTTTCAAAGAGTCGGCACAGGCATGATGGGCCGAATGGTATCCTTCTGTACTGTAAGATTCTATGAATCCCCTGCCACTACAATGGTGGGATAATAAAAAAAGTGTGCTTAGGAGAACAACTGTGATCTTGCTTTTAGTAATCAATGCCTTGGTGTGTGTTCTGAATCAGCTTTTGATTGATGACCTCAGTCTTCAAGGGGCCACCAGTGTGGTAACTATGTCAGTGCACCATTGCCCTCGCTCCCATAGGACTGAAATACTAAAGCTTGCTGCAGTATCCAGAGACGATTCAGGCCCCCTTAAAAAAAAAATCCATATGGTACAGCGTTCGTTTCGTCTCCTACTGAAAATCAGATCCAGGGATGTGCGTGCATCATATCAGTGATGCCAGCATGGCAAGTACAGCTTGCAATTTGTATGTTGACATCATGGATGTGATATGCATGCACCTCTGGTCCCAAATTTTATTAAGAATATAATGGGTAATTTTTGGGGGAGGGGTTCCCAAATTTAGGAAGGCATCTATGTTTACCAATTCATCACCTGAAAAAAATACAGGAATTTATCAGTGGAAAGTGATTTAAAAAAAACAATTTTACTGACCCCTATACTTAAGCATGGCAGAAGTTCATTCATTGATTACGATCCAACACTTCCCCCCCACTTACTGTGGTACACACAGTCATGTTAAAAGACAGAGCAGTCATGTTAAAAGACAGAGCAGTCATGTTAAAAGACAGAGCAGTCATGTTAAAAGACAGAGCAGTCATGTTAAAAGACAGAGCAGTCATGTTAAAAGACAGAGCAGTCATGTTAAAAGACAGAGCAGTCATGTCCCTGGATTCTCCCCACCCAAATGACATAGTCACAGGAGCCATGTGCTGACTAAACTGGCCGTCAGCTCCATCTCTGAGCAACGTACAGAAACTTATGAGCCAAGCAAGCGGCAAGTTAATCAATACTTTCCCATCTCAAATTCTACTTCAGCAGGTAAAAACACCACTGCACATGCCAGAAGACCAGACCCTGGGAAGTGTCAGGTGGCAAGCAACAGGCTCACCTCCAGTGATCATGATAAGCCACAGACCGGGGATGTATTACACCCTCAGAAATGCCACTAGGGATCAGCTGCTCCCTGGCTAACTCTAAATCATTGCTTAGGGCAAACAGTTCAAACGGGAGAGAGAGAAAAAACATTGGTTACAGTCTCTTCTTGCTTTTTTTATATAACAAAATACTGAACAATTGGGGCAGTGGATCCATGGTTTATTTTAACATGTAAAAAATAGTAACTATGCCACATTTGTGTAGCTAAGCATTATCTTGATAAATGTGCCTGATTTCCTGTGAATGGCGCCTGTCATTCGTTAGAAAGTCTATGCACAAATGCAAGTCTATGAGCTTTTGCATGGCAACTTCCTCTAAATTAGACAGCCAAAAAAAAGTAAGGTGCCCTCTACATCTGGGACCTGTCTGAACAGCAAGCAGCTGTGTATCCCCTTAACCAATCAGGTTGAAGCACATTAATAAGCAGCAGGGAGTCAGAACCAGGAAGTGTAAGTTAGAATAGTGAATTCAATGTCAGATCAGGTACAGAAAGTGAAATAGAGAGGGAAAGATTGGATTAAGAGACGGCGATTAAAAAGATAGAAAGAAAAACAATTAAAATCTAAAGGAATGAGACTCCACGCTTGTAGAAGTTAATTTTCAGTGCTAGAGAGGTTGTTTGACAGTCATTAAGACTTACCACGCCGTTAAAAGTGTGCTACGACTGGGAGTCCCTCTTTTTGGCGAGATTAGTTTGTATCCATCAGGTCAGTGCAGGATCTTCACGCCGTTCCATTCATTTTAATGGTGAGCTAGCCGGCGAGATGTCGTTCTTGTGGGGTTTACGGAGGAGGGTCTCATTTGGTACGCAGATTTCCACATTTAACTGCATATGTTTGATCCCCGGAAGTTTCTGTACCAGATGCACAGAAATAATGGTCAGCCCTGTTAGACTCGCTGTTATTTTCAGAGGAAAATCTGGCACATAATGTCTTGGACACACAAAAAATTGTGAATAAAAAATATCTTTGGCTGTTTTACTCTGATAGGAGGTTCTCACAAGTTTATGCAATAGGATATTAAGTAACTTATAAACAGCGTGAGGACAGATTCAGGAAATCACTCTCTTATTTACCTTTAAAACAACACAAGGCAGCCAACATACAGCCCACAATTATAATTTAACTGTTTTAACAGCGTGGTAAGTCTTAATGACTGCCAAACCACCTCTCTGGCACTAAAAAATAACTTAAAAACGTGGAGTCTCATTACTCCCGATTTTAATAGTTTTTGGATATTTAAAAAAAAAAATTAAATTAAAAAACTTTAAAAAATCTTTTTCCTTCTGTCTCTTAATCTCATCCTCACTTAATTTCGCTTTCTGTATGTCATTTTATAATACCTCATCGAGCACATCCAGGATTTTAGTCTGCGCGCTTTGTGAATGAACTGCACTTCCTGATTCTTACAGGGCAGCTTGCTTCAAGCTGATTGTTTGAGGGGACATAGAGATCCTTTCACCACTCTCACAGACCGGGAAAGAACGCTGACGTTATTTAAACTCGCAGTTCAAGGAAGTTGCCGCCAAAAAGAACGCGGTAACTTAGCGGGTGAATTTAAATCTAATGCGCGGCGAACACTGTTGGTTTGCCGGTCAGAGCAATTTACGGGCCATTAACTTGTTTAACATGGATCGGTTAATGCTTTAGTTAAAATGGTGCACAGAGAAATTTCATACAACAATTTACCATCTTGGTTATTAATGTCTCACAGCACAACTTCAATCTCTTTGTGCATAACCAGTGGCAAAGGGGTTATGGAAGTTATGAGCTCAAGTTAAATGTAACTTGAGCATTTGTTAATTTGAAAAATGTTTTTTTTTAAATTTGGAGAGGAAGAACCACCAAGCTGCCAGGTGTCATTTTCAACATTAAGAGAACAAACATAAGTGGTGTGATGATGCAGTTCAGTGTGATTTGTTGGCATGTCTCGAACTTATAGACAAAACAAGGGTTTTAAAACACTTCTTCCTTGAAGACAGTGTCCCTTTAAGGAATAAACTCTGCACATTTAGAATGGTTAACTTGTGAGATGGACTTACCACACCACTGTGGCAGCACTCAAAAAATGGATAGATTCTGGATTCAACAGAAAATAAAAGCTTATGGAATTGGTACAGGACATGAGGCTGATGAAGAATAGTCACTGAATATCTTGAAAGTGGACCCAAATCTCAAATTGAATTGGATGGCCTGAGTGGGTTTTTGCTGTTCCTACATTTTGTTATATTAACAAAGATGAACGTGAATGAAAGATTTACATTTATATAACTCTTTTCATGATCTCAGGTCGTCCCAAAGTGTTTTACAAAGTAGTCACTGTTGCAATGTAGGAAATGTGGCAGCCAATTTGCGCACAGCAACCTCCCTCAAACAGCAGTTAAATAAGTAACCAGGTCATTTGTTGTAGGTGTTGGTTGAGGGATGAATGTTGGCCAGGACACCGGGGAGAGCTCCCGTGCTCTTCTTTGAATAGTGCCAAGGGATCTTTTATATCCACCTGAGAGGGCAGACGGACCCCCGATTTAACGTCTCATCTGAAAGACGGCACCTCCGACAGTGCAGCACTCCCTCAGTACTGCACTGGAGTGTCAGCCTAGATTATGTGCTCAAGTCTCCGGGGTGGGGCTTGAACTCACAACCTTCTGACTCAGAGGCCAAAAGTGCTACCACTGAGCCACAGCTAACACTGTATAGGTCCAAGTAATCCATCTTCACAGCACCTGTACTTTAATACTTTCATGATTTCCATCAACATTCATGAAAATTCTATCTCTGTTTTATATTTTTCCTCAGAAAGTAAAGATCGTTTAGCTGATAAGGAAGTCATCCAGCCATTGCCTATGATCACCACCAGACTGTTCACCTTTTGACAGTTCACTCAGCCCGAGGCGACTATGGCCCTTTATCAGGAATGAAAAACAATGCCTAACATATTACAAAAAATAATGGATAGTCAAGAGATAAATTAGACATGTAGGTGGCCCTTTGTTGCTGGCTTGGCGTTTGTAGGTATTGTTCACAAATTAACACCCCAGCTGTCTACAATTCGCGTGATAATCCATTGTTCTGTAAAACAATATAACGCAATACTTATTTTCCATGAAATCTGGTGACATTGGAATTTGAAGAATCTTACTGGGAGTAGATTGTAAATAAACAGAGTGTGTAAATGAACAGAATGTCAGTTAGCACACTAACAGCTGGAGTACTGTGTGCAGTTCTGGTCGCCACACTACAGGAAGGATGTGATCGCTTTGGAGAGGGTGCAGAGGAGATTCACCAGGATGTTACCAGGGCTGGAGCGCTTCAGCTATGAAGAGAGACTGGGAAGATTGGGTTTGTTTTCCTTGGAGCAGAGGAGGCTGAGGGGGGACATGATTGAGGTGTACAAAATTATGAGGGGCACAGATAGGATGGATACTAAGGAGCTTTTTCCCTTCGTTGAGGGTTCTATAACAAGGGGACATAGATTCAAGGTAAAAGGCGGGAGGTTTAGAGGGGATTTGAGAAAGAACTTTTTCACCCAGAGGGTGGTTGGAGTCTGGAACTCACTGTCTGAAAGGGTTGTGGAGGCAGGAACCCTCAACATTCAAGAAGCATTTGGATGAGCACTTGAAATGCCATAGCATACAAGGCTACGGACCAAATGCTGGAATATGGGATTAGAGTAGACAGGGCTGATGGCCGGCGCGGACACGATGGGCCGAAGGGCCTCTATCCGTGCTGTATAACTCTATGACTAAGAGTCCAGGTACAGTTAGCTGAGGATCTGTCCAGTGCAAACAGTATAGACTTTTAAGGCTATCAAACCCTTATACCGCACAAGAGTTAATTTGCTAGTTAAAATGGGAAGTTTGAATCACTGGTGCAGGAACGACTGACAGGGCTCAAACAGGGGCTATGTATGCACAGCCATTGAGTAAAGACCACACTGCCTTTCTCCCCTAATTGAGCTAGTGTAAGAATTGATGTCCATGAAGGAGCATGCTTCAACAAATATTTTAACGGTTTAATCATGGGGAATATTAATACAAACATTTTGTCGTATAAAGTACGACTGTATCTTAAAATTAAAAAGGGTGTAATTCTAGTGTGTTTTCTCTCATAACCTCAGCTAGAGTACTGTGTCCAATTCTGGGCATCACACCTTAGGAAGGATGTCAAGGCCATGGAGAGGGTGCAGAGGAGATTTACTAGAATGATACCAGGGATGAGGGAATTCAGTTATGTGGAGAGATTAGAGAAGCTGGGATTGTTCTCCTTAGAGCAGAGAAGGTTAAGGGGAGATTTAACAGAAGTATTCAAAATCATGAAGGGTTTTGATAAGAGTAAATAAGGAGAAACTGGCAGAATGGTTGATAATCAGAGAACACAGATTTAAGGTAATTGGCAAAAGAACTTGGGGGGGGGGGGGGGGTGGGGAGGAGATGGGATTTCTTTTACGCAGCAAGTTATGACGACTTGGAATACACTGGCTGAAAGGGTGGTGGGAGCAGATTCAATAGTAACTTTCAAAAGGGAATTGGATAAATACTTGAAAAGTAAAAAAATTGCAGGGCTGTGGGGAAAGAGCAGGGGAATGGGATTGATTAAATAGCTCTTTCAAAGAGCCGGCACAGGCATGTTGGGCCGAATGGCCTTCCTCTGTGCTGTAACATTCTATGATTCTAAGTGAGTGTGTGTACCGAATTACAGAAGTTGCCTTAGGCAGTATCAAAATACTGCAGTCATTGGGCCCAATTTTAATATGCTGGTGGGAAGAGTCCGGGGGCGGGTGGGTGATTCTTGGGCACCAAACCCAGAAGGGAAGTAGGCCGGTTCGCAACCCTAATGAGGCCAATCAAAGCCTCTCCTGGATTTTGCGCCCAGCAGCCAGCCTGATTGACAGGCTGGCTGCCGACAGGAGCTGCACATCGGAAGTTGCGGGGGGGAGGGAGGGGAAAAGGGAGGGAGGGAGAGAGAGAGACAGACCTGTTAGGATAGAAATGGGGGTGGTGGTAGGGGGAGAACAAAGATTAGAGTGGAGACATCGGGATCAGAGTTGGGGAGGATCCAGGCAATATCGTTTTTAAGGTATGTTTATTTAATTTGTTTGCAATTGGAAACGTAATGTAATTTAATTTATTTTTCACTGATCCAGCCCTCCCCCCCCCCCCCCCCGGGTTTCACCAGGGGTGAACGGGAAGCCGTGGGAAAGCCACCCAGGAAACGTTAAAATCTTTTTAACTATCCAATACACAAAAAATAAACTACCTTAAGTATCTCAATGAGGTACATGTGCTCCTTTAATGATCAGCCCACTGGATTTAAGCTGGGGGTGGGACTTCCTGGTGACTGCTGTACACACTAAGATTCTCAAAATTCACAGATCCCCAAAAAACTCAGAGAAAAACCCTAAAGAAATTCACCTTTACCCTGAGTATAGGAAAACTTTGGCCATTGACTGTAATCCTAAAATGGAAGGATAGTTGAGAGGTCACCAGACGAAATCTACAACCCACACGTGGAAGGTGGGAGAATTACTGCTTCAGACATGTCTCTGTTTTAATGCAAAACGGACAGCAGGCGGTCGATAAGCACTCCCATTGAAAGAGATAACTGTTTTCAGACTGGTGGGGCCATGCTTTTGTTTTAATGCAAAACCTATCAACACCTAGGACGTTGGATACAAAAGGAAGCCTTATGTGACAAGCTCTAAATCAGAATTAAAAACAATGACACATTGGGAGAAGCAATTTGCAATATGATTGGGACCATCAAAAGGCCATCAAAGAACTTTGTAAGAACTGTAAACAATTTTACAACACCAAGTTATAGTCCAGCAATTTTATTTTAAATTCACAAGCTTTCGGAGGCTACCTCCTTCCGTTCACCTGAGGAAGGAGGTAGCCTCCGAAAGCTTGTGAATTTAAAATAAAATTGCTGGACTATAACTTGGTGTTGTAAAATTGTTTACAATTGTCAACCCCAGTCCATCACCGGCATCTCCACATCATTTGTAAGAACTGTTTAAACAGACCATTGTAGAAGAGACAGCCACAAGGCGAAAGCTCTCGCTCTCTCTCTCTGGCTTGCTGGCTCTGGTGGGCTGCTTGTGTTGGTTCTGCCTGTGTCTGGAAAGAAGAGCAGTTTGCAGTTTCCAGCAAACAACAAGGCGAGGGGAAGGCAGTTTGACAAGGAAGATCAGCAGCTCTAGAAGCAGGCCGACACACAAGAAGAAACTGTCTTGGTTCTGCCTGTGTCTGGAAAGAAAAGCAGTTTCCAGCAGACAACAAGGAAAGCAGTTCGACAGGGAAGGTCAGCAGCTCTAGAAGCAGGCCGACACACAAGAAGAAACCAGAGCAACAGTCCCAGTGACCGTCAGACACCTCGCGGCAACAAGGGCCTTACGAAACAACCAACCGAATATTACCACCAACCAACCGGGTAATATTGAGCCACCGCGACCAAAGAGAACCAACTCGGGAGAAAACCGAAGACCCGCAAACTTACTACTCTACAATCTATTTCTGACTTACCTCTGGGTGAATTACTGTCAAGGTTTCGTTTGGTGAGCATTATCTCTGGTCCTTTAGAGTCCAACCTAGCTAGTACAGTGGGATTGGGAGGGGTGAGGTATCTTTCTACTGTAATTTCCCTCGTGTGTACCGAAGTGTTCCCCATTTTATTAGAGTGTTAAGATTGTTGTGTTGTATTTCCTCTCTTGAATAAAGGTCAAAGTTTCTTGCACCAAAACCAGTTGTCTGCTGCACTTTGTCACAACCCCCAAATAAGTCCAAGGTCTAGAACCCAGGGAGTGGGAGTGATTCGGACCGCTCAGAAGTCAGAGGTGAAGCTGACACACACCACCATCCCCTGCAACACGCACACAGATTTGCCTGAGTCTCATTCAAAAATGTGCAGGTTCCAGACGGGATGTCTGCCCGCTCCCAAAAACAGTGATTTTGATTGCCCCCCCTGCCCCCAACCCACCCGTTTTTCCTTTTTAAAATCATGCCCATCAATTCCCAATCACAGTGAACATTCAGAACTACATTCCTCTACCCTTGATCAACATTAACCTGACCCCAGAAGTATCTCAATTTTGCGATCGACTAACTGCTGCCAAGAAACTTCACTAGTCAAACATTAGCAAAATATATTTCTTGCCCCTTATCTAAAATAACACGGTCATCTCTCCATTTACAGTTGAAATTATAATAATGGACATGCAACTGGTGGGCTGAGTTATTGCGATCATTTCAAATGTCAGGAAAACATATTCTCATTGTGTCGGATAAAAGCCATGGTGATTTTTCACTCAAGCTCACCATCAGTGACAGGTTAAGCTCATTGTACGGACACATGGCTCCATGTTGTGCATGTCTCAGTGAGTTTTTAAGACACATGCTGCTGACCACTGTGTTATCTTATTCAGATGAAAGAACCATCTGTAATAGTAGAATTACCATTATACCTGTATTCGACATTCCAAATCAGTGGAAAAAGTACCCAATATCTAAAGAACTAAAAGTCTCGCATCTAGTGCATGTCCGTCTCATTATGCTTTTGAAAGGCATCGTATCTGAATAGTGTGGCTTCAGAGGCATTGAGCCTCACACCTCATGGCATCACCCATACATAGAACAAAAAATGGGCTCAAATAACCACCTATCTTTTAAGTTGCTAAACAAATATCCAATTAACCAAAAAAAGATTCAAACTACTAAAAGGCAAGTTTTACGCTGATAGCAGAAAGCTACACAAAATGCTCAACACTTGGTGGACTGCCAAATATAGTGGAGGTGAAAATCCTGGAATCATTTAAGAGACAATTAAATGCAGCAAAGGTCGGGGGTGGGGGAACTGTAAGGTCTTTTTGGATGGTCCAATTAGATTTTCAAAACAGTAAATATTTTGTGAAACGTGAGTTCATCCAAAACAGCAAAATGTACCAGTGAGGAACAAGTAACCAGTCAAAAATTGAGCACCCAAATCTTTTCCCAAAGCCTTCCATTGACAAACCAGCAAATACCACAAAAACACAATAGGCTTAAATCCATTTTACCTTCTTCATCCAAGTCAGTATTATACATTTAGTAAATACAGCTAGAATATTTATAACAATTACACAATTCTGAACAATATTACTCATAAAATTAAATATTTAATATTTGAAATGTCTGCAAGAAGCTTTCCCCACTTAAGCCTGCCCTCTGAGGGGAGGCGAAGACTCAAGCCAGAAATTTAAAACCGGCTTTGGGTGCTGGGATTTTCAGCTGCTGTTGACAAATCCTGTGAGCGCATGAGGGAGGGAGAAAGAGACATCATGGGAATTGTAGTTTTCATCTTGCTCCTTGAAACTACAATACCCAGAGATCAAAATGATAACCCACGTCACATGAAAATCAGCTGAAATATAGCTCCTGTGGACAAACTCTACGAGAGAGATATATCATGGGTATTGTAGTTTTCGTCCTACTTCTGTAGAATTAGAAGTCCTGCAGTGTACTGTGGCAACTAGGCAAAAAGTTTACAAAAAAACTGTGAGGTGCAAATGGCAGAAAAAAAATATCAAAATGGGGACTGTTGTTTGTGCTAGGGCCAGAGAGGAACGTTTCTAAGCCACTTTGATACTGACCTCGGGATTGCAGCAATACAAGCAGCCAAATTTGAACAATGATGTGTGACCGCCGGTTCAGCTCATTGGAGACTCGACAGTGGGGAAAATCACCTTGGGCAGTGCTATACGAATGGCAGCTTCAGAATTAACCACAAGTTTAACATGGGAAGTAAAGGGGATAACAACTTTTCTTTTGTAATTGTGTTAACAACTGAGACAAAAGGAGGAAGAACAAACTTACTTGCGTTTTAAGCAAATGTAGTGATAAGTAAATAGTTTTACAAATATTATACCTGTGAGACCTGTATCTTTCATTTGAAGTAAGGTGTGTAGTATTTTTACCTCATCATCCATGTGACCTATTAGTTCAATACTTTTTCTGTATTACAGCAATAGGTGAATCGCTGTTGCATTAGATTCCAGCAAGACTGTGGCAAATGTCAAAAGCCACACATTAGGTCCTGAACTATTATTACACTTAAGTAATGGATGGTCAAGGCATGAATTACACTCACCGCCAAATATCTAAACTGGATTAAGCCCAGAATTTGTTCTGAATCCACACACTCAAACAAGATGAATTCAAGTGAATACAGATGTTCCAAAATTTGATATTCTGGATTTATTTGGATTCAGATCTCAGTTGGCCAGTTCAACTAACAACAGCTTTATTTTTTTTTTGAGCAGAGTTGTCCAAAATTCCAGCATCCGCAGTATTTTGCTTTTGAGAAGATTGCAAGCATTAAGCAGTAGAGAAAGCTTTCAGATGATATGCAGAAATGCTGATTCAAAAAAAAAAGTTTATGTTATGAATTCTTCTGGATTTTTAGATCTAAAGATGCTTCTAGCGAGAGTTCTTATTTGGATTTATACAATACACACCTTCCCAAAGACTACACAGCACTATATACTCTAACAGTGAGAACTGTCTATAAATGACCCTTTTGTCTTACCTTTAGTGGTCTTTTTAGATAGGTGAGCTTAGAGTTTCCGATTGCTGTTAACATCGGTGATAACCATTTCTTAAAATGGATCACATTTGGAGTTAAATAAAGCCGATCAGAAAATCTAAGCTGTGGTCTCTTAATATAGACTGAAGTCTTTTCACTTTTGTGGTGAAATTATCCATTCATCTGGTTGATGTTCAGAAAAAGACATTTTTAAACTTTGGCACACTGTAGCAGCATCAAGTGCTCCTAGCTCAGGTAGTGAAACACAGTCTCTCTGCCCCAAATATGTGACTTAACTCGAACCACAGAAGAGCATCACTTATTGTAACAACATTTGAATCAGATTACCAATTTAGTGTGAACATGTACCAAAAGATGATCAGTTTGGTGCTGTGGATTCGTGCTTATTAGGAACTTGATACAGACTATCAAAGCTTATCATTCAAGACCAATACCGCCAGAATAGAAAATAAAAACACAAAATTGTTTGAGTCATTATAGATTGTTTGAACAATCATCGTATACATACTATAATTAGATGATACATTACACAATACATATATGTAACCATCCAAGCCTAAAGCAGGCATTCTGATATAAGAAATCTTTGTTGATGCATAACCTCCTCAAAAAACTGTGGGGTAGATATTGACTTTGTGCGATGGTGTAAAACAGGTGATAGCAAATCGACAGCCCGTTTTACATCTCTCCCGATTTTTATTTCCACTGAATTCAATGGAAATAAAAATTTGGAGAGATGTAAAATGGGCTGTCGATGCGCTATCATTTTTACACTAATCGCACAAAATCAAAATTCCCCACACTGAGCTTACTTCAGACTTGGTTACAACAAAGATGGGACAATATTATTGAACAGAACAGAGAAAATGGCATTGATCTAGGTTGCACAAATAAAAGTAGCAGCTCTAAGATAAATTACTTTACAGTACATTAGAATTCAGTCAAGATTTTCTGTTAACATTACCTCATGAGAGGTACGGCTGATCTACTTCCCATTCATAATCAATGTCCAGGAAATCTAGCCAGTAACAGTTTTTTCCAGAAAGATCCTCTCCTAGCAATTTTTGACTTCAAATTTATTTGAAATAACAACCTTGTGAATGAGATGTAATACTCAAGTCATTAGCTCCCTTCCCTGGTCAGATGCACACTTCCAATTGACTGCACTTAGGCTCTAGTTGCAGAAATAAAGTAATAACACTGATATTAAAAGACAAAGATTTCTATGGTTAACAAAAATAAAAACGTTTAAAATGTTATAAATAAGATGCCCTACATACCTTTAGTCTTTGGTAGTGATTTTAAATGTGTGGAGCAAAAATATATGTAGTGTTCTTGATAGTTTAAGCCATCCATACCAAAATAAACTTCAGCACCACTGAATAATGTTACAGTGTAAATAATTGTTGAATAAAGCCACTTCCAGGCAATGATTATTGAATAAAACAAACTGGTAAATTCAAAGATATATTGTTTGAACGTCATAAAACATGTTTAATTCTGACTATTCAGAATTTTTCCTTAAACAAAACACATTACCCTAGCAAACTTAAGTACTACATTGTACCCATTCTTTATACCAGTCCTGCAAGGGTATCAGCATACAACAGATGGTACAACAGACAATCATATATACACATAGGATATATATGTGACTGTGTAACTCTGAATGTTTCAAACAATATAGGATACTATATAACTAATTTCCACAAAAATTGCTCTATTTTGAAGAAACCAAGAAAGTTTCAGAATTCTCTGTCCTTATATGGGTTCATTATACCATAATCAATGCAAAGTTGAAACCACTTGGAATTAATGTAAAATTTGGGTGGCACGTTATTTGAATCCAGTGCAAGACTATCTCTAGGATGTAGTTTTACAAATTTGCAGCTTCGAGCTGACTGCTGCTGGGTATTTGCTGGACCAACTTGGCAACTTTAAAAACTTTTTAATGCCAGCAGAGAGCTGATAGCAGAGTCGGGTATCTGATAACATTTAAACTTAGCTAGCATTTGGATGCCTGTGAAAATGGAGATCTGCATATGTGTTTGCATATACATCAGAATACATACATAGGTCTCCACTTTCCCTAACCATACAGCGGAGCGGATTAGGTACAGACTGTGTAACTGAGGTCTGTTGGTCCTGCCTCACTGTAAATTGGTACTTGTAGTATAAAGATACAGAAGTTGAGATCATTTCAACTCATAGTGCCTAATGACCCAACCAGTGACTATTCTCCTTAATGGTGATAGTGCGGGGGTGGCAGGGGATAAGTAAGTGGGATCTCTTCAGAGTTGAGATGACACACATGTGGGTGGAAGATTGGAACCAGGCCAACAGTCCAGATTGGATAATCCGATATCTGAGCCAGACAGGTCTGCAGTTCTCCAGGACACTGTTGATGACTGATCAGGCTTATTAATGTGGCCTGGAGGGGTAAATCTGTCAATGGGGCGTCAGAGTCTTCCCACTCGGCTCCAAATAACCCTGCAAGCTATTGGGTAAGGTAGTCCTGATTGAACAAGCAATGAGCATTCTACCACTGGTGGTAAACAACATGATTTTAGCTATTTAAACTCCAGCAGTACTTCTGTAAACATTTGGAGATCCAAGACCTTGGCACGTGCCTACCTGTGTCTAAGCTCTCTGTACTTAGGTAAGTGGGGTGTCTCCCTACAGTGAGAGGGTGCATACCACATATTGGGCAAACAAACTCTAGAACCATACAGCACAGAAAGAGGCCATTCGGCCCAATGTCAGCTCTTTGAAAGAGCTATCCAATTAGTCCCACTCCCCCGCTCTTTCCCCACAGTCCTGCAATTTTTTTCTGCTTCAAGTATTTATCCAATTCCCTTTTGAAAGCTACTATTGATCTGCTTCCGCCACTCTTTCAGGCAGTGCATCCCAGATCATAACTTGCTGCATAAAAAAAATTCTCCTCATCTCCCCTCTGGTTCTTTTGCCAATTACTTTAAATCAGTGTCCTCTGGTTACCGATCCTCCTGCCAGTGGAAACAGTTTCTCCTTATTTACTCTATCAAAACCCCTCATCTATGGGTGTGGATTTATCAGGCGCTAGGTTTGGAGAGGCTTAAGTTTGATGATGGGCTTCTGCACGTAAAAGGCATCCAACTGAACCTAAAATAAAATCAACTTGCAATATTTTGCATGGTTTCAATGGCATATTCATCCCTAAAAGCTATCCCTGTTCAGTTTCAATTTCTAAAATCAGAGAGGGTGTTATACAACTAAGTAGCTGATTATTCACTTTGAAAAGATAAAAGCACTTCCTTAGTGCTCCCTATTTCCAGTAAGTAAACATTATACCTGTGGCTTTTAGACTGGGCAAGTCTGAACATCACATCAGAACCAGCTCGAAGAGCCAGACATTGTAACCACTAAACAAGCTGCATCACAATAGGTGACACTAGTAGCAAAACTAACACAAAGCATAATTAAAACCGCAATATAATTCTGTGAAATATCACTGAGGAATGCTGATAAACTAAAGAGAACAGACTAATAAATAAAATTCAATTGTGCAAGATTGTGCTTTAATACTTAAACGTACGCAAATTGAATGCATGATGAAAATTTTATATAATTTGAACAGTTGACAGGAATGCTTACCGGGCTTAACCCTAAACTTTGTAATGTCATACAGCAAAGCAATCGCAGCAGTCAATGTCCTAAATGGATGCCAGTTGAATTTGAAACCAACTATGAAACCATGTCAGAAACACCACTGATAAACAGCGCTACAAAATTACAAAGAAGCAATTTATTGATGTAAAAGGTAAAAAAAGAAAACTATGACTGCTGGATATTTGAAATCAAAATGAAATGCAGTAAAATGTACAGCAGGTCAGCCAGCACCTGACATTCCAGAAGAACTTACTCTTTCAGATGCAGATTGACCTGCTTTCCACTGCCAGCATTTTAATTGGTTTTATTGTTCACGTGACCATTACTTGACCAGAAAATGAAATTTGGCTCAAAAGTATTCAACAGGTTTTCCATGCAAAGTTTGATGTATTAAATTGTTTGTGAGGTGATTTATATTACTCAGACGTTTACTGAGAGGTGTTCTAAAATTGCCCTTTCTGGAATGGAAAGTTTTCAATCCACCAGTGTTCAGTTACACCCAAAGAATCCACTTTTATTTCAATTAAAGTGTACCATTCAAATTGGATAATGAATGTTTATAAGGATTGCCCAGCGACACACAAAATAGAATTGCAAATTAATTTGCATATTGTCCACATTTTTTAACTCAATAAAGCTTCAAACAAATTGTAAATAACTGTAAAATATATATGATTATTTTTGTATTAGTTTGTGCAATAGGTAACTGGAAATATAACTACCATTAGTAATGAGCATCTCCAGCCAATGATTAATTGTCCGTATTAAAAAATGTACTGGTACAACAACTACAGTAGTACCAATGACTGTAATTCAACTTACCTTCAAAATAACAGCACAGAGTACTGCACCAGTCAGAAGCAGTATTAGATATGGCTCTTTTAAAAAAATAATTGCTGTTAAAAAAATTTCAATTAGCTGCTCGACTTGTTCGAGCATATTGTAAATTTTAACAAGCCTTTTTTAAACATTTAAATTTCAGTAGTTTACTCAGCAATATAATCCTTGCAATAATCTGATTTATTCCGGAAAACAAATCCATCTGTAACATTTGAAATTTCCACCATAAAGCAATAGCATTCCTCCTTATTCCTGTAGTGTTAGGTGATTTTGTAGTTGGCAGATTTCTCTTGTTTTATTCAAAGGTCCCAGAAAATTCACATCTGGGACACACTGGCCAGAGTAGAGAGTTACAAAAATTGACCCTCAAGTAGTTTTCAACCAAGGAGTAGTCTGAATGTGTTCTTTGGTAGGAAACCTGCTCAGTTTTCACAGTAGGCACTTAAGAAAGACTTTGGAAATGCCAGCTACAAGTTCAACTGCTCCAGAACAAAGCAGACCTTAGAGGAATGTGCCTCAGGATTGCGTTGGTAACCAAACTATTGAAACTGACTAATTTTCAAATAGGAATTAAATCTTTTTTTTAAATACACATTTAGATCTTATAAACTGTTGAACATTACCAATGCAAATATTGATGGACAGGCAGACTGCCATGTGAGCATTAAGAAGCTACAATACATGCTATTCAAAATATGTAAGGACATTTATGCTTTTCCTGCATATCTTAAAAAATATATCCCAAAAAGGAATGTGGATACCAAAAGAAGTGATACTGACAAGGACACCGACTCCTCATATGTTTAACAATGGAATTTGCCAAATCATGACAGTGGAAATGGTTTCATCTTGACGTTGTTGCTTGGACTTCTTGTTCAGTCGTTTATGTCCCTGACCTCCAGAGATGACCAAGACAGAACTCATCTTCATCTTCTTTGTCCTTTCATTGTCACTGTGTTTACTTTTACTTGAGAGACTGGGGTCATTCAAGAGCTCATAGATTGTGCTGTCCTCAGGGCCATGCTCCAGTGAACTGGATTGATGGGACCAGGTCAGAGATCCTGTAGATGAAGACAGACTGCCGTGTTGTGCAGTGGATACTGAGGAGTCTCCAAGCCAAACCCCTCTGTCTTTGTTAGCTGTGTATGAAGAGCTTGAGCATTCTGGTTGTGATCCAATGCGACCAGTCTTTCCTCCATCTTTCCCTTCTAGTGGAGATGATAGGCTTGTAAGTGATGGGTATTTGTTCATCATTGTGGCAGTGGCTGTGGCCATAGTGAGAAATCTGACTGGACCACAGTGTGCATGGTAGGATACCATTCCTCTTCCTGCATGAAGAAATAAGAACACAAGTGATGTTAAAAAAAGTCAAATTTCAATGAAAGTAGAATACTTTAACAATAACTAGAAATAGTGCTCAATTCTGGGTTAATTAATATCTATAAAAAGGAACTGGATTAACACCTGTTGAGAAAGGCTATTGTGCATGATAGTGATATTAATAAATCTGTTTGATTCACTTGGGAGTTAGGAAGAGGGAGAGAGTGGGCATGAGACACAGAGGTAGACTGAACTGCCTTTTCTAATTCCAAGCTTTGCTATTTCCTTGTATTATAACAACTTTGACATGTACTGGGTCAGTATAGTCTAACAATACAGTTGGTTAAAAAGCATATTTTAACTTTAAGCAAAGTTGTTTTTCAGCTCAGCTGTAAAGCACTGTATTAATGAAATCAGAACATTCTTCCTCAGAAACCAATGTGCAAGTCTTTCTAAGTGCAAATTTGATGAAAATTTCATAGCATTACAGTGGTAACTATCCTAAACAGAAGAAAATCTTTGGTGATGTGTTTTGTTGTGAAACAGTTAGAGCTATGCCAAATAACATGGCTAACTCACCACAGTCTACCTATAGCAAAATATACTGACAAAATGAGAACAAACGCAACCACTTCATCACAAATAGATATCTAGGAGCATTTGGACAAAACACAGAATACTTAATAGCACTCAAAATATAGGAAAATTTCAACATCACAAATGAGATGTGAAGTTTATAGCTGCCAGAAAGTGGACATGGATCAAAATGAATGTGATTAATGCATGCCAATTAATTGGAATTTGCACACGTAGTTACATTAATTACTAAGCTTTCTTGAAAATCAGTTTCTAATGTTTATACCATTGCATCAATTAGGAGTTTAGTCAATTCTGTCTTATCAGTTATTTAAAATGGATGGTGTTAAATTCCCATAACTCACATTTGTTATGAAAAACCTTCTACACTGGATATTCTATTCATACAAACTTAAGCATGAAGTAGTTCTTACTTACTAGCTTTCATCCAAATCATTCATGAGGTCCATTGCTAGCAAATATTAAGCAGATGTCAATCACCATCTGCTGCTATTACCCTATCAGTCTGTCTAAATGGCTGCCTTCTTTACAATTGTTTTGATGTTTGGAGAATTTTAGCGATGCAACATATGCTGTACACCTGTAAAGTATTATATCTCAGCAAAAAATACATTTCCTATCAATTAATGTCACTTGGTCAAGTATCACAAAATTATTGAACATTCTCTATTATGTGAGGTAGAACTGCAAGAAATAGAAACCTTCAACCAGAAAGGCAGATAGAGGGCCTTCTGTATCCCTTGTAGCTCATGCTGCCATCCGCCACTGGCATTCCCTCACTTAAGGCAATATAATAGCAGGAAACATGCACAATCAGCATGGAGAAATATGAGGGGGAAACACAGCAGCAAAACACATTAAATACAAATACAGATAGCACAACATAATGTAATCAAATTCATTTAACTTCAATACATCTTGCAGTCTCTCATTCTTTCAATGGGTAGAAGACAAATCATCACTTGTCCAAAAGCCAAAGTGGTTGACTTTTGAGACGTCCCTTGTGGCATAAATAGGAAAGCACTGTTGACCTTCAACGAATAATGCAGAAAGCTCACCGTCTTAGACAAGGCTGTACACTTCAGTCGCGATCTTACATGTGAGCCTAAACTTCCTCATACATAGACCCCCCCAGTTTCTCCGCTATGTTTAGACAGCTGACTTTGCTACAGTACCTCAGCTAATACCTGCTGTGAGTCATGCACCTTCTGTGTTGTCTGTTTCAAGTCACCCTTTCGATCATGCTTCACTGTAATATATTCATCAATGGCAGAACACACACACTCTTGGACAGATAACTTCTCTGGGATATTCACTTCTTTCACTGCTGTGGTAATGCTTCAAAATCTTCCCCTTCATTAAGCTCACTAACTCCCAAGCCTGACCAGAGGTGAAATATCACTCTGACCTGACTCTGTGACATTCTTCATCATTATTAATCGCTAACAAAGCCTTAAAAAAACAGAAATTGTCCTCTGACTTTGTCTTTGGTAGCTTTTCTGATCCCTTTTTTTTTTGAGGAGTGCAAATGCTAAGAGCAATGCTAAACACAGACAAATCATTTGTTGGAGCTTACTCCAGAAATCCCATCACTTTTTTCTCATCTACTATTTTGTTGAGATTAGGGATGTTGAGAGCCATAATGTTTAAGCGTATAACAGTCTGAATTTGGATTTGCGTAAACTGTATCTGGGCATCCCAGGTATCCTCCTTTGTTGAAACACTCCGAAATGCTATTTATTTTCTGTACTTGTATATGCAATTGGTGGGCCATTTTTAGAGGAAACTTGCATACATATTAATGCATTTATGTTCCAGCATATATATGTATGCTGAGCTGAGCAAGCAGAATAACTCAGAATGGGTTTTGCAACCATTTACTTAAAAATTCAAGATGCAGAGACATGAATGAGCTAATATAAGAAACATTGAAAGGAATGGCTGGATGTCGTCCTATGTCTTATTGATTATTTAAGGATACAATTACTTCCTCTTTAATACAGCAGTTCTCCAGGGATCATTTCATATCTGACAGGAGTAGCTGTCACAGATACTCAGCTAAATCTGTGCTTTATATACTATAAAAAGAAAGGTGACCTATTTGGTGACTTTTCTCCTCCAACTCTACTTTTGGTGATCTTCATTACAAAAAATCCCTCTGTCAATTATTCATAGGGTTCTGTTCTTTATTGAAGGGGAACAGTTGTGTGCCAGGAACACAGTTAAAGATGAGACAAAGCAACAAGAATTTAATTTGCAGAAAGAGGGAGTTTTGTGTGTGTGTATAAAATATTTTATTAAATTATAAACTAACAACAGTTTAATAAAATATTTTTCTTGAACTTTGTTTGAACAGAGGGAAATAAAACTCTGTGTCCCAAATCTGACTTTGATAGGTTAATTTTTTTTATATGTGATGTCATTTGCTACATGAAAATTCTTTATTTCAATAATTGTTTTACTGCAAATGACTTTTATTTTCATGCATGCCCCTTTCAATCTACACATGGCACATTTCAATTATTATAAAAATTGGGTTGTAACCTAAAATAGTCTCACCTGTAACTTTAGGTATTCCCTGCAGTCGGGGAACTGGCAGAGCTACAATGATACCCAGGTTGGTTCCAACCAACAGTAAACCATGACACACTAAGAGACTGGTCACAGTAACCCGCTGCTGTCCTGGAAAATCAGACAAAAACAATTATGTAAATAGGTTAAATCAAAAAGAAAATAACAGTGGAACACCCGTTAACTCATTGTACAGCTTCTATTGTTATTTGTATTTCATCTTTTCTTGGTGACTAAAACTACATTTTATTTTATTGTTTGTATTTTTCCTGTTATCACTGTTTCCTACATTACAACAGTGATTACACTTCAAAAAGTACTTCATTGTCTGTAAAGTGCTTTGGGACGTCTTGAGGTCATGATAGGTATTTTATAAATGCGAGTCTTTCTTTTACTTGTCTGCCTTGTTATGCTATTAAGGCAAGACCAAAATGTTGGTATTTTTGATTGCCTGCCAATTCCCATTATCCTTTGGGGCTTGTGGTCTCCCATTTTGATGGATAAATGATGTGAATATCTGTATCATGTTTTCAATTGATTGGCTCACATTCTGTATTCATAAAATAGCAACAAATCACTACTGAAGAGGTAGGGAAAGTATGAATCAAAAGTGAGAAAAACAAGTAGATAAACTTCCAATAAGGAACTAAGAATGTATAAACACAATGAATGAAGCATAGTTGGACAGCAGTTATGAGTGGATGAAATGTTAACAGTTTTTTCCTACCACTCAGTTAATTTAAATAATTTGCATAAGGGGAGAGGAGAAGGAGGAGGAGGAGGAGGAGGGGGGGAGAAGGAGGAGGAGGAGGGGGGGAGAAGGAGGAGGAGGAGGGGGGGGAGAAGGAGGAGGAGGAGGAGGGGGGGAGAAGGAGGAGGAGGAGGAGGAGGGGGGGAAGGAGGAGGAGGAGGAGGAGGGGGGGAAGGAGGAGGAGGGGGAGGAGGGGGGGAAGGAGGAGGAGGGGGAGGAGGGGGGGAAGGAGGAGGAGGGGGGGGGAGGAGGAGGAGGAGGGGGGGGAAGGAGGAGGAGGAGGGGGGGGAAGGAGGAGGAGGAGGAGGAGGGGGGGAAGGAGGAGGAGGAGGGGGGGGAAGGAGGAGGAGGAGGGGGGGGAAGGAGGAGGAGGAGGGGGGGGGAAGGAGGAGGAGGAGGGGGGGGGGAAGGAGGGGGGGGGGGGGAGGAGGAGGAGGAGGGGAGGGGGAAGGAGGAGGAGGAGGGGGAAGGAGGAGGAGGAGGGGGAAGGAGGAGGAGGGGGGGGAAGGAGGAGGAGGGGGGGAAGGAGGAGGAGGGGGGGGAAGGAGGAGGAGGGGGGGGGGAAGGAGGAGGAGGGGGGGGAAGGAGGAGGAGGAGGGGGGGGAAGGAGGAGGAGGAGGGGGGGGAAGGAGGAGGAGGAGGGGGGAAGAAGAGAAGGGGGAGGAGGAACAGGTTTTATGGGATTGATGCGCTTCCCACAACTCAGTACCTGGTGCAGAAGTTATAGAAGGAGGTTGCAGAATGGGTCAATGCTGTGTGAATAGGCCACAGGAATTGGAAGGATATTGGAAAAAAAAGACAGACGTGACGTGAAGAAACTTTTTTTTTTAAGGTAAGACAATAGTACTGCTGTGTCTTAAAAAGTCATACAAGGTCACCTGTCATAAAAATGAAAGCACAGAAAAAAAGCCATTCAACCCATCATACCAGCTTCAACTGGAGATGTCCACTCAAACAAAAACGGAAAAAATGTAAAGACACGGAAGGTCAACCAGCAGCTGTGCAGGGAACAGTCACACAGATGCTGATTGACCTGCTGTGCGTTTCTAGCTTTTTCCGTTTTTGTGTCAGATTCCCAGCATTTAAAACATTTTGCTTTTTAGCTATCTACTCTAATTCCGAAAAATTCGCTGGGTGACCCCTGCACCTGAATGGTGAGGTCCAAGGTGTCCCTGATATTGGGCCTCAGGTCTCATTTCCATCAAGCACGTCGGCGGGGGGGAATAGTTCGGGGGCCTCGGTCGGTGGGGGGGGGGGGGGGGGGTGGGGGGAGAAAATCGGTAGCCAGCGAAGAGCAGGTAGCGGCAGCGATCGACGGGTGGGGGGGAAATTAGTGGCGGCATGCTGCGGCCCAAGTTCTTTTAATATGGGGTCGAGCTCCTCCCGACTCCACATTCAGGTAAGTTTGGCGGCCTTCCTGCCAGTTAGCGCCACGTTGTGCTGCGTGAGTTCATGACCGGGCCCTGCAAGCCGCGCGGGACCCTAATTTAAATAAATTATTCTGTATTTAAAACCTTTCCAACATGCGCTCGTCTTCCTATTCCAATATGGCGGGCGGCGCACTTCCGGCCAGAAATGTGCGTACATTTCCTGCTCGCCATTTTTGAGGCTTAGGAATCCGTTTGGAGCCTGTAAAATGGGCGTGGCCGAATTTCTAGCCATAAATGATTTTTCTTTTTAAAAAGATTTCAAATTTGATCCAATGTCCCTACTTGACGCATCTTTTAGTTTTAGTCTTTGGTATGGTCATCAAAATGGGGTCAGAGTTTACTATGCTCCTTAGTATAGGTTGAAAACTCCCGTAAGCCATTTATCATAACTTGACAGCTCCAGCCCATCTCTTAACTTTACCCTTGTATATTTGAAAAATTACTCATCTCCTTTCACCATGAGCGGCAAAAGTTTTTACACACCCCAAAGGTAATTAAAAGAGTTTCTTATAATGATGATAGAGGAGGATGAAACCTGATAACCCTGTAGATTTGATGGCATTTTTCAGACAATCATAAATTTGAAGTGCTGTTAGATACTTTCAAGTAAAATGGAAGAACTTACAATGTAGGCTTTCGAATACAAGGGCAGCTCACTCCAGAATCAATAATAATGTGTATGAGGCATTAGTAACCAACATTCTTTCTAAAGACACACTGTGTTTGACATTTTAATTTTTCCCAAAATCTGATCCAATTTAAAGTATTTCCAATGAGAAACTAGCCTGGACTCGAGTTACAAGGATTTTAATACAGCTTTTTATATCCTGTGACTAGCATTCAAAACAGAATTCCTTACATTATACTCCTCCCAGTGAGGCTAGAAAAATATTCTGATTTGTGTCAATTAGAATTTCATGTGTCAAAAGTTTGTGATAACACCCAATAAGCCTATTAAGTACATATTCCTGTTGTATATTCTAATCCACTCAGCCTTTTTTAAGGGGAAAGATTACAAAAATAAGAAAACAGTCTATAAAATATAGGAAACCATCTATATGTAATTCCCAGTCGACAATAATGTCCACAATACTGGTATAATTATGTCAGGTTTTTCAAGATAAAAGATTGAACATAAGAAGATAAAAAACAGGAGCAGGAGTAGGCCATCCGGCTCCTTGACCCTGCTCCACCATTAAATAAGATCATGGATGATCTTCGACTTCAACTCCACTTTCCCGCCCAATCCCCATATCCCTTGATTCACCTCGAGTCCAAAAATCTATCTATCTCAGTCTTGAAAATGCTCCATGACTCAGCATCCACAGTCCTCTGGGGTAGAGAATTCCAAAGATTCACAACCCTTTGCATGAAAAAATTCCTCCTCATTTCAGTCTTAAATGGCCGACCCCTTATCCTGAGACTATGCTTCCTAATTCCAGACTCTCAAGCCAGGGGAAACAACCTCTCAGCAGCTACCCGGTCAAGGTCCCTCAGAATCTTATATGTTTCAATCAGATCACCTCTCATTCTTCTAAACTCCAGAGACTATTGGCTCATTCTACTCAATTTCTCCTCAAAGGACAACCCTCTCACTCTGGGATCAATCTAGTGATCCTTTGCTGCACCCCCTCTAAGGCAAGTATATCCTTTCTTAGATAAGACAACCAAAACTAATCACAGTACTCCAGGTGTGGTCTCACCAAAGCCCTGTACAATTGTAGTAAGACTTCCTTACTCTTGTACTCTAACCCCCTTGCAATAAAGGCCAACATGCCATTTGCCTTCCTGATTGCTTGCTGTAACTGCATGCTAACTTTTTGTGTTTCTTGTACAAAGACACCCAAATCTCTGAACACCAACATTTAATAGTTTCTCACCATTTAAAAAATATTCTGTTTTTCTATTCTTCCTGCCTAAATGAATAACCTCATATTTCCCCACATTATACTCCATCTGCCACCTTCTTGTCCACTCACTTAACCTGTCTATATCCATTTGCAAACTCTTTGTGTCCTCCTCACAGCTTACTTTCCCACCTAGCTTTGTATAGTCAGCAAACTTGGATATATTACACTCGGTCCCTTCATCTGTCACTAATATAGACTGTAAATAGCTGAGGCCCAAGCATTGATCCTTGCGGCACCCCACTAGTTAGAGCCTGCCAAGCTGAAAATGACCCGTTTATCCCTACTCTCTGTTTTCGGTCCGTTAACCAATCCTCAATCCATGCTAATATATTTCCCTCAATCCCATGAGCCCTTATCTTGCGTAACAATCTTTTATGTGGCACCTTATCGAATGCCTTTTAAAAATCCAAATATACGACATCCACTGGTTCTCCTTTATCTACCCTGCTAGTTACATCCTCAAAAAACTAATAAATTTGTCAAACACGATTTCCCTTTCATAAAAGCACGTTGACTCTCTCCTTTCTTGAATAGTGGGGTTACATTTGCTACCTTCTAATCCGTTGGGACCGTTCTAGAATCTAGGGAATTTTGGAAGATCACAATCCACTATCACAATCACAATCCACTATCTCTGCAGCCACCTCTTTTAGAACCCGAGGATATAGTCCATCAGGTCCAGGGGATTTATTGGCTTTTAGTCCCATCAGTTTCTCTATACTTTTTCTCTACTGACATTAATTACTTTAAGTTCCTCACTCTCATTAGCCCCTTGGTTCCCCACTATTTCTGGTATGCTTTTTGTGTCCTCTACGGTGAAGACAGATACAAAATATTTGTTTAACGTCTCTGCTGATTCCTTATTCCCCATTATAATTTCTTTTATCTCAGCCTCTCAGGGACCAACGTTTATTTGTGCTACTCTCTTCCTTTTTACATACTTGTAGAAGCTCTTACAATCTGCTTTTATATTTCTTGCCAGTTTACTCTCAAATTCTATTTTCTCCCTCTATCAATTTTTTGGTCATCCTTTGCTGGTTTCTAAAACTCTCCCAATCCTCAGGCTTACTACTCTTCTTGGCAACATTATAGGCCTCTTGTTTTAATCTAATACTATCCTTAACTTCTTTGGTTAACCATGGATCAATCACTTTTCCTGTGGAGTTTTTATTTCTCAGTGGAATGTATATTCGTTGAGAATATTGAAATATTTCTTTAAGTGTTTGCCATTGCTTATCTAATGTCATACCCTTTAATCTAATTTCCCAATCTACTGTAGCCAACTCGCCCCTCATACCCCTCTAATTGGCTTTAAGTTTAAGTCTCTAGCTTCGGACTTAAGTGGGTCACTCTCAAACTCAATGTGAAATTCTATCATATTATGATCACTCTTCCCCAGAGGATCCTTTACTGTGAGATTACTAATTAACCCTGTCTCATTACACAGTACAAGATCTAAAATAGCCTGTTCCCTGATAGTTTCCTAGAACGATACATCATGGAACCAGTCTCGAATGCATTCCATGAACTTGTCCTCCAGACTACCTTTGCCAATTTGATTTATTCAGTCTATATGAAGATTAAAGTCCCCCACGATTATTGCATTATTTTTGTTACGAGTTCCTATTATTTCTTGAGTAATACTCTGTCCAAAGGTATAGCTACTGTTAGGGGGCCTATAATCTACTCCCACCAGTGTTTCTGCCCCTTGTTATTTCTTATTTCCACCCATACTGATTCTACTTCCTGATCTTCTGAGCCAAGATCCTTACTCACCTCTGTCCTTATGTTATCGTTTATTATCAGGGCCACTCCCCCTCCTTTTCCATTCAGCTTGTCTTTTCGAAATGTCAAGTACCCTGGGGTACTTGATTTATATAATAAATATAAAAATGTTCTAGTATTATTCGTAATATGCCATTTATTCTCAGGCTCCTCTACATTTTGTCAAATTATATTAATAATATTTATTTTAAAAAAAAACTTTAGATACTCAATCTTTCAGTGAGATTAACATTCTTGTGAAAAAAGTGGATGTAAAATACTTGCACATAGGGAACGATTAAATTTGAAGCCTCTCCCTAACAAATATGAATATGATCAGACTTTGAGCGACTATTTCTTCCAAGCAAAATATGAAGGACTTCTCAGTAATAAATACTATAATATAGTATATGATATATAATACTACTATTTATATATCACTTATTGCATTGAAACATCTCAAAGCATTTCAGGCAATGAATTGGTTTTGAACTGTGGAGACTAATATGTTGGCAAATATGACAGATGTGCTTCACCAGCTATGCCCCACAAATGCCAGTTAATTTGTTTTTTTTTGTGGCACTGACTGAGGGGAGAACGTTGGCCTGTAAGGGAAGGTGGGATTGGGAAGACAGGGACGGGAGAGCGAATGCAAGCAAACTCTATTAGGTTTGGGAGTCCATTCTGGCAAACTCTACTCGCAGAATGGGCCCCTGCAATTCCTCAGGTCACAATCCCAATATAATGCCACTGCTCTCCAGGCTGACCTGGAGCGGATTTGGGGGGGGGGGGGGGGCGGGTGTCTGTAAGACCTCATTTATGTGGGATAGGTGGGTGCACATATCACGTTGGCTCAACTATAGTGACCACTTGCCCTTGACTACCAGAAATTCTGGCACCCAGGGCTGGGGGAGGGGTGGGGGCAGGGAACTGACCAAGTCCCTTTCCCCCCAGCCATATTTCCCTCAGTCCCATGAGCAAAGGAGTTGGCTTTGAAATTTTTGAGAGAAAAATACCTGCTGTTTCTTCAGGGGTCTCGGACGATTCCCTGGCCTGCAGCCCACCCAGTGGCGCCCAAATCCACCCATATGAAGGCCAGTATGCCTCACCTGACCGAGTGTACCATCTACTACTGATAAGCTAGGGTCGTGACTGAGCCACATGAGTGGGGACTTTTGCGTAGGGAGTCCCCACCCCCTTCCCATGATTTACCTGGTCAGGGACAGATAAAAGCAAGCCTTCCTGAAATGACTCAGGTCTTTGTTTTCTGAGGGGTTCCGCTAGTCTCTTGCTGGAGTTACGGCAGAACTCCCAAGAATTTCAGCCCCTATATCTTTCATGCCATAAGAATCCTTAAATCATATACATTTACATCGAGTCTACAGCGTAGAAACAGGCCATTCGGCCCATCTGGTCTATGCTGGTGTTTATGCTCCACATGAGCCTCCTCCCTTCCTGTTTCCTCTAACCTTATCAGCATACACTTCTATTCCTTTCTCCCTCATGTGCTTATCGAGCTTCCCCTTAAATGCATCTATGCTATTTGCCTCAACTGCTCCTTGTGGTAGTGTGTTCCACATTCTCACTACTCTTTGGGTAAAGAAGTTTCTCCTGAATTCCCTATTGGATTTATCAGTGACTATTTTATATTTATGACCTCTAGTTTTGAACTCTCCCACAAGTGGAAACATTTTCTCCACATCTACCCTATCAAACCCTTTCATTATCTTAAGGTTCACCCTCATAGAATCATAGAAAGTTACGGCACAGAAGGAGGCCATTTGGCCCATCATGTCCGTGCCAGCTGAAAAAGAGCTATCCAGCTTAATCCCACTTTCCAGCACTTGGTCCATAGCCCTGTAGGTTATAGCACTTCAAGTGCACATCCAAATACTTTTTAAATGAGTTGAGGGTTTCTGCCTCTACCGCCCTTTCAGGCAGCGAGTTCCAGACCCCCATCACCCTCTGGGTGAAAAAAATTCTCCTCAGCTCCCCTCTAATCTTTCTATCAATTACTTTAAATCTATGCCCCCTGGTCACTGACCCCTCTGCCTTTTCCTTTCTAGAGAAAAGAGCCCCAGCCTGTTCAGCCCTTCCTGATAAGTATATCCTCTCAGTTCTGGTATCATCCTTATGAATCTTTTTTGTACCTTCTCCAATGCCTCTATATCCTTTTTATAATATGGAGACCAGAACGGTGCTCTAAGTGTGGCCTAACTAAGGTTCTATACAAGTTTAATATAAATTCTCTGCTTTTCAATTTTATCCCTCTAGAAATAAACCCCAGTACCTAAGTTTGCCTTTTTTATGGCCTTATTAACCTGCGTCGCTACTTTTAGTGATTTGTGTATCTGTACCCCCTGATTCCTTTGCTCCTCTACCCCGTTTAAACTGTTTGCCGAGCAGTATGTGGCCTCCTTATTCTTCCTACCAAAATGCACCACCTCACACTTATCTTTATTGAAATTCATTTGCCAATTACATGCCCATTCTGCTAGTTTATTAATGTCTTCTTGCATTTTGACGCATTCTTCCTCGGTATTAACTACACCCCCCAATTTGGTGTCGTTCGCAAATTTTGAAATTATACTTCCGATTCCTGAGTCCAAATCATTAATGTAAAAGGTGAACAACAGTGGTCCCAGCTTTTGCCAGCCTGAGTAGCTATCCTTAACTCCTACTCTCTGTTTTCTGTTTTGTAGTCAGCTTGCTATCTGTCCCCTGACTCCACATGCTCTGACCTTAGTCATGAGTCTACAATGCGGTACCTTATTGAAGGCCTTTTGAAGATCCAAATATATTACATCTACTGCATTGCCTGTGTCTACTCTTTCTGTTACTTCTTCAAAGGATAGCACGATTCAGGAGGTGGTCGCCCCACAGCTTAAGAGAGTGCAGGCAGAGGGGGACTGGGTGACCGCCAGACAGACAAGGAGGACCAGGCAAGTAGTGCAGGAGCCCCCCCCTCCCCGAGTGCATCTCACTCTCTAACTGGTACTGAATACTAGTGAGGGAGAGGGATTCCCTGGGGAGTGCAGCCAGAGCCAAGTCCATGGCACCATGGGTGGCTTAGCTGTACGGGGGGGGAAAGGAGGGGGAGGGGAAAGATCAGGAGAGCAACAGTGATAGGGGATTCAATAGTTAGGGGAAAAGACAGGTGTTTCTGCGGCCACTGACATGATTCCAGGATGGTATGTTGCCTCCCTGGTGCCAGGGTCAAGGATGTCACTGAGCGGCTGCAGAACATTTTGAAGGGGGAGTGTGAACAGCCAGTGGTCATGGTCCATATCTGTACCAACGACATAGGTAGAAAGAGGAATGAGGTCCCGCAGGCAGATTTTAGGGAGCTGGGAAAGAGATTTATAAGCAAGACCTCAAAAGGTAGTAGTCTCCAGGTTACTCCCAGTGCCATGTGCTAGTGAGTATAGAAATAGGAGGATAGAGCAGATGAATACATGGCTGGAGAGATGGTGCAGGAGGGAGGGCTTTAGATTCCTGGGACATTGGGACCAGTTCTGGGGGAGGTGGGATCTGTACAGGTCGGACAGGTTGCACCTCATTGGAGCTGGGACCAATGTCCTCGCAGGGAGGTTCGCTAGTGCTGTGGGGGTGGGGTTTAAACTAATTTGGCAGGGGGATGGGCACCAGGTTGTAGCATTGGAAAGGAGAAACAAGGTGCACAAAGGATTGGGAGAGACAGATAGCACTAGAGTGAGAAATAGTACAGTGTTAGATGGGACCAGACTAAGAGAGAATACAAGGAGGTCTAAGATAGGTTTACAGTGCACGTGTGTAAACTCACAAAGCGTGGTAAACAAGGTTGGAGAGCTCAGGCACAATTAGCCACATGGGAATATGATGTCGTGGCGATAACGGAGACCTGGCTCAAAAAAGGGCAGGATTGGGTACCAAATATTCCTGGATACAAGATATTCAGGAAAGATAGGGCAGGAAAGAAAAGAGGCGGTGGGGGGGGAGGGCAGTATTGATTAAGGAGAATATTGCAGTGCTGGAGAGAGAGGATGTCCTGGAGGGGTCGAGGACAGAATCTATTTGGTTAGAGTTAAGAAACAATAGAGGCGCCATTACACCACTGGGTGTATTCTATAGGCCACCGACTAGTGAGAAGGATATAGAGGAGAAAATTTGCATGGAAATTACAGAGAGGTGCAAAAGCTATAGAGTATTGATAATGGGGACTTCAACTATCCTAATACAGACTGGGATAGTAATAGTGTAAGGGACAAAGGTGGGGGGGGAGGAATTTCCAACGAGGAAGGAGGCATTGCTGGATCTGGTTCTGGGGAATGAGGTGGGTCAAGTGGAGCAAGTATCAGTTGGGGAACATTTAGGAAACAGTGATCATTGTATCATAAGGTTTAGATTCACTATGGAGAAGGATAAGGAGCAATCTAGAGTAAAAATACTCAATTGGAGGGGAGCCAATTTCAGTGGGATGAGAACCGATCTGGCCTGGGTAAATTGGAATCAAAGACTGACAGGCAAAACTGTAATTGAAGAATGGGCGTTCTTTAAAGAGGAGATGGTTCGGGTACAGTCTAGGTACATTCCCACGAGGGGGAAAGGGAGGGCAACTACAACCAGAGCTCCCTGGATGACGAAAGAGATAGAGAGTAAGATGAAGCAGAAAAAGAGGGCGTATGACAGATGTCAGGTTGATAATACAAGTGAGAACCAGGATAAATATAGAAAGCACAGAGGAGAAGTGAGAAAGGGAATAAGAGGGATAAAGAGAGACTATGAGAATAGACTGGCGGCCAACAGAGAAGGGAATCCAAAAGTCTTCCTATATATAAAAACAGTAAACAGGTAGTGAGAGAGGTGGGACCAATTAGGGAACAAAAAGATCTACACATGGAGGCAGAGGGCCTGGCTGAGGTACTAAATGAGTACTTTGCATCTGTCTTTACCAAGGAAAAAGATGCTGCCAAAGGGCTAAAAATTGATAAAGAGGAGGTATTAGAAAGGCTAGCTGTACTTAAAGTAGATAGGTCACCCAGTCCAGATGGGATGCATCCTAGGTTGTTGAGGGAATTAAGGGTGGAAATTGCAGAGGTACTGGCCATAATCTTCCAATCATCCAGGGGTGGAGCCAGAGGACTGGAGAATTACAAAATGTCACACCCTTGTTCAAAAAAGGGTGTAAGGATAAACCCAGCAACTACAGTCCAGAGAGTTTAACCTCAGTGGTGGGGCAACTTTTAGAAATGATAAACCGGGACAGAATTAACAGTCCTTTGGACAAGTGTGGATTTATTAAGGAAAGCCAGCACGGATTTGTTAAAGGCAAATCGTAGTTAACTAACTTGTTTGAGTTTTTTGATGAGGTAACAGAGAGGGTAGATGAGGGCAATGCGGCTGATGTAGTGTGTATGGGCTTCCAAAAGGCGTTTGATAAAGTGCTGCATAATAGACTTGTCATCAAAGTTGAAACCCATGGAATAAAAGGGGCAGTGGCAGCATGGATATGAAATTGGCTAAGAGACAGGAGACAGAGAGTAGCGGTGAATGGTTTTTTAACTGGACTGGAGGGAGGAATACAGTAGTATTCCTCAGGGGACGGTACTAGGACCACTGCTTTTCTTGATATATATATTAATGACTTGGATTTGGGTGTACAGGGCACAATTTCCAAATTTGCAGATGACACGAAGCTTGGAAGCATAGTGAACAGCGAGGAGGATAGTGATAGACTTCAAGAGGACAGACAGGCTGGTGGAATGGGCGTAAACGTGGCAGATGAAATTTAACACAGAGAAGTGCGAAGTGATAAATTTTGGTAGGAAGAACGAGGAGAGTCAATATAAACTGAAGGGTACAATTCTAAAAGGGGTGCAGGAACAGGAAGATCTGGGGGTATATGTGCACAAATCGTTGAAGGTGGCAGGGTAGGTTGAGAAAGCGGTTAAAAAGCATATGGGATCCTGGGCTTTATAAATAGAGGCATAGAGTGCAAAAGCATGGAAGTTATGATGAACCTTTATAAAACACTGGTTCGACCACAACCGGAGCATTGTGTCCAATGCTCCGGTTGTGGTCGAACCAGTGTTTTATAAAGGTTCATCATAACTACCCGGTAAATTACCTGACGAAGGAGGAAGCCTCCGAAAGCTTGTGAATTTAAAATAAAATTGCTGGACTATAACTTGGTGTTGTAAAATTGTTTACAGTTCTCAATGGTGGGAGAGTCAACAACCAGAGGTCATAGATTTAAAGTGATTGGCAAAAGAACCAAAAGCGACAGGAGGAAAAACTTTTTTACACAGCGAGTGGTTTTGATCTGGAATGTACTGCCTGAGGGGGTGGTGGAGGCAGATTCAACCGTGGCCTTCAAAAGGAAATTGGATAAATACTTGAAGGGGAAAAAAAGCAGGGCTATGGGGAAAGGGCAGTGGAGTGCGACTAGCTGGATTGCTCTAGCAGAGTGCTGGCATGGACTCGATGGGCCGAATGGCCTCCTTCTGTGCTGTAACCATTCTATGAATTCAATTAGGTTGGTCAAGCATGACTTTCCCTTCTGAAATCCGTGCTGAATACATTATATTTTTGCTTTCTAGATGTTTTTCTACTTTATCTTTGAGTAAAGAATCCATTATCTTTCCTACCACCGATGTTAAGCTAACTGGTCTATAGTTCCCTGGATTTGTTCTATCACCCTTTTTAAATATAAATATTGGCATTAACTGTTCACCAATCCTCTGGCGCTAATCCCTTTTCCAATTAATTTTTATGTACATGTAATAGTGCCGCGGCTATTTCTTCCCTAACTTCTGTTTATTATTAGTAATTTATAATTTGCCAATATTCTAACAAGTGCCTTCTGTGGTGGTTCTTGGGAGAACGGTCTATGTTTATCTGTATGGGGAAAGATGTGAAATGCCACTAAAGACATTTAAGGAGATACATGGCACCATGAATGGATTGTGTGAACTGGGGAACAATGGGGATGCTACAAATGAACTCAATGCCTCATGAGCTGGGGAGGGAGGTGGGGAGAGAAAATACTATTCAGTGACCCTTTCTGGAAAGTATACAATAAGCAAGACCGGGAATGGTCTCAACCAGGAACGGGCAAAACGATGATGCCCCCACAGTTGAATTTCCAACTAATATTCAACATCTAACCAGCAAATGAATAGTAGGATTCTGCTAGTATATGTAAAATACATAAACATTATTTTTGTAGTTTATAAATTAAATACTACTTAGTTGAATTATTTCACTTTGTAATACTATCACCTTTCTATAGTTCATTCCCAGCATTGTTTCCACTAGCCACTGTTTGAATATGAAGTTGACTTAAATGTTACAGGCAATTTAAGATCGTAATTTGGACTGCCACTACAAAGAAGGCACTACTATTCAACAAAGGAAAAATACTGCACAGGATCTGGCAAAACTAAGAGGCATCTTTGAGACTCTTTTCACGATGTCTATGATAACTGGTGAACGAGAAGAATGACAGCAGTGCATGGAAAAAGGATTAGAAAACACTCGAGTGAAGAACTGGGTCACTTAGCAGAAGGCTATTAGCTATAAAAAGATCTTAAAGGCATAGCTAATACTGTAAATATATTGGAGCACATAGTTTAACTTCAGCATAGAGAAAGGTCCTAAGCAAATTCTGAAGATTTTTTCTTTATTAGGATTTGAATGATCCAGAGGGGTCAGCACATTATCTGCAAATATGAATGAATTCTTGTGTTTTACAATTGAAAATAAATGTATCCAATACACACATATGTACATTTGTCATTGAAAATTAAAACGGATAATTTTTTTTTAAAGCTTTCACCAATGACACGTACAAGAATATAAAGAAAGTCAAGGATCAGAAAAGGCCCCTTGGCTTATCAAAGCTCACAACTTCAAACTGCTATAAGGTTTGAGCACTGAACAGCCTAATGTTTTTGTCTCTGATGGGTGATTTCAAACTTTTATTACCGTTTGAGTAAAGCAGCGCTTCTCAACATTTGTGTCAGCCTTGGCTCAGTGGTTGCACTCTTGCCTCGTAATTGGAAGGTTGTGTGTTCAAGCACCCTTCCAGAGACTTGAGCACAAACATCTAGGCTGATGCTTCAGTTCAGTAGTGAGGGAGTGCTGCACTGTCGGAGGTGCCACCTTTAGGATGAGATGTTAAACCGAGGCCCCATCTGCCCTCTCAGGTGGACATAAAAGGTCCCATGGCACTAACTGAAGAGAAGCTAAGTTCCCCCAGTATCCTGGCCAAGATGTATCCCTCAACCAGCACCACTAAAAACATTATCTGGACAATAATCTGATTGCTGTTTGTGGGATCATGCTGTGTGCAAATTGGCTTCTGTGTTTCCCTACACTTCAAAAGTACTTCACTGGCTGTGATTTCTTTTGGGGATTCTGAGGCTGTGTAAGATTCTCAAAATTCACAGATCCCCCAAAACTCGGAGAAAAACCTTAAAGAAATTCACCTTTTCCCTGAGTATGGAAAAACTTTGGCCATCGACTATAATCCTAAGATGGAAAGATAGGTGAGAAATCACCAGACGAATCCACAACACACACAGTGGAATGTGGGAGAATTACTGCTTCAGACATGTCTCTGTTTTAATGCAAAACCTACAGCAGGTGGTCAACACTCACTGCCATTGAAAGAGGCAACTGCTCCAGACACGGTGGGGCCATGTCTTTGTTTTAAAGCAAAACCAATCAACACCTAGGACGTTGGATACAAAAGGAAGCCTTGTGTGACAAGCTCTAAAAATCAGAATTAACAATGACCCATCGGGAGAAGCAATTGCAACATGATGAGGGACCATCACAAAAGCCATTAAAGATTCTTAAGGACTTTGTAAGAACTGTTTAAACAGACATGAAGTGGTTTTTTTAAAGTGACGAAGACCATTGTAAGAGAGGGATATAGAAGTGGAAACTCAAAACCTCAATCTCTCTCTCTCTCTCTCTCTCTGTCATGTTCTGCCTGTCTCTGGAAGGAAGAGCAGTTTCCAGCAAACAACAAGGCGAAGGGGCAACAGGAAAGGAGTTCGACAGGGAAGGTCAGCAGCTCTAGAAGCAGGCCGACACACAAGAAGAAACCAGAGCAACAGCCCCAGTGACCATCAGACACTTTGCAGCAACAAGGGCCTTACGAAACATCCAACCGAATATTGCCACCAACCAACCGGGTAATATTGGGCCACCGCGACCAAAGAAAACCAACTCGGGAGAAAACCGAAGATCCGCAAAGTTTCCACTCTACAATCTATTTCTGACTTACCCCTGGGTGAATTACTGTCAAGGATTCGTTTGGTGAGCATTATCTCTGGCCCTTTAGAGTCCAACCTAGCTAGTACAGTGGGATTGGGAGGGGTGAGGTATCTTTCTACTGTAATTTCCCTCGTGTGTACCGAAGTGTTCCCCATTTTATTAGAGTGTTAAGATTGTTGTGTTGTATTTTCTCCCTTGAATAAAGATCGAAGTTTCTTGCACCAAAACCAGTTGTCTGCTGCACTTTGTCACAACCCCCAAATAAGTCCAAGGTCTAGAACCCAGGGAGTGGGAGCGATTCGAACCGCTCAGAAGTCAGAGGCGAAGCTGACACACACCACCACCCCCTACAGCTGTGAAAGGCGCTATATAAATGCAAGTTCTTTCTTCTCTCTATTTTAGAGGACTACTTTTATGGTTTACATTGAAATAATATTCTAGGCCTTGCTTACCTAACTAATTTTTTTAAAACATACCTTGTCTTCCTTTATAGACTGCGGAGTTTGAGCTTCAAATATCCTTCCTCATAACTCATTCCCTTTACACATTCAAGATTTTCAAAAGCAAACTGTGCAACAAAAGATGAAGACCAGGCATACAGTGCCAGGATGGTGATGTAGTCTTAGATGATGAAATTAGCCTAACACAACAGGAAACAGCACATATTTCCCAAATCAAAGGAAATTTGCAAGGCAGGAAACATCTGCAACTGAAGTAGCAACATTGTTACTTCATAATCTGATGAAAAAAAGCTATGAAGTGACTTTCAGAGAATTCATATCTGAAATAAAAATATGGTTCCAATGAGACGTACTATATACTCTCATTAAAAACAGTCTGATATGGCAACTGAACTCTGTTTCAGGTCTCTCCTAAAACTTATTACAGGTTAGGTAGCGTTGCGCAATCTGAAGGGTCACCCAGAATATGAACACAACTGATCTTCACGCATTCCTGCACAATTTCTAGGCCAGATCAACAGATTTCCAGATTGCACATCAGCTGTATAATCGCTTCCCTTGCACCAGTACATGAGAATCCATGGAACAAGAAACGGCCATTCAACTCATCAAACCTTTCCACAGAAAGTCTACAGTCTTCTCTATCATTCACTCTACCCACTCTAATTTTTGAAGTTTATCTCTGTCCTCTATTCCCCATTAAGATAAATCAGGTAAGACTCCAGAATACCTATTTAACATTACATCCTACGGTACTCATCCTTGATCACCTGTCTTCCTTAGCAAAAACATTTTAATGATCCCAGCTGCTCAGAACCACCAAGTTCTGCACAGTATTCAATCAACTTTATCTCTACTTGTCCTTATAAACCTCAATCTAATTCCTAACCAGATATTTAGCCAGCTTTTTTTTTTGTAGAAAAAAGGCAGGAATCAACACCTAATTGTCTTAGGTAGGACTCTACTCCCCTTTGTGGATAGTATTATATGGAACATCTTTACATACTAGGCAAAGCATTACAAAAGGAAACACCACCGAAGTATTTCTCTGATTTTTTTTTTGAAGTATGTAAATAGGGGACTGGGTGGTGCAGTCTTTGGAGCCAGCGTTCAACTCCTCCTCAGTCTGGAAGTCTTCTTTGTGAAACGAGTTTAGGCAGTCTAGCACAAAGCTGCCTCTAATTCAACCGTAACTGTTAATCTCACTCTGAGGTCACAGGATGGTGTGGGGAATGAAAAAAAATGACATTATCATTTACGTCAAAAGTTTGGATCCAGAAACTCACTCACAGGTAACATTAAACTAAGGGGAGGTAGGGCATTCAAGCCTGGGGAGACAGCTGAGGACTTACAAAAGGAACTAGATAAAATCGGCAAATGGGCAGAACAGTAACAGATAAAATTTAACATGGTTAAGTGCAAGTCACTGAACACTGGAAGAAAAAAAAATGGTCAACATACACACTCTATGAATGGTATTGAACTAAGGATGAAGTTGAAAGACATCGAGGGGAGTTCGTGGACTCAGCATATTTTATCTCCAGTCTCTGTGGAGCAACAATCAATACAGTAAATAGAATGCTGCCTTCTACTGCTAAATCAGAGGACGTCATGCTGAAACCACAGTCAGACCACACCTCGAGTGCTTTATCCAGTTTTGGTCATTAGAGGTAAATATTCAAGCCCCAGAGGCAGCAAACAGAAGGACCACGAGGCTGAGCCCTAGGGTCAGAGGACTGGAACACGAGGGAGGAACTGGAGAAACTTGGGCTCTTTAGTTTAGAAAGGAGGTGAACGAGAGCGGACTTTGCGGAGTTACACAAGATATCAAATAATAGAAAAAAAGGTAAACCCGGATCACTATTTCAAAGTATGCCATGGAAGGAGGTCAAAATGAGCACAGGCTCAAACTGGCAAAAAGCATTATTTGGGACCGGATTCAGGGAATTAACACTTGGGGAACACTTTAGGATAGGGAAGTGGTAGGGTTGCTAGGAAAAATTTAAGAGACAGTCGGATGTTGTAAATTATTTTTTTTTTCTGGATCGATGATTCGGTAAGCTAAGTGTCCTTCCAAACTGTATTTATCTTGAGACCTCGTGGTGCAGCAAGGGATCTGTCTCTGAGGTTGGGGATGAGGCAATGTTAGGACAGAGAAAGGGGAGCTTTTAACATTTGTACCTAATTACTGTATGCCTGACCTAGGAGTGCTTGATGCAGTGGAGTAGTCTCAAATGTTTTTCGATGCAAATTGTTGGAGGACAGAACCTGCTCTGAAAACTCCCTGCCCCTTTAAGAAGCTAAAAATAAACCTGTGCAGTTGGGATTTATTTTTTAAAGCTGTAAAAATGCTACTGCCGTCTTCAAAAAGCTAAAAACGGAAATACTTCCCAATAGAATTTCTTTACACTAAAAGGATATGCATAACATCTGAAAATAACGTAGGATGTTAGAACTCTTCGTCCTAAATAAGTCAAGGATGTTGCTCATTAAAAATGCTGTATGTTCCTTTAGTTTATCCTAAAAATAGCAGATACTGTATGCCTAGATCCCAACCGTTATAAATTTGAAATACTGTACATTTGCTACTTTACATCCATTTAGATTTTTTAAATTACAAAATGAATAGAATTCCATACTTTTTTCAGTGTGACTGGTTAAAAACAATTGCAACATCTAGAATAAAACGAAGAGCAGAAATATCATAATTGGAATAGTCAGAAACCCTTAAAATTAGGGCAACTCGGTGACTCATTGCACTGGCATACCAACAAGGTATGTCGTGCTCCGAGAGAAAGCTTAATTTCCGACTCTCTGCATTACACACTCTCAATTTCAGCCAATCCATCAGAGTGGAACAAAAGACTGGAAGGCCAGTCAATGCTGCCACATGCTTGCCCATTTCCTACAGGCTGATTATGCAGTGATACTGTCAGTGGAATGAGAGGAAGTTCAACAGTAAATTTACAAGAGGTATGCCATCAAAATGCCCTCATACCTTGAGAAAATTTTGGAAACGTAGGATGGAGGGAGGAAGAATAATATTGAAACAGACTTCATTATTCTGTGGTTGCAATTCTAAGTGATGAAACGTTGTTGCATTTTAACAGAAATTTAATTCACAAAAAACAAATTAATTGAGCCATAATTTTTCTGCAGCAGGGCATCTAACGGCGTCTGCCGCTAGTTAGACTTGCCCTTGGACGTTTAGGTTTTTACATTTTTTTTACAAGTTGCTGAAAGTGCGAGCTGATAACATTGCACCGAGGGGAACAGGGCATCTGGGACCTGAGTGAACAGGACAAGCAACTGGGTATCTCCTCAATCAGATTGAAGGATTGTGAAATTAACAGCGCAAGGACTGAGAAGGAAGTGTAAATTAGAGTGGGTGAATTCAATGTCAAAGCAGGGTGCAGAGAGAGAAAGAGAGAGGGAAAGAAAGATTGGATTGGAGAAAAAGAGAGACAGAAAGGAAAAGTAAAAATAAAAATTTAAAGTTTAAAATTTGGCATTTTTAAAATGTCCATCAATAATTAAAACCTGAAGGAATGAGATTCCACACTTGTATGGTTAATTTTCAGTGCCAGAGAGATTAATTGGCAGTAATTAACACTTATCATGTCATTAAAAGGGTACTTAGGCTTGAAATGACAAGACCTAACTTTCTGTGGCGAGTTTAGTCCGTATCTACCACGCAAATACAGCGACTTCACGCCGTTCAATGCATTTCAACGGAAAGGCAGGTAAGCGAGATTCCGTTTTCGCGAAGCTAACAGCGGAGCAGTGCAACTCAGATAGTAACTTTTGGATATTTGCGTTTAACCGCACATCTGCCCCTCGCCTGAAGTTGCTGTAGCATTTGCGCATAAATAACGGCGAGCGCCATTAACCTAACCGTTATTTTGACCGCAAATTCTGGCCAGCTATATTAAACTACAAAGTTCATAAAAGTAAATTTGCATTGAGATCGAAAATAACACACTAATTCCATTTAGTATATAGTAATCCTATTGAAACTATCAAAATCCACTCAATTAATTGAAAATACATTAATTGCATTAAAGCTATGGTTTTATAAATTATGCAGCATGGCTTCATCTAGTTCGAGAAACAGGAGAAAGAAGCCAAACAAAGCACCCATGATTAAAACAATGACTGACTACAGCAGGTGAGGAAAGGTTGAATTCAGTAAGAAGCTCTACAATTGCTAAGGAAATGAAAAGTTCAAGGTCTGAAATCACAATACAGAGCAAAGTAAACTGCAGCTGTGTTAGTGGGCGTTAATATATATCATATACAATAGGGCTGGTGAATATCCTGTATCTAAAAAGGATTGGAAGGGATCACATAAGTTCATTAACTATTTGCTACTCCCTTGTAGTTTATTATGGCACCCGAATGCCATTTTCTCTTCATTTGATGGCAATATTCCTGTATTTCTCCACCACCCCCCACCTCCCTGGTCCAGTTACTCTCAGAATGATACAGCACAGAAGGAGGCCAGTCAGCCCATCATGCCTGTGCCGGCTCTTTGAAAGAGCTATCCAATTAGTCCCACTCCCCTGCTCTTTCCCCATAGTCCTGCAAATTTTTCCTTTTCAAGTATTTATCCAATTCCCTTTTGAAAATCACTGTTGAATCTGCTTCCACCATCCTTTCAGGCAGCGCATTCTCAATCATAACTCGCTGAGCAAAAACATTTCTCCTCATCTCGCCTCTGGTTATTTTACCAATCACCTTAAATCTGTGTCCTCTGGTTACCGACCCTCTTGCCAGTGGAAACTGTTTCTCCCCAGGTACTTTATCAAAACCACTCAAAATTTTGAACACCTCCATTAAATCTCCCCTTAACCTTCTCTGCTCGGAGGAGAACAACCCCAGTTTCTCTAGTCTCTCCACATAACTGAAGTCCCTCAACCCTGGTACCATTCTAGTAAATCTCCTCTGCACCCTCTCCAAGGCCTTGATATCCTTCCTAAAATGTGATGCCCAAAAATGGACACAATACTCCAGCTGAGGCCTAACCATTGATTTATGAAGGTTTAGCATAACTTCCTTGCTTTTGTACTCTATGCCTCTATTTATAAAGCCAAGAATTCCCTCCCGCCTTCAAAGATTTGTGTACATTAACCCTCTTTGTTCTTGCACCCCCTTTAAAACTGTACCATTTAGTTTATATTGCCTCTCCTCATTCTTCCTACCAAAATGCATCACTTCACACTTCTCTGCGTTAAATTTCGTCTGCCATGTGTCTGCCTATTACACCTGCAGCATCTGTTTATGTCCTTGTGAAGTCTGTTACTATCCTCCTCACTGTTTACTACATTTCTGAGTTTCGTGTCATCTGCAAACTTTGAAATTATGCCCTGTATACCCAAGTCCAGGTTATTAATATAAATCAAAAAGAGCAATGGTCCTAATACTAACCCCTGGAGGACACCACTGTGTACTTCCCTCCAGGCTAAAAAATAACCGGTCACCACTACTCTCTGCTTTCTGTCCATTAGCCACTTTCACATCCATGCTGCCACTGACCCTTGAATCCCATGGGGTTCAATTTTGCTCACAAGTTTATTATGTGGTACTTTATCAAACGTCTTTTGAAAGTCCAGGTACACAATATCAATATCAACCATGTATACCTACTATTAACCAACTATGGATGAAAGCACAGATACGCAATTTGTACCTAGGTTTCTGTTTATGCCCCTCTAAGCTTGGCTACTGCTGGGTCTGAATAGCAGCCTGAGGGCAAATGTTCCTTTAATTTTCCCTCCCTTCAGTGGAGAATACTGGTCGGCATTCAGTCTTTCTTCATAGGCTGAGATTGGTAACTCAACAGAATGGGAAACCAACAACAGAACTAATGTCAGCCACTGTATTGCAACACGCATTGGTGCAACAATTAAGTTGAGTGTGCTTACTAAGGTGTTTGAATCAACATAAGGAATTGAGCCATTTTCAGGTGGTTTGGAGCAGGTGAAAATACAGTCCAGGAACTGCACTTTGTAAAAATGAGGTCTGTCATGATGCCCATTCATTGTGTTTTTGGGTCTACTCTAACCTTCTTACCCAAGGTTATTTCGTCTCTCATATTTCAGATAACTCTTGTGGGCAAGCCCCAACTCCCCACATTGTTGGAAGTGTCTAACCTTGCCGTAAGATCTACGTAAGCTTTTGGTAATATGCCCAGGAAACAAGCAGCAAACATTGCTTGGTAATTGCTTTTAGCTACTGGATTTATTCGATGCCTCCATATAATCTTCCAAAGCATCATAGCAGACCATGTTTTAAGTTTAAAATACCAAGCAAATTTATTTTATATATTTGCCTGTTTGTATTTTATAATATAGTTAGAATTATAGAATCATAACACAGGAGGAGGCCATTCAGCCCATTGAGTCTGTGCCGGCTCTTTGTAAGAGCAATCCAGTTAGTCTCGTTCCCCTGTTCTTTGCCCTAGCCCTGCAAATTATTTCCCTTCAACAATTTATCCAATTCCTTTTTGAAAGCCACTATTGAATCTGCTTCCACCACCCTTTCAGGCAGCGCATTCCAGATCATAACAACTCACTGAGTAAAAAAGATTTTCCTCATGTCGCCTTTGGTTCTTTTGCCAATCACCTTAAATCTGTGTCCTCTAGTTCTCGACCTTCCACCAATGGGAATAATTTTTCTTTATTTACTTAATCTAAACCCTTCATAATTTTGAACACCTCTATCAAATCTCCTCTTAACCTTCTCTGCTCGAAGGAGAACAACCCCAGCTTCTCCAGTCTATCCATGTAACTGAAGTCCCTCATCCCTGGAACCATTCTAGTAAATCTTTTCTGCACCCTTTCTAAGGCCTTCACATCCTTCCTGAAGTGTGGTGCCCAGAATTGGACACAATAAGCAGTTGTGGCTGAACCAGTGTTTCATAAAGGTTCAACATAACTTCCTTGCTTTTGTACTCTATGCCTCTATTTATAAAGCCCAGGATCCTGTATGCTTTTTTAACCGCTTTCTCAACTAGTCCTGCCACCTTCAAAGATTTGTGCACATATACCCACAGGTCTCTCTATTCCTGCACCCCCTTTAGAATTGTAACATTTAGTTTACATTGCCTCTCCTCATTCTCCCTGCCAAAATGTATCATTTCGCACTTCTCTGTGTTAAATTTCATCTGCCATGTGTCCGCCCATTCCACCAGCCTGTCCATGTCCTCTTGAAGTCTATCACTATCCTCCTCACTGTTTACTCCACTTTCAAGTTTTGTGTCATCTGCAAATTTTGAAATTGTGCCCTGTACACCCAAGTCCAAGTTATTAATATATATCAAAAAAAGCAATGGTCCTAGTACCGCCCACTGAGGAACATCACTGTAAAACCTCCTCCAGTCCGAAAAACAATCATTCACAACTACTCTCTGTTTCCTGTCTATTAGCCAATTTTGTATCCCTGCTGCCACTATCCCTTTTATTCCATGGGCACTTTATCAAACGTCTTTTGAAAGTCCATATACACATCAACCGGATTGCCCTCATCAACCCTCTCTGTTACCTCATCAAAAAATTAAATCTAGTTAGTTAAACACGATTTGTTATATATTTCCATCCAAGTCAAGTCGACAAAATTAGATCATGGCTCCAAGAACTAAACTTTGTAAATAACTTTGAAATAATAGTGGCGCATTTATTTATGGGGAGGCAGGAAGGGAGCCGGGGTGGGGCAGGGAGGGGGTGGCCGGGGCTTGCAGCAGTCGGGAAACCCAGAAATGTGGGTTTCCCAGAGGTCCTGCCAAATTTAACAGCAGGACCTCATTTAAATTTTTTTGTTTCTGTTTCCTAGTCAGCAGCCGGCCAGATTGATAGGCTGCCCTGCGGGATGGCCTGTACACGAGCCGCAGCTATGGAGCAAAGAGGAGGGCGGGAGAGGGAGGTCGGGGGGCAGTCGGGGGGAGGGGGGGGGGGAGAAGAGATCGTGGAGGTCGGGGGAGTATGGGAAGTTAAAATTTCCCCCAATGTTTCTTTTTCTAGAATTTTCTTTTTACTACTGTAGGAACTTTATTAATCTAAACTGTTTCTTGGACATTCAAACTGAGCGGTTCCTTCTCTGAGATCTTTAAACAAACTCTGACTGTTCCCAAAAAAAGCATCATCAGGACTTCCTGGATTTTGAATATCCCACCACTCAAACTTAAAACGAAACTGTCAATTACAAAAGTGAAACAAACAAACACACAATTTAAGTTTGAATTATTTCTCGCTCTCTAGCCTGTTACCCACAAATCTTGCAACATTGAAACTGATTATAGTTGGTGTAAGATTCTGGTTTGGCTGCTGAAGTCCTTGGCCCTGAACTTCCGTGGGGGTCCTCCTGACCTCCTGCCCCAGCTGTGTTGGAAGCCCTGTAGAAATGCCATAAACGGCTGTTTTTAGCTCCTTTCGCCATTTCTCAGGGGCTCTGCCAATCTCCCGTTGGAAAATCCCTGCCGAAATTCCAGGTGCTTCTACATTATGACTGGTTTTCAAAGACAAAGCTAATCAAAGCAAAACAACATGAAATACTTTTTTTTTAAAAAAGTAATTTTATAATTGGTATTCATAAGCTGTGAATTACACTAGTTCCACAGAATTTTCTTCCTCTTCTGCCAAATGATCTCAAAAAACGTTCATTGACACGCAAATCTTAGGTAAGTCATTGACCTGCGCCCCTCTCACACACTGGGCCGGAAACTGCTTTTAAAATAACGGTGAGCCTAACAGCACTAATACCGTTATTAAAGGGGAAATCGAAGATTTCTGGCGATCGCACGTGCACAGTCAAACACAGAAGTCTGGAACTTGCTCTTCCTGGTTCCCCGGCGATACGAGAACTCTGCAGTTTGACAGCTCGTCAGCTGGCTCGCCATTGAAATCAATGGAGGAGCGAGAACTTGCTGCTGGAACGCACAGCAAGTACCCATTAAAGTAGACTAAAAATGGCACGCTCAAATATATCAGGTCTAAACTAAGTTTTAACAGCGTGGTGGCACTGAAAATTAAACTTTAATAATGTGGAGTCTCATTCATTGTGATTTTAATAGTTGTTGGACATTTAAAAAAAAAATTAAAATGTTTTTAAAAAACTTTTTCTTTCTCTGATCTCTGTCTTTTAATTTGATATTTCTTACCCTCTCTATTTCACTGTCTCTAACTGTTTTTACAATGGTTTTACTGTTGTGGCTTCCACTTCCTGGTTTTGATTCTTTGTGGCTTGTCAACGATGCTGCAATCTGATTGAGAGAGAGAGAGAGAGAGAGAGAGAGATCCTCTCCTCAGCCACATAGGTCCTCGGTTTGCGGGAGTTAACGCCAGACTCTTTTTAGGTTCGTATTGGAGGAAGATCCCGCAGTACAGACCATGGACATAAGATGGGTAAGTTAGTATGTAAGGAGAGGCGAGTGTGGGTCGTTCGCTGCTCACAGCAACTTCCGGCCCATTATGGTATTGGCAAAGGACTGGAATAAATTGACAATACTGTCACAACAGGTAAATAGCACACTGTGTGACAGATACAGATTTTTAAAATGGCTAGGTTCAAAATGATAGGTGCTCTCTGTGCAAAGTTTCAAAATGGCAGACAGGAGACAGTCAGTCTGCTAGCAATAGAGCAGAGCTTTGTGTTCAGTTGAACCAGGGTTAATTTGATGGACGATACTGTTTATTTCAAATATTAATGTATGCAATTTGAAGAAAGAGTTGTAATTTCCGGACAGGACCAAGTGCAAAGTTTAATTTCAGGGAGATATGCAAAGGAAGGTCAGAGGCTGGGTACTGTGCAGTGAGTGACTCATTTCCTGACTCCACAAAGCCTTTCCACCATCTACAAGGCACAAGTCAGGAGTGTGATGGAATATTCTTCACCTGCCTGGATGAGTGCAGCTCCAACAACACTCAAGAAGCTCAACACCATCCAG